>NC_133562.1:11850000-12450000 GCF_048773025.1 Camelus bactrianus | reverse complement strand
GGGCTCTGCTTTCTGACGGGTATGTGGCGGAATGACTTTATTAATGCCCAGAGGAAATTCTCATTCTGAGTTATCACAGATTTGGTTTTCAGCCCCGTGTGAAAGGCGCATGCTCACAATGGAATCATGAACGATGTGCTGTGGCTGCATAAAAGACAGGAATTAAACTGCTGGTGGTGGGGTGTAGAAAGCTTTTGATGTGTGGAAATGTTTTCCTAGGGTCTTGAAAGATAAACAAGATTGTGTGCAAATGCATGGATGCCCGAAAGAAGAGCACACTGGAAAGGAAAATTTGCTGTAGGTGGGGTATTAGATGTGAGGAAGGGGAGGGTCAGGAGGTGAGGCAGGTGGGTAAGATCAGGAAGTACTTTGTCCTGAAGTCGGGGAATGACATCATTCCACTCCCTTACCCTGGTCTCCCAGTTAAGTTACCGACAATGGCCTCTCCCACCTAAACCTGTCTTTCGTTAAGTTCTTCCTCAAACCCTACCTTTCCTGTTGCTGAAATGCAGATACTCCTCTTTTTTTAAGATATTAATGGATCAAGAAATTCATTAATAATTCTCCATCTTCATTTATATGTGAGAACATAACTATTTTCCTTGTACGAACTGAGTAAATGTAGTGTTTGCCCAAGAGGGAGCTTAAGAGGACCTGGAAAATCCTTTCATCTCTGGAGAATCCTTTAAGTTAATCTGGAGGATTCTGGAGGCACAGATGTTGGAAAGCACATTCCAACATCTTTTGAAAACTAATGTTTTCAAGTCAAGTGGAAATGCAAAAGGAATATAATATAGTCTGTGTGCAAAGAGATTTTACAAGTAGTAAGAGTATGTGCCATGGCATGGGTATCTTCTGGTACCAAGCTTACATCCAACTTCGGTGTTGTCTGAACAGAGACTCATCAGTTTTGAACTTGATAACCAAATCGTGCCTCCCTTGCAATGGCCCCAGATTTGATTTACCGTCTGGAATTTTGCAAAGCTTCTACTTTATAGAAGAAGAATAAATGTTGGTGATAACCATTCTTCCTTTCCTTTTAAAACAGGATAAATGTTTGCAGTTTCTTTTATTTTGTTTTTCTGTTGATTTTTGAAGGAAGTTAAAGAATAATGATCTTTCCAGGTTTTCAGATGACGCCGATAGAAGGCTTTAGTGTAACAGAAGCAGGAATTTTTGGGTGTTCTTGTACTTGTGGTTTCCTTTATTAAAGGACTTATTTCAATGTTGCTTTAATTTCTGGTTTGATAACATCTTCCTTGATACATTTCCATTTGATTCAGTTTGAAGACTGAGATCTCTGTTGTAACTCATTCATTTAATATGTATGCTCGGATTATGGCTTCTGCTATTGTAAACAAACAGAATAGAATGTTGTTGCTCACTTGTTGGTTTTTCCCAGTTTGAACATACTTAAAACAGCAGTGTGGCCAATGTACCAGAAAACAATAATTATCTAAAATAGGAAAGACAAAATGAACATTTACTGCCAATTTGGCTATTTAATGCAAATAGCACCCAGGTTTCATTTTTAAAGTGGAAGATGAATAGACGCTTCTGCAGACAATGATGACTGATGATTACGAGAATGACGGTAATGAGAACGACAGAACTTTATTAAGAACAAGAGACAGGTACCATATAGGAGTACTTCTCCTGCACCATCTCATTTAATTTCCGCAGTTCTTTGCTTTTCCATCTATCAGAGGTTGGTAAAGATGTTGGGTATCGTTTTGTGAGAGAGATGATGAACTAATCAGTGCATTCCCTAAAAGCAGCATTTCTCAAGCTTGAAATTAAAAGAAGGGCCTCATTCAGTGAGGACTTAAATTCTACCGTGGTAGTTGTAACATGCAAAATATGAAACTAGTTAAATATGTCTCATAAAGGCAAAGTAATTTTAAACACCCACCAGCAAACTAAAAAGCCATTACAATTGGAATTACAGTGTTAGTTCAGTGTCATGGATGATGATGTTTTGTTGAAACAAACATTACACAAAATGTGTCTGCGATATGCTAGTGGGTTCAGAGTTCTCTGATACGTATGCATCATAGGACAACTGACTTCCCTGACTGCTCTCCTTGTTCAGACCATTTCAGAGCTTTATACAGCATGGTAAGGTGTCATTTGCCCTTTGCTTGACAAGAGAGTGTCATATACATAGCAAGTTTCCCTTCCCATGACTGCGTTGCCCCCTTTGTACTGTGGACGCAAGTAGGCATCAGATACTCTCGCAAACTTTAGAGATTTTCAGGTGAATAAAAAGCAAAGTTTAATTTAAAAAATTCTTGTTGAGAATTTGTAGCTTCCCAGAATTCTGTGGGCACATCTGACTGCCCCTCCATCACCCCCAATATGCTAATTAAATTAATACAATGGAAACAATGAGAGGATGAATGGCTGGGTGCTGTGCTAAGCTCTTTATCTGCACTGTCTTTGAATCTTGCAGCAACCCTGGGAGCTCTGCAGCCCTCTTGCCCCTCTTTTATAGATGAGGATACTGAATCTTGGACATACTGAGTCAGTGCCTTCCAAGGTCACATGACTAGTAGCAAATGACTTTGAACCCAGAGGCTTTCATGCTTGAGTCTATAATTCCCCCACCAGTAGCTTTATTTCTATATTAATCCTGTAAATATATATATGGTATACTTGCCAGTGGACCAGGTACCAGGTCAGATGCTTTCTACATATTGTAATCTTTACAACAACCTTAGCAGCATGTTGCTGTCATCTGCCTTTGGTAAAGCTAAGAAGGCTGAAGGTCACCCCTTTAGTCACAGCCGCCCCCCCCACCCCCACCCCCTTCAAATATATAGACATTTAAAGACTCATTGTCAGGGTCAGTTTTAGAAGCAGAATTTAAAATAATGTCTTCATTTTCTAGATCTTCAGGAGCTTGATTTATGCTTTTCAAAGAAAAACAAATCAACTAAGAGAGCCTGTATTTATATTGATTTTTTTTTTAAATAAAAACTTGAAAGATGCCATCAGAAAACGGGCCTATTAAGCTTTTGAAAGGCCTCCGTTGTATGTGAACCTTGACAAAGGATATGAAATAAATGCCTTGTGAAATGAAGTTCTCTATGTTAAAAACGTGTTCGGTCAGCAGATTTTGTGGCAAATACATCGATGCGGTAAATATTTCATTTACTAACAGGGCTGTTTGGGAGGAGACTTGTTTACACTAGAGAACTGAAAGAAACGTAGCCCAGATCACAGGGCACAGTGAGTCTCATTGATAATCGAGCGGTACCTTCTGACTCAAATGCATCTATAAAGTGACTATTTAAAACACAACACTGTGTCACCATCTATGCAATTTATGTGAGGTTACTGGCAATTAGTATACTGATAGCTCAGACAGTATTAGGAATTCTGGGTGTGTGTATGTGTGAGCATACGTGTAAGTGTGTATGGGTGCACACACACACAACCCTGTGTGGAGCCCATGAACCCAGCTACAGTTCATGTGCTTTTGAACACTGATGGATTTTTATTTTGAATGCATGCTACCACTCATGTTCAAATATTACTTTGCACAGAGCAGAAATTATTGCCTTGAGCACGAACCGTTATTTAGGGGTTTTAATCGATTGCTTTTGTTTGAAGGATAATACATTGGTGGGGATAAACATATCAGAAAGTTCAGAAAGTCTCCCCTATGTTATATGTAAAAGTCTCCTAGAAAACTGTTGCTTTGTTTTGCTTTTCATTCGCTGCCATTTGGATATGTCCTTCTCAACTGTTTTATTACTCAGAACTCTACTGGTTACTTGCTAAGTTCTGGAATAGTAGGGTGCTTAACTAGAGGGATGGAATCTCTGACCTGGTAGAACTAGTGGGTCAAACAGACAACTAGCAAGTCCATGATCCCAAATTTTGGTGAGGACTGAGAAGACCTATGCCAAGTGGGGGCTCCAGGGTTGAGCAGGCCTTTGTCAGTTGGGGACGGGGCATCTCAAAGGAAACAGAGCCACGTGACTGCAATGGAGCCACTGCCCAGAAGCTGGAAGGCATGCAGAGTGGCAGTCATGTAAGGCTAGCATGGCGACAGGTGGGTCATTAGCTTGGACAGGCCAAAGGGCTCTTCATGCCATTTAAAAGAGGTTCAACCAGGGAGTGCACCCACATGCAACAGAGAGGTAGAAGAAGGAAACTGAGAAGAAAAAGGCACAAGCGTGGGAGAGAAACTGGAGAAACTGAAAACCAAGAGCTAGGTTAGGGGTGGGAAGGTGCAGGCTCAAGCCAGAGGGTATGAGGGATGCATGGTGTCAAACGTGGCTGTTGCCTTCAGGACAAGCACTCTACGGAGTAGCTGACTTTAGCAGTGAAGTGGTCACTGGTGGCCTTATCAAAGCAATATCATTATCCCACTTGTCTGTTGGAGTTCTGGCATCTGAAAAGAGGAATTGTATGGTGAGAAAGTCTCATAAGCATAGTCACCGTTTCTAATGACAGTGGAGTATGGCTAGTGAAATCCCTGAGGTGAGAAGGAGGAGCGAGCAAAGGAGGAAGAGTTTTACTCAAGCTACTCCAAGGAAGTGGATGGTGTACCTAGGAGCATGGAGAATTTTTAGGTGACAGGATTTATCTTATGTAGCTTATAAGCAAAATTACTTCGCTTGGTTGCTGATTTAAAAAATTGGTCCAGCTTGTCAGAATGCCAGTGGTTTGTCAATTAGTTAACAATAAAAGAGGCTGAATTCTTTCCCTGCTTTTGAGCTCATGGGGCGATAAGAGGTGGAGAAGGGAGGGCGGATCAGGGCCCTGTGGTCCCAGGAAGGCTGAGGTGGGCCTCCCGTCCCCAGTGTTGTGTTGGGAAGGCACAGTGACGGAGAGGCAGCTATGGGCCGATGTCCCTCCCCTCTGCCCGTCTCTTGCTTTCACTTACTCTCTTGCCCTTGTTAATTTCTGCTTCATTCTCCAAGGAGCAGAGAGTGAGTGACCTTCTGGCTTGGACACACCTGCTTTTTGACTCACTAGCATTTTTCAGTCTGTCCCTTTAGGAACTAGGTGATACCTCTTCTTGTTACTTAAAGGAAGGGGAAAAAGAGAGAGAGAGAAAAGGAGAGAGAGGAGGGTAGGAGCAAAAATTGGCAGAAAACCCTGCGAGAAAATGAGTTTGACAGATTTGTTCAGTTCTGGATTTCTGGCTTCCTGTTTCCTAAATCTGTCAGAAAAGCCCTGCCCCCACGATAAGTAAAATCCCTAAGGCCACTGTCGGAGAAGAGGGGAGATACACATCATTTTCTCTCCAAATTATCAGAGAAAGATCCATGCAGACAGAACCAAGACACAAATCATTATCTTCAAATTATTGGCGGGAAATCAAATGAATGCTTGAGGCTTTACAATGGGTGGGCTGATGTGGAGGGGGAAAAATAATTGAAAAACAGAATGTCTCATGAATAATAAATTAGTAAAATCTAGTTGTAATTTAATTTGAATCCTACCACTAATGGGATTGCTCGTGATTAGCGGTGTGGTGGGCTTTTTTTTTTTTTTAATCACTTCGTGAAATTTCGCCTCTCTACCTATGCTGTCTCTCCGGAACATCGATCTTATGACGTTTAACTGCTTGTTTTCACTTGGCTGTTCTCCAGTTTGGCCAGGAGCTCTGTGGAAGCTGGGACCAGGCATACTGCATTCTCAGTGCTGAGCTCCAGAAGGCTCCTGGGTGCGTCAGAGAAAGTTGGCTGAGATTGTCTGATGTGGTGAGGGGTCCCGCTTTGGGATGGAGGCTGGACCAGTGATGTTCTCTTTCCTGGATGCACTGGCTCCACACTCTGCTCTCAGCAAAATTCCAGCCCTGGCCAGGCTCTCCGGGCCGGTTGAGTGAGTCCCCCCCGGCTGCAGGATGGAAGGGCCACCTGGCTGGGAGCCAGTGGAACCCCACTGCAAAGCCCACCTCTGCTCCACCCCACAAGAACCTTAGTAGTTTTTATGTACTTTTCCCAACCTTAGCAAGTAAGCGGGGTAATTATACCTACCTCATTGCTTTGTAATATGACTCAAATAGGGTAATTACTGTGAAAACACTTTATAAATTATAGAGGCAGTAGTTGTAGTTGGGCTTGTAAGAGGACAGAACAATGGCTGGAAATACTATACTTTCTATGCAACTTGTACTCTTGGCAAGGTGCCTTATATAGAGAAGGTGATAGATAGATAGATAGATAGATAGATAGATAGATAGATAGATAGATAGATAGAGATACAGATAAATAGGGTCAGTTTTCTTGGCCTGCAGAATTGCTGCCTAATTCAAAGCCACATCCCCAAACCACACTCCAGTCTTCCCATCTCTATCCTCCAGAGATCGGGTTAGCTGTCTGGCCAGCCGCCATGTTTCTGACTCTCCTGACCCACCACTGCCAACGGGGCTTCTTGTGGCTGTGCGAGCACTGGAGGCCTTAAAGTAGCCCTTGACTTCTTGCATTATTCTCTATTGGAAGCCTTCTTGTATCACGTTTTTTTTTTAATAGAGTCTCCAGGGAAAAGGAACCTTGAGGGTTTTTCAAGGTGAGATGAAGGGCTAGGCAACTAGTTCCCCAGATGCGTCCCGTAAGTTGGCTGGTCAGCACTGAACGCAGTTCACGCTTGTATGGTGGAGACTCCACCCCCATAAATCACAGCCGATGCTTTCCTGTGTCTCACATGCGGGTGGGGCAGGTAATTCCCTCTGTGTGCGCTGTACTTACCAGTATCAAATAAGGCTGTGGGTTCTGATCGTCTTCATGTGGGATATCAAATGTTGTCTTTTATTCTCAAGATCTCAGGGAGGAGTACTGAAGGCAGTCCGTCTAAAAGGGGCTGAGGTGCCCTAGAAAGAAGCATGAACGCGAGTCAGTTGTCCCTGAGTCAGTTCTGGATACTTGAGACTTGGAATGGAAAAAAAATGGGGTTACTATTAGAAACAGAGTACAGAATGAAGAGGAGAGTTCCTTTGGGAAGAATTAAATTCAATTTCCATTGTGTGGGAGTAATATTGGAGGTTCAGAATAAAGCTGACTTTCTTTCCACCTGAAGAATAATCGCATAGACCTTTTCAGATTGTTGCCCCAAAAAAGTTTTAAAGACACATGTCAAATTCTAGATGAACAAGACAGGCAAAGGGTAGCATTCCAATGTCATTGTTACCGAATTTCCAAACTTGAAAATACTTACCGTAATATAAAGGTGTGTGTAAAATGCTTTGCATAAATACTGAAATAATGTTCATCTCCCCGAGTTAAAAAAAAAAGTGTCAAGATTAATTTCAAAATGGTTGGGCTGAGTTTTCATGGCGTTTCTACTTCATATGATATACATTTATCAGGCTAAGTCTCGGAATTAAGGGAGAATCCAGGAATAAGCAGCTTGAGTAATACATGACTGTTCTCCAAAAATCGCATGAGAGAGAGAGAAAGAATAAAGATGGTTTATTATATGGTAGGGAATGACCTTGTCCTTTTCTTACTTAACCTGAATTTCTTAGGTTATTAAATAGATTTTGGATTGAATAGGTTTTCACCAGCAGGGTGCCTATCGGGTTGTGTCAAATTAGTCACTAGTTAATGGAGCAGCATGGGGTCCAGTTCACCATGATGAGTTAGTTCCTGGCTCTGCAGCTCTCTAGCTAGAGGGCATTTCTTGTCATGCTTTTTAAGACCAAGTTTAGTCTTAAAGCTCCTGCTACTGATTGATAGTAGCTAATGTCATTATCTTCATGTATGAACATTAGGTGTCATAACCTTGCCACAAGGCTCCATGAAGCTATTTTGGTCATGTTGTTAACACTTCTTCTACTTTAAATACCAACTGCCTGCATTATCTGCTATGACTACACTGGGTTTTATTTTTAATTTGTTGATAAGTCTCGTCCTGGTTAAGAACATTTATCTGAGTGTTCCTTCTCAGATTGTTCAAAGCGGTCTTGATAGTGACATTATGAGTGTCTCTGTGTGTGCGTTTGTTCATTTTGCTTGCTTGGAGGTTCAAAATGCATAGTAACTGCTTATCGTTTGCACTCTCTGGAACATTCTTTGTATTTATAAATAACCGTCATGCGTGCTGATAATGTTGACAGCGTACAGCAAGCAACTCTGTACTTTTGTTTCCTCTTTTCAGAAAATTGCAGTGCTGTTTAAAATGCTTGGGGACCAGGGGTCTTCTCTTTGCCCCTCCAGGTCTACTCTCTGCCCCAGACTTGTATGGACTACATCGCTGGGCTCCTTTGCTCTCAGTTTCTGGATGGAGAATGAAATCCTTGGCAGAGAATCAGTTTCTTGATTCTTAAAACTTGAAACTCAGAATTAATTTTTATTTCACCATAACTAGACAATGCATCATTTCATAAATGAGAAAATTGAGACCCAAATAAGGTGGTGAGCGTTGCTTTTGAATATTACAGCTGGGCTCTCAGGGACATTTAGTACTTTGGACCATAATCTTGAACAGAAAGTAAATTATTTTACTCTGGAGAGAAGATGCTTTATACAGGTTGATAGGATGAATATCTTTAGTCAAGAAAGTAAAACTAAAGAAGAATTACTATTTTAAAAAGGAGTTCGTTGGAAGTAAACCAGATGTCCATCAACTGATGAATGGATACAGAAAATGTGGTATATTCATCTAAAATAATACTTTTCAGCCTTAAAAAGAAGTGAAGTTCTGATACTTTCTACAGCCTGGGTAAATCTTTAGAACATTATGCTAAGTGAAAGAAGCCAGGCACAAAGGATCATATATTCCATTTACATGAAATGTCTAAAATAGGTAAATCTATAGAGGCAGAAAGTAAATCAGTGGATGCCTGGGATTGGGTGGTAGGGAGCTGGAATTGGGGTGATACAGGAGGTGATGGCTAAGAGGTGCAGGGTTTCTTTTTGGCTGAAAAAAAGTTCTGAAATCGATTGTGGTAATGGATGTGCAACACTGTGAATATACTAAAAACCATTGAACTGTATGCTTTAAATGGGTGAATTGTATAATTGGTGAATTATATCTTACTAAAGGTATTAAAAAATTAGTCAGTGTCACTAGAAACAAAACCAAAAACACATACACAAAAATATATGTATTGCCTATTCGATACGAGTTTAACCAAATATTTGCTTTCAGATTCTGTGAGTTTTTAAAATAAATTTCTGATGGTTACCATTACCAGGAAGTATATAAAATTTGTGCAATGTGTTTGTTAGTACATTTACAGAGTTTGTTTCTTCTCCAGTTTATGAGGTTTGGTTTTTGTAGGTTTGTTTGTTTATGAGGAGAAAGATCCAAGTAGAAAACTAAATTTCTATAATGTTTTTCTTTTAGGGCTATTATTTCAAGTGTTGCTTGAAATTTACTTTGTTTTTTTTATGTTTTGTGGGCTCTGCCAGTTCATTCATTTTGGAGGAGCAGGTGTACAAATGCTGCAGGAGTTGAGCTGTCTTCTGAATGCCGTGTGCTCATATTGTGGATTTCAGATTCTGACAATAAACATTTTTGTAACTTGCAGATAAAATTTTTTTCCGTCTGATCCAGTGGTAAAACTTATCCTTTGTACCATTCAGATTCAACTTGACTATAATAGAAATCATTATTCAAACAGTAGAGTAGTACCAGCCTTGCAGTGGCACCTAAACTAAAAAGAGAATTAGTAAAATGGTCTTAATTACATGCTTGTCTGTTTGATAGGCGGTAAGAAAAGGAGAGTTTTGCTTTTGAAAAGTGAAAGGGGCCTGTTTGGAAAAAGGGGTTGTCAATACAATTGCATGCATTGCTGTCAAGAATTATTCTGAAAAATGTTGATGCATTAAACATAAGAGCCTTTGTTCGAACTCTTGCTCTAAAGGGGGCAACCTTCAAATCTAAAAATACTCTGATTAGGGACCCGTTTTACTTTAATAACATAACATCAGTGTTTCTCTTTACAAAAGATCTGCATTTTTGAAGTTCATCTGTAACTAGTTTTGGAGATAAAATTGTTTTATATTTAGTAGGTATCTGCTTTGGCTAAGTCTTCTCCTTTTCCTGTATACAGTTGATATAGGCTGTCCAGTTCAAGCCAGTTGAGTTTCAGCTTTTCAGATAAATATTTTGAATTTAAGAGTAATTCTTTTAAGGGCAGTGATTAAATACTTTTCAAATGGTTATCATAGAGAGTTGTGGCATAAGTGGACATGCGCATCTTAAAACTTAGCAGGCTCTCAAATAGTTGATGAACGAATAAGTGAGAGTAGGGGGAATGTGGCTGGAACCCTAGCCCCTCCCACCCCCACTTTAACTAGAATACTTTCTCCCTCAGACTTGGTGTGTGTCTGAGTGAATAATCATCAAAGCCTAGGGAGGGTGAAATTTAATTTTTGTGATCTTCTTCAAACTCCTAGTGTTCAAGTCTGGCGGTGCCCGTAAGAAATAAATGCTGGTGTTTGTTCTGCTTTTCTGAGTCATTAATCACCTCATTGCCCAGAAGACTACTGAGGTCTTCCTATGCTGAGATGCTGAGTATTGTAGAGTTGGATCGAATGATGATTATGATGATGATGACTATGACGGAAAAGAGGTTGACGTAATATCTTTTATAATGTCAGCGCTCTAGGAAAACAAGAAACCAGTTCTATAGCAGATGACCATGGGTTTCCTTGGAGGTTGACAATGACTGGATTATCAGTGTAGCCAGCATTCTTAGCACTTGAGCCAGTGTCTGAGAATGTGGAACAGTAATCCCTCTTCCATATTAGGAGATGGAAGCTCCTAATAGTTGAAAATAGCAGTCCTTTCAGAAGATTTCTCTATTACATTTGCTCTGGGATGGTTTCTTCTTAATGAATAATTCAAGAGCCTCTTTGGGTAGCACTTCTTATGTAATTAAAGCGTTGGGTACTCCTTAGTCAGCTGACAACCTGCATCCTAATATATGGGCATTACGTTATGTAGATGACCAGTTGTGACGCTTAATAGTGTTTGGGGCCCTGGGTTAGATCTTGACTTAGATCTTATTGTCTTTCTAAACAATGAAGTGTCAACAGGGGATAAACTGCTTGGTGACTGAGTTCCTGGCTCCACTCCCGAGAGCTCCCTTTATAAGAGGGGCTGAGAAGTGTCAAAGTAAGCTACCAATGGGGAGGAGGGTGCTCACTGTAATTTACAGCTTTTTTAGTACCGCTGAGCATAACACTGGAACTAGTACAATGCATTGATGACATTCTTGGGGATAAGAAATCTGATGACGTTAGGCAGCTGCAGGGAGGGAAGGGATCTGAAAATTCACGGTTCTTGGACAGGACAAGCCGAGGGAGTAGGAAGCAGCAGAGGAGGCTTATCACCTGGCTAGGAAGCTGGAAGTTCAAGGCCCCTCACTTTCAGGCCCCGAGTGATGGGATTTGTTGGGAGTAATTCCAGAGTGTCCTCCGAGCAGTGGAGAAACCAGGTTGTCATCTGAAAACATTTGTGATACATGGTTTGAAGAAAAGGGGGAAAACTAAATGAATCTGGTAACCAAACCAGAATTATTCAGAAAACGGAGGCCCTGGTTAACAAAAGTACAAAATAGAAAATAAAATGAATACTTAGTTAAAATGAGAAAATTAAATCACCCAAATTACTGGAGCCTTGAGAGATTTAGGTCTCTTTCTTCTGAGATCTCTTCAGGCAATTCAGAACTGGGGGAGGTAGCCAGCTTCATTCATCCTATTTTTCTTTTTTTTAATTTATTTTATTTTGAGGGGGGAGGTAATTAAGTTTGTTTATTTATTTATTTATTTATTTATTTATTTATTTATTTATTTATTCTTAGAGGAGGTACTGGGGATTGAACCCAGGACCCTGCATGCTAAGCATGTGTTCTAGTGTTTGAGCTATATTCTCCCCATCCCTGTTTTTCTATTTTAGTCTCTATATGTCTTTTTCTTCCTTCCTTCCTTCCTTCCTTCCTTCCTTCCTTCCTTCTTTCCTGTTTACTTCCACACCACACATTCTGTGTCCCCATAAGCTCTGGCTGGTACTTCATGGAACAATGACTAGTTTAGGAAACCAGCGAAAGTAAAAGGATGGGAGAAAACACTTCTGATTCCCAAGAGTCCCTTCCATACAAATACCAGATTCAGAAGTGGGGTTCCTTTTGAGACAGGAGAGAGAAAAATCTCCCTCTCCTCGTTCCTTCCCACTTTGAGGAATTCATAGTTTTCCGAGATTTCCAGATGTTTCTCATCCAGACATGTCTGGAGAAATAAATGAAGGACAGCATCTATTTAAACTTGTTTTGGCTGTTAACGTCTCACAGGCAGGCAATAAATATTACATTACTTTTTCCTTTGCCTAAGACAATCTTAATGATAGAATAAATTGGGGCTGGTTGTAGGCGGCATGCTGCACTGCTAGCGGGTTTTGAAGACGGTGGAAAATAGATGGTTACCAATAATATGAAGCTTCTTGAGGAAGAAAATGTAGAAAAGCCTGTTAATGCTTTTTGAAGCATGAAAGAGGATACTTTTGTCTACAAATCCCAGGGAGACGTAGCTTCAGTGGTGCGAAGTTTTCCATGTACACAGTTCCGCTGTTAGATCTGTCCCGGCCAAGTGAATTTGCCTCGGTAGATGCCCTGCTGCAGATCATTACTGGGTTCAGGCTTCACTTGATGGCTTCCTGAAGCTATAGACCTCCCACTGACATTTTAGTTTTGCATGTAGATGAGAGAGGAACCCTTGTGCCAAGTTTTTATTAGGATGTGTTAATGGTGCTTTCCTGCTCCATACAGTGGGTGAGAGGAATCTGCTGGAGTGGTGGGTGTACAGTGTGCCCATAAAGAACTTGCTGGAAGTCCCCAATTGTCCTTCTTCCCCCGGAGAAAGACTGCGTCTCCTCCCATCCCCCCAAACAATGGGATGTTCTTCTGTCCTTAGTCCATGGTCTTCCTCCCTAGTTGTTGGCCCTTGGCTTCCTTGCCTACTTTTTTATTTTAACACCAAATATTGACTGTGTGATTGTAGTAATGAGATGATCAGTAAAATGGTTGAGGTTCAAAATGCAAGAAAAGTGGTGTAAACGTGACTGTCGCCCGATAATAATCGGGAAGTGTGATTTTTGTCCAAGTACTTTTTCATGAAATAAATAGAGTTTTACAAAGCTATTGCTTTTTTTTAAAATCGCCATAAAAATGACTGACTTAAGAGGAGTAGCTGCTTTTTAAAGCACTGCTTATTTTTTTTTATGAGATTATAATATAGCCTTAACAATTTGGGAGCCTGTGAGGCTTTTATGAAACGTGCATTTCACAATTTGTGCTGTTTCACTTCATGCTTTCTTAGCATTGTACCATTAAAATTTGGAAAGTTTTTGTACACGCAGCCGCCTGGTTCCATGTTAACATGTTGCCGATTTACATCACTCACCTGCATGGTGTGAATTACTTGATTTACAGTATCAGGGGCTGCTTTAAAAATAGCTTTATAATTTTTTTAAAAAACCTAGGAATTATAACAGCTTTCCTTAAAAGTATGCTATAAAAATAATGAAGGCACACAAAACTGAGGCTCTGTTGTTGACTCAGGTTGAATATATGAGATGATAAATTGCAGTCAGTTAGTTGAGTGCTGTGTAGTTTCCGTTGGAAACATCGATAGGTCCTTTTACACAGGTGCATTCAGAGTTGCCAGGAGTCTACCCTATCGCATTCTACTCCCTTCCTTCTGAAACAATGTTAGCCACTTTTTAAAGTTTTAAAGAGAAAGAGATAAATGAGTGGAAAAAAATACTACATATCTCACAAGTTTATCGCAAAAAGCAAGGCGGCTCATTGCAGCTGTTTGTAAAATTTAAAGACAGGAACAAACCAAATGACTGAGTTGGGGACTGGTGGGAAAGACTGCGGTACCTCCCTCTGAGGAAGGACTATGAGGCTGTAAAAAGGAATGAGGGCTCTCTGTAAACTGCAGTGGGGAGATCTCTTGGATAAAATGTTAAGTGAAGATGGCGCTGACCAGGAAAGTGTGCTTCAAGCAACGGTGCTACTGTTGATCTAGAGGGCGTGTTTTGTGATTTGACCCTGGCCATGTGTCCATATTTTACATAAGTAAAAAGAAATGTCAATAAAATGAAGACAGCCATTACAGATGGAATAATAAATCTCATTGTATATCTAGTTGTTGGTCTAATCAGAGAAGAATTATTTCAGGTGATACTAAGACATGATGTTTGACTGTACATCCTCAGTGGCTTATACTTAAGATCTAATTTCATTTCTCAGGATGAGCAGACATTTTTAGTTGCAGGCCTGATATTGCTGACTGTAGAGATAATGTCATACTATTAATTATGCAGGAGCTATTTTTAGTGCATTTGGTATTTTCCCAAGGTCACTGTTACCCCTAACATAGCATCTAGTTTTACCACAGCTCAAAGTTTTGAAAGATCTTTGCCCAGGGTCATGTTAGCTATATTTTAATTTGCACTTCTGTCATATAGAGGTAGCCTGACTACCCCAGCAGATTAGGAAATCTGTCTGATAAAAAGCTTATATGAGCAACAGAAATATTAATGATAGTTTAGTATAATTCTTAGGAGGACTTAATCTCTGCATCAGAATCTCTTAAAAGCTACCTCCAGAAAAGCATTCATGGGAAAATGTTCATAGTGACGTATTTTTTTAAATAATACACATAAGATGTAGAATTGGGAAAGGACAATTGTTTCAAAGAACTGTTTTCAGTTTTTAATGTAGATTAATTAGGAATACACCTGGTTAGGGAGATGTATGTTTAAGAAGGAAAAAAAAATTGTAATTTTTTTCCCTTGCAGTTGCTCCTACCAAGACTGAACTAACTTAATGCTCATAGATGAAAAGAAGTAAACTTAAGGATCCTCTTGAGCTAAAACTCACGGCTATCTTAGGAGTTTTCTAGGCTAGACTTCTCCTTTGGAAGAAGAGAGCGCTCAGGCGTCCCCAGAGGCCTCTCCTTGTCAAGTGGACCATCTGGGGGTGGGACTGGGAGGGCTGTTTCAGTGCCAGATGAGTCCCTACAGAGCAACAAAAGCGAAAAAGACATTATAGCTCCACTGTGGAGTCGGCTTCTTCCTCCTCTAAACATTTTTAAATAGAAAAACAGCTTTGCTGAAATATCCTAAGTGTTCAGGAAGCACCTGCTTGAGATCGAGACCCGCTGCCTGTTCGCGCTGTGGCCCGAGTTACCTAACCTCTGTGAGTCTTGATTCCCTTCTCAGTACGGGAGACGCAGCTACGACACAGGAACTGTTTTAAGAATCAAATAAATAGGCAGTGGCCGCTTTAGGGCCTGAGACGCTTGAGGCTGAGGCGTGGTACTGAGTAAACGGCAGCCAGCTGCCTCCGCGAGTGCAGAAGGCCTGGAAGGGGTGACATTGAGAGGGTCCAGTTTGACCGCGGCTTTTAGCTCTGCTGTATTCTATCAGCAGTAATGAAATCTCTTGTGTTCATTTCACCATGTACCATTTATTTAACCTGGAGGCACTCTTCATGATGATACATTAATCATATCATTATTAATACTGTATGTCCATGAGCTATTGCCAACATAAAGCTGCGTAACAAACCTCTCCAAAATCAGTGGCTGACGCAGCAGTCGTGACTCCTGCTCGTGCATTTGTGGGCTGGGTAGGGCTCCACTGATCCAGGCTGGCCTTGGATACAAGCTGCAGACTGAGTTTGTATCTGTTCCCCATTTCCTTCGTCCTCCTTAGCTCAGTGGGCAGCCAGATCTCATTTCTTCGCATGGCAATGGCATCCTCCAAGAGGGCAAGCCCCGTGGTGTAAGCACGTTTCAAGCACTGGCCTGTGTCACGTCCACTAGCATCTCAGTGGCCAGAGAAAGACACTTATCCAAGCCCAACATCAACGAAGGCTCTGCCCATCGCAGGGGAAGGCGCTAGTGACTATTTCCTGGGTAGTAATTCAAACTATTAAAATGATTATCATCATCATGATTATTAATTGGATCTGGTTAATCATATTGAAAGTTCTGAAAGCAGTGAAGAGGTCTGCAGGATATGGCTGAGAAGCTTTTTTGCTACTGGTTGTATACTTTTTGACATTAAATGCACATGTGGCCTGGTCATGGATATAACTCAGTAATGAATTAATCTAGTCCCTCAGCATCCTTGTGGTCAGTACACCATGCCTGATGCACAAATGTGTCCATATTAAAGCACGTCGGCCCTTCTCTGGTATCATTAATGATCTCGTCTAGCTGAGGAGGTAATCTACCTGTTTTATCTATCTGCTCAATTCCACCTAACTTCCCCTCCAGTTCTCCCACAGCGTATATTTGTACTGTGCATTTCAGCCCTGTGTGAACAGTCTCCTCTCTCCCGGAAGGCAGAGTTTCAGGAGCCTGTTTAGCACTGCAGCAGGTGAATTGGAAATAGCTGTAGAGCAACCGGCGGCCGTTGCTTTGGCGCAGATCCTGCATGCCCACGCCACGTGTCTGTGTAGTCATCACCGAAGAGGCTCTTACAGTGCATTCACCTTGCTGCTTGGGTTTGCCACTCACCGCTTTCAAGTGCTGCTTCTTTCAGCCTTCTCCCTTTACCTCCACATGACCCCAGACAAATCAATCAGAAACCCTTTGGTTGGAAACTTTTCCAATATATGATGTGGCACCAGCAGAATCTTTTAAAAAAGGACTGTGCATCCCTCTGAACGTACAGTAACTAGGAGCACCCGATGGGATCAGGGAGAGGAGTGGAGCCTAAACGGGCATTGGAGGCTGCTGGGGGTTTCGTGCTGGAGTGAGCACGTGAGCTGCCGAGGTTCGTCTTCCTGCTTGCGTGCAGATGGTGTTGTCTGTTTCCTTCTTTTCCATGCAGAAGTGGGAGGAGAGGGCTGTTTCAGCTGCCCTTGATGAAAATCGGACTCCCCCTGTCTGATGGCAGGCTGCTATTTCACGCTCTGCCCTTTCTGTTTCAACAGAGATTTAGTTTGTTGTTTTTGCTGGCGGGGTTTGCCTCTTGTGCAGTGGAGAGACTCCTGCGTTCAGAGAGGGGCTCGGTGTCCTGTGCTCCCATTCAAATTCACGTCCGTGGGTGTGGGGCTTCAGATTTATTCAAAAGAAACCCCTCCACGTAGGCTGGGAAACAGCATCGTGAATAACACTGTGGTCTTGCAGAATTGCCAAGGACACTTTAATGTCCATCTCCAGGTGCCCACTTTGCATGCTTTGGGGGCATCAGACCCACATTACATGTCAAATCTGGTTATTCTTTATAACAGCCTGAATCAGTTACCACAGTGAGACGCATGCTTTGGCGGGGTTATTTCTATGTATACGTTTAACGTGATTTTTTATTGTTTATTTATTAATCATTTTTATTATTCCCTTAACAGAGGCACTGGGGATTGAACCCAGGACCTCATGTCATGCTAAGTATGCACTCTACCACTTGAGCTATACACTCCCTCCTTATACGTTTAACATGATAAAATCTTTGTCCGTAATGTCAAGTGAGAAGCAGAGAAGTGGAGCAAAAATGTAACGGGACATTGTATTTCAGCTCACCCTCCTCTTTTATTTTATAGCATTCAACACTAAATAAAGGTAAAAACATATCGCATTTCAAATTCACCAAGGCCTTACTCTTCACATAGAAATGATCCATTTCCTTAGTCTGAAGTCTTTTACAGTGAGAACGTAAACAATCAGATGAAAACTTGATTTTTTTCCTTTCCTGATACTTATGGAACTGAAGTCTAGCGTGGCTTTAGAAGGCGAGTTGTTTTTTTTTTAAAGAGTAATCGTAAGTATTGCAACCTATTGGCCGAGTGCCTGTCAGGCCAATTTTACCCTCTGGTCTTAAAACATCTTGGGATGTAAAATGAAGAGTATTTTGACATGTTTTCTTGCTCAGCAATGCATACAGAGGGCCAAGGCTTTCTAAGATAGATATTCAACTCTGATCAGTATCTCATTTCTTCTTGGCTTCTAGCAAGCTTCTAGGTATTTAAATCTCTTAGTACTTTTTTGGTAACTCAGTTGCCTCTCCTACAGCTGAGAGCCCACGTCCTCTGGAAGGGGTGGTAATTTGTTTGTGAACTGCCTGGAGTGTGGCGGATCACAGGCCACAGAAGATCTGAAGTGTAAAGGGATCCCCCGAGGAATCCCGTCACGTACGGTCATTTGGTTTCTCGCACGTCCCAGCAATTCACGCTTCTGAAAATTCATCATCTTCCTTTTCCAACCCTCTACTAGACTTCACAAAGGTAATATTTGTGTACCTGCCTTAAGGCGGCTTTAAAAGGAAAACTTTACTTCCACTTAATCAGTTGTGGCTCCTGTTACTTTCAGCCATTATTCCAGCTCAACCAAAAGTGAAATCTTAAATGCAAAATTATGATGTTGGCTCCCAGTTAAGTTCATTGTAAAGTCTAAACAATTTTTTTTAAAAAAACTGTTTATTAAAGTTAGAATGGGTAGCACATCTAGAAGTCTATTAAAATGTCCATTCATTTCCTTGAGTGTTTTTTATTGACTAGGTTGAAAATTGATGGATAAATTATATCAATTTTATTCTGGTCTGTGGCAATATTTCTTAGAAGATCTGTTACCTAGGATGCATTCTGAAAATTTGCAGAGCATTTTTCTCGGCACTGAGTCTTATATTACAGCATAATTTGATTCAGTAATGTAAGATTTTCTTCTAAATTATGAGTTATCTTTACTTTCCTTCCCACCTGAATCACTTTATGTCAAAAAATACTATTTTTTTCTTTTTGGTTTCTGACCACATCTTTGGTATATTTTCTAAATATTTTACTATAGCATAGCTATCAACATTTTTTTAAAGAAATAATTCTCTATTCTAATCAGCTATTAAACAGTTTTCTCCCAGAGCATTTTTATCTCCCAGTTTTTTTTTTTTCCCTAAAACTTTCATTGCCCATTAAGGAAGTTATGTGCAGATTTATACTAAAGTTGTCCAAATTTCCTAGTAATATAGGAGATGATCACAAGTTAGTAGACACTAGTAAGCTGTATTCTAGTGTTGCTCAGTAATGCACCACATTTAAATTATTTAGACTATAAAACATTGATGTCTCTCAAATTATCATTTAAGGGGCCATAGCCATCCTACAAAAATGCACCCTTTAATCAGTGCCTTTTGGAACAATGTGTCAGCTTAATCTCACACTTGATGACCTTAAATAGGGCATTCTGAATAGCTGTGATGGAATGTTTGCTTCATTAGTAGAAATCATAATTACGAACAGTTACCATATTCTGTATTGTTGTGGGTCCTAAGAGATGCTGGATGTCTGCAGACTCCAAACCATACTTCGATCTTTGCTTTTCATTTTGAAATTCAAATTCTAAATTCCCTTTGCTGCCTCTTTGTTTGTTACCTTCATTCACTTGGCCAGCACATAGGAAGGGCCTGTTACGTGCCAAGCCTGAGCTGATCACCAGTGACCCTAAAGGAATAAGGCACAGCTTTGCCCTTCAGCTTGGGAAAATAGGTCCACAAGCATGTTCAGCGCAAGTATGAGTGCTATGATCAAAGTATTTCAGGCTGCAGTCACAACTGGTTGCAGCTGGAACACAGACGTCGGAGAGGGCTGGCTATATTTGCTGGGGCTTCACAAAGGAAGTGACCCTGGAAAGATGCATGGCTACTGGCCAGGGTGCTGAAGTAAGGACATTCCTGCAGATGGACCAGCAGGAACAGTCTGATATTGTGCGGAAACTGAGCAAGTAGGTGTGACTGGAGCAGAGTTCACTAACAAGGCAAGATGAGAGAATGAAAGCATTAACTTTCAGCTGGGGCCCCATTGTCAAGGTCAGGTGTAACAGTCCAGAGAGTACATCTTTATTCTCTAATCAATGGAGAGCTATTAATAGATTTAAACTTGATCAGCTTTGAGTTTTAGAACAACTTCTTCATTAACTATTGGGAGGGTAAATTTAGTGAGTACTACAAAGGCAGGGTATATCAGTTAGGAAGATTGTCAGAGGCCTGATGATTGGTGCAGAAGATCTGCGTGCCTGGAGAAGTGGAGAGGACGGATTCAAGAGATGTTAAGGCGGTAAAGTTGCCAGGGTGGGAGACCAGTTGGATGAGGAAGAAGTTTAGGATTATCATACTTGTGGCTGAGTGACTGGTGGGTGGCGGTATCATTCAGTCTTCCAAGTAAGAGATATAGGAGAACCCAGGTTAAAAGGAATGCAGGTGTTAATTTTCCTGTTGGACAGATTGCATTTGAAATCTGAGGTCTGTCTACATGAAAGTTCATACAGGCACTGAAATCTGTGGTTCTGAATCTCAAGGAAGGGTTTGGGTTAAAGACTTAGATTTAAGTCATAATGAAATTAAAATGGTTTTCATTTGTGGAAAATATTCTATATGTTAGGCCCTGTGCTAGCTATATCTAAAAAATATGTATTCTTTTTCATCTTTAGTATAACTCTAGGAACATGATATTATTATCTTCACTTTATTAAAGGGTAGCTAGGTTTTAGAGATACAAGAAAATCTGTGCAAGCTTCCACATCTAATCATTGGCAGGTCCAGCATTGAAGCCAAACATGTATCATTAAAATAATGTCCACTGTCTTTTCCATTATTATTTGTAGGAGTGTTTTAGGGAGAACAGGAAGCAAGGGATGGAAATGGTGACAGGCGATGTGTGCACTTAGACCTAGATTTGAGAGCTTATAAGAGAGCCATACTGAGAATATTGGAATGTTGGCAGATTTGATTTAATCTTATTGGCAGTAGAAAACAGTGAAAGTCTTTAGTGGGATAATTAGAAGAAAAGGAAATGAATTCAAATGAAGCATACAAAATGGACCAGAGGAAAGGGACGTTGACATTAATGTTCTTTTGGTTACAAGTAACAGAAACCAACTTAAGCCAAGGGGACTGTTTGTTGGAAGAATGCCGAGAAAGTCTCCCAGAGATAAAGTAAGAGGTTAACAACCAAGAAATGGAGCCGTTTGTGGAATTTTCCCCTCCAGGGTTCAGCTGAAAATTAACACACTGTCAGCAGGTCCCTGTGTTTCTGTGTCTCTGTTCAAAATTCCAAGAAGCTGAGACAGAGATGAGCAGGCCAGCCATGGGCGGTTCCTCACTGTTGGTCCTGTCACTTGAGATCATTCACTCGGAAACCTGGCCTCTCCAGCTCCTTCTGGTCTCCTGTCCAACTTTTGACCTTAGGGAAATCATTTCTTCTATCTCTGCTTTGTTAACTTGAGATGAAAATGATGCTCTTCAAAGATGAGGACCATAAGAAGGGCACTCATGGGATGTTTATTTCATAAGGAAACACCATGAAGCCGGAAGTGAAATGAGATGTAATGAAACTTCAGTGCCAGCCATCACTGAAGAACTTATTTAAGTGCCTTTAAACGTGGGGAGTCTCCACCAGCTTGTCCAAATCAAGCCTGTTTTTCAGATTTCCACATCTTATCTCCCCGGTAAGAAGGAGCTCCATCCTTCCATTCCTGTGCCAGGCCTGGATTCCTGCCAGAAGTTACTCATCCTGCTTACTCTGTGTTTTCTTCTTCTTCTTTAATGGAAAACAGAATCCATTCATTTCATAGCCTTCAAACAGAAATAAGGCTAAAATTATACTTTTAAAACAAAACATTTCTGTAATAACTTGTTCTATTAATGTAAACATTGCCTTAATTCTTTCAAAAACATTGTGTGTATGGGGGTAGGGGGGCATGTTTTGTTCATTACTGTATCTCTAGGGCTTGTAACAGTGCCTGGCACATGGTAGGTGTTCAGTAAGTAATTATTGAATAAATGAATGATTTTATAGCATGTGAAAGTGAGGTGATTTGTCTGCTTATTTCCAGCATGAAAAATACACCAGACTCTATCAAAGCTTAAGACGTGTAAATGCTTAGGAAGTAGACACACCAACTATAATGCCGTTTTGTAAAGGGCAGGTTGTAGTATCAGAGAGATCATCACAGATGTTACCTGGGGCAGGTTCATCATGGAACTGCCAAAGAACCGCTAACCTAGGATACTCTTAAAGCAAAATAATAACGCATCATTCCAGTAATTCCAATGTTATATTATCAGGTATTTTATAAAAGCAGAAAAGCTTATCGATGAATAAACAGGAAAAAAGTCAATTATTCTAAATATAATGTCCACAATTTTGTTTCCTTTATATGTATACTCAAAAATAAAAACCGATAAACTGTATTAGTGAAATATAAAAGCACATCAGCTGCTACTAAAAAGTGCTTATTAGCAATTTGGTGTTTGAAATATACCAGCTACAGTTTTCATAGTTTCCTGTTTTTATGGGGACAGTTGCCTTCCTAGTACAGTGGTCTTTCTCAGTTGTAACTACAAAGGGTGTGACAAGAATGGAGAACACCTATTGAAAGGAAAAATTATTTCTTGGTATTAATTCGTTTCATCAATAATACATAACACTTAAAAACTTTCATCTATAAGATGAATAAGGTCTGAGGATTTACAGTATAATGTGGTGGCTCTAGTTGATAACACTGTCAACCAGAATTGAACTGAATAATTGTATACTGAGAGAGCAGAACTGAAAGGTCCTCATCAAAAAAAGAAGAAAAAAAGTATATATATAAAAATATATGAGGTGACAGATGTGTTAAAAAACTGGATAAGAGGAAACTTTTCACAATGTGTATGTATATCAGATCCTCGTGATGCATACTTTAAATATCTCACGATTTTATTCATCAGTTAGACCTCAGTGAGGCTAATGAAAGAAAAATTATATTTAAATTAAATCAGAGTAAAATGCTTAAAGTAATTTACTAGAAGCATTTTGATAAGATGGTACACCTTTGTGTAGTCCTGTTTAGAAGATAAATTTACATTTTCACTTATCTCATCCATTCTTCCTGTCATTGGGGATTTGTAATTTGCTTGTGCATTACAAGAAAATTTATGAAGTGTAGGATTGCTGAAAAGCGCTCGATGGGCAGCACTTAGCTCAGAAGCGCTCCCTCCGTGAGTTCAGGAACAGGTGCAAAAGGAATGCAGAGGTGGGTCCTTGTTTCTGCCATGCTACGTAATTCTGTTGAGCATGATTCACCTCTAAGAAGGAAGGGAAAGAGGTGGACGGATCTCTAGGCTAATTCGCTTCCCAGTCTCTTTGAGCCCGCTAACAGTGTTGCTTGCACTGCTGTGGCATTTTTTCCCTGTCGTCATGGACACTCATCCATTGAAAACACACAGATGCCTGCTGACTGTCCACTTTTTTCACTTGGCCTGGTGAGTCTTGGGTCTGATTCAGGCTCTGATTAAAGCAGAAAGTACTCAGTAGAAAGCCACTCTTCTTATTTCATATAAAACTCGGCATGTGATTCCAGTAAGGAATTAAATGAATTTTTTTTAAAGAAAAGTCAAAAGTATATGTGAAACCCAGGTGCCAATGGAGACCACATTTTAACAGATTTTCACTTCAGGAAACCACTTTTCCAGACATGCCCATTAAAAGAGATTATTTCAAGAATCTATCAAATGATAGAGTTCATTACTTTATAAATGTATAATCTAGTGTGGTTTCTAAGGGAAAGATAATCTTATTCATAAATATATTGATTCATGGCTTATGTTTTGTGCTTATTGTGGACTCCCGTCCCAAAACTGAATGGCAGTGAGATATTTTTGAAAAATCAAAACAGGCTTTAGAATCACATAACCATGCTCAAATGCTAAGTTCCACCACTGTGTGACCTGGGACCTGGTACTTTATCTCCCTGTGACTCTTTTTCCTTTTCATCTATAAAATAGCATTTACCTTTTAGACTTGTTCTTCGGGTTAAATGAGATGGTGGATGTGGTATATTCGGCGTAATCACTGAATCAGTGGATCAAAGATCTTTCAGGATGAGAAGAATGAGCTAGAATCCTTGGTATCTGTTTTTCTTTCACTCTCCTGTGAGTCTCTGGAAGGCTGGGACTGGAATTACCCATCTTGGTGTCCTGTGTTTAATACCATTGCACTTAGTAGGGTGATATTTACAGTGGTGAAGATTCGCACAGTTCTGCTTCAAAGCTCGGCTAGACTGTGTCATTTCAGCTTCTACTTTATACTGTTTCCTCTATTTTCTGCATCGGATGTTTTTCAAGCTGTTATCAGTCTTGCTACCTGTGGATAATCTTGTTCCTGACACTTCTGTTAACAGGAGGCAAGCGGAGACTTCTCGTGTCGAATGCAGATCGTAGGAACACAGCGTTGATCAGGGCACTGACCTCAGAAAATTAGGCATGCTCCGTTCCTCGTGGAATTTTAGCTTCTTGGAAGTGAGTTAATTGTTTTGCTGATATGCTGATGTGGCCCTCGCCCCACTGGTGTAGAGTTTTTGGAGGACTGCCCCATCGGAAATCCCAGTTTACCCTCTCCTTACATGAAGGCAGCTTTGTAACTGTTAAAGTGCCGTAAAGCAGTGGGAGACTGGTCCTGTGTTATCTTGAGCAGACGTACAGCTGATACGGTTCCCTTTGCTAAGGAGCAGCATCTTAGCTCCAGTCAGCTTTTAAGAAGCATCATTGGCTCCAGCTAAGAAAATAGATAGATACTTATTTGTTGGTAGCACCATTTTAAGATGTTATCATAATAAAAACTATTTGCAACTTTTATTTGTGTCCAATTAGTCAAGAAGGGAGTTGCTTCTATTTTGGGCATTGTCGGTCAGTCATGGCTGATAGTTAAGCATGCGTCATCAGCAGAATGCAGTTTAGAAGACATTGACTCATTGGTCGCCTAATACCCTCCTTTTCTTCAACCCGTCAGTGTTGACTTACTTTAACTTTGCTTCCTTTGTGTTTGCAGTATTACTGGAAAATACCAAGATCTGTTTCATTGTCACACAAGACTCTGAATTTTAGGGAATCACTTGTCCCGACATTTAGTAGAACTGGAGGAAAATTATCCATACAAATTAATGGTGAGAAGAACTCGGCAAAAAAACCCCAAAAAGACAGCATACAGACTGTCAAATCCTGACTTGGCACTGGTAGAGCAGAAAATAGGTAATTATAACAAGCCATAAACTAAATGTGAGCTAGAAACCTATCATTATTTGTAGTTCATTTGGTCCCTAATAAAGGCAGTTTGTTCTCTTTGACAGTTGTGGGACCTACGGCAGGTTGCTTAATCTCCCTGAGCCATAATTAATTCACTTAGAAAATGGAAATATGAGTTGCTGCCTACTCCGGCTGAAGTGGTCATCAGGACCCAATATGGTCATGTCTGGGGAATCACTGAAATACCAACAGCCATCTCCTCCATCCAAGAGCCAACTGGAAGGAGCATGGGGATGAAGCAGCCAAGTGGAGGGTGCCACTGTGCCCGTGGGCCCTGACCTCAAGCACCTGACATCCCATCATATCTCCTGCCCAGCCCTGTGCCCCAGAATCCTCAGATGTCAGAACTGTGCGTTCACACAAGAGTCCAGGCAGTATAGGTCGTGGACTCACCAGAGACAACTTTCAATGGCTACGGAAAGGAGAGAAATGAAGGGACATTCTCTCCATTAGACCCAAGGCATGAATCTGGTAGAGCATTAAGCAAGGGACTAAGAACTGAAAGGACGACTCATGGAGGCCACTACCCTGTGTACAATCCCAGAGATGGGACGTATGTTGCTCAGTTATTGTTAACACTTCCAAAGAGTTTTAGGCTCACAAGAAATTGCCAAGTCTGCCAAGCCTTGAGTTACAAAAGATGAAAAGTATTTTACTTTCAGTAGGTACTTAAATGTTGTTATCTTGGCAATAATTTGCACCAGCATTGGCACTCTTAAGGAATGTCATTTTGTGAGTTTACATTTGAAAAAGGCAAAGAGCAAGTTAGAATATGGTGCAGAGGAGAAAAAAACACAAATTACCAAAGGTCCAGGAGTCAAGAAATGAATGGGGTTTATAAGGAGGGGAAAAAGACAAAAAGCTTGACTCAGTTCATTTTTGTCTTTTTGAAGAGATGTCTGCGTATGAGATGGCTATCACGTGTTTTCTGTCAGTAAGACAGCTAACCAAGATAATCTCAGCAGGAACATTTTAGATTAGACGTGACTGTCCCTGAAAGATTTCACCCCATTCCTGTGACTTCAACTAAGCACACGATTTGTGTGTCTGTCTCTGTAATCAAACTAGGAGCCCCTCCAAGATACCAGGATGAATTCTCTCTACCGAGCCCCATGTCAGGCACTCAGAAGATGCACAATTTGTATATTCTTTCATGCTAAATTAAATCAGCAGTTCTGGAAAGCAGTCTTTCCTAAAATGGAAATTTCCTCCTTCAAAATTTAACCCATTTGCATCCCTCTTTTTAAACGGTCATCTAGACTCAAACTGTTGGAATCCTTCTGACACCCTGCATTTCCTTCCTTGCCTTTCCTCGCCCTCACACCTAAGTAGCTATCAATTCTTCACCACTTCTTTGAATACCTTTCTTCTTGGGGATTCCTGCTGCCGTCACTGTGGCCCAGATCCCTAGTTCTCGCTCAAGCATTGACCTTGTCAGTAAAAAGTCTGCTTTCCACTCTCATCCCTGTTTACATTAGGTCATTTGTCCCAGAGCACTGCCTGCCCTTCCTCTGCCCCAAAAACTTCAGTCTCCCAAATTCTTACAAGTGCTCTACAGTTTGTCCATAGTAAACGTACAGGTGTATCTTCCACTGTATCTCTGCATTAACTCTCTATTTCAAGCAATGGCTGGCCCTTGCCTTTCCTTGGACATGTCATCTGTCTTCTTTCTTCTGCTCTGGGTCGTTTGTTTATCAGAACTCCATTTTCTTCCTAGTCTCACCTCCCCAAATCCTCCAAGGTTCGGCCTTGTCCCAAAATACTTCTATAGACTTTCTCACGGATTCCCATGGTATTCTTATGCTGTGTGCAACTCTTCAGCATAGGAGTGAACTGGAAAGGTAACTGTTGAAAGGGGGATGTTTAAGAACAAGACAGCATCTGACAAACCATTGCTAAAAGTTGGCTCCACCTCCATGTCGGAAAGTCGATCTAAACCTTGCAGAGTTTCTTGGTGTGTTTAACATCTCTCGCAAACTGAGAGAAAAAGCACTCAAGAATCTCCTGTCTGCCCACTAGCAAAATTATTTGTAAGCATCTTGGCACTTCGAGCATCTCTCCTTCTGGATGCATTTAGAGCATAGAGTGCATGTCTTAAAAGTATGAAATTTTGTCTTTTAACAAGTATTCTCAGACACACTCTTTTTGACATTTAATCTTGGATTCATAACCCGATTCTGGGCATAAAACCAATGACCCCTTACCAATCTTAATTACCTTATAAGCACTTTGAGTGCTGCTGGGTACACAAAGCACATTTATTATTGACTTTTCATCCAAGTCGCTTCTTTCAAGAAAGCTAGGAGAGCTACAGATAGTCCTTCCCTAACAAATTGCTAAATAACAGGTGATGGAGAGTGACTAGCTGAGAAAACGAGCTAGAACACGCATCTTAAGATAACCAAAAGGGAGAGACTTGTCCAAGTAGAAATGCTGTTTTGCCACCCCCCCCCCAAGAATTTATTCTTCTGTTGTATTTTGTTTTGCGAGTAGACAAAAGGACCGGCAGAGCTCAGGAAGGTTTTGTGCTGTGCTGAGGTTGGGGGCAAGAATTTGAAAGGGATCAGTGAATCAGATGTAATATGGTCTCTGTTGAGCCACCCGATCTCTGTTTTGCTGACGTCTGTATTCCACTTACAAAAAGCTACATAGGCATTTCCGTCAGCTCAAAAGAACTTTATCCCTGTTTTCATTCTGACATACCTATTATGACTTTGTTCACTAAGCAGAAGGAATTATGGGCCCTGAAAACTCCATAGCATGTTTTTATTAAAGAGCTGTGTCTATGTCTTCACGGAGAAATTAAAGAACCTGGCAGAATCGTGTTTCCCTTTCAGGTAGCAGAAATTGCCTTTTTCATTTCCACTAACAGTGATTTGTTTAAATTGGAAAACAAAATAGCATAAAATGAGAATACTTATGGACAAAGCACATTTTATATTTTTTTAAAAGCCAGTGATGCTGTGAGTTTCTGTTATTCTAAAATCAAATCAAAACATAATCACAAGAAAACTGTGCGGATATATGCTTTGGGGGCAGGGGTGGTGGTTTAAGGAGGCAGTGTTTCAAAGCCGTATTTCTCCTGTGCCTTCCTCAGAGCTGTAACCATAGAGAATTGCACATCTTCAAATCCAGCGCATGGTACTTTGCAGCAAACACTCTTTGTCCCTTTCTGTATGTGGTAGATATTTTCCTGCAAACTGCAAGTAAATTAAAAGTTTCCAAGCCAGATATTTTTGTGGCAAACTTTATACTTTTTATGAAACTGTCTTTAATCGTGTTTTTAAACGTCAGCTTCGGCTTTTAAATGTCTCATCCTGATTTCCCTAATGCCCACTAGGTAGAGCTTCATCTTAATTCACATAATTTGCCAGGGAAGTTTTTGGATGAGCCTGTGACTTCCTTGATGATAGAATGTTTGCCGTGTTCACATTGGTATTTCAGGTCCCTCCTTCTAGGAAGACAGACACATTCAGGCATGGAAAGGAGCAAGAAGGCAGAATACCATGCAACTATGAAAAGGAACTTTATAAAGTGAAAACCTCATTGATGTCCCTTCACATTTTACCTCAGATGTCTTTACTTTTACAAGTCTAATTTATTTTAAGTGGAATTAACCTGTATTTAGTTGCCTAAATGTGTTTAAGATTAAGAAAGTGTCACATGCTTCTCTCTCATTTAAGATACACTTTGTGTTTACTAGATTTTCCTGAAAAATAAAGTCAAATGTAAAAGTCCTTGACTGTGAGTCATCTTTGACTACGAGGTCTGGGTAACATGAAGTTTTAAACTCTGCAAGTCTGAGAAATGAAGGTTAACCTCATTAATTTTGTAAAAATTTGCCAAACATCAAGGGATTTGAAACCACCTAGAAGAACAGTAAGATATTCAACATAGTTGCTTGTTTTAAAGGCTAAACTGTAATCCATGAAAGAATTATCAAAAGGTAGTGTGTGCATATAAAACAGGCTGTTTACAGAAAATGACTTTGAACCTGAAAAAACAAAAGAATGCTACTCATTAGAAACCAAAACTTGCAGCAGAATGTTTTTGTATGGCCGTTATGATAAGAACTGAGTAGAGAATGTCTCCTTTATAACAAATACTGACTTTATTTTATTAGAAACTTTTAAAAGAAAAGATGTCATGTAAAAGTGAAAGGAGCACCTTTTCTGTCGTGACTTCATCCAGAAATTGTCATATGAGTTTTCTTGTCATGTATCTCCAGAGAACTTCGTAGGTCCTCAGTTTATCTTTCCTGAGGAGCATTTATGCCATCAAAATTGCAAATTTAGGACAAATTATGGATTGTACCTTCTGTTGTCTCAAATGCATATCTTTTTTCAAATGCGTATTTTTTATATTTTTATTTTCCAGAGTTTTGTATTTTTCAATTTTGTATTCATTACTAAATAGTTCTAAAGACTTGTTCTAAAGAAATGTCTTGTAAAGACATTCGACTTTTCGTTTTTCTCATTGACATCTGTTATTTTTTTAAGGGGATGAGATGCAGGATTTGGAACTTGACATACAGGTAGTATCCTTTGATCTTTGTGACACCTGCGTGCCTAAATGACTGAAATCTGTTTCATGCAAAGAAGGAGACTGGTCTATTGGAGGACGGTCATGTTTCAAACAGAATAACTTTAGCTTCTTTTACTTTTGTGATGGCATACAAATTCTAGCAAAAGGAAAGCAAGTAGATTATAAATGACAGTCCATTAATGCCAGTGTAATGGGTTAACCTGTTGAAATAAAGAGTGGCCACTGAATAATTGTGAGGATTTTGATCGCTTATTGCTGCCCTTTCATCCATAATTCTGTGAAAGGTGATACTTGGATTTTAACTTTGCTTTGGAATTTATAGGTTTTCAGAACTAGAGAAAAAAACATTTAAAGCCAGTGTATTTCCTGTAGGCTTTGTCCTTCGCTTTTTGTCCCAGAGGAGCGGTCGTGTTTTACTTAAAACTTGCTCACAACAGTTAAAACAAAATAACCAAAAAAAAAAAACCAACCCCCAAATCCCCAAATCCCACCTTCAGTGGTAATATTCCCTCAGGGACTTGTTATGCTATCAAATTTTAGACTGTGTGTGTGCATAGTTTAGTGCTGTAAAAGATACTAGCAGTCTTGAGTGACACTTCCTCATATACAGCAGAAGCAATGAAGATCGATGCTGTTTAGAGGATTATTGAAAAGGCATTGGTGGAACCACAACCAGAACTGAGTTTACTGGCTTGTAGTCCTCTGTCCTTTTTATTTTTTGCACCAAACAAGAACAAAATGATAAAAGAGAAAAAAGTTTCATCATCAGTGCAGTTCCTTCTTGTTCAAACTAGTCTTGTGTCAGACTAGTTGAAGGTATGGTTCCACTGAGTATAAAACAGTAGTGTTTTAGTGAAGATTGCATATGGAATACACGAGATTAGAGTTGGCCTTTATACAAGCATTGTTTTTTTTTTTTTAGTATCTTAGCTTTATTAATAATTCATCTCATTAGAAAGTGAAGTTACTTCTGTACTGTACTCCAAATTAAAGTGCATATTTAGTGCCTCTGTTGGTTGGATGATAATTTTATTCAAGACGTGCTTGTTATGTAATGAATCTGATTTTTCTGTGTGACTTGCAGAATCAATCCCATTTCTTTAGCATCACATCTTGCATATTACACTGTGTATTTTTGAATAATCCCCATGTTGAAAAAGTGCCAATCATGTTCTTCCTCATATTAATAGATCTAACCCATCCCCCCCCCAGGAAAAGGGGGAAATGGTAAGCCTTTTTATAGAAACTAGAGTGGCATTTACATTTGAACACTGAACCCTGCTGTCAGATATGCATGTACACACTCACACTGCCCCTGAATCCTGTGAACCAGCTCCACCTGCATCAGTGATTAGATCTTTCATTTGTGCCTGTGTTGACATTTCTTCTTCCAGCCTAGTGGGTTTCAGCCTACCTCGACACTGCTTCTCGCAGTAAGAGACTTTCGTCCCTAAAACTCCCTCCCATACAGTATGTCCTAAAAACCCCTTGACAAACAACTAGAACGCTCCTTGATACCTTGTATTTCTGTTTGTTCTTGGTTTTTATATCCTTCCTTTTTTAAAAAAAAAAGTTTTTTTTTTAAAGATGAAACATTCCCATTTAACAGTATCATCCTCATTCCTGTTCAGGTGTGTGTTTTCCTGTCTTTTTCTCAATTATTTACAACTCCTGTTTTAATTCTTTTTTATGCCTCTGGAAGTCAAATGTCTACTCAGTTAATTTTTTTTTTTAAATAGGGCTTTTAATATATTATTCTAGAACATACGTATTGCTGAGGCTTTTAGACAAGAAGATGTAATTCTGGCGAGTCTGCTTATTGCATCTGCGTATCAGGAGAGGGTAAGGATATTGCTTCAGCCTAACTTGGTTTATTGTAACTAATACATACGGACTCAGAATTGGTAAGCCGGGAGTAAAGAGTGTGTACACAGGATACTTGCTTTGACATCACATCGGTAAATGTGATGAAGATCCTTTAATACATGTCTGTGTACTTTCAGGGTCAATCAAATGTGCAAAAATCTTTTATCTCTGTGAAATTTAAAGATACGTGTCTTTAATGCTTCATTAGTATACCTAAGAGCTGAGCTAAGTGCTGTAGTGTCATTTGAAAGAGTAGGAGTAAGAATAATGCGCCTAAGGCGGAACACTCATGCACCTAAGATGCTTTCAGATAAGTCACAGGGTGGGGCATCCATGAGGTGGCCATAATACTACAGTGTGTGACCATGCACTTTGAAATAAGTAATGAAAATGGTGAAACAGAAGTGTTACCATTTCTCCAAGAGGAAGTGTCAACCTATTAAAGAGCAGAAGTCTTACTGTCATTCGAAGCAACGAAGTTTTGTTCAGATATTCAGATTGGCTGAGTTGGTGTGTTCACAGAGGTGGATGCTCATTTCAGGCTGTGAATAGAGGGAAGGAACATTTTTGAAGAGGATTTTTTGTTTTTTGGGGTTTTTTTTGTTTTTTGTTTTGATTTGGTTATTTTTAAACCAATGACAGCATTTTGAAATGACTGCAGTTCTGGATACCTATGATAAAAATTTAGTAAGCATAAAATGTAATTTCTAAATATAAATAAGTAATTGACATTTAAAAGAGTATTAGTCAAGTTTTTATCCATTGTGTAAACTCAATTTTTAAACAGCTCTCTACTACTGTTAAATTGATGCATTAAAAACATAGCCCATTTTTTATTATATGTCATAGATTACTTACCCTTGTTTTTCTTGTAATGCTATGTGGTGAGTTGAACTAGAACAAAGAAATAATATCCTTTAGGTTGTTGGAAGAATACTTTCACGCCACCAGAGCAGCTTTTTAGGGTTTATACAATGATTCTTCAAAAAGTTGGAAAGTGGTATACTGAGAAAACAAAACACCACACTGGGAGGCCATGTCTTTCCTCAGTTTATATGGTGATGTTTATCAAGTAATCATCCATTAATTGAATTTATATTAGAATGTGTTCATTGCTTTTACTGCTTAAATTTCATCGGCAACTTAGGGATTTTATGTAATTACTTTCAACAACTTCATTGGCTCCATGAAAGAAGTAGTAACATTGACGAAATTTTTATGGAATCCTACGTATATTAAAATCCTTAATACACATCATATTATTCATGTTCAGAAAACATAGACAGCCTTTAAAAATAACACATTTCATGTCGTGGATTTTAGTATTGCCTTTGTTAAATTTTTATAGCTTGCTTTCTGTAGAAGGTCCAACTTTGCTATTTGCAAAATTCTTTCCAGTAGCCAATAAACCCATGTATCTTTGGGTGGGGTTTGGCAGTAGTAATTGAAAATTCAGCTTTTAAATTATGAGTTATGTATTATGATAAATTTTCAAGAGTTCTTTTATATACATTGTTATTTCTTTGTGTAGGACAATGATCTTTGTCTCCTAATAGCCATAAATATTTCTTAAATTGTTTTAAGTGTTTAGGATAAAATCTTACCCTGTTTGTTTTGTAACTTTACTATCAGCAGATGGTTTGGGATTTAGTAGTTAAATAGTTCCATAGACTTTAATTTCCATTGATGTGATGGCTTGTCATAGCAGTGTGGCTAACTTGTTTAACGAACATTGTATTCTGTGTCCCTCTTTCTTTCATTCAAATTTCATAAAATGTACAAAATCCTTTTGTTCCTTGGTGTTCCTATGTCTTAGTAAGTTGAGCATTGTGGGGAGACAGTCCCTTTTTCTGGTCTCTGTGGCCCATTCTGAGGCCATGTTGTGAAAATTGATTTAGACACAAGATTAGTTCAGTTTTGGTTTGGTTTTTCCTTTTCTGGTGGTGGTTTTGAAAACTCCAATTAGCAGGACCTTCTTTTTTCAGTCAACTTTATTATGAAAACTCTTATTTTCTTAAAAGGTTAACAAAAACCTGGTGCAAAAATTAGGAATTAAGATTCCTTCTTTGTTGACATTAAGTAGCCTGAAATATGAAGCTAACTAAATTGCATCAAATTTCAGAAACTAATAACCACATAGTTGGGAAAAGGAGCTTCCACACAACCTGTGTTCTGTCAGTCATTGACTAGAGGTAGTGATATTTCAGTGTAATTTGTTAATGGGCACATTCTGCAAAAAAAAAAAAAAGTAATTCTTCCTGAACACTGATAATCTTATATATTTTTAGCTTGATTCTTTCAAAAGAAAGGGTTTTCATTGAATTTCATGGCATAGAGATGCCTGGAGGAAGAATATCAATGAAGTGAAGAATAGCTTAAAATTTTTTGAGTTATTAGAATGCATACACAGAAGAATGTAATAATCTTACAGCTTTTCCAAAAGTTTAATACATAAAATTGTATGCATAGCATACAGTCAGACAACTGAAAATCTAAATTTCATATTTTCAATGTCATAATCATTATCATCCCCTCTGCTTGTTTTGATTTTTTTTCACTTTCATATCAAAGAGGAACATCATAGCTCTTTATTCCTCTCTTTTATTTGTGGCAGCTTATGTACAGATGTTCGTTAAATATTACATGATTTTCCCTGGAAAGGAAATGAAACAACAGTTTCTCCAATAGATTTCATAACATTTTAGAGGACATTATAATAAAGCCTTTTTCGTTTGGCAGGGAAATGCCAAGACTTTTAGGAATAAGAAATATTTTGGTTTTATTCATTTGATCTCCAGTAAGTTTGATTCTGACTTATTTCCTTTCATAGACACTTCATCCTAATTCTACTGCATTGAGAGGGTTTTAGGTCACTCACGTTGAGGCCCTCTCATGCACAGTAGGCTAGGATGTGCTGCAGTAGCAATTACCGCCAGTCTTCTGTGCCCAACACAGACATATGTCAATTTCTCCTTCATGCAACGTCTGCTGTGGTGACAGGTGACTCCCCAGGGCAGCCCGCTGACTTTCTGTATGTCTAGGAAGGGGAGAAAAGCTGGAAGTGTTGGTCATCATTGGCAGTGCCAACCTAGCCCCTACTGTTTCAGCAGGAGGGCAAGATAGGTCAGTGTTTCCCAGCCAGAACACCGAGAATCAGGTGTAGGTGTGCTATCGATACTCCTAGCTGAACTTTTTTATAGTGTTAAAAACATGAAGGCATTTTTTTGATTAAACAGGTGAATCAATTAAGTCACAGAAGTTAAAATTATGTTTGAATGCTCTTTGATGACTTTCTGTAAAAACTTCCTGGAAGCTTTTCTTGTTTTCCTTATTTCCTATTTTGCTAAGACTTGCGTAGACCCAAGTGTCCACATAGCATCTCCCCCTAATCTTCTCACTGACCAAGTACTCGCCCACACGTGGCGTGAACCTCAAAATGTCCCCTTTCCTACTGAATCCCCCCAGTTACCTGATCATTGCTTTTGAATCAGTGTGTTTATCCCAAGTGAAAATTCTATGCAGATGTTACTTTTATTATTCTTTCAATTTAATTTGCTTGTATATTTTGCTCATAGTTTTCCTTATTTAATATAATAGAAGGTATGTATAAATTTTATCTTTATGTTCTTGTCAGGTGCCAGAGACTTATTCATTTTGTTTGTTTTCTCAGTTTATTTCATCTTCATTCCTTTTTTTCCCCTCCCCTTCTCTTTCTTCTTTTGATTTTTCCTTTCTTTCTAATGAATTTTCAAGTTTACAAAGTCTTATTCTTGATGGAAATTAATAGTCAACTTTGTGTGTGTTTTTCAAAGTTAAAGTGTCTATATACTATGTTAAATTTATATATGTTTTTAGAAACAAATTCTTTAAAATTAAATTGATTGGTTTTTCTGGGCATAAAATTTACTAAATTACTAGAGAGGACTGTATGTAGCAGAAATTAATTGTTTTCAAAATACTTTTTGATTATCCAGAAATATAAATAATAATATTTTGTGCAGTTTTAGAATTTTAATTATTAAATTAATTCAAAATTCATATTTAGTATTCTAATTTAGATTATAGCATGTTTAATTTTCCAAGCATTTCATATGCTTTATTTTTAAATGTTTTAAAAGTATGGATGACCTGAAATACATATTTATATATGTAATATTTATATGTATGTATTTTTATATTATATTATTACATAATATTTCTCATATAGTTTATTATTTATATATGTACATTATATATCATTTACAAATAGATTTTCTGAAGCTATACTTGCCTGCAGTTTTTTTTGTCTTTAGATTTCATTTCAAAGAATGTTTACTTTCCCAACCCATAGCAAAATGGAAAGACTTTAGTCATAAGAACCCCCTCAATATTTTCCCCTAAATTGGAATTCATGTGTCTTTTTAATTATTCTCACACTTGGTCTAAAGGTTTTATTTAATGCAAAAGTGGTCAAGTGAAGCTCCATGTAGAATAAATTCTGTGGGCACCATATCCCCAAAACAGCCAATTTAGGCAGGAGGAATTTTGGATTCTCTTAAGCAGAAAGTAAGGGTATTCCTTTATGAGACTGAGTACAGCCCTATATGATCAAGCTCTAAAAGCCGTTTATAAGATTTTACATTCAATGGTTTAAGCCAAAATGCCTCACACAAATGCGGGATTACTTATACCAGCCTATATATATATACATCATCAACGCTCTGTTGGAAACCAGTGAAGTAGAAGAAATAGAGAAGGAGCCACTTTTGAATAAAACACTCAGGAAAGGTGGTGATGGCACGTCACACGCCATAGTGACAGCACTAATCAAAAAGATTAATAAATCCAAAAAGTTATCATTGCATGTCGATGACTTTAAGGAATTAACAAATACGTTGGTTAATAGCAGTGGTTAAAATCCTTGAAGAGCGTGATTTATTTTGCCAAAATAAAGCTAAACAAACTTCTGTAAACCATATATTCAAGAAGACAAATGAACACTCTGAAGCAAGATGTTAAGCAAGCGTGACATGAGGCTGATGCTCTGGCTGTAATGTCATGAAGGTGAAAGGCTGTGAGTGGTATGAAAACATAAACATCACGAGTTTAATCTCAGAACCCCGTGAGTCTATGCTCATTCTACTTACTTACACGCTCTTGTATATAAAAGTTCACTCATAAATCTTAAATCCGCATAAACTGATATTATGAAAATAAATGGCAACAGCTTTATGCAAAGATAGGGGATCAGAAAACCGTATTTGCTAACATGGCCCAAAGTGCATGAGCTGTCCAGAGGACACATTTTTTTAAGAGTTTATTAGCTAGGGGAAAAATAGATTGTGAGTGTGTTTGACTGTTGTTCACTGTAGATTTGTTGAAGGAGAGTTATTCGCTTGGAAAAAAGAAATAGCTTACTTAACTGACATTTTGGAGCACCTGAATGAACTTAATTGACAATGGCAAAGGCCGTGTAAATAATATTACACATACTCACAGAGATTATGGATTTGAAGCAAAAGTTCAGCTTTGGAAAAAGGATAAAAATGATTCGTTTGTGATATTTAGTCAGTGTTACATTTTAAATCCTCAGGAAAAAATGACTATTAGAGCAATACCTATATGCTTGAAGTTAAGTTTTACCATTATTTTAAAGTACTTAATATGGAAAAATACTGAAAAGCATTTGTGTTTCCATGAGGAATTTTAACATTATATTTGTCAATTAAGAAAAAGGACTATGAAATTTAATCAGTGTATCCCTCATGGTTCATGACAAGAAAGAACTTTCCGTCAACTGGAGAAAAAGTGATGAATTCTGTGCTCCCATTTGCTATCACCAATTTCTTTGAACAAAATTTGCCTTGATGGTGACTATCAAGAATTTAAGATCTTGGTCATGAAACTTGTTATAAAAAAGTCACTTCATGAAAACAAGCTCAACTTTGTTTGTTTGTTTGTTTGTTTGTTTCTTTCTTTTTTTTTTTTTTTGGAAAGGAACCATTTTTTTAATTGAAGTTCAAATTTCTTATTAATGATTTAAAAAATATTTTGTGTGAAAGTTTTATGTCTATTTAACAGGATGTTTCCCCAAAGCCTATATTTCATTTTTCTTATCATAATTCTATGCTATAAAGAAAATGCATTGACTTTTTCCACCAAGGTCCATATGAACATTTCCAAACTAGTGTATCCCACTCGGTATCTGTGAAAAGGATGGGTAGACCCTAAATTGTTCTAGGAAAAAATTGTTCCTCAAACTGAAACTCAGAAAGGGCAGAGAGGGCCAAAAGAATGTCTAAGCAGATTTTTCAGAGTTAAGAGCAGACTTGTGCTTGGTAACCATTCTCCATTGGAATCAGTAAGTTCTACTGTGAAATCCTTGATGCTGAGATAGTTCTTCCTACCTTACTCCCTCTCGTGTCTTCATTAATAAACAGCTGGCCCATTAATAAATATTGCTCTGTGCCCATGGAAGGAGGACTTCTGTCAAACACTGTGGAACTATTTGTTTTCCCAATATGGCTTCAGAAATGGCAGTTCATACGGGAGGAAAAAAAACAATAAAAAAGTCGAAGGGATATTTAGGCATAAAAATATTTTGCAGTGTTCTCTCATAATTGTTTCTAAATATGGGTGATGTTTTACTTAGGCAAAAATTATAAACCGTATGTGTATATCTGCACATTTTTATTCAAATGGTTTATGCAGTGTTATTAACTGCTAATACATTTACTATGTAAGATCCGTGGTTTCCTGTTAATATTTTATAAGGATATTATGGTTTTATGGTTAACATTAACTTGAGGTATTGCTTTAAGAGTCAAAAGTACTTTAAAATAATTATTTCATTGATGCTTAATTTGGTATTAATCATGTTAACAAAGGTTTATGTAGGCTAGAGCACATAGCTACATATTGTATGTGTAAACTCTGAACTGGCTCTAATAATAAATTTCTTGTTTAGTATTGTGATGTTTTTAGCCACAAACGTTTAACTATGTAGAGTGTTGTTTTAAATTTGAATGATCCAGCGGATCAAGCTTGTTTTTTTGTTGTCGAAGGCAATTTCTTTCCTTTTCTCTTAAATCCTGGAGTTTCTACTTCAAGTTATCTCTGCCCTTAAGCAAAATTAATATTTTAATGTAAAGAAGATCATTTGTCAGAAAAACAGTTCAAGTTGTTCGATTGTTTTTAAAATAGTAGAATTTCAGCTTTATTACATGTCTGATAAAATGTTATTATTTTCATGAAACACCAACTCAGTATTTCCATAATAGTTTTTATGTAAAATTATGGATTCAGTTATATTATCCAGCTTCAGCTAAAACCACTTGGGGCAGTTCACGGGAACTCATGTTTGGGAGAGACTGAGGATACTGATAACCATCTGTTCCTTTCAAATGTTTAATAATATATCTGGTTAGACCATTCTCTTAAGGAAGCATTTCTTTAAATTATTAGTAGACTTTTTTTTTAGAACAGTTCTAAGTTTATGGAAAAATTGAACACAAAGTACTGTCGCACTCCTGGAAGATTTCCTTATTATTAACGTCTTGCATTAATGTGGCACGTTTTTTACAACTAATAATGATACATTACTGTGAAATCCTTAATTGACTTTAAAATTCACTCGTTGTGTTGCTTGGTCCATGAGTTTTGAAAAATGCATTGTGTCATGTATCTACCATTAATTACAGTATCATACAGAACAGTTTCAAAATAAGGATGTATTTTAATTTAAAATAAATGTATCATCACCCTTTATTAAAAACCTATATATTAAAAAAATTATAAAACTGCTTCATATTTTGGAAAATAAGTTGAAAATGGTATTCATTATGTTATTCAGAGTTCTTTACCTACTGTCCATTAGGAAAATGTTTTAATAACAGAAACAGCTTGATTCCAGTGAACTGTTATCTCTTCTCATAAGTCATATAGCAATGATTTTGCCTTCTTCATCTTCAAAGTTAAATCTTAAATCTAATCTTAACCTTGGAAATCTCTTTCTCCCTTCCAAATGGCTCTATCCACTCTCCTTTTTATTTTTAGCTAGTTTTTTTGGTAAACATATTTTGTCACAATCCTCCCAAAAACCTGTTTGAAAGTCCATAATGATAAATGCATATAATGTATAAATTATAAATATATATTAGTGCTGTAACTATGACTCTATAACATAGCAGTTTTCTACTTTTTTTCTCTTAATTTGTGTTTCTGTAAGAAAAAAATTTCTCCTATGTAAGTTTCAGTGATTGGTTCTAGGGCGGAAGTGAATCTCGTCAGACCTAAGAAAACATTACTAGGTGCATCTAAGTCAAAAGTGAGCAATAACGGGCAATGAACATTGGGCAATGGTTAGTAAATGGAATTCATGGATTACCCATTTATAAGACTACAGGGTGGGTGGTTTAAACAACAGAAACTTATTTTCTCACATTTCTGGAGGCTGGAAGTCTGAGATCAAGGCTCCAGCAGGTTTGGGTTTTCTTGAGAACTTTCTCTTTGGCTTACGATGGCCATCTTTTCCTGTGTCCTAACGTGGGCTTTCCTCTGTGTACGTGCAGATCTGTGTCCAATGTCCTCTTCTTTTAAGACACCAATCACATTGCATGAGGGCCCACCCATGTGAGCTCATTTATCTTAATTATATCTCTTTATCTCCAAATATACTTATATTCTAAGGTACTGGGAATTAGAGCTTCAGCCTATGAATTTGGGGGAACACAATTCAGTCCATAGCACCCATTGAAATTAGCAAGCTTTTTAATTTGCATGACTTGAAAACGGTAAAACCTGGTCGTCGTGGATTACGCCTCTGAGCCAGGCACTGTCCATGCAGTAAATCACAACCGCAGGATGGAGTCAGGACTGCCGTTTCACCAAGAAAACCTTTTTCAGTTGGCAGTGGACTTCTTTGCAGTTCAGGAATGGATTCCACTAGTTGAATGTGCAAAGAGAATTTATGTACTACAACACATTTCTTTACATCTGAGTGATGGACAAAATGTTGCTTATTTTATTTAACACTGGAGCAAATGAAAATTAGCATTTGTTTAAAACACCAAGAACAATTTAATAACATAAACCAACAGGGTCAGAGGTGCTAGAAAAGCTAAATTATTTTATTTTATTTTATTTATTATGAATAAAATATAATTATTATTATTATAATGTTATTAAATTTTTTTTTGATGGAGGTATCAGGGGTTGAACCCAGGACCTCGTGTATGCTAAGCATGTGCTCTACCACTGAGCTATACTCACTCCCCTAAATGATTTTAAATAACTGACCTTTATGCAATTTCCTCCAGTGTTTTCTCCAGTGTCAGGCAGTCTGGTCACCCACTTTTCCTTTCTAGCCTGTGCAGTGACCCTTTGCAGGAAAAGGCACATTTTTTCTTTTTTGCTAATGCATGTTTTCAAAGGCCTCCTTCCTTGCCTGCATCTTTCTGACACCTGAATCCAAATAGCAGATGTCAGTGACAGGAACAGTCGGCGTGACATCTTCTCATCTGCCACACACTCAGCAGCCCACGAGGGGCTCAGCGTCTCCCCTCGGTGGGACGCTTAGGCTGTCCCCCAATTGAAGAACTCCTTTCTAGTATGCCAGTTACCTTGGTACTTTCAGAGACCTAAATGTTGCATTATTCTCTTTCCAAGCATTTATCAAGCGCCTCTGTCATTTCTTTACCTTTATTGTCTACTCAAGGTTTAAGTTTCAATAACTTGAGAGTCATGAGTTGAGTTGGAACCCTTTGTGCTTCTGTAGGGCGGACAGCCACGAGGAGTCAAACAGCATGGGACCTTTTTGATTTTCTTCCCTGTCTGCAGAACAGATAACACGGTACCCACTTCAGGTGGCTGTTCTTAAGGTTAAAATAGATCACCTAACCTTAAGTGTCTCGTTCAATGCCCGGCATTCAACAAATATTAATACATTTTCTTTCACAACCCAACCACCTAATACCAAGTCAAGTTATTTGAAGTCCCTGGGTTTTGTTGGTGTTAACTGTTGGTGCTGAATGCTGCAACAGGCTGGGCAGACTTCTAAATTTCCCTTCTGTTTTCTAGTTTTTTGGAAAAGTTGTCAGATATTAGTATCTAATGGACCTTAGATATTGAGTGAATGTTTATTCTGCCCTTATCACTGTTAGGTGTCATAGAAAACAAAGAACCAATTTCTGGCGCACAGCACAACGTCCCAGTCGTGCATACACATACATACATTCATTTTCATATTCTTCTTCAGAAAATGACTGTACTTCAATTTAAATTTAAAAACAAAAAGAGGAAATAAAAATACTATATCCTCTAAAAAAAAAGGAAAGAAAATAAAGAACGGAGACTCACTGTCAGGAAGTCAAAATGAGTTTACGATGTGCTTACAGAGAGACCGAAGAGACCAGGTGACTAAGAATTAAGAGAGCGTTGTACACGAGGTCAGAGAGTTTACGTATATTGCAGATACTAAGGAGGGAGGAGAAAATCACAGCAGAGGTTTGGTCTACAAGTGGCTCTACAGTGACCTGGATCAGGGAGGGGACCAGTTAACAGGCAGATGCAACAATCCAGGTGTGAATTGCTGAGGAGCAATGCGAAAGTGGAAAAGTGAACCAGAAAGTGCAGAACAGTATATAATTTTCCTGATCCAGATTATATTTTTTTAAGTATCATGATTACCTTTTGTGATGTAAAAGGGAATTTGATACAAAAAGACTGTGAAAGTCTTTCATTTTGATTTCTCAGCAGGGATCCCCCAAACAATTTCACTTTTCATTTCACTGTCTTTAATAAAACATAAGCAGTAGATGGCATTGTTCTATAGAAAACATTCCCATTTTTCACTTTTAAATCACATGGCGTGTAAGATGGGGTAATCAGGCATCTTCTGGGATACTTTTACTTCAAAGACAAATATTTTGGTTTAACATAAGGTAGTGTGAGATACAACTTTTCATTTTGAAATGTTTGAAAGATGAAGGATAAAATATATGGATTGTGTGGAAAATAATGTATTCAGTAAAGTCTGTTATTACTGTTATCCAGGATTTTACAGTAATGTAAGGAAATAAGCATGCACGTTATTTGTCTGTGGTCTGGTGCACATCTCAGCGAATTTATATTAACGACAACAAAAGAACTGTCATCAGTTCGTATGCAGAGTGGGGGTTCAAAAAATTTACTTAGGTCCTTGAAAAATGCAAAAGGTGTATATATTTTGTTATGTGGGCCTATTAATTGAATTCCAAAATGCATCCTGTGTATTTGTGGTCAGGACATAACATCACATGTTTACAGAAATGAAAAATTGCTTTTTCTTTGATCCCTTTATGCTGTTCCCATAGAATTTTTCTTCAAAAAGAATGGTTAAGGATTTCAAAGGAAATAATCTTCCTCAGGGAATATTTGTATTATTTTATAATTTTATTTTGGCTTGAATATGTCTAGTTCTACATTTAGAAGGATGTAGTTTAACTTCCGTTATCCAATGAGACATAAACTGATTGACATTACTTTTAAGAAAGCATTAATTGTTTCCACTTTTAAGTTCATTACATGTAATATTGAGTTAATTAAGAAATTGAAATATTTTTGATTCTTCTACTCTTAAGACATATTTTTAGTTAAAGTTAATTTTGAGATATACCTTTAGTTTCATTTGTTTGAAAATTTATCATATTGTTACTGCTTCATAGAACTATTATAAGCACCATCAGAACTAAAAGTTGCAAGGTCTTGTTATTCTAGAGTATGGTGGGCATTCAGTATTAAAAAGTGTTACTGCTTTATTCCTTTAAGCATTTATTCCAAAATTATACATATTAAGTGTACATGCCAGGAAATGTGCAGGGTAAACAAGATAGCTAAGAAAATTTGCCCTGTAGGACTCTCACGGTGAGTATAAGGCTTGGCTTTCAAACTACAGTAATAGAGTTCAGATTGCTACACGAAGACTGAAAACAAGGCATCTGGTCTACCCTCATTGACTTTGAGGCTGGGGCATACAGGATGAATAGGAGTTTGGTAAGAAGTGACAGGCAGTCTCAGTGAGAGACATGGCTGGAAGAGCAGGTGCCCCTGAGGGCCCAGGATCCAGGGGCTTGTGGAAGAAAGGGAAGGCTTTGGAACAAGAAGACACCAGGGGACAACTCAGAACCACAGTCTGACATTTACATTCCTGTAATAATGTAAAAATAAAATTTTTGTGTTTTCTATTACTACCTTTTATTTTAACGTAATCAAGTTATAGATTTAGATGCTAGCTGTTTTTGCCTCTGGAGTATAATTAGTCTTGAATATTTATTATCTTTCGCAGTGAAGTTTAGCAACTGCAATGGGAAAAGGAAAGTACAGTATGAAAGCAGCGAACCAGCAGACTTTAAGGTAGATGAAGACGGGATGGTGTATGCCGTGAGAAGTTTCCCCCTGTCCTCTGAGCACTCCAAGTTCCTGATATATGCCCAAGACAAAGAGACTCAGGAAAAGTGGCAAGTAGCGGTGAAACTGAGCCTGAAGCCAGCCTCACCTGAGGAGTCAGTGAAGGTAGGGTATCCAAATATGGCGTTGGATGGAGTTACGTTTGAAAATCAGATTTGTACGGTTTGAGCTAAACACATACTTCGCATCACATGAACAGGTGGCCAATATTTGAATTTTTATCAACTTCAGCCACCTCAGTAGTATTTCGTTGTGCTTTTAATCTTATAAGGTACTCAGAGTAAATCTGTTTTCAGCAATCTGAAACTGTATTTGAAAGGTTTGTTTCTACTTTGAGATTTATAACTCAAATGAGAAGTAGTTGTTTGTTTTAAATCTCTCAGGAGCTTTACAAGCTGTTGAATTTAACTGCGAAATAAACAATTGTTTGCAAGATGTCACCCGCCAAATTTATTAGAGAGGAAGTACAAATTTATAGGAATAACAGGAAAGCATTTCCGGCGAGGAGTATTGGGTTTTTGTCTTGCCCCTTAATAATCAGATTGGGGACTATGAATTATTCATACTTCCAGCATGACTTTTAGGAATAATATACTCCCTGTGGTGGAGCTGCTATCAGCCAAGATAAAGTAAGTAAGGTACATTTCCAACAGAGTAAAGTTCACCTCAAATCAACATTTATTGAGCACTTATTTTATGTGAGCCACTATTTAAAATTTTGTTTTTTAATGGAGGTATTGGGGGTTGAACCCAGGACCTCGTGCACGCTAAGCATGAGCTCTACCACTGAGCGATAACCTCCCCCTTAAGAATTTTTAATAAGATGCAATAACTTCTTCGGTAAAGTTACGGTACCATTATTCGTTTCTGAATATTCTGGTTCTCTGAGTTAATCTGAAACAGGTATGAGGGGTGCCACACTCATATAATCTGAGGTCCATGATTTTATGAACCATGACACTGTAACAATTTGTATATTTATCATACTGTGAGAGATAAAAATACACACTTTGACTTCTGGTATTTAATTGTAAATGTGGTATATGCAGCCATAATCAAATACGGATAAATATAGGAGGAAAGGGTACCATTTTTCCTCTTACACCAGTGCTGGACTTTACGTGAAACATAATTTGTGAATCTGTTAACTGTTAAGGGGACTCATGTCACTGGGGTAACATAAAGTAAGGAGCTGGTCACCGAGTGGAGGCTGTTTTTGTTGTTGTTGTCGGTTCGCTGCGTTCCCGGAAACGAACTTGGGATATTCACGTTGAAGCAGCAAGCGCTTAATGGCAAAATGTCTACAGCTACAGGGAGAGACAAGAAAATGTTGACATCCAGCAGAGATTAATAGCCCATGTGCAAAGTGGGTCATCTACAGCATCCATCACGGGTGACATAGGTTTAGAATAATTACAGCATTAATTCTGTGGGATTTAATAGGGTCATAAATATTTGAGACATTCCTTAGCAGTATGTATTAAACATCTCTTGGAACTCAAATTATATTTTAGCACATCAAGATCTAAATTTAATATACAGCAGCACATTACCTGAACTGTGGTTTAAACTAATGAGAAATGTATAAAAGGGTACTATTAAATTTTGCTCAATATTAACTACTATCTAAGATGGTTTATAAAAACGGCGATTGGTTTACACAGCTGCGCCACATAAGTTTGTTTGGAGTTCAGTTTTTCAGTGAACAGTGTAACCCAAAATTTTACAGTGTTTTCTCTTAACAGAGGGACAGGGAGAGGGCCTCCGGACGTGTTTTTTTGGTTCATAATAAGCTGTGATTTCTACATTTTCAGGTATCCATTGACATCGATGTATTTTCAGAAAACGTTTTCCTAATACTCAGGAATGTCTTCTTGTATTTCAATGCAAAGGAACCACGAGAAATTGAAGAAATCGTATTCCCGAGACAGCTGACTAAGCACAATGGCTACCTGCAAAGGCAGAAGAGAGACTGGGTTATCCCTCCAATCAACTTGCCAGAAAACTCCAGGGGGCCTTTTCCTCAAGAACTTGTCAGGGTAGGTGGCACAGTGTCATGCATCTCCACTGCATGTGTCAGGTGTGCGTTAGAAGTGCTTTTGGCTCTTTTTTCACAAGGCAGAGTCTACGACATGTATGTACTAAAACATATATATATATATATATATATATATATATATATATATATATATATATTTATATTGATGAAATGTCTGTAGTGTTGCAAAGAGCCTTTTCTCCATATTCTTGTTATCTCAAGTTATTTATAGGTAGAGCTCTGTGGGTCCGTCCTGGACACCATGGATGAGAAAGCTTGTTCAGCATCTGAACACATATGCCCTAATGCCAACATGCACACCCACACCCTCCCCTCCCCCACAGCAGATACACATCTTAGCTTCTCTGTCTGAAAGCTTCACTCCCCGTGACGATCTTTGCCCTCTACGCGTAGCTTTTGGGCTAAAGGAAAAATAAAGGGATAATCACTGACAAAAAAATGCCAGCACCAAGTGCATTTGAGAGTTTTTTAAAGAAATAAAAAATGACCTCTGATGCCATTAACAGACTCCCTGGGGTTGTGCAAAAACTTAGGCTTTAGAATCTGAAGAGTAAGGTCTTTTTTCAGTTACTCTAAATGCATACCATCAGACGCAGAGAAAGAAATGACGGGTATTTCTACATGTTTAGTAAAATTAGCAGCCTGTTATTTATTACAAAAGGAAAATAAAACAAATTCAGTGTATATTCCCACTTATCAGAAAGTAAATGTTTCTGTATATGATTAACGAAGCATTCTAACACAAATTTACTGAAAGTTATGTTTTTTAATGAGTCACTTACTTGTTTTGCATGTTCTATTGTAATGTGTATTATATATATTTTTAACAATGAAAGGCATAACCTCCAAATAAAAGTGTTTTCTATTTTTACTTTAATAGAGAATGAGAAGACAGTTTTGCCTTAAGTAAAAAAAGAAACTAAATTCTGTTATTGGATTAAAGCTATTCACCTAATACATAAATACCTCTTATCACCTCCCAACAGTATTGCTCAATCGGCCCTTTCTCTATAATGTGCTTCCTTTTCGCTTTCTGTAGCCTGTTCCTATGACCACTGGTCTGTAAACTTACTTGTCCTAGGAATTGTTGTATTTGGAGGAGAAAGCAGTGACCCTGTAATGGGTATAATTTTTGAGAGTGATAGGATAAAATCATTTCTCGTATGCTTTGTTATTAGTAAAGAATTTGGGGTGCTGGGTGCCACCTTAAAATACTGTGGGAAGCCCTGGTTGCAGTGAATGACATGGGTACAGTGCAGGTACAGAAGTCTGACTCCTGGGCTCAACCACAATCTTAGAGCTCCCGGGTTAGGCTCTTTCACAGTCTTATATCTTATCTAACTGATGCAAAAAGTAAACAATTTTTATTCTCATAAAATTGGACACCTGTTGCAGGGTTAAATATTGTAACCTCGAAATTCCCAGGATAGACTTTAATTCTGTTTAAAAACTGACGCTCCTTCATTTTGACTTTTGCACGGCTCCTGGTGAGTGTTCTTTTAGATGTTAACATTGCCCCTGCTCTTTCTGGTGACAGGTGACATCTCTTTTTGAAGCCTGTCACCAAGAAGCAAGGGTGAGGAACAGGACTGGGAGAGCTTCAAGGGTTTTCTGGAAAGAGATGGTGCACGTTTGTAACTGAAAAAGGCCATGAGCTGTGGCACGCCCTGTCTCCGATAATGAGCTCATTTAGCCCCTGTTTAATGTGACTGTTCTTGATCCTCAGATCAGGTCTGATAGAGATAAAAACCTTTCGCTGCGGTACAGCGTAACTGGACCAGGAGCTGACCAGCCTCCGACCGGTATCTTCATTATCAACCCCATCTCAGGTCAGCTGTCAGTGACTAAGCCTCTGGATCGCGAGCTGATAGCCCGGTTTCATGTAAGATTTCAACCAACTTACAATCCTGTGTATTAATATTCTTCCAAATGTGTGCAGCGTTTAACATTCGTCCCTCGTGTCAGTCTTAAAGCTTTGAAACTGAGAGTTTTAACACCAGAAAGGTAGTTGTAGCCTTTTCCATTTGTTTGAACAATTTTATTGTCTCGGTAAAACTGATGAATGCTCATGGTAAAAAACAGACAATGCCAAGGAAAAAAGTAAAATTACCTAAAATCGGATTACTCTTGATGTGTTGATACTTGCCTCCCGATAATGTGGCTAAGAGCTGATAAGAACAAATTTACATGGAAGGGATCAAAATTGTTTCTTGTAAATTACATAGCGATCACAACATTTTAATGGCTGTATAGTATTCCATTGAATGTGTAGTTATAATTTTAATAGCAGATTCTTATTAATAGACATTTATGTTTGTCCTTTTGTCTGTCCCTGCTGGTATTGCCATTAAATAGAAACATAGAAAATGGATAGCACATTTTTATTTTGTTATTCGTTGGTCATATTACTTCCAGAACGATGTGCCATTTTGATATGCCTACAGGAATTGAAATTTCCCTTTTCCATGTAACCCTGCCAGTAAATACTTGGTTTCATCAATCTGCCAATCTGAGCAATCTTTTCTTAGATATATTATCCAGTTATATTTCTTATGTTAATTTTTATGTTATTTTTCTATTTTATTCATTTTCTTATTGAATGATAATAATTTTTGCATACAGTTATATGTTCATGTTTTTTAATATATGTGTGTATTTGAAACTGACTTTCCCAATTTAAAAATAATATTGTATTGAGTATTTTAAAACTTAAGAATTAACTCATATTAAAGTATAAATCCCAGAAGGCATTTTTCTTTCTTTTTTTTTTTTTCCAGCCATGCATGTGCATTTTTCTGGAATAGGATTTCAACAGTTTTTAAACAAGTTTAATATAGAAACGTAAATTAATCTTTTTATTACTTCTCCAATTTCTACATGAATAACTAAAACTTTTAATGAAAGTATCATTTTCTCCTAGGAAAGACTATATGCACATTGTAAAACCTTTTCAAATAATACAGAAATAAAACTTTTCAAATAATGCAGTATTAATAAGAAAGTAAAAAGAATTTGCAATCTCAGTACATAAAACTAACCATTTTCTTTTTTTTTAAAAAACTGGTGATATTCTATAAGATATTTCTCTGTGCCTAGATTCGTAAATGTATTCTTTTGAAATTGGGATCATTCTCTGAAAGCAGTTTTTGTCACTCAGCAAGCATAATATTTAGCATCTTTCCATGTCAGTAAATCATAATTTATTTATATCATCATTTTTAATTGTCCTAACATAATTTTAATATATAGTAGGTACTTTCCACTCCATTATTAATTCCAGGCATTATTTATTTATTGCCAGTACTATTTCTGGAAAAGTTTATCTTGATGTTTTAAGTTGCATATGTTGAATACCCAATTAAAGTGAATTTCCTATTCCTGTCTTATGTTGAATTTTGGAAGGGGAGGGAAATTGTTTGTCTTTTTCTCTAACCATTTTTATTAAGAACATTTTATCTACTAGAGATGCTAGTATGTGATTTGTCATCTGTTTCCCCTTTTGTTGTTTGTTTTTGAACTTTATTTATAATTTTTACCCTACTATCACTTCGAGTTTTTGCATTGTAATATTTTGTCGTCATCGTTTTGATCAGTGCCTTCTGGCTTTCCAGAGATGTTTATCAAGGTCTTTCTTACTCCAAGATGCTAATCTTCCCCATTTTATCGGTTTTCTTTCTTTCTTTTTTGTATCTAAATGTTTTACTTCTGTGGAGTTTATTTCCATAAAAGAAGAAGGGGATGTAGATTCACTTTGTTTTTCTTTGTCCCAACACCGTATGTTGAATTCATGTTCCCATTGATTTGTCATCTATACCCATCCATTCCAAATTTTTAATCTACCTAAGCATGTGTCTGTCTTTAGACTCTTCCTCTTCCCATTAATTTATTGGTTGAATTTTTGCCCTTGTACAAATTTTCTAAATTATTGAAATTTTGAAATTATTAAAATATGGCTATGTGGTAGACAAGACTCCCACAGATATAAACAAGCAAATAAGCATATGAAAAACTAAAAATGTTTTAAATTCTGAATGTTACTCAGCTCCTTCCTCCCAAAAGCATGGATTATTTTATCAACCAATTATTTTAAAACCCTTAAGGAACATGTAATTCTAATGCTTTTTATACTGTTCTAAAACATAAAGAAGTACACCTTCCAAGCTTTTCACAAAAACATCACATTAATAGGGAAACTTAATAAAGATAGCACACAACAGGCCAGTCTCTAATACGAATACAGAAGGGGAGGGTATAGCTCAATGGCAGAGTGCATGCCTAGCATGCACGAGGTCCTGAGTTCAATCCCCAGAACCTCCAGTAAAAGTAAATAAATAAATAAATAAACCTAATTACCTCCCTGCAACCCCCCCAAAAAAGAACACAGATGCATGAATATAAATAAAATCAGTTCCAAAAATTATAAATATTTCTTCCCATATGAATTCTCACTATCTGAACTCGTGTGGTTAAATCTCAGGAAATAAATATTTTCAGGTCAATTTTTAGAAAAATTCTTGTTCTCCAGATTCTCACTACTTGCACATAAATGAGCAGTATCCCTAACAAACAGAATTAATTACAGGCTGGCAAGGCTGGTTCAGTATTAAGAATTTATTAATATAATGTAAGTATTAAATAAGCCAAGAAGAAAAGGGATTATTTCTATAGGTGCTGACAGGCCAGTGTAATAAAAATTTACATTGGTTCTCGTGTTAAATAGCCTCTAAATAAAAAAAGGATATGCTGATGCTTCTTTAACTTGATAAAAACCGTATCCAACAGAAACGAGCAGCCAGCATCACACTTAACGGGAGAATCACAGGAGCGTTCCCTTTGAAAAGAAACAATTCAATGGAACACTACACAGTTTTTTGAAAAGATCAAAATGGTTGTCTACGTGCTGGATGAAAAGTTCTTGAAGTTATTTTGCCAAGAGTAGCTGAGTGATTATATTTGTTTAAAAAGGAAGAGAAAGATAAAATGTCTAGCAGAATACCTAGAACACTGAGAACTCAACCTTGGGAGAGGAACAACTGTCTTATGTACTTATAATGTTTATGAGTGAGTTTTACAATTAGTGGGAAAAAAAGAGTCCCCATTCCTTGTGTACTCCTTTAATTCTTTCTAGATTCTCTTCTTTTCTTTTGTGCTCTTGATCTCTATGAGGACTCTTCGCCAGGACCACTTTTTTAATTACCCTACTCATTTGTTTGGACTTAACAAAGGGGTTTGGGAGCTGGACAGAGCTGGCTTTGGATGGGGGCTCTGTCAGTAGATAAAAGTTACTTAGCTTTTCTGAAGCTCAGTTTCTTCACCTTCAAATACTGATCATTCCTACTTGACGCTTTTGTATCTAGATTAAGTGAGTTAAAATCCATAAAGCTCTGAGCACCATGCCTGGCAGATAGCACGCAATGACATCTCCCTTAATTATACAGAGGTCGACTGACTTAAATTTTGATGGGACAAGTAGCTTTTGTTTCTCAGCTTCTCAGTCCATCCTTGAAATTTTGATAGCGTGGTGATGGTGTATTTTATCTTCTCCCCCGAGACCTAAACCTGTTAAATAGTTTTGTTTTCTAATTGCTTTTGCAGTTGAGGGCACATGCAGTGGATATTAATGGCAACCAAGTGGAGAACCCCATTGACATTGTCATCAACGTTATCGATATGAATGACAACAGACCCGAGTTCTTACACCAGGTTTGGAACGGGACGGTTCCCGAGGGATCAAAGCCCGGTAGGTCTGGAGATCCTCATTTGGAGATTCCTGGGGGAAATGCAGTGTAATCCATCCCTATTTTATAAGTAAGATAAGGAGAAGTCACGTGAGCCTTGAGTGTCATTTTCTTTTATTCGTAATGCTTTTAGGGAAAAAAAGGACCGTACCTTAAGGAAAAGTGGATTGGAGAGAGAAGACGGGAAAGTATCACTCTACTGCCCACGACAGTCTTTTCTACCTTTGAAAAAATATATGCCACAGTGTCTGATTTGATAGTATAGAATCTATAGGATCCTTTGACTTGGCTGTGGTTGATACTGGCGGTGCAGCTGGAAAGAACACCGGAAGACAGGGGCTTTCTGCTCATTAAGTGTAGATTTTATCTTACTCGTCACAGCAGCACCTTAAACAACTGGAGAGTCTTCAAATACTTGGTGTCCTAGGTCCAGGCAATGAGGCAGCACAGAGCAGGAGGGGGGCTTGGCAACAGCTGAGAGCGAGGTTCTCTGGCTACGTGAGATAATTTACTTTCAGGGTGACCCTAATATCTTCTGCAGCCCTTGTATTTAAACTAGTGTCATGGAAGTGACCCAGCCTAGAAGACAGCTGTGGTCGAAAGCCACTCGCCATTGTGAAGTGATGTTTGACTAAGATTTTAGGTTCTTGTACTGAAAACTCTGTAGACTTCAGGCACAGGAGACGAGCAAAGCCAGAAAGGCCTACTGAGTCTGAAAAACCGGCAAATAAGAAAATCAGCTGGTGCAGAAATGGTAAAAGGAAACACTTCTCCAGCTTCTCTGAGATGATTCGGTGTCGAGAAAGACTAGGTTAATTGTATTTTAATTTTTTGTTATTTAAAAAAGCCGCAACATTTAAACTTAAGCTGTATGTTTCCTTTGTCATCTCTACCAGTTTACGCAGAAGCCAGTTTATAGATCTAATGACTGTGCCTTAAGGTGGCGTTTTCCTGGTGCAAATACACTTGTGTGTATCCTTAGAAAAGCAGAGGTGGGGGTGGGGGTAGCCGGGTGGGGAGACATGAGCTGTGCAGGAAGTTCGACCATCTGTGGCTCCTTCTGAGTCATATTTCAGAGTAGCTTCCTTGGGTATTTTAAAATAGAGAAAAATCAAAGCATGTTAAACATATCCTTACTAAAACACAAGGCTTCTACACATATTCTAAAGATAAATAAACGTTGTGCTTTTCTGCTTGGGGGAGTTTTTTGAAATCATTCATTGTCTGTCTTTCCCTCTAACTTTATTAAAAGGATTTTTTCATAAAGATTGGCAGAAGCAAACCATTGCAGATTTATTTATTATCCATTTGACCATGAGTTTCCATAAAGCCCCCATAAATAAACAACTCTTAGTGATCGGGAGATGAAACATAGAGACATTTTATGAGTCTGTTTCGTACGTACGTTTGAAAACATCCTTCTAGGCAAGGTTTGATAATGCCATGAATCTTGAGTTAACTCAAAATGCAATACTGTAAGTGGTATTTTGGTTCAAGATTCTGAAACGTGTTTTTCTGTTTTAACAATTCGTTCATTCCACAAATGTTTAGAGAGCCCATGCTGGGTGCTCAGCGCTCTTCCTGACACAGAGGTGACAGGCTCGTTCCTGCCTTCCTGGAGCTTAAATTCCTGTAGAGGAGGAAAAGAAAAGGCAAACCAAAGCAAGCGGACAGTGAAGTTTTGAGAAAAGAATACTAAGCCAAATTGGCACATAATCCAGTGTCTTATTTAAGGGACAAGCTCCAAAAAGAGATTTGAAGTATGTGAGCAAGACTTAGTTAATTCTGGGACAAAAAAAAAAAAAGTACCATGTAAAGAGAATAGCAATTGTGAAGGCTCTAAAGTAGAAATGAGCTTAGGGTCCTTATGAAGAAGATAGGCTGGAGATGGACCGTTTTATAATCCAGTTCTCATAAAGATCCCACGGAACAAACCATCTTAAATAGTAACTACCTTTGTTTTTATTCTTAAATTACAGTTTGTCTAGCCAGTTTGAATTGATTTGATCCTCATGCTTCATAGACTTCCTTTCCACACTATCTAACAGATTGAAGTCCCCGAGTTTGTTACAGTGTTCTTTGAATCTCCTAGGAAATAATGAACCACGATGCCAAATCCCTATTCGATCTACCAAAACAGTCACGCATGGAATGATTTCCTCAGGACCTCAGTAAACGGAGTGTGTGTCGATACGCACACAGCTTGCTTTCTGAAAGTGGCTTAGGCACTGTGGAGAATCTTGCCCAGCATGTCATTCTAGATGTTACCGCGTAACGGAAAAAACATGGCCGAGGGAAGGAATCAGTGGCCGTAAAATGCGTCTCAGATGTCATCTGTGTTACTTCTTATTCGCGTTTTACATAAATGCCTTCATTTAAAGACCTAAAGTGATCCTTTCTTTGAATCATACAGTGAATTTGTTCTCGAAGTATATGGGGAAAAAAATTGAGTCTGTATAAAGGTGTAAAATTGTTTAACAGTTTCCTTCCAGGCATCTAAACCGTGTTGCATATTTTTTTTGTTTTGGAAGTGAGAGCTGTTCTCATCCGCAGTGTTTTTAACCACGTCTAAATGATTGTCTGTTTTGAAAAAGTGAAATTAAAATTGATGGAAAAGGTAATGATACCTTCTGTTTGGGGTCCTGCAGTGAAGGGTGGTCGTTCACTTTCCGTGTGTCCTGTGTCTAGGGACATACGTGATGACGGTCACTGCTATTGATGCTGATGATCCAAACGCCCTGAATGGGATGCTGAGGTACAGAATCCTGTCCCAGGCTCCAAGCACCCCTTCGCCCAACATGTTTACAATCAACAATGAGACTGGTGACATTATCACAGTGGCAGCTGGACTTGATAGAGAAGTAAGCCAACCAAAACCTGTATTTGAATTTGTTTTTAATCTTAAACGTGCACAGTGTCACATACAGTTTGTCTCCAGGTAATAACATATCCACAGTATTATTCGAATGTTGATTTTCATTGAGAAATTGGTTGTACTCTTTTCTATAGAACCTGCAAGTTGGTTAAATGATACGTGTATACTGCATAAATCTTTGTTAGTCCGTGTAATACGTAGTGTGATCATTCGCAAAGTAAAGCCAATAACGCTCTGGTGTCTAATTTTTTAAATTCTTGGCATTTTCTCGTGTTTCCCTCAGGCCCAAAAGATTTCTTTGAGGAATTAAATTAAAAACCATGCCCAAATAAAGTGGACATAAGTTTAGGATAATTTTTAACATTCATACTTTTAAGAGGCCACAAAGAGCATGTGTGATGAGGTTTTTCGTGGCCCCTGTGGCTAGCCTGATTTAGTGCAGAAGAGAGGCTCTCCTTCTGTTAACTCTCAGATTAATTTATTTACCAAGTCTGAGCATCAATAACTGCGTTCATTATCCTGACAAGCCTTTAAAGTTATAAATGCAGAGGAACACACTTCTGGCCATAATATTTTGTTGCAATGGCATAAACTGTTGATTGTGTTGAAATATGATGTTATATCACAGTCTGAGAAGGAAGAGGTGTCTCAGTTGATTCCAGATGGATCCTCTCCCGTCACAGACCTCAGCCCACCATGCTCCGGTACCCTGCTGGTTTTGTCCATGGGATTCCTTCTGCCGGGAATGTCTTGCAGACTTTTCTTGATCTTAAACCTTCTAGTTCTTCATGGTGCCATTCAAGCCCTGCTTACGTCCTTTCCTGAAAACTCCAGCCCTGATGAATTGTTTTACAGCCTTTCTCTATTCTGTTCTGACCATTTTCCTAGCGATTGTCAAGGTCATTATGGACCATCAGCAATCATCGGGCGGGAGAGTTACCAAACTGCCAACTCGTAGAGACCCGTGCTTGGAGATTTCTGGCTGAGCCAGCTCTTGTAGTAATGAGACCTCATATTATATACGTCAAAAGGAAACGTTATACCTACTGTAATAAATGTCATTGACAAGGATTTTAGGAGTTGGTTTTTATGATGCTGTATTTTCCTTAGTAAAGTAGCATTCACTTGAACTGGATCGAAGAAAACGCTGCTACTGTAATTCATTATATACGCAAGATAGTGCTAGCAACACTTTAATAAAGTAATATGAGCCAATCAAGATTGCTTAATTCACAGCTGAGATGAGAGTTTTTCTTAGGAGTCAGATGTACATCTACTACGTTGTGCCTGTGAACTCTGAGGTGTCAACGGTCCTTTCTCTAGGACTATTTTGCACCAGAGGTTGTTGAAATTTAGTTTTTGCAGTAGTACGTTTAGCTCAGTGATATTCGGAACTGTATGTCTTTTCACCTCTTCCATTACTATATGAAATACTATTCTTAAATGTCAATAAATTCAGCATGAATACTATATTTTGTAGAAGATTATGGTATATATTTTTTTAACATTCTCTCTCGAGGGCCAGGTTGCTCACATACCAAGTAGGTATAACTTATCTCCCAAACCTAACGTTTCTCTTTCATTTCACACTCTCGTGAGATTCAGAAATAGGGCTTCATCTTGTTTTCCCACAGTAATACTCCTGTCACCTTTAGCCTGGCTGTTTTCTGACAAGCAAGAGGCAGAAAGAAGGAAAGACAGTTTGACCAAAGTAAACCAACCATATTGAACAATCCAGGAGACTGTATTGAGTTCAGAGGGTGAAAGCCAGAAGTCAGGCTGGAGTTGTGGTTGTCTGCCCCACGGTGCACAGAGCAGCTCGAGATCACCCTCTGGATTCGAACCTGTAGAGTCTCAGGTTCAAGACAGGATGAGGAATAGCTTCCTGAGAGTGAAATTATTAAACACAACATTGAATTACAAGGAAAAATTATGGGAAGAAAACCTTCTTTTTCTGAAAGTCATTTAACATGAGAAAATGTATCTATCTTAGGTGGTTTGTGGTCATCTCTGCCCGAGGCCGGGGATAAATGACTCTGACTTCTCCAGGCCTCATGCAGGCTGGGGATGCTTTTCCTTCCATTAGACTTCACGGGTTTCTTTCTGTCCAAAGTCATTTCCGTCGTCATCCTCCCAGGATGGGTGACACCTTTAAGTGACTAAACTTCTAATCATTGAAATGTTTATGGGGATTCAGCTTTTTCTTTTCGTTTCATCTCCTGGTTAAAAAAAATAAAATTCCAATTCTTGAGGTTCTCCAGACCTAAAGTGGTACCCACCACACCTGCCGGTCCTCAATTTTTTTTGTCTCCACCTGACTTTTCATTGCATGACTTGGTGGTGCCCATTCCTGGCATTGTCTCCATTTCTCCAGCTTTTTCATGTCCATCTCCTGCCCTTTGTGGTCAGGACTACTGATGAAATGACCCTCTGTTTCACTCGGTTTGAGTAATTCTGGTTTTGCCTGTTATGGGCTATTGGACTTTCAGTGTATTCCGCATCTGTCAACGGGGGGAATAACATTATATGTACTTCATGGGATGATGGTAAGGATTACATAGCATGCCGCATAAAGCATTCAGCACAGCGTCCAGTACAGTTAGCTCTCGTTTTCCCCGCCGCCATCAAAAATCCATTCTGAGCATCTAGTGGGTGAACACCACCACTCTATGGCAAAGTGAGAAAAAAAAATTACCTGTTTTCCAAGCTAGATATACGGTCACTTGTGCCCTCAATTCCCTGTTCTGTCCTGGAGGAATGTTCTCCTGTTTTCTGTTGTCTGGGTCTTCCCTTCTCTGCAGGTTCTGTCCTGCAAACCCCGTGGGTTCCTTCATAATCTACAAACATGCTGAGTGTCCCCTTTGGTCAAAGGATTCTCCACGACCCACAGCATGAAATCACAGCTCTTATATGTGACACTCCAAACCCTCTAAGACACTGGTCCCAAAGCCTTGCTATCTGGTCTGACCTAGAATTCTTCCCTCCTGCTCTGAGCCAGCGATGCCCTCCACCCATACTAGCACATGCCATTCCTTGTACAGATCTGATCTTCTCTATTATTCTATGTCCCTTGTTTCCTCTGCTTGAAGATTCTTTTCCCACTTCTCTGTAGAGCAGACTGATCCTCGTTCTCGGAGAGCAGGTCCTCAACCCATCCCCTGGGCACCCACGGTAGCCTGCGTTCCTCTAGCCACACAAAGACGATGTCACGTGGACATCATATCTGCCTTCCAGCTCCCAGTATTCGGTGAGCTCGATGCGTTCCTCTTCTTTTCACCTCAAATAGGAACCTGGAAGAAATGTTCAAGTTGTTAGATTCTCTCCTTCCTGTCAACACCAGACTCTTCAGAAGGGCAGCCCACAGTCACACGCCACTCCTCTGCCTTCCTCGTCTCCTCGGACTCTGGCTTTCCGCCCGCCTGCCCCGCTCAGATGCCCTCACCCCGTGCAGATCCTCTCACTTTCTTGAAGGGCACTACTATCGCAGAGCAACTAATGGCGCAGGCTGTGGACTCAGAGAGACCTGGATTCAAATCTTTTCTCTGCGTCTTACAGCTAAGTGTCCGTGGGCAAGCCTTGGTTTCCTTATCTGTAAAATGGGGATTAAAAACAGTCCATGTGCCTTATCGGCTTATTTTGAGGACTAAATGAGACCGTGCATAGTGCTCAGCACTGTGTCTGGTACATAGTGCTCTGTCTCAAGAATTTTTTTTTTTATTATCAAGGCCCTTAGAACAGTGCTGGCATTCAGCAAGCATTCAAAAAGGTTTTAACTTACATACTTACAAGGTGGGTGGTACTGTCAGCTCCATTTCACAGACAAGGGAACTGGGGCTTTGCATTTAAGAATTTGAACAGGGTCACAAACCCGCACTAAGTTCTCATGACGGTACCACTCACTTGTGCATCCAAAAGCCAGCCTGTCGTCTTCCTAAATCTGTGATTGCTGATGGACTTCCTGTTTCATGTGAGCAGTGCCTCCTCCCCCAGTCTCCCAGGCTCCTGGTCTGCTGCCCTCTGCTGGGCACTGCCATCCATCCACTGACCTATTTAGTCATCAGGTTCCTCTCGTTTTACCCAAAAAGTGCATCTTGCATCCATTTGTCCCTCCCTCCAGGCTTTGAGGACTGGTCCAGATATCACTATTAGAAGTTCCTTCCCCACTTCCTCCTCTCTTACTGTGGTTGCGTTGCACATTTGGTCCTGTGACGCATTAATATTTGTCCTTACCACTCGGTGGCAGCAAGGCCATCTCTGGTTCTGCTCATTATTTTATCCAGGTAAACTAACTCTATCACCTGGCATCTAATGGACATTCATTAATAAATGTTTGCCAAATGGATGATTGAATGTCCTCACCTCTTCATTCACTTCTGGCCATCTAGTTCAGTGTTTCGGAAGTATGGCGCCCACATGGAAGGATCTTCACCGATACACATGGGGAAGCCTCCAGGGAAAACCAGAGACCTCAGGTCTTTTAGATGCTACTCCGTCAAGTAGAGATGGTCAGAGCACAAGCGTTGTATTGTGTTTATTTTTACAGTTATATTTATGACAAGTGATGCTAGTTTTCCATTTACAGTACCTTTACAATAAATTGTTTTTTAAAAGAGAGTTAATGCCAAGATGAATAGTTATTGATTCATGGTATAGAAATAGGAGGCTGCGGCAGAACTGGGAAGATGGTATATGAGTCAGTTTAGTAGTTTGGGAAACAGTGAGCTAGTTTATGCTCTCAGGATATGTATCTTTAATAAATAAATGATAGCGAGCCATGTAAATAAAAAGATGGTTTTCCCCAAACCTGAAATGATTTTTATAATGTAATGCAAGGCCCAAGGTTTCTCATACATTCTTCCATCCAACCACAAATTTAAAAGCATTTATTGCTTGCTTACTCTGTCAGACACTGTGCTGTATGTACATAGCAGGGACACCAACGCCTGCAAAGCGGTGACCCTGGGGAGGGGCGTATGAGCATAGCCAGGGAGGATGGACCGACGGATGGACTGATAACAGCCTTGTATACTAGAAACAGTGATAGAGGTGTGTCCTGAGTAGGCAGACACCTCGCCTCAAGGACTCTCTGAAGTCACCTCTGCAGTGACTTTTCAGCTCCGTGTTTGCCAGGCTCAGATACAGGAGGATGCGTATGCTAGGCCAGGGTTTCTCCACATTTTGGATCTGATAAATCTCTGTTGTGGGGGCAAGTCCTGTGCATCGAAGGGTGTTTAATAGCATCTGTGGCCTCTCCCCTTTAGGTATCAGTAGCACTGCCCTGGCAACCAGAAATGTCTCAGGATATTGATAGATGTCCCTTGGGGTTGGGGGAGGCAAAATTGCCCCAGTTGAGAATCACTGGTCCAGGCAGAGGGAGATGCCAGATGCAGTGGCACTGGGATGTGGTCGGCATTTGAAGACAGATAAACAGCTCAAGGTAGGAAGTAAGGGAATGGAAGGGGACAGCTTTGGGAAGGTGGGTGAGTCGCAGAGATGGATAGACTGACAGCAAGCAGAGGGGTTAAGATTGTATCCTTTCTAGAAAAGAAAGTGAGGGAATGTTTTTAAGCCAAGTCCCTTTGATCAGATGTGGGACAATGAGGGTGGGAAGTCAGATTCTTATGAAATTTAAATGTCAGTCATTCAGAACCAGATGCCCAATGACTAAATTAGGCAAGAAGCTCTAAATAGTTGGGTCGCCTAAAACATAGGCTGTCGTGTCTTCCTTACTAAATGGAAAAGCATTTTACCAACCAGGCACTTAAAAATGGAGATTAGATTGTTTACCAGGTTAGTTTTGGGAGGGTTTCTGGTTTAGATTTTTTGTTTTTTGGTTTTGTTTTTTTTTTTTTACTTAAAGATACATTGTCTTTTAGAGATAACACTGTTCTTTTGTAACCTAGAGCTCTCCAGGCTAGTGTGAAACAGTAGGAAACTTCAGGTATTAGCAACTGATCCCAGTATTTCAGCTCAGTGGAAAATTGTACGTATTATGTTTACATAACTCTAAAGACCTTTGTTAAAGTAGACATTAACAGAGAATTGTATCTCCAAATAATATCTATGTCCATTTTTTTTAATCTTCTTTTAAAAACTCTTATTTTTTTTTTCTTTTTGGAGACTCTTCATCTGTTTCTGCAAATAGCAACCAACAAAAATGGGCATTTCAAAGTCGTAGCAAATTTTTATGTTCATGATTTTCAGCTGGGAGGTCTGAACTGAACGCCCTACAAAATTCTCTCGCTTACCGTGAAAGCATTAAGCTGAAATGACACTGTTGATTGGGGAAAGGGAACCATTGAGAAATATTTTAGCCTACATAAGTGATGGCCAGGTGTTCCAGGTTAAAAATTAAAATGGCTCAACCAGCACTATCCCTTTGTTTCATGGTTTGTTTTTTTTTTTTCCAATTCAAAGAAGAGGGGTATTTTTTTTCCTTTTCAAAAGACACAAAGAAACTGAAATAAATAACTGGCAGAGATTGGCATCTGGGTGGACAGAGACTGAAAATCAAGTGTGTGGCGTTTGCCTTTCCCTCCTACTCTTCTGTTGGCCGCGCCCTTCCCACAAACAACTAAAGCCAAGGCTGCAATTTGTGTCTGTTCTCGCCAAGCTCCAGAAACCCCTCAAGCACGGCCATTCATAACGTTGGCTATATTTAGAATTGGGGTAAACTACTCTTTGCAGTGACTGTTCATTTTTGTATGAAGCAGTGAGTTTTTTTGTTCAAGCTGTTGTAACATTTTTCAAAGATCAGTATTTTTTTATCTGTGCCAATTTCCATGGAGAATTCAAATGATTTGAGGTACTCATTTTGTTTAGATTTTCCTGATACAAAACCTAGTCAGCTAGTGCTGCAGAATTCGCAGTCCCAGGATTTTCTCTCAGATACATTACAACTGAATTTGGCTCCTCCCCCCCCCGCTTTAAAAAGTTCAACCTGTAAATAAACAACAGGGTCCTGCTGTATAGCACAGGGACCTATATTCAGTATCTTACAACAGTCTATCATGAAAAAGAATAGGAAAAGGAATGTATATAACTGAAACATTGTGCTGTACGCCAGAAATGAACACAACATTGTAAACTATACTTCAATTTTAAAAGAAAGTTCAATCTGAAATTTGAAAGCAGTGATGCTTATTTGATATTAACCATCTATATGAAAATGTATCCATATTTATTATAGGTCTGTGGATACAGTGAGTTTTATGTCCAAATAGCAGTCAGTTGAGTATACAACTATTAAATACCTACTGTGTTCCAAAATGAAAGAGAGAAACATAAACCCTTTCCTTCGTTTTGGATACATCTAAGAATGTATCTCTCCCCCGTAGTTATGAATAGTGTAACTAATGGAAATTAGAAGAAACTATGGTATCAAACTTGTTGTCTTAGAAAGAACACATAGAAGAATATATAAAAGGAAAGCATATATACACTTGATGAATTATATATGCTTTCTTCTCCCTCTCACGTTTCTGTATTGTCTTGAGTATCCTAAACCGGGTGGATGTTAACATAGGAGAAAGTAAATACAAACCACATGACCTGAATGCTGATGACAATGTTGTGACGTTCAGAAGAAGAGGAAAGGCTGGAACCATATGGAAGTTTCAGCTTAGCAGTGAATTTCACACATCTGCCATGCTTTCCCTTCCTTGCCGCCAGTAGAGGTGAAAACATATAGTTAAATCTCTCCAGACAAGGAGCAGACCTGCGCTTCACAAGTTAAAGGAAACTCCACTTGGGAAATTTCGAGTAATGTTCATCAGAGTGAATAATGCTGTGCTTTCTGTGTGTAATAAAGAGCCATTTGCAGAGCAACTGTTACGTCTTGAGGAATTAGTTTCATTTAGGTTGTTATCTCTGTGTCTTTCTAGAAAGTGCAGCAGTATACGTTAATAATTCAGGCTACAGACATGGAAGGCAATCCCACGTATGGCCTTTCAAACACAGCCACGGCTGTCATCACGGTGACAGATGTCAACGACAATCCCCCAGAGTTTACTGCCATGACAGTAAGTACGGACTGGCACTCATGGAACTCTCCGCCTGTGGTCCATGACTGAGAACTTTTGTCATGAATAATAAATGCATTAAGTAGAGCTGGAACTTGTTTCTCCTCGTTCTAGAATGGGTACCGATGCCAACGTTTTCTGTCCCGTCCACCAGGGTTTTTAAATAAAGCGCCAAAGTAATTTGTTTTTTCGCCCTCTCCAAGTCCACTAATGAAGTTGTTAAAACACGCTGCCTGGAAGAAATGCCCTAAAAAAAGGATTGTGCTGTGATGACTAAATATTTATAAATATCTTCAGGCACATGAACTACATGACTGATGTATGCCACTTGGTCAGCATATAATTATGATCTCTTGACTCAAATGATTTCCATCAGACAAGTCCTTTCCTCCGACCTCCCCACCCCCCAATTAATCACCCAGCTACTCACAAGGAGGATGCTAATTTTAATATTAATGAAACTGTAACATTATTTGCAAAAACAAATTTTGCTTGCCGGAAAAAGTTACAGTATTTTTAAAGTCAGACATAAACGCTGTGACTACCTGCATTACTAATCTCCCTGTTTAGTGTGGCTAATAAAGATTTAATGGGGCACTAAAATCGGGGCGGTGCGGTCATAAAGACACGCTGTCCTTCAGTGGTCCCCGCCGCTCCTCTGACTGCGCTTTGTCTTTTCTTGTAGTTCTATGGCGAGGTCCCTGAGAACAGGGTCGACGTCATAGTGGCTAATCTGACTGTGACAGATAAGGATCAGCCCCACACGCCGGCCTGGAACGCCGTGTACAGAATCAGCGGCGGGGATCCCACCGGCCGGTTTGCCATTCAGACCGACCCCAACAGCAACGACGGCTTAGTCACGGTGGTAAAGGTAAGTGCGATGATCTGACAGCCACCCTGCAGTCACCAGTATATGCCCCCTACCCCTTAGTGTGTTACTGAATCTTAGGACTTCTTCCCTTCAGCCGTCTCTAAGTCTGGAGTTGATGGATTTGGGGAATTCACGTGTGTTACTTTTTGGTTGTGTTGACATCAAAGCCAACATTGCTGTTCTCACATTATCCCTGAAATATGATTGTTTTTGAATCTCTGTGGGCAGTTTTAAGAATCTGAAGACAGGACAGCCTCCAAAGGTGTTAACTGTCAGTGGCGTGGATGGGTTCGTGATGCCACATCTTGGTTTAATCACCAGTTGAAAGCCATTAGGAACGATGCCTCGCACCTACTTTTCTCATACCTACGGGCTGCAGTTACAATATCAGCTCAGGGAACAAAGCAGAAAATATCACGAAAATAAAAATGGGATGAGCAGGCAAGAGGAGGGCCTGTGCTTTTAAAAGGTTTCGAATTTACATTGCTGTTCTTAAATGCTGTTTTCAAGACTTTAAGAAATTGATTCTTCTGATCTTTAATTGTCAGAAAGTAAAACCAAACTACTGAATGCTAGCAGAAAAAGGGATGTTAACGTCAACTGTAACAGACAGCACCGAACGCAAAGCCCTTTACAGTGACCGTCTCTTCTTTTTAGCACCCAGGGCAGAGATTTGCTACCTTGCCTCCCATCCCAACAGTCTTGGTTTGTACGTGAACCCAAATGTTGGCTGTAGATAGAGAGGCACACTGAGGGGTCAGCTGTGCAGGAGTAGAATGGTAATTTCCCCCACAAGGTGGGGTTTAGAAATTCTCCAGACACTACACGGGGATCAAGAGCAAGACCCTCTGTGAATCCAAGCTCTGCCCTCAGTCGTGGCGTCGCCACGGCAGGTTCTGTAGACCTCGGGCTCCTCACACGGAGAGTGAGGATGGCAACTGGACCTAAGTCTTAATGCTGTTCTGACGGATAAATAAGCTTAATACACATCCAGGGTCTTAGCCCTCAGCATAAAGAAGTGTTGTCAGGGACGTTTCATGTGGCTAAGGTAATCACTCACTCAAAAGAATTCTGTCTTATTTTCTGCCTTCTTTACTGTCTTGTTTAAAATAATTCAGAAAGGGAAGTTGAATTGGGGATTTTAGAGTCAGAAAAAAAAAAACACTACGAAGATTTGAGGAAGTGGTGCAGGTTGAAACACTGGTGCGGTGTGTGCCAGTTACATGGCTTTCTCGTTAGCTTCAGCCCTTTAGTTTGCTAACTACAGAGGAGACAAAAATTCCTCCCACCTACATACAAACACTATGATTTTTTTTTGAAGTGTGTATGTGTGTGTACTTTATTTATTTTATTTTGGGGGAGGAGGGGAGGCAACTAGGTTTATTTATTTATTCATTTTAACCGAAGTAGTGGGGACTGAACCCAGGACCTTGTGCATGCTAAGCACACACTCTACTACTGAGCTGTACCTTCCCCTTACATGTGTGTACCTTAAAATGTTCACTTTAAATTATGAAGGATGCTTTTAAATAGTATGAGTTTAGCTTTATGAAAAAAATGACATTTTCTAGTTTTTGTTTTTTCCACTTCATCGCGGACTGGTAAAAGCTATCCTGGAGGAGGAACGGTCTTGGGTCCAATGTCTGAGAGTACAGTCTAGACCACAGTGTTCCCACTTGATCCCAGCTTACTTAGTGTTTTTTATTTTTGGTCAACAATGCTGTTCTTAAGAATAATCAGGTTCTTAGATGTAGCTAAATAAATGCACAATGCAATAGTAGTATGCATTATTTTGTGAACATGAATCTTTGAAATGCCCAAGATGTATAAAATACCTTATCTGAGTGATAAATACATCAATCATTGGCCAGGCTACTGCTTGTTTTCCAGAAATATGAGAGGAACCTATAGGGCAGTGAATGAAAAATTGAGGTTTTAGAAATGGAGTTGATAGAAGACTAAACTACAGAATGCAGATATTCTGATTTCCTGCAAAAATATAGTTTCCCCTTTAAAAAATAATTTTTTTTTTATCTTTCCAGCCAATCGACTTTGAAACAAATAGGATGTTTGTCCTTACTGTCGCTGCAGAAAATCAAGTGCCGTTAGCCAAGGGTATTCAACACCCGCCTCAGTCAACTGCGACTGTGTCTGTCACAGTTATCGATGTGAATGAAAACCCTTATTTTGCCCCAAATCCCAAGATCATTCGCCAAGAAGAAGGCCTTCACGCCGGCACCATGTTAACAACGTTTACAGCTCAGGACCCAGATCGATATATGCAGCAAAATATTAGGTATCAAATGCCGCTTATGGTGTTTTTGTAATTTACACTATGTTCCACGCTGTGCATAAAATGTATTTACCTTTTAAGTGCAAAATTATCATTGGAACCCAAGCTACTTATTACAAGATGATTTTTAATTGTTTGGTGAGGTTTCATCAGTAGATCAATGAGTATATTAGAAAGGAAATAGAAGAATGGAGCTACCAGTGTATTATTTTATTGAAACAAAAGCTCTCTGCGTCTCTTCTTCTGTCCTCTTTCCTTTTTTCAATCTTTAATAATAATTTAGCCTGTGCTTTTATACCAAACATCACTAAAAGCTTCCCCTGTGCATAAACTGGGGGACTCTCTTAGGAGCTTACATAACATTTCTCTCTACTCCATCCATCAGGAAGAGAAGGAAACTCATGCCGAAACCAAGACATAAGCGCTAATTATTTTCATCCCTCACCTGTACAGTGGTTATAGGACTTACAAAGCATATCTGTAAAGATTTCCAACCTCAGCAGAATCTCATTTATCCTTCCCGATGAGAGAGTAGATGGTTGGCAGAGAGTACCCCACACGACTCTCACCCATTGCTGGTGATGATAATTTTTTAAATTAGCTCATACTTTATTTAACTTCTTTGAGAAATGCTGACAGGTGACTGCATATCTTCTCCGCTTCTCCTTACGTTGAAATCAAGATAGATAAATAGCTAATTAATAGGTGTATTGAACTCCTCCAACTTTTGGCCTCTCCAAACGTAGGATATGTTTTCCAATTTGTATATGGGCTATCCAAGCTTGAAAAGCTCACCCCTTCCCCAAACGAAAAAGGAGGTTGAGCTAATAAAGCAGATAAAGCTGCTTCATTCAGACTCAGACCGTGGGACTTCCCTTAAAGAGTATAATTCTTTTCTTCCTTTTTTTTTAATTGAAGTGTAGTCAGTTTACAGTGTGTCAGTTTCTGGTGTACAACACAAAGTTTCAGCCATACATATACATAAACGTGTTCCTTTTCATATTCTTTTTCATTATAGGTTACTACAAGCTATTGAATATAGTCCCCTGTGCTGTACAGTACGACCTTGTTGTTTATCTATTTTATACATAGTAGTTAGTATCTGCAAATCTCGAACCCACATTTTATGAAGAGTGTAATTCTGAGGCTTATTCCAGGTGGGAAATCCTCGAAGGAATGAGGTGATGGGGGTCTCCCCGCTGTGACCTCATCTCCACTAGGAGAAGGTGGTAAACATTTTGGAAGTGTCCCGTGGTAGAAAATTCAACCTCTCTTATAATGTCTCGTAAGTCCTGTACGTTAGGGCTAATGCTCATTTAGGTGGTATATTTGAGCTATCTTATCTGCATCATTGCTGTCTTGTCCTTTGAACTAGTTAAGAGCTTAAAATGCGACCTGTGAAATCTGCCTTAATCCCAACACACAGTCGAGAGACTGGGCTCCTGGTCTTTCCCCTCCAACTCCTGTCTGCTGTCTACCACATGTCTGCTCCTGCAGCACATAACCCTCACGGGCCTCCTCACGCCACTGGCACAGAAATACTTGCCCACGTAAAAGCTGTCCGTCCAACCGTCATCTACAAAAATGCACGTTAATGAGCTGGTTGCATTTGGAACCAAACCTGTAAAAGAGGTTTTATTTATTAAGTTTTGTGTCAGAAAAATTTAACTTGTTGTGCTTTCATTTTGTAGATACGCAAAATTATCTGATCCTGCCAATTGGCTAAAAATAGATCCTGTGAATGGGCAGATAACTACAATTGCTGTTTTGGACAGAGAATCACCCAATGTGAAAAACAATATATACAATGCTACTTTCCTTGCTTCTGACAATGGTACGTAATTGAATGCAGTCACTGTATTATCCTGGATGTTGTTAAAGCGACATGTTCCTCATCAGGAACGCACCATCAGGAAATGAGGTTTTCTACGAAACCCAATTGTCTCGAAAACTGACCTTCATTCCTCTAAGGCCCCAGTTCCTATTATCTGTTCCCTCTGGGCTTTCCATGATATATTCTCTGTCTTCTGTAATGAATGTTCCCAGTGTCCTTACACTCTCCATGGCAGTCTGTCTAGTATTGTGGTCACAAGCTTTTGTGATTTCTCTGCCCTGCTGCACCTTGATGCCTCACTGGCCCAGACACTGTGTGTTTCAAGGTGGTCTTTTTATATTGCTTCTAGTCAGTGTATTTGCTGCCATAAATTTGTCTGTCTCCAGCATTTTTCCTCTTTCTAATTCTCTGCCTCTAATCTGCCATGGGCCAGGAAACTCTTAATTTCGTGCATAAATTGAAATAATTGAGTCCACAAGCTTTTTGTATGTTGGTTTTGAAACATAGTTTAGCACTTTTTTTTTCCTTTGGAGGTCTCTGCTGGATTCTAAATAGCTGAGATGAATAGATAGCACTGTTTTTTAAATATATAAGATAAAAATGACTTATGTAAACCTGGTTTTGGACTTGGTTTAGCTCTCAGTATGACGTGGTCTAAGACGAAAGCTTTGAGACTCTACCTGACCTCCTGGGCTCAAACTCCAGCTCTAACCACTTTTTAACTGCAAGCCTGGCCACAAAGTTTAAAATCTGTCCATTTCCTTTTTCTGTTAAATAAGCATAATGGTAGCAGTATCCTTAACTCACAGTGTACAGGAGAAGATAAAATGGCTTAGATCTGTAAAGCTTTTAAAACAGTGTCTGGCACAAACTAAACACTCAAATAAATATTTCTATTATGTGTTAATAGTTTGAAAACTGAATTGCAACCCTATTTTAAAACCGTTTCAGTACTGGACTATGAATGTTAGCATCTAATAAAAATAGCCGGCTTTTCTGTTTGGTGGCCGAGACGTGTAGTTTGAAAAATGTTGTCCTATCAACACTTTTGATAAGAACAGTTTCAAAGAAGCTTTCCGAATCCTGTATAATAAGATTCAATTAGATCATTATCTGTCATAAATCTACGAGGTGACAGGGCCAAAGCAATATTTCTTATCCTTTCTAATATGAGACCTGCTGTTCAAAGATGTAGGCTTGAAACTTGGTGGGAGCGGCTTCTGCCCCATTTCACATCAAAGCACAGCATTAGTGTCTGTTTTATGCTTTCTTGCCATATGTAAGTGGTAGCTTTCCCCACAGTGAAACTTAAAGCAATATATCTTGCACCCTTATGGTGAGATTTAAAGAGCTATCAAATTACACGTATATATGTTGGTGGTGAGTTACAACCGGATTTTTCATTCACTGACGTGGATTGTTTTCTAATTGAAAGGGTGCTTAATATGAGAGAGAAGCGAGCGGTTAAACCCATGTAGCTGTGATGCTTTGCAAATGCACTTGACTGTAAGTCGCAAGGCTGGATTCGGAGCCCCAGGTCTGCTCCTTAGTGACTGGGCAAGCTGTTATATAGTCTCGGGGCCTTTGTTTCTTTATTGATAAATTGTTTTTGCTGCTTGCTATTTTATGCAGTTGTTATGAGAGTCAGATAATATTCAATGTGATAATAAATGTGAAAGTAATTCAGACTATAGAGAATCACAGGGGGTCCCAGTGGTATTAGAATATTGTGAACAGCCGCCCCACCCCTCCACCTTAACCTCCCCTCTCTCAGAGCCATCCATCTTCCTCAGAGAGGTCTGTGGAGCTTTCTCGTTGTCCCTCCTCAGGCGTGGATGTGTGCACCTCCCTAGTTGCATGACCTTGGGCAAGTCACTTAAACCACTGGGTCTCAGTATGCAGCCTTATTTAGAAAAGTCTTACATTTCTGTTCTATTATATTTATATAATATGTGTGTTATTTAACTAAATCTAATTATATCATGTTATATATTTAAATTAATACAATTATATATATTTTTATAATCATATTTCCATTATATTTATATCCTTATAAATTTTTATAATATAGCAGAGGCTATATTATATATAATATAATATAATATAATATAATATAATATAATATAATATAACATAGCATCAGGCAAAATTAGCACAAGAAGTGGTAGAGACAGCATTTGGTGGTGGAATGAGAATGGGTTTGGGGTCAGACAGACCAGTCTTTCCTAGCAACCCCACCGCTTCTAAGAGGGTGAGACCACGCCCACTTCACAGAGACATAGGTTACTGTCTGTTAAATCTACTTCATAGGATGACAACTGAAATAACGTATACAGAGCAGCCTAGCCCTTTCTCAAGGAGTAGCTGGTTGATGAATGAATACGTCTCTTCTCCATGGCGCTCCTTCCCAGGATGAGGTCTGGGGGCTGTAGCACTTCTCCCGCAGACTGTTGCAGTATTTCAGAGCTGTGTCTGAGCTTGAAAAGCAGTCAGGTTCTTTCATGCCCATGTCTTGGTTCACCATCAAAGAGTAGGGTCCGGGAGATCGTGGGCACGGTGTTGTGCGTCTCCGACATCCCCCGCAGCGTGGCGCGCAGAAGAAGAAGAGCGAGTGTCAGGAAGGCGCCGAGTTGTGTTTGGCCCCGACCCAGGGGCGTGCGCACGCGCACTGTCACCGCCCTCAGCACCCGCGGACCCAGCCGGGGCACCACGGGGGTCGTCTAGAAAAGAAGAGAAAAACAGACCGCTTAGGTGCTGTGCCAGCTAGATTTTTCCAAGGTTAGAAAGCTAGAGCTTGGAGAGTTTCACCGTAATTGAGACTCAAAGGGAGAGAATTGTGTAGCATCGGTTTGTAATGTGTTTCCCTTTTAAGGAATTCCTCCCATGAGTGGAACGGGAACACTGCAGATCTATTTACTTGATATTAATGACAATGCCCCTCAAGTCTTACCTCAAGAGGCGGAGACTTGCGAAACTCCGGACCCCAATGCAATTAACATCACCGCCCTGGATTATGACATTGATCCAAATGCTGGACCATTTGCCTTTGATCTTCCTTTGTCTCCTGTGACTATTAAGAGAAATTGGACCATCACTCGGCTTAACGGTAAGAACAGGTTAATTATTTGAATATATGTGCAGTGGAGAGGTTTTGAAGCCTGGTATGAAAAGCTAATTTTAAGCGCTTTATTATCTTCTCATTAAATACATTTAAAAAGCTACTTAAAGTTTAAGTAAGGTGTTAAAAGCCCTTAAAGCAAAAAAAAAAAAAAAAAAAAAAAAAACCATGCAGGATAGTTGAAGTGGATTTTATATGTACTATTAGCTAGTAATACATTATAGAAAATGCAGTGTTTTTGATTTGTATTAGGTATAAGCGATCAGACTGTATTTTTTTCCTTTTTTGCATAGGTGATTTTGCTCAGCTTAATTTAAAGATCAAATTTCTCGAAGCCGGGATATATGAAGTTCCAATCATAATCACAGATTCGGGTAATCCTCCCAAATCAAATATCTCCATCCTCCGCGTGAAGGTCTGCCAGTGTGACTCCAACGGGGACTGCACAGATGTGGATCGAATTGTAGGGGCGGGGCTCGGCACAGGCGCCATCATTGCCATCCTGCTTTGTATCATCATCCTGCTCAGTAAGTACATTCGCTGTCTCTTCGGTCTGGTTCTCTTTGCTTCTAGGATGTTTTGGCGAAGTAACTTTTTGCTTTTGCCTTTCAACGTCACCTGACCACTCTCTTCCACCTCTGAGCACCTTCTTGCAGCCACGTCCGCTTGAGAATGAGAAAAGCGTTGAGCATCCTTTCCAGTATGTCCATGTCTACAGCAAACCCAGCCAGCCTACCTCTTCCCTGCCCTGTTGCTGTTTTCAGATGCTAATCTTCTGGGGAGCCATAGCCAACTGTTTTCATAGAAAAATGTTAGACAGTCCTCAGTCTGAGCACTTACGATTTGACTCTGAATTTATGGCATGTAGTTGATGATTTAGGAAAATAAGTATATTGCTTTCCTTCATACACAGCGCAGTCAGCAGCCTGCTCCAGTCATGCAGGGATCAAGGTATTTGTTTCTGACGGACTGCATAAAATAGTGAGAGACAGTACTTCATACAGCACCTTGGATCATAGAAATAATTACACAGCTCAATAAGTTGTGTTTAGAGCAAGTCTAGTTTAAGGAATTGTGCCTTTCTAAGATACTTTGCAATTTTTGGTTCAATGGAATGCAAGAAAATTAAACACTGGTAAGTACTTCAGGAACCACTTCTAAGCATGCGGGTTAAAAGAATAAATTGCTTGGACTCCGTGTTTTATCGTTAAGTAGCAGCGGGACTTAGTCTCTGGTGCTATCGCGCTATGCACCAGTCACTTTCTTGAAAATGTTGGCCATTTCTTTTATGTTTCCTCCATTTACAAGTGTTCTGGTAATTTAGAATCCTGTCCCTTTTTTCTAAGCAATTACTATAGAAGCCTGAGCATTTTTTACTTCCTGTGTGGAGACTACTTTGACTATAATTTGAAACCTGCATGCTAGACTAACAATCCGCTTGCTAGATTTAGCCGTGGAACAATGGCAAATGAGCTCAGGTATCTGGCTTTAAAAGGAGGATATTTATTTTTATGGCCAATAATAAAAATGTGCTCAAATAAGAGTCATTAAATCTTTTGCTTCCGGATGTAAACTGATAGCCCCAGATTTTAGAGAGAATGCATTCCTAGATGTGCACTTAGGGATATGTTTCAATTTCAGCCAGAATGAGGCATATATGCCAGCCTTATCGAGAAAGACTTAGATCTGATGGATTGTGACGTGAAGAACCGACTCTAGGCGTTTAGAAGGAAAACGAATTGGTGCTGATTTTCACATCAATCCTCTGGAAAATTTATGAGTCTAATCCTGGCACAAAAATGTAAAGCATGAAAACCTAATGTTATTTCAGTGCTCAGACTAATCCCCAAGCCTTCTTACCTGAAACGTGCAGTTGAATAGAAAAGGCGACGCGCAGAAGCGCGGTAGAAAAACACGAGCCTTTGGGATTCAAACACCCTCAAGATCCAGCTGCTGATCCAGGTCTGGTTACTTCCAAAGTCATCTTGGCGGGCACTTGACCCTCCTTGAGAAGTGTCCTTCTCTCCGATTTGGGGAGTCAGATGATGCCTGACCAACGGGAAGGACACAGCTATGAAATGATGAGTAATGATTTCACTTACTGTTATTTGTCATCTTAGACTTAACAAACCAGTCTATTAAGGGTAGCCTACCCTCCAGCAAGACAAAGTGAAAGATAGAAATAGTTATCGTCCCCTCTTGCAGATGGTAAAACTGAGGACGGACGTTCACTCAGTGAGTTCCCAGGGCACCAGGTTCCAGAACCCAGGTCTTCCCACTCTAAGCCTAAGTCAGTGCTTCGTCTTGTTTCTCTTCGTCCGAGGCCAGAAACAGCTAAGGGAGTGGAAGAGGCGTTACAAGTTTCTCACCCCCGTGGGTGCAGATTATGAGTGTTGAAGACCGTGATGAGCTGGGTCAGGTTTTTAAAATTACGACCTTGTCTGTTTTGCCTCTTTTCCTGCCTAGTCCTCGTTCTGATGTTTGTGGTATGGATGAAGCGTCGGGATAAAGAACGTCAGGCCAAACAGCTTTTAATTGATCCAGAGGATGATGTAAGAGATAATATTTTAAAATATGACGAAGAAGGTGGAGGAGAAGAAGACCAGGTAAGCGATATTTTAGATCTTTAAGTGGAATTTTATGATCATACAATTAGCATGGTGAGAAAATATTAATACATGGAGTCAGAGGGCGGCGGTATCAAGTTTCTTTTCCTTTATCACACTATCTAACGCTTGGTGAATTTTTTCCAACCTGTGCTGCATATTTCTTGAATTTTTTTTTCAAGAGTACCAAATGTCACTGTATTTGTCCTGTAAGAAAATCATGGAATTATTTCAAGGAGCCTGGGGTTGACACCTAATGCCAATTAGATGTGTACTAATAAAAATGTTTTTCTTTTACAGTTTTTTCTTCATTGGCTATTCAAAATACAAGTAAAAGTAGTTTCTGTGTTGGAATTTGGATATGTGCATGTATGGCAGAAAAAGCACTAGACTGTTTATTTCAGAAACATTTACCAAGAAAAGTCATTATTCCCAGGCACTGTAGTAGTCACTGGGGACACAGAGGTGGGCAGAGCCAACAAAGGTTTGTCCTCGAGAATATTACGTTCTTGAGAAATACTTGACCTTAGAGACAATGTCTAGGTCATCTCTGTATCCGTAAGTGTCTTTTCATGGTGACGAGCTCATACAGTTGCTCAGTCAATGTTGCAGTTCCCAACTGGCTATAAAATAAATAACACGAGCTTCCATATCACTTTGTGCATAGGGAGCTGCATCCCCGTTCGAGGACCGGAATGACCAATAGGTGGAAAAAGAAGAACTTTATCTGCTCGGAAGCAGTGTCTTAGATATCAGAATAGCTCACGTTTATGAAGTCCATACTCTGTACGGGGCTAAGTACATTAAATGCCGTACTCCCTTAAATCTTTGAAACCTGTAAGACTGGGCTGCGACTATCTCCACGTTTGTGTTAGGAAACAGCCTACAGATGGTAGGAGTCGATAAACTCAGACAGCTAGGGAGTGGCAGAGGCAGGATTTGAATCCAGGTCTGTCTGTTCTTACAGCCTAAACTAGCTACTCTGGTGCAGTTAACTATCTAGAAGATATCTGTATAATCCACAAGAAATCACTGTGACACATGTTTCTTAGATTCATTTGATAGCCCTGTCATTCCCACAGACTAACTTGAAAAAGAGCAAAATTCTTGAATGTATGTTCTCTTTCTCTTTTTTACTCCTTGGAGGAAATAACGTATCTCATTCTGCTTTACAAAGCACGCTCACATCCATTGTTGAGTTCTGTCTTTGTGAGGGCCCTTAGAGTTTCCCGTCTTCCATGTGAGCAGATTTCGTGATTTGCTCTCAGAGTTTGTAACTGGCAGAGTCAGAACTCAAGCCCGCATCTCCGACTCCGTGCTAGGTTTACAGTACCTCAACTCCCTCATTTAGAAGAGATGCAGATTTAAAATCTGCTGAAAACTTGACTCGTGTGTAAAGCTGTTTTGAATACTGACTAATTAAAGTGGCTCTATAAATATACCCCAGGGTTTCTTGCTTATAAATGTCTCTGGATATTAAAATTCATGTTTGGCTTAATCCCTCGTTAATCTATCCTTTCACTTTCCTGAGCTGTGTTCAACATCAGCAAACGTTATACTCATCACATTATCTCATAAATCTTCTTCTTTCAGCATTTTAGTTTTCATGTCATTGTGCCTAATTTTCTAAGCATAAACCTAAACCCAACTCAATGAAGCTTTGGTAAACATAGTAATTACTAGAAGGACAGGACACCATGCATAACGGGATGCTGGATAGAATCAAGAACCAAGGTACTTCTCAGCATCCAAGGGTCTGGACCAGGGCGCCCGATGTCACCTGATCTGCCTTTCTCCTCCCCACCAATTCCTTTAAGAAAGTCTTTCATGGATTTTTATTGTTGTAGTTATTTTAGGAAAGACTTACTTTCTTTATTGAGTTTCTCCACTTCGATGGATGCTTGAGACCAAATGGTGAAACTTACCTAGTGCAAGATTTATTAAAATTATCATCATAAATCTTCAACCTCTTCTTTCCCTGACCTGAAAGTTTTCTTTGCTCCCAGATTAACTCTTGGGCATGAACCTGTTGCTTCCTACCCACTTTTTTGGTAGTTTTTTTGGTGGGGGGAGTGGGGGTGTAATTTTTTTTAATGAAGGTGCTGGGGATTGAACCCAGGATCTTGTGCATGCTAAGCACACGCTCTACCACTGAGTGGTGCCCTCCCCTCCCCACCCACTTTCTTGAGAGTCCAAAGATTTTTCTGGAACTTTCTCTGTATTGACCTCAGTGGCTCATTTATTTCTTTAGTACTGGTCTTCCAGTGACATCATATTGTAGACTTTTGCTTCCTTGATGGCATTTTAGTCTAGAGCAAGAGCTTCCGCCCATCTCTGATCCTGTAATGATTTCCATTTGCAGTTCTCATTATTGAAAATTGTGACAAAATTACATAATGGGCTTTTTATTCATTCTAATTTTTACCTCGTAACGGAGGAATAAAATATGAAGTGTGGGAATGCTGTACCTGCACCTGGGGTTCTGTCTCCTCCCTCTCTAAAGTGGTCCATGAAATCCGTTCACTTGCAACATCTTCAAGGCCACTGCCTTAACTTAGGTCACTGTCACTCATGGCCACTAACATTTTACCTTCAAAGTCAGGGTGATTTGTCCTTTTACCATTTAATGACTTTCTCCTTCTCACTCCTCCTGGGATAAGAGCCGCTGTGGGTCTTTTTTCTCCTAGAAACGGCTTGTCACATTCTTTATTTTCATCCAGTTAGGTCTCCTTGTGTCCTCAGCTATCTGATGGCCTCAGAAATCTGTGAGTTAGTGACCTGTCTGCCTTGTTCTTGTCATAGTGTGCAAATGAGAATCTCACGATTTTCTCTGTTCCCAACCAGAAGCAGAAGGCTTCCTCCAGGCTTAAGAGTATAACCACCACTCATGTCCACAGAGCACGTTTCCATCCCCTCTGAAGCTTCCCTCGTACCCGCTGCCAGGCAGGATGCCCTCTGTCAGAAGTACCCTGTGTTTTCTATTTCTATCGCCATAGACTGGCATTACCTGGTTTGGGATTTTATCGTAAAAATGGATGTTATACAGTAGGTACTTTTCTGGTTTCTTTTACTCAGCATTCTATCTGTAAGATTCATCCATGCTGTATCTAGAAGTAGTTCATTTTTTTGTCCTTGCCGAATACTGTTCATATGTAAGAGCTAACCACATTTTATTTATCCATTTTACTACACTAGGACATTAGAGCTGATCCGCTCAAGTCCTTATGAGCAAAACTGCTATGAAAGTTCTTGTGCGTGGGTTCTGGGGCATTTCTGTTGGTACAGTGCACAGGGATCGAATCTCTGGGTCCTCGAATGTGCGTATGTACGAGCTTTGTACAGTCCTGCCTGCTTTGCAGAGTGACTGTATCCATTCACACCTGCCCTGACCGCAGACACGCGTGAGCGTTCCAGTTGCCCCGCATCCTCACTGGCACTTGGCGGTTTTCAGTCTTTAAGAAGTTCAGCCCCTCTGATGGCGAGTGCCTCATTGTGACTTAATCGGGATGTTCCTACCGACTCACTTGCCACTTTGATATCTTCCTTGTGAAGTTTCTGTTCCGCTTATTGGCTTACTTTTCTATTGCTCTGTTTTTTCTTACTGATTTGTAGGAGGTCCTTATGTATTACGGGTATCAGTTCTTGGTATTATCAATGTATTATCAATGTATTATCAATCTCTTCTGTTCTGTAGCTGCTTCTTTAATCTCTTAAAGGTACCTTATGACGAACAGAAGCTTTTTCATTTTAATGAAGTCCAATTTATCCGTTTTTTCCAATATGGATAGTGCATTTATACCTATTTAAGAAAAGTACCCTGAGTTAATGAATCCCCCTTCCTAAAAAAAAAAAAACTCTTCTTGAAGCGCTATGGTTTCATCTATCACGTGAAGTCTGTGATCTGTATGTAATCCGTCTGTAATGAACTGTTCACACAGTATAAGATAAGGTCCAGGGATCTCCTTTGTTTTCGACCTATGTGGCTGTCCAGCACTGTTTGCTAAAAAAAGATAACCCTTAAAAAGATAACTGCCTTGCAGTGGTTTATTGGTCGTAAAGTGGTTATACGCATGCAGGTCCACGGGTGGGTTCGGGACACTCTGCGCTGTACTGTTTGTCTTACTGGTCTCTTCTTGGGCCAGTGCCTTGCTGTTTCCATTACTATAGTTTTCTAATAATAGCTTCATTTCTGTTAGGATGATTTCTCCAACTGAATTCATCAAGATTTTTTTTTAAGTTGACTTTATTACTTACTTTTTTTTTCCTTTACAGAAAGAAACCCTTTACTCGGTACTCTTACTTTCTAAGTGAATTTATTCCAAATGCTTCTCCATTTTCTAAATAAGATACCAGTGCCTTTAAATCTTAAAATTACAGTCAATTCCTGAGACATTCAGTTTTATGAAATACACCGTATACTATTGACCATAATGCACACGTGGCTCCCTGTTAGAAATTCTCTTTCCTTGCAGCGTGCATTAAGCCTTTTTGGCAACAGACTCTGGCTCATACTTTTTTATTACTTTTTTATTTTTTTAAGAAGACATTATCTCTTTACAAGAGTGAGCCTCTGAAATGGAATTGGTGCCATGTCACATTGTAGACAAGTTTTAGTCGATTTTTATTAGACCCTTCTGGTATTGTACGGAGCATGGGTGTTACCTCTAGATGTAGTTGGAGACTGTACCGTAGGAGGCAGACACAGCTGGTCAGCATCAGGCCATGGCTGCTGGCCGTCTCAGCCATGCAGTCTTGCAGAATCATCAGCTTTAAAACGTGGGTAGATCTCAGAGGTCAGGTTCGGTAGTTGGTGAATGCTTGTGGTTACATGCAAAGGCTCCTGTGCCCAGGAGGCTACGATGCCTCACCTAAAGCCGGCTAGGTAGGATTCCTAGTCTTCCTGCCAAGAGAAAGCATCCTTGAGGAACCAACTGATTAGAAAGAAAACAAAGCGAAAGAGTCCTTTACAAGGAATGGCCCTTACCTTCCCGGCTGTTGATAAGCATCTCTGCTGAAGTTCTATGCCAAAACGGTACGTTGCTAATTTCTTTAACAAAATAGCTAAAAATCTAGGGCCTCAGAAAAGAAAAATAAAACAAACCAAAAAAATAAAAAAATAAAATCCCCACCTCTGTATCTTTTTTCTTGTCTTGTGTAGGGTAGCCTTTTCCTCAGTGCATGTGGGCGTCCTGCTCTGATTTTGATTGTCAGGAGACAAGGTCGGGCCCACATTTGAAATTGGCGTGAGACGTGCTCTGAACAGGACCATTATCCTGTCCCGGGGCCGTTGGCAGTTGGACAGCCTCAGTATAATGCCTGGTCTCTTTTCAGAGGGTGAGGGCCCTTCTTTATCTGTTTCACTGCGGGGCTGTGGGTGGTTATCAAGTCATGTTTAATTACCCTCGTTAGCAAACATCCTTCAGTGCCCTTTTGGCCAGTGGGGCTGGTTGCAGACACTGTATCCCTTTTAATGATCTTCGTATCTAGTTCCTTGTGTATTAGCATCACTAATAAAATCAGGGTGAATGTACAATATACACAACTGAGAGCTCACGTCCCCTGGAACCATCCCCTTCTAGCCCCAGGACAGGAAACAGAAACTGTTAGCTTCCTGCTCTTTAAAGCTCAGACTTAATTACAATTGCTCCTCTTATATTAAACAAACATTTATGGAGTGTGTATTGTGTTTATGGCGCTCGCTGGTGCTCACTGTAAACAGCCACCGCGTCAACCTCTTGATGTTACCCAGCTCCGTTCCCCATAATAATAGCGAAGGCTGCTGTCTGGGGGGAGGGACGCCCTGTGCGGTAGGCACTGTGCCAAGTGCTTTGTAGCCATACTGTCATCTGAGCCTCCCCTAGTCCAGTGTTAGAAAGTGGTGACCCGGGGATTAGATCCCAGTGGGCCTGAGCCCAGAGAAGATGGTATCTTTACCATGAGATGTACCATCCTTGACAAAAGCTTGGGCTCAGCCTGGCGATTCAAACAGTGCCTTTCAGAATGTCACCTGAATTTATCGGAAGAAGGCAGTCCCCCTCTTTGAAGTAGACTGCGGGACATACAGCAGTTTTCTCTGCTCTTAAAGTTTAACTTGGAAAACTTTTCATTCTCAAGGCGCTGGGCTGTCTGGGGGACTCTGGGCCTGTGAAAGAAGGAGCTCCTGTCACATCGGGAGGTTTCTCAAATGACGGTCAGTGGACGCTGGAGTCCTTGTGACCAGGGCCGGTGGCTCAGGGGGGCTATGGCAGCCTTAAGGGGCAGGATTGTCATCCCCGCAGGCAGAGTCGACTCGTTTGAGATGCACGCCGAGGCTGGTCTGAGCTGGTCCTGACGGAAAGTGTGAGTGGCTCCTTCAAGATACCACACCATCTCTTGATCATTCTTGGATTCTTGGCCCTTGTCATCCACTGGGTACCGCGTCTGAATTCCCACACTCGCTGCTGCTGCTGCTGCTGCTGAGATGAAGGCAGCATCACGATTGGCTACGTATTTTTCTCTCAGTCACTTGTGACAGGACCCGGCACCTCCTGGGCCCCCCGCTTCTCACAGTTCAGCACCATGAGGACTCTCTGAATTTCCAACTTTGATTTCTTGAATCTTAGAGATGTGCTCTGGGCTAGTTTCTTTTGCATCAGAGATGGTTCTGAGCTCTCAGGTAAAGTACCTGCTACCAGCCCTGACAGTCTGGAGACACGTGTGAAAGCTGGATTCTGGGTCACTTGATGGTCACAATTCATACGCAGGGAGGCCTGTTCATCAAAAGTCCATGGCTGTGTTTTATTCAGCTTGCAGAGTTTAAAAACTGTGAATAAATTCACAAAAATTCTAGTTCTCCCCATCCTTTTGAAAAAATGGAAAGTTAGCCTGCATTCTGACATGGCAACAATTGTTGGAAGCTAAACAGAGACTTCTTTAAGCAGCAAGCATGTTCCAATCACTGTTGGTTTCCTTTTATTCGCAATTGGATTTCTGTTATCAGCCTATCCTTTGTAGATACCTATTTTTGCAGACTCTGATTCAATTATACAATAATTTTTGCAGTTTGGATGAACAAAAACAGATTTCTGTGAGGAGGAGGTACTACATTGCTCTGAAACCTTGGGATGGTTTTCTGTAATAGTGATTTTTTTTTAAAAAGAATGTGGATTAGCCACTGATATTTTTAGGCAGATGTGGCTGTTAAAATAGGCTAGCTGCTGGAACAAATTAAGATTTCACTGACCTAAGCCTCATTGAAGTATATTTCTTGCTTATGTGGCAGTGCTTGGGCTTTGGGTCCTGGGAGTTTGAAAGGGGAGAGAAGGTCCCCTCCACTCCACACAGTCACTCAGGGACTCAGAGGGTCAGTGGCTCCCCCGTCTTCCACATGTGGCTTCCAAGGTCACCCTAGCCATACATGACAGAGCACAGGAAGATGATTTGTGGGAGATTTTATGGGCCAGGCCTGGAAGTGACACACATCACTTCCACTCCTGCCTTGAGAGGAGAATAAATGGGCTGGGTGACCAGCTGGAGAGCTCTGCCCACCCAGGCTGGGTACCTGTGTTTAGAGAATCTTTTCTGAGGTTTGTTGAGAAGAGCATTTCTCACAGTCCCCTCCCACAGTGGGTCGCTAGACCAAGTGCATCATTCTGACCCATCAGATAGGTCAGAAAGAAGTGGGTCCCTGGACACAGAGGAGATGCAGGAGCTAGAGCAGCTCACTGTGTGTCAGACTCACCAGATACCGGGGAGGGTGGCTTTCCCTTCCCTGGAGAGCGAACCCACCGTTCTGTGCCTCGGGGTTTGACTCTGAGGAATGGGGGCTGATGGCATCATTTCTCCTCTCATTGCCCCTCCGGCTTGCATTTTCAACTGCAGTAGAACTGAACCTCCTGTGAATCTAACCGCTGTCACGCTATTTTCCACTTTTGCTCCATGGTCTTTCCCTGCCTACGTCTGTTCAGCCACCAAGATTCCATCTCAAGGCACCTTCTCTTGGGGTCCCAGGGTGAATCACATGTCTCTGCTCTGGGCTCCCACAGCATCCCACGTCCACCTCTATTTTGGGATCTTGTGTGCAGCCCTAGTCCCGACCTCAAGCCCTGTGAGACCACGGACTTGCTGCGTTGATTTTTTTTTTTTTAATTCCAGTATCTAGGACAGTTGGCACCTGGCAGGCACTCACAGAATGTTGGTGCGTTGGGGCCTCTTCCTGAATCTCCTAGTTTGCAAGTCTAACTGCAGGGTTAATTGAACCATTACACCCTGCTGACTTCACTTGCATTTTTTGAGATCTCTGAGGTCTTCAGGAAATGATGATCACATTCATAAATGCTGGAATTTCACTACATACTTGTTCTGTGTTAGACACTGGGCTCTGCTCTTCGTTCATGTGTCTTTTATAATCTTCCCAACAACCCTATGCAGTATATGTGCTGCTGTTAGTCCGGTTTTCAAACCCAAGTCCCTGTGACTGGAGAGCCTCAGTTCTTAGGCACTGCGCTGGCTGTCACAGGAACGATGTTTTCTTTACTCGTGCTGGTCAATAGCACGCAGGTGTTACTGGGCAGGACCAGCGAGACTGGGCACTTAGCCACAGCTTATTAGATGACCGTCGGTAATCTGGTTTTAAAGCAGACACAGGACAAGATCCAATGAGTTCATTAAGCATGGCTTGCAGAATTGAACACATTTTGACATTGACAAACTTAGACACTGAAGAGGCAATGTGAGGAGCCAAGTTTTTTTGTTGTTTTGTTTTTTTTAATCTGAGAATATAATCTGGGAAGCAGAAACTAAAATCTAAAATCTAGGCTGGATGCCAAGACAGAAGAACGGAGCACAGGTACGAGAAAGTCCATGGAGACCAAACCAGCCACTTCCCTGAGCCCAGGGGTCTCTGCTTGAACCAGGACGGTCTCTGTAGCTTTCCTGCCAGTCTCAGGAACCAGCCCCAGTGTGGGCAACCAAGCACGCCCCCTCTGACTCAAGCAGAGGGTGAAACCAGTTACTTGATTCTTTGAAATAATTGCTTTACAAAATCATTCTGCTTTATAAGGAAACTAACAGATGGCTGACTCTGGACGTACTTATAGAGGTCACTTTCAACGTTTTCATTGTTGTCTGAAGCACACTCTCTTAAGTATGTTCCCAAGTTATTCGTCCATTTATACCCACCTGCAAACACTACAGTGTGTATTAGTTATTAAAAGAGTGACACTGATTTCACAAGAGGAAAGTTTCACTGGGAATTGGGTTACCACGTTGCTGTTCCTTTTTTCATGCTGTTCTCGAAAGTCCTCATGGCCAGGTGACTCGCACTGCCTACAGACAACATATATTCTGAGCTGGTCAGTGCCCGTTCCCTGCGGGGCAGTAAATATTATGAACGTGCAGTTGATTTGCACGGGGCTTTTTATTTGCTACCCCTATCACTTCACATAAGCCAGCACAATACTTTATGTAATTCATCTTAAATTTCATTCTTCCTGACAAATTATAAGTTTGTTACATTTCGTTTTAGAGGAGTGGAAAGTTGCCAATATCTTCGTAATAAAGGGATAAAGATTTGTATGCTGAGTAGATGTTACCAGTATGCAGAAAAACAAAAAAGAGAGAAAAAAAAAAAAAGAAAGAAAGCTAAGATACTAAGTGGTATTGGCCAAAGTTCTACAAGTTGGCCAGATCGACCTACTGCCTGTATTTATAAAAACAGTTGCATTGGAACACAGCCACACAGCGTGCCCGTAGTTTATGTCTCGTCTGTGTCTCCTTTTACAAAGCAGAGCAGAGTTGACGTATTTCAACAGAGACTGGATAGCCCCCAAAAGCCTAAAATATTTACTATCTGGTCCTGAAATTGAAAGTTGATCCCTGCTGTAGACTTTTTCCACCAATGAAGTCTTCATTCACTTTTCTGTCCAAAGGCTGAGCACTTGAAGGTTAGCCCAGAAAATTTATGTAACCCGCCCAAGGTCGCCCAGTTGTATTCCAGTAGAGCCAGGATTTGAATCAAGGTGCTCTGATTTCAGAATTGAGTTTTTAAATCACAATACTGTACTCTGTCTTCCATATTGACTTCATGTGTAAATTTATCTTAAAGCAAAGAATATGTCCCTTTCGGAAATTTCCAAAACCATGTGGCATACGGGAGTGAAGGATTTTGACACTCTGTTGCCATGTTCCCAACCCAATGTTGTCATGACTTTATTACCTATTTTTAGATTTCCTCCCAGATAGAATAATAGGCCGTGCTTAGAAAGAATGACTCTGACCTTGTCAGAGTGGTGACATTTTTATTTTATTAAGGAGAAGTTGGAGCTGGAGGTGAGCATGTTACTAAAGATGCATTTGGAAGACTATACTTTTTGTCTCCCAAGACAGACAGTGCTTGTAAGAGTTAAGAAAATAGGTCCATTTTTATAAGGCTGTAACTGAATTACATGGAAAGAATGGGAAATTACAAACAGTAGGATAAAAGACATCCCAAATTTCGGAAGAAATGTCATCTTTCTGCAGCCCTGAACTCTGCTAGAAATTCTCTTTGTATCCACATCCTTATTTCTTTCAGAAGCACCTCTTTTGACAGCTGCCTACACCTTCACCTTCCATATTTTTTTGTAATACTTTATTATGTTTTCATGATCTTTAAGGGTGTCCTTTTAAAAGGCACTAGACTAAAAGTCCTGTGAGGTCAGTAACCAAGTCTATGACCGAGGAGACTCTTCAGAAAGTATTTGTTGAATCCACATCAGATTGAATTGTCTTTACTGCATATGTTCCCAAAAGAATGTGCCATAATTTTACAATGGGAAGTAGGTTGGGGTAAAAATTTCAACAGTGCCAGTGTTTGAGGCAGAACCACGATTTTGTACACACACACACACACACACACACACACAAAAGCATCTTTGGCTCACCCAGAATTCTGAAAACAGAATTTTACAAAGAATTTTAAAAGACACTGTGACAGGGCAGCATGAACAGTAAGCCACAGAAACAGAAGCGATGAACGTGTGTAATGGGGACTCAGCTCCCCGCCGTCGTGGGGATTCCCATGAGATAAAGGTGTAGGTGAACGCAGGATGGGGGACCTTCATCTGTATCTTAAGTCCCCAAGTGGTTTTATCTCTATCAGGTTTATGATTCAAGCTAGAAAAGCTGCTAACAAATCTGCTGCTGGGGAGGGGGGGCTTTAATAATGCATAGAATCAATTTAGGTTTCCACGTCAGTTTGCCTGTGGAGATCGTTCCTGCCATAGCTGTATTTTGCTGGAAAAGAAAATCGGAAAATCGGGTTGTGATGTAATCTGCATAAAGCTTGCAGGGTATTCGGTATTCAGCCTCCTTGTCAGCAGTTGTATGGTAATGGATTGATACCTTATCACTCCCTTGTTCAGTTATTTTAATGCCAGGAGCTATATAAGGAGAGAGATAACGTTCTCCTCTTCCAACTTCCATTCTTTTTCTTGTCTTTCTGGAGTCCCCTGCCTGAGCCACAGTCAGCTCGTTTTTAGATAACATTTTTTTTTTTTTTGCTTCCGAATTTTGTCCATTTCCTTTCACGTTAGTATTTTTCTTTCTCTCCGTCATCCAGTCTTGAAACATTAAAAATGTTTATCTCATCCAGATGGGAATTTTAAAGTTACTTGCCCTGGCTCTACTATAAAAGAAACACTTTCTACTTGAACTAGCCCTTGCCTAGGAGATAGCAAAACTGGCCCTGGTGTTCCATCACTGGTCCTTACCCGTGGGGGCGGACAAACCAGGGACTCTGAGTGCCCTCCCTCTCCCTCATGGTCCAGACTGCTGCTGGACCCACGTGAAGACTCCTTTCTGACTCAAAGTCGGTGAGGCTTTAACCAGCTGTGCACAAAGCAGAGTCCTGGATCCCAGTGTCTCATTAGCGTAACCATCTTGAACTCCGCTTCTAGCACCTGAAGCCCTTCATGTCTCCCCCCGCCAGCAAACTGTTCTGTCCATTTCTTCACTGGTCCAGGCCACAAGATACAGCGTTTTTGTTATTTAGCTTGCTCTGGTGGTCTCTGTTTTCTCCTTCCACACCATTTAACTGAGTCCATGACCTCGGGCAAATCATTAACCTCTCCGAGTGGCAGTAATCAATGGGATGGAACAACACCCACTTGGAAGGACTTTTGCTTGGAGAGTATGAGCTCTCACATGGGGAACCTCTTTATGTCATTCCTGACAGATGATGGCTGGTTCCTTCTTTCACATTCTCAGAGCTGAAACCGGCATCAGGTTGAGCTACTTGTGAAAAGGTAAATGAATGTTTCCATCGTTCTCTAAGATAGACATAAGTGCACGACTCTAAAGATTCTACCAGCCATGGGGCTTCCTGACATTTTTGCCTGGGATTCCAGAATTTCACATTATACTGATGCAGCATTTTATTCTATTTAAACATAACCAAGTGCCTTAAGGTCGATCCGTGGTATCCTTTTCTGAACCAGTTGTAAATCATTGCAAGTCAGTGGAATTTAATGAGAAAAGGCAGAGCCAGAGTTTTAGCTGTTGATTAACTTCTTACTAACTCTCCCAGAATTGTATCGCCTTTAAAACATTTTAAATCATAGACAGGAAAAAAAAAAGCATTTTCAGTTACTTGCAGTGTTAATATTCTAAAAACCCTGATTTTATGCCTACTTCTCATGATCATTACTAAATAACACACATTCCAAACATTAGTTAAAAGAAGATTTCCTGTGGCCTTCATTTGAAAATTGAATTTCGCTGGGAAGCTAATGTTGTAAAGGTTGACAATCGTAAGAGAATTTTTCCATCCACTTTTTCTCTAGAGAGTTTTAGGAACCAAATAAAGATTTCTTCTGGGATTGTTTCTTCATGATCTTCAGAAGTAAGGCCATGAACCCAGTGATCTTGAGAATGTTTTCGGTCTCTGTAATTCTCTTTATAATTCTTATCCTACATGTTGTAATTTGTGTGTTTAAGTAAAGCATCATGGGACTGTAAAGATGTATAATTTAGGAGGTTTGCAGAGAGTGACCCTTTATCAAAAGGCTTCAAATTGGACCTCAGGTCAGGACTCTGCCATATGGCACAGATGGATGTGGACAGAAAAACCTACCCCTGTGACCTGAGGACACTTTTGCACACTGTCAGATTTTTATATCCTGTATTTTCAACGGACAGGGGACATGGTCCCAGAGAGAAGTTAAGCGGCGTGTTTTAACCCAGCTTCTAGTTTCCTGTAAATCAGTGGGTTTGTGCCTCTATTTTAGATACCAGTGTGTCTGAGGAACCTGACACGTTCGCATCGTCATGGGGAGACTCTCCATGGCAGGGAGTCTCAGTGATGGGTCCCGGGGTCTCTCCCTTCCTCCCCGTGGTGAATTGCTGCCTGGACGTGTCATGCGATCCAAGGCACATTTCTTGAATTGGTTGCTCTCTTGCACGTCAGCCATGAATATCATCACTGAGACTTTTGTTCAACACATTGTTTAAGGAACACTTTCTACGGGCCTGACCTATCAATGGTAGAAAGGAGGAACCAAGACTGTAAACATTTTAAGTCTCTTCCTGCTCTGGTTCTTAAGGCAGTAGGAAAGGACTATTGAAAGAAAGAAAAGAACCTGTAAATGCATATGCTGTTATATGTATACACTATTAAGTGCAGCAGGCCAGGTGGAGATGCTGTCTTGTCCAAAGGAGATGGATGTTCTCAGCACCAACGAATTGCTGTCTCAGAACTCGAGCCTCGTTTTACACCAGAACTTCCTACTTTCAAGTGAAAGATCCCGAAGTCTATAGGTTGACAACTTATTTGAAAAATGTTTATAAACACTGTCAACCAAACAAAATGCATTTCTGCAGGTACCCTTCAGATATAATGGGAGCTGTATACGAAATCAGGGTGGACAAGTTCTTTCCACGTAAGAAATAACACGAGCAAACCCCACATGCCTCTTGTGTCTCCAGCCAGATAAATCGCTCTGTGTTCTTACAGAGAGTTATCTCATAGACTGAGGACCGTCAAGGGGTCTGTCAGCAGGTAAAGGACAGTCCTTAAACATAAGATTCAGTTACTTAATTTCATGTAATTCAGACTGCAAATAAAGCATTTTACAGCCTTAGTGTAGAAATATTTATTAACCGTCATTGTCAGTATACTTAAAATCAGTTTTCCACTTTCCACAAAGCTTCCATCACGTCAGAAGACACGCTTACTACCGGTGTACCCTGCTGTATTAAGCCGGGTAGTTATGCAACTAAACATGGCCTGGAAAAACATCCTTCTTCATGTGGAGACATTCAGAATTCTCTCAATGAATCTGTCTTTTTATTTTGTGTAATACTAACATTTCAAAGGCTTTTGCATCTGTCATATCATTGTATGCCTTTGCTTTAAGATAGTCTATAAACCACTCTTAAATGCTATAAAATTTAAAATGGAGAATATGTGTGCAAGGCCACGATGCTTCCACTTGGGGAGGGTATAGCTCAATGGTAGAGTGAGTGCTTAGCATGCACGAGGTCCTGGGTTCAATCCCCAGTACCTCCGTTAAAAAAAAAAAAAAAAAAAGACAAATGTAAGTAAATAAACCTAACTATTCCCCCATTTTTTAAAAAACTTTTTAAAAAGATGCTTTCACTCAAGTTTTGTATGAGTGCTTTAAAATAATCTATCCTGACAAGAGGACGCAGAATCCTGTGCTTTTGCTCATGCTGTTGATTCTCCCAGAAAGGTCTTTTCTCCCAAGCCCACGTGTCATTCAAGGCTCAAACCTAACGCGCTCTTTCCCTCTCTGAGTGTCTTATACGTGGCGATGCACCAGGTTTCCAGTCCACTCTGGCTGGTCCTACTCTGTGTACCTGCCTCACCTTGTCCATCCTTCCGAGTAGGAGCTTTTCCTGGGTGTCTTCACCTGCTAGGTTAGTTGAAGCTCTTGATAAAGAGTTGTTTAGGGGAGGGTTGTCAGAACGAGGGTATCTCAGTGAACAGAGTTCAGTTTTCAGCCGACATTTTGAAGTCAGACACGCCTGGTTTTGATTCCCATCTCAATTAGATACCAGCTGTGTGACCTTGGGCAAGTTACTCAACCTCTCTGAGTCTGTTTCTTCATTCTAAAAAGATGCCAATAAAGCATTTGTTAGAAAGTATCAGTGAGAAGAGACTTACCGAGAGGCTGGTACGTAATAGGTTTGAATGTCAGTGACCTTTCTCCCCTGTGTCTGTCTCCTGGGTTATATTAACCATTCCTCACACTCTTGTCCCTCCCTTGTCCACCTACTCTGTTTTCTCCTAAATCCAACCCTGTAGCTCCGACCTGACACACCCTCCCAGGTGACTGCAAAGAGCTACACTTCGGAGTCTAATCCATTTGAAGTCAGAGTCTGTCTCTCAGTGGATCCGGAGCCATTGACAAGTGACCTGGGTTATTTGAGACTCAGTTTCCTCCATTATTAAATGAGGATAATAAAACTTAATATCACACAGTGTTGCTCAGAACATTAAATGAGCAAACCTGTGTGAAGCATCTGGAGCTTTGCCCACAACAAGGTGAATATTCAAGCGTTGAATGAATCAGAGCCGCCATAGAGATGCCATCAACAGTTTGGAGCTGGTTTTAGACAGAGATGAAGCCTGAATTAAAAAGAACACCAGAAAATCTGTACTTTCTGTAAATAACATTGAATTAGAGAATTTTGGTTAAGCTGGGGATGTGACATTTTATATCACCAGAATTTAGAGGTTTGAAAACTACAAAGTATTTGCCCAAACCTAAAATTTTGGTGCATTTCCACATGATGGTTAGTTTCTTTGTACATTCCTTGTCCAGCTGGCTGATACTAAAGCCAAAAATAGTTCTGAGGGTCCCGCTGATGCCCAGAGCATCCTTCTTCATGAGTTCTACTCTGCCTCTCAGCGTAGACGGCTGTTTTTTTAAGACCTTCCCACAGGGCTGTGTCAGAAGAGAAACCACGCTCCCTGGCTCCCACCTCTGGACTAGTGGTTGGCAAACTTTTTCCATAAAGGGCTGGATAGAAAGGCTTTGTGGGCCACGTGCAGTCTCTGTAGCGTATTCTTCTTCTTTGTTGTTACTGTTCTTTTAAATAATCCTTTAAAAATGTAAAAGCCATTCTTTAAGAAAAATAGGCCACAGACCAGACGAGGCCCACAGACAATCGTTTGCCAACTCTAGACCGTTGAAAGGCGTGAGGAATGAAGTGGTTTTGAAACCATCCTGATGAGGTAATGCCATCCTTTAAGTAAAGGAAAATACACTCACATCAAAAAAAAAAAATTTTTTTTTTTAAATAAAAGCAATGTGACATTGTAGAGGAGGAAAAAATCTTTGTCTCCTCTCTTAGGGTCCCTGGTTGGGTCTGAAAATTAAACCAACAAAGACAGATTGACAGGAGGAAAGCATACACATTTGATGGAACTTTGACCTGTGCCTGGGAGTCTTCACAAGACCTGAAGAAATGACAGGAAATGTTTATACCTTTTAGACAAGGAAACAATACACTTGTGAAGAATTGACAGGACAAGAGAGTTTGGACTGGAGTAGTAATCAGTGAAGAAGTAATTCGGATAATAGGGGTTAGTTAACAAGATTTGTTTGGGCAGAGTTCTTGGTCCCACATTCTCCATCTCTGGTGGTAAAGAGGATGCACCTTCTCCTGGAGCAAGGAGGGGACCTCTCACCTGGGGTTTCAGGAAGGAAGAAGGGAGAGGTGCGGGGGTCAGAGTGACCTTCCTGTTTCTGCCGTTTTTTTTCAAGATTCCTTCAGCTTCAGATATTTAATATGCCCCAGTGCCGTATTTTGGGGTTAGTGTGTCCTGAACCCCATCAACATGAAGTTAGTACTTTCGCTGCTTTGGTACGACTGTATTTTCTAGCCGGGTTTTTAGTCATTTTTTTAGTGGGACCTCATCTCACTGCTGTTCCCAATGGAAACCGACGAGGAACATAGGAAAGCAGATGGCGCACAGACTGGAGAACCGAAAACCGCAGAAGAAAGAACCGCGTGAAAGAAATATTTAATCATAACATGGAAAACTCACAGTAGCAACTTTTCCATTATGTTCAGTTTCATTCATTTCTATACATCCTGGGTACGTGTTTAGAAACAAAGGTTGCACCTTTCCACCTGAATGCCCGTCTCCCATGGGGCTCGCATTTTCTCTGTTGCAGGACTACGATCTGAGCCAGCTCCAGCAGCCTGACACGGTGGAGCCGGACGCCATCAAGCCTGTAGGAATCCGCCGGTTGGATGAGAGACCTATCCACGCCGAGCCCCAGTATCCGGTTCGGTCTGCAGCCCCGCACCCTGGGGACATCGGGGACTTCATTAATGAGGTATGAAGAGAGACTCGCTTTCTTTCTAAGGGTGTTTATTTTACGCTCTTAGTGCCATGTAGACCACAACCTGCTTGGAATACAGCTGTGGGGTTCATTAAAACATGTTGTTTTCCTTTATCTTGCTGAGACAGCAAATGTGGCTTCAATAACAGAGAGCAGAGGTGGTAGATTTGATCAACCCAAAAGAGATCTGTCCGTTAATGTTCTGCGTTTGTAACTGACATCCATATATATTATCAGTGTTAGCCGCATACTCTCCAAAAGGATTTTCCCCTAGATTACAAGGAATAAATAGGCTAACAATATTATAGTGAATTCTAATTTCATTTATTGGCCCTGGTATCTGTAATAATAGTTTACTTTCATTTTCTTCACTCTGTACCCTTTGAATCCTACAAATGAGGAGAATTCATTGCCTACCCAATGACTGGAGAGAGTTCCAGCAAATGAGATTAGTAGGAAGAACAGCTAAATTAAATATTATTTAAGTGATTTAACTACTTGTCTAGTTGAGGAGTTTTAAGAGCTTCTGTAAGAGGCAGCTAATTCTCTATTGAATATAACAGATATGATTTTCACTGTCAAAATTATTGTGCCTTTCTTCTGTTTCATTACTGACCAAGCATTCTGCTACATTTAATCCTTAAGTTTTGAAGTAAAATGACTTACGCTGCTTCTTTTGATCACATCTACGGTTTTACCGCAATTCTCCTATTGAATTTTTATTGTTCATATCAGAGATTGATACATATCGATACTGATGGTGAATATATGGCTAGACTCATATTCTTTGGCCGTAGCCTCCCATTAAGTATCTCCAAGATCAGAATTGGTCTCAGTCCATTACAAAGTGGAATGCTGCTGTTGTATTTATTGCCTTCAGTCATGTGCTGACAAGACTCATTTCCTGGGCTTCCTTGAAATAGTCATATGTTATGTCTACATAATCTACCTTCAGTTTTTAGATGGTCCTACAGTTTGTAGAAAAAGCTTTGAAACAGAATTAGCTTATCTGTCTTTACAGATATTCATTACTATCTATTTCTGAAATGCACGCTGCTTTTTGAAGTATCTATTCACTTCTGTTAAATAGGTAACAGGTTTATTTACAGCAGATGTGATTCAGAAGCTCACGGAAGGAAAAAACAGAGTGCCGGGAACTCTTTTACGTACAAAAATGTGCCCTGACTTTTCCCTTTTCCAGCTTATTTATATATAGGGCTGGTTAGGGAAATTAGCAGGAATATGTATGTAACTAGACCTTTTTGATACGTAAGAGGGCCTGATGGTGCCACTTCTCATGTAGCTTTTGTCATATGAGAAGTTGTTTAGTTATCCCTGTGGTTATCGGGTTTCAAGACACAGTGAATCTTTTGAACGCAGGTGTAGGAACTGCACTTTTTTAAAGCGGCAATTCTGGCTTCCGTGTCCTTCCACAGAATCTTAACTGAACGTTCCGGCCAGTCCCTGAAGCGGCACTTTCTGTGGGATTCCATCCCATCCCTGACAGTCCTCCCTTCTCAGTGGTAAATTTCAGGCCCTCGGATAAGGCTGTTAGTAATCTGATTCCTGCCCTCTGTCCCCACCCCATTCCATTCCTGTGCTGCAGCCCCCCAAACTATTTCTAGCTCCTCAAAAGCATCACAGTTTTAACTCTGACTTAATTCCTGCAAAGCCATTCCTTCCTGACCATCAGTAAGACACCCATTGAGCCTTCAGATTCAGCCCAGACATCCCCTTCTATGGGAAGCCCCTTTCTGCCTCTGGGAAGGGGTTACCAAGAGGCCTCCCGGTGCTGATCACATGCAAAAAGTGAGGATACCGGTTGCTCTAAGTTGTGTGTTTTGTGAGTTCTCTGTGTTCGTGTCTATGGGTGTGTTTTTGTTTTTGTTTTTTTTAACGTGCCTTAGAGCAAGTGAAGTATCTTGGTAATAAGGTCCAGTCGCCCAACTAAATGCCACAGTAGGAAGAGAAAGTAGGGATTTCCATCTGGAATCTCCTTTCCCTGAACGAATCTAAAAACAGCCCAGGTCCACACAGTCTAAAAGGTGGCTGAAGTCATAACAGACACATGTGAATACCCACCAGGAAAAGTTTGTTCCGAACAACTGACTTGCAGATTAACTTCCAGAATACAGTCCAATTCATAATTCGAAAATTGCCTGTGTTTGTTCCAAATCGCTCATTTTGAAATCATCCCAAGTTTGGCTTAGGATCATTCATTCTGCAAATAAGTACCGACTATCTGCTGGGTGTACGCCCTGCGCCGGTAATACGTATGAAAGACAACAGACAGAGCTTCGCTTTGTGTGAATCCCCTGCGCTGCTGCTAGCACCATCTTTGTACCAGGCAAACATTCCAGGATCGGAGCTCTGACTTTACTGGGCACAGGATGCCCACTGGGTCTGGTTTTTATTTGGTGTTTCAGCTTCATCTCAGGCGCCTCCCCTACCTGCATCTTCCAGGCCAGTGATCTTAGCTTGTGATTCCACGCCAGGGCCTGTCCCTATGCTGTTCTTCCTGCTTGGAATGTCCTTTGCCCTTTTTTCTAGATATTAGTTAAGTCTTTACCAGCCCACGAAGGGTCAGGCACACAGTAACAGTGGGCTCCATCTCAGTGCACCTAGGACTCAGCTCCCTCCATTACTCCTTTCTCAAGGTTCCCTTCTGCCTCCCCTCAGGGCCCTCCCATGGTCCAGGGGAAGAGGTGTATCTTCGGGGGGACCATTGTGGGGGCACACTGGTTGGTGAGTACATGAATGGACAAAGGGATCGCATTTGGAAATCATTCCTTCAATTTCAATTTTTGAAATTGAATGCGATTGTAAGATAGAGGATGTAGAGGAGAAAGGGGAACCAAAAACCTGTACCTAGAATTGCCCCACCTTTGGACGCAGAAAGAAAGTCTAAGGGGTTTAAGGGGTCACAGAAAACAACTAAAAAGAGGGTCCAGGGATGTGATCGTCGGTTTTGTGGGAAAGTTCAAAGGGTTCAAACTGTCAAAAGGCCTAAGCCGGAGATAGCGTTCAAACACACCACGTAAATTCCTCCATTTAAGACACCCAGGGAGACATGTTCAATGTCTTTCTATAACTGGACAGATAAAAATAAATACATGTAAAGTTTTAAAACAATTGAAGGCACTTAGAAAGAACTCAACTACATTTCACAAATACATTTAAAATATAAACAGACTTCTTTATCTCCAGGTTTTGTTTGATTTAGCACAGCACCGAATATTCCAAAGGGACAAGAATATAGTAGTGATTATAATTGGAGTGTTTTTATAGATGTAAGGCGAAGGTAAGTAAGCGCACGAGAACGTTTTCTGGTTTGTTTCTTTAAATAATGAATCTCAAAAATGATAACTTATTTCCAGACAGGTAGAGTAAAACGAATCACACGTCTTTGAATTTCCACCACAGAATTTCCCTCTGTTTTGAGGTGTTTTAAAGAAGACCTTCAGAAGGTGAAAAGTTGAAATAAAGTCATTTAATCTCAGCCCGACAGTAGATATTAGCATGCCTCCAGTAACTTTCCTAATCCTGTTTATCGCAGAAATATAAAAACCAAGGGCGTATTTCTGTTAGGAGAATGACTTTTGATTCATTATTTAAAAACTTATGGAAGGTGCTCCTAGAATAACTTGGTTAAAACTACTACAGTTTAAGGCTTTTGCCTTCTTTCCCCTATTAATTAAATTTAATATGTTCTTTTTAAAATATCTCTGTCCAGTCTTACAAGAGTTGGATGTTTGAGCTCAAATTTAGGTGCCTCGTTTAATCACTCTGTTACCTTGTACAAGGTCAGAGTCCTTGGATTTAACCTCTTGGATGTCTGGTTTTCTTATTTATGAAAATGGGAGTGATGGTAACGGCCCCTCCTTTCAAGATTGCCGTGAGGAGTCAGTCAAGCGATTGGCATGAAGTGCTTGGTACAGTGCTTGTCAGATAATAAAATCTCTTTATTATCAGTGTCATACTAATTATCATTACAACTGATAATCAGGAGTAAAAACTTTCTGCCCTATAATTGTAAATAAAACAAATAAAAACCTCTCCTTCCACTGCCCGCCCCCCAAAAAGCTTTAAGTAAAGTGACTCTCCCAGAAAGGGACATAATGATGTTGGCATCAATAAGTCAAAGAATTCCATTGTCATGTGATCATACTGTTACGTCCATGGACATTTTAAACCTAAATCCTAGCTTCTTCTAAAAGGTAAAAATAAAAGTATGAACAAGATACTGAGGTAAAATTAAGCCCAGGACAACAGTACAAATTTACCTTCTAGAATACCTGGTGGATGTCAGGCACCGTGTTGGACAGCAGGTTGTGAAATAAATGCAGACCACCTCTGCAGATGGTATGTCATGATTCAGTGTCAGCGAAACTCGGCAGTAAAAGTAAAGGGGACCAGAGAGACCACAGGAATTACTCTCAGTTGTGGCTTGGGGAAAAAGTTCCATGAAGCAGAAGTGACATTTTTAATGGGCTTTAAAGGATGGATGGGTGGACAGGTGGATGGATGGATGCTGATCAGATGAAAAATAGGAGATGGGACATTTCAAACAAAGGGAATCACATTTCAGCTAGCAGAAAATAAATATGTAAATAGCAGGAGGCACCTATGAATGTGACATTTTTCAGGCTTGAGAAGGTTTTGGTGAATAATTTAGTGACTGATTCAGCTGTGGTCGCTGGCATTGAGAACAGTTGAAAGGGAAAAGGTGGGTGGACAGTCTGGGCTCACCAAATGCTCCCCAAAAGGTTTTGGCTTTCTCCTATATGTTACCCCAACATCAGCTATTTGAGTAATGCCTTCTGGTGTTTTCCATGTCTGCAAACTTCATCTATTCTTTACTTAAACTTTTAATCAATTTTTAACTTTTTTTTTTAATAAAAATAATTGTTTTAAAGTGCCTGTGCTCCATTTAAAAATCACCCTACGTACCTCCGGGGGGGAACTCCTCTCTTACTTTGGAAACACTCCTATAGGTGACGGCAGTTAAAGAATTTTACCTGCAGGTGGGGTGGGTGACATCAAATAATCAAATCAGAAAGAGAAACCAATAGCAGTTCGTAAGAAAGAAGCAGGGAGAGTCCTGGGGACAGGGAGAACAGTTAGAGAGGCTTTTGCTGTGGTCCAGACAGGGTATAATGGTGCGTTGAACTAAGGCAGTGCGTTTGAGACAATAGAAGACAACGTAAGGGAATCAGTAGGACCTCTTTCCTCTTACAGCCCTCGTGTGGTCCCGCAGTGAGGAATGTGGGTTTTATAGTCCCTGTAAAAGCATGTCTCCACCTGTAAAGCACAGGACCAGAAGTCTATAAATACAAGCTCAGCACGAATTCAGCCAGAGCCACCGCTCTTTGATGTTAGAGACAGCTCACTATAGAAAACAGTTCAGATTTATCCAGAGTTCAAGGTCTGCCCGTCCAAGTAAGGGGAAGCAGGCACGTACTCCTCTAGACTCAGTCAGACCTCGATGGGGAGAGAGAAGCACCTGCAGATAGTTGGTAAATTTGGCAACAGCGTGTCATACATCATGTGAAATGGTGTCCACACCTTTGAGTAAAGGGATCCCAGAGGGGAGGGCCAGAGGCAGTGCACCACCCACGCCGGATTTCTTCTGTACCTTCACTCTGGCTGCCTGCCTGTCTCTGTCCGTTTCTCAGCACTTAACTATGATCTGTTGAGAATTACCAAAATGGTACCCAGAAGTTACAGAACGCCTCGCCCGGAAGAGTCATATTTTATCCTCAGGTAAAAATCAGTGCTACCCAAGTGGCAGGGACTTAACGTACTGAACGTTCAGCCTAGGAGGATGGCTTGCCTGAGAATTCTTGAAAAGTTCAGTGGTTTTTGCCCTTTGGTAATTACTGAAACCTGAGACAGTGTCTGATCTCTGACACATAGCACAGTGACCTCTAATGGGTTTTATAGCCTTAGCCTCTTTTAATAAAAAAAAAAAAAAAGAAAGAAAGAAACAAAGCATAGATTCAAAAACCACCAGGATGATCAGAAAGCCAAGGCAAGAGCTAAAAAAAAATTTTAAGAAATATTTTTGAGACTCAGTGGTAATTACCGGTATCATCAGTGTCCTTTTTTTTTTTTTTTTAAGGGATGAATCGGGTATCTTAGACATTTGAAGAAGAATCTTGGGCCCTTTAACCCACCAGGGAAGACCAGGCAGCTTCTAGCATTTATTCTAAGTCACAGTAGACAGGCATCGCTTCCATCTCCCCTGAATCCAGGCATCCTGATGCCCTGCCATTGACCCTTCGGGTTAATCTTAGCCTTCCCTTCTTTCCAGTTTGGTGCTGACACCATGATCCACGTGTCGTCTGTGTTTCAGGATCCAGGCAGAAGGGAGACTGGCACGTGGGGCAGGCCCTTCCCCTGGCCGAGGTGGGGAGAGGAGGAGCTTGGTGGGGGCATGTTAACTAGCACCCTTAAAGGTCTCGCCAAGCCTGACGGTGGGGTGGGGAAGTGAACGGCCCCAGGGTGGCACTTGTGGTAGCGCGGGCATGTGACCCGCCCACGGGGAGAGGACAGTGAATCATCCGGGACGGTAACACCATCCACCACAAACTGGAGTTGGGAGTTTGCAGAAACTGTATTTTGTGGTTTTCAGTCTTAACAGAATTGCCCTGTAGCTTTTTCTATAGATGTGATCAAGAAAATCCTATCTCAGGTTATTTAGGTTTTATATCTTGAAGTCGTTTGATGCTTACAGGTGGAAGTAGTTTGCGGTACTCTGTTTCTCACGGGCGTTTCCGGGCTTGTCATTAGTGTACCTGAGAAGAGGAGGAGTGGTGCTGAACCAGATGGTTAGTCTGGTTGGTAAGACGGACTCGGGGATGGGAAGGAGGTAGTGTGTACTTTTCTTTTCTGGTTTGTGGTCGAAGCCAAGCAGCTGCCATTTTGTTTCTTAAAATAGGATGTCTTTCACATTTGTTTTTCTTTTTTTTCAAATCCCGAAGCAAGATTTTTTTTCTCTAAACTTAAAAAAAATGAATAAATAAACTAATACTCCTTGAGCTCTAACAAATGCCAGACGCTGTGGTGAGCCCTTGGGTCCCTTTGTTCTGTTTGATCTTCATAGTGATCTTGTTGCTATGATTGCAGTTACCGATGAGGAAACGGAGCTTGTCAAACTTAGCCGAGGTCCCGGTGCTGCGCAGAGCCGAGGTGTGGCCCCGGGGTCTGATCTCCTAACCACTACACATACTGACTCTCACCTTAATTTTCATGCTCTGTTCCCTCTTCCTCCTCTGTAAACTGGGAAGAATGAATACATGAACACATACTGATTTAAAAGAACACATATATGTATTCATAAAGCACATGTTGATTGGAAGGATCCATCTAAAAGCAGATAGTCCATCATGTCTTTGGATAAATAAAGCCTCTGGTAAGCCCACCAGCATTTAAAAAGCAGAGTTGTGGAAAAAGAGAATGATTGTTTGGATACTAATCTGGGTATATCTTGGGGCACTAGAATGGAACTGGGGAAAAAAATTAGAGAAAATGCCAAAAGGACATAGTATTAAATCCTTAAAGTTTTGTAGAGCATGATTATGGATAAGCCATGAGTTCTGTATAAAAAAGCACCTTTTAGCAAGACTTAAGTTTACAGATAATAATTTCATTGGTTCTTTTTTATTCAATTCTTTTTAAAAGCCATGTATATACTTGCTATTTTACATTGGCAGAATCTCCTTTTCCAAATTTGAGTCAAATGGAATGCTACTTCCACCTTGAACTCCAAGCTCTTAATTCTGGTCTGGATTTTGTTTTCAGCATTCTGATTTTTGCCTAGACTTCATGGTTTTTTTCCTTACTTATCGTTTATTTCATACTGTAGTCATGCCTGTTATGTTAGATTGTCAGCTTGTCGAGGGCAAGAACCAAATGGCACTCACTTCTCTGTCCCTCTCTTTTCACAAGTTGCCTGGCATATAAGTCATGTTAATCGAGTTTGTTGTCCAAATCCTTTGACTCTGATTCTGGATAGACTAGGGTCCACGTGTCACATGATCTCACAGTCCTCTGTATTATTTCAGTGTGACTTACCCACAGGTAATTACTCAAAACGATCTTGCCCAGTGCACTTTTATGCAGATGCCTTCCCAGACTTCAGTTAAGATCCTCCCTTCCCAGCTTCAGGCAGGGGGCCATTCATCTCTGCCACCCGTCAAACGCACTCCCTAGTGAACCCCTCCCATTGTCTGTGTGTCTGGCCTCACTGGGCTGGACTCTTTACAGAGGAAAGACATCAGTTCGTTTCAGTCTGGTGCTAACCTCGGGCTCTGTGGGTTGAACGTGTTGTGGTCCGCAGGTGGAAACTTACAAGTCAGCGTCGGGTCCCGGGGGACCACTGGTGTCAGCTTGAAGATCTGCAAATCGTGACCCTCTCTCCCTCCCTTCCCTTGCCTCCCAAACTGCAGGGCCTTAAAGCTGCTGACAGTGACCCCACGGCTCCGCCCTACGACTCCCTCTTGGTGTTTGACTATGAAGGCAGTGGCTCCACCGCCGGGTCCTTGAGCTCCCTCAATTCTTCAAGTAGTGGCGGCGAGCAGGACTATGACTACCTGAACGACTGGGGGCCCCGCTTCAAGAAACTCGCTGACATGTACGGTGGAGGTGATGACTGAACTTCAGGGCGAACTTGGTTTTTGGACAAGTACAAACAATTTCAACTGATATTCCCAAAAAGCATTCAGAAGCTAGGCTTTAACCTTGTAGTCTACTAGCACAGTGCTTGCTGGAGGCTTTGGCATAGGCTGCGAACCAATTTGGGCTCAGAGGGAATATCAGTGATCCAATGCTGTTTGGAAAAACACTGAGCTCAGTTACACTTGAATTTTACAGTACAGAAGCACTGGGATTTTATGTGCCTTTTTGTACCTTTTTCAGATTGGAATTAGTTTTCTGTTTAAGGCTTTAATGGTACTGATTTCTGAAACGATAAGGACAAGACAAAATATTTTGTGGTGGGAGCAGTAAGTTCAACCATGATACGCTTCAACACGCTTTGTGTTACATTGCATTTTGCTTTTATTAAAATACAGAATTAAACAGACAAACCAACCACTCATGGGGCGATTTTCTTAATCCTGGGGGCTGAGACCATGAGATTGGAAAATGTACATTACTTCTAGTTTTAGACTTTAGTTTTGTTTTTGTTTTTGTTTTTTTTTCACTAAAATCTTAAAACTTACGCAGCTGGTTGCAAATAAAGGGAGTTTTCATATCACCAATTTGTAGCAAAATTGAATTTTTTCATAAACTAGAATGTTAGACACATTTGGGTCTTAATCCATGTACACTTTTTTTATTTACTGTATTTTTTCCACTTCACTGTAAAAATGATATGTGTACATAATGTTTTATTGGCATAGTCTATGGAGAAGTGCAGAAACTTCAGAACATGTGTATGTATTATTTGAACTCTGGATTCAGGTTTTTTGCATGTTTATATCTTTCGTTATGGATAAAGTATTTACAAAACAAAGTGACATTTGATTCAATTGTTGAGCCGTAGTTAGAATACTCAATTTTTAATTTTTTAATTTTTTTTTTTATTTTTTATTTTCTTTTTGGTTTGGGGAGGGAGAAAAGTTCCTAGCACAAACGTTTTACATAATTTGTACCAAAAAAAAAAAAAAAAAAGGAAAGGCAAGAAATGGAAGGGGTGGCCTGACACTGGTGGCACTAAGTGTGTGTTTTTAAAAAAAAAAATGAAAAAAAAAAAAAGCTTTTAAACTGGAGAGACTTCTGACAACAGCTTTGCCTCTGTATTGTGTACCAGAATATAAATGATACACCTCTGACCCCAGCGTTCTGAATAAAATGCTAATTTTGGAACTGGTGACTGGTTTGAACTTTTTCTTTCCTACTTGAGCTGCTTTGAATGTGGCAAAAATCCCGAGTACTGGAGTTGCGTTGAGACCCACAGTAGAAGAGTGTGTATCTGTTCTTGCACTGTTCACCGTCGAAACCCTTACGGGGCAGCCGTGTCCAGTGAGCATCAGAGGGAACCACTGTCAGTCTTCTCAGCACAGAAGAAAGACATCAAGGATGCGGGAAGATGCTGCACTGGAGGTGGTACACGCATCCCATCCTTAAAGTCAGTGAACGTTGTGTAATTCTTAACATCATTTATGCTTTTATTCTCTTCTGCTCAGGCTTATGGTTACACTGACTCTAACGGGCCTTTTTCACTAGAGCACCAAGTACAAGGAAAACCTTAGTGAAAAGTTGTAGGACTGGCCCTGGAAACGGCAGCGGACGCCAGGAATTCCAGGTGATTCTTTGAAGCCATTGTTTTATGTACCTACTGAAGTATACTTTGGTGTGGCTCCCGTTCACGGGCTGAAATGTTTTTTTTTCAGGCTTTATTGAGGTATAATGGAAATAAAAATTGTGTCAAGTGTCCAATGTGATGCCTTGATGTATGTGTACATTGTGAAACGGTTGCCACAGTCATGTTAGTTAGCATCTGTCACCTCACGGAGTTACCTTTTTTGTGTATGTGTGGTGAGCACACTTAAGCTACACACTGTCAACAAATTTCAAGCATACGGCACAGTATTAGCCTGATACAGTCACAGAGCACAAAAAAGGGAAGCCGGCTTACTCAGTTTTGTAAAATGCTTCACATGTCTTACAAGGAATTCATAAATGAATTCTAAGAAACTTGACAAAATTCTCCTTGCATTTTTTTGTATTCCTCCTGGTCACTATCACACCACATATTCTTACGTTGTACACTTTGAAAAAAACTTGCACAGCATACCCCTTCTAATTAATTCGATGCTTTTTTTTTTTTTTTTGCTTAACCTAAAGATGATTTTACATGAGACAGTAAAATTTACTTTTCTATGGATTCACTCTGTAAGCAATATTTTCGTGTTACTTTTCTAATCATTAAATGCCAGAGCTTGCCTCTGGGAATTTCCATAATGACACTTACTAAATTTGCTAATTGGAATAGTCTTTTTTTAAATGGAACTTTAGACTGTGCCTCTGTGCTGCTGTGCAGCCAAATGAAAACTGAACTATCTTTTCAAACATCACGGTATTTAAAATTCACAGCACTCAGGTAAGCAAACAATTCCAGTTACTTTCTTAAGGTTGAGATTCAGTCACAGACTATCTGATACACGCAGACCTCATTTTATTGCCCTTTGTTTTACTGTGCTTTACAAATATTGCCTTTTTTTTTTTTTTTTTTAAAAACAAATTGAAGGTTTGTGGCAACCCTGTATGGAGCAAATCTATTGGTGCCACCTTTACAACAGCATTTGCTCACTTCTTGTCTGTGTTAGATTTTGGTAGTTCTTTAAATATTTTAAACCCTCCACCAGCAAAAAGATTATTACTCACTGAAGGCTCAGATGATGGTTAGCGGGTTTTTTTTTAAACAATAAAGTATGTTTTAATTAAGGTATGTGCATTTTTTTAGACGTAATGCCATTGCATACTTAATAGATTACAGTACAGTGTAAACATAACTTTTATATGTACAGAGAAACCAAAAAAAATTGTGTGACTTGCTTTATTGCAGCATTTGCTTTACTGAAGTGGTCTGTAACTGAAACCATAGTATCTCTGAGGTATGCTTGTATGTATATAGTGAGCATTATATTAATAATAAGCATTTTATACATACACAATCCGTAAATGTAAACAGTATTTTTCGAAACTTCCCTTTTTTGCAGGAATGATACATGACTGTATTTTCTTAATGAAACCACTTTCAAATTAAAAAAAAAACCCAAGAAATAAAAGATAGAAGCCCCCTACTCTGATAAAGAAGAACTTCTGTTAGCTGTTTGATGTGTAATTTCTAGCCTTTTCCAAAAAAAGCATCTTTACACACACAGTTCTATAAAGATTTTACTTTGTTTTGTTTTCATGATGTGTTTTCTAGAATTTCTCTTTGTCACTAAGAATGTGTCTTAGAAATTTTTCCATATTAGTGTGCATATTTACCTCATTCTTTTTAATTGCTACATAATATACCTTACTATGAACATAGAATTTTACTATTTTCTAAGTATTTGGTTGTTTCCAATTTTTTCACTGCTACAAACAACACTACAATCAGTTAACATCCTCCTCCGTGTCTCTTTGTACGGGAGTATTTCTCTAAATGAGATGCATGGAGATGGAGTTGTTAGATTAAAGCCTGTGGACAGGAGTTAATTAAATATGGCTGAAATTATAAATGTTTTAATGTTACTTCAAAGTGCCTTTTAGCTGAAAGCCAGCAACTTTCTTCTTTGGCAAAAGGAGTTCATGCTGCTCAAAATAGTAACCACAAATTGTAAGACAAGCTGGCTGAGGCCTGTTTCCTTTTCCTTTGGAAGGTAGCCTTTGAGGCAGGCCACAGTACTAGTTTCAAGTACACTGTAAAAATGCCTATAACCATGTGATGTAATAAAACCTTGAAAACTATATTTATGAATGTGGGCCATGGACCCCATCCAGAAATATGTTTTCCTAGGTCGTGTCTGTGATTTGGATCGCTTTCGCAACATTGCCAATAAAAAACTGAAATACAACGTGTTAGAACCTCTGTGAGATGGGTTATTTTCCACGATAAAAAGGTGTGCATTTTAAATTTTAGGGCGACATGGCCAGATTGTCCTAATAAAGACTATACCAATTGACACTCCCCCAACACTATTTAAAATCTACAGCTCCTCATCCTCAGCAGTCTTGGACATTACACACGTTTAAAGGTTTTGCCAGTGTGATAGACAACGGAAGATAACCTCGTGCTAGTTATGACTTTCCTGATCACTAATGAGATGGGTTGGTGATTTTTTTTCTTACGTTTATTACCCATTTGTCTTTCTTTGAATTGCCTATTTTTATTTCCCGATTGAATTATTTGGCTTTTTCCAAATGATCAGTAAGAACTTGTTATACGCATTTTATTTTTCCTGGTCTTCTGCTAATCTCGTAAATTTATCTATGGTATTTTGTGTTACTGGCAAGCTTTTGTTTTCTGTGTTTTCAACTGTACATTTTTGAGAAGGTCTTCTCACTCCAAATTATAAAATTATTATCCTATGTTGTTTTCTGGATTTTGTTTGTTTGTTTGTTTTGCCCTTATTTAGCTTTTTAATTCACCTGGCAATTACTTTGTGTGAGATAGAAATCTAACTTTTAAAAAAACGTCTAGGTACATGGTCTGTTTTCCAAACACCACTTGTTAACCGACTCATGTGAAAAGCCGCCTGTACCATATACACAGTTTCCATAGAAGTATGTGATTGTCTCTAGATCACTTATCCTGTCCCATTGATGATTTACTTAATTCCTGCAAATTACTAAATCTGTATACTAAAATATCATTTCTGACAAGCCACTCCCCCCATGGTTCAAAATTTTTATACTCTTTATCTTCCTTTTGTGCATAAATTCTAGAAAAATTTTTGTCAAGTTCCATAATGACTTTTCTTGGAGATTGTACAGAGCAGTGAAGAGTTAATAGCTTCATTTATTATCCCATCTAATAATCTCTCTCACTTTTCAGATCTCATAGACACTTTCATAGAGTTTCATTAAACATCTTATTTTATTACTCTGTTGTGTAATTTTCATTGTTACCAGTGGGATCTACTTTTGCTGCATTTTTTTTCAAATGATTCTTTTACTGCTGTATTGTTAATTTATCCACTTTCATTTTCTTGTTTCTAACTGTCTTATTTTACTGTGTTATTTCTAATGACTTTTTAGTGACTCTCTTGGATTTTTCTGATAATCATTATTGCATATAATGAGACATTTTTTCCCTCACTCCAAAATCAGTACTTTACTTCCTGTGTAGTGAGTAGTAATGTCAATCATAAGTTTTCATTGTTTCTGTAGTAGGAAGGTTTTGTATATTTTATCATTATCTATAACATTTACTATAGGTGTAGGTATATTCATGGTATAGCCAGCTTACTTAGAGATTTTATGAGTGTACCTGATGAATTTTTTAAAGTACGTTTCCTTCATCTGCAAGGATACTAAAACATTAATTCATTAATATAGTGAAGTATGCCATTAGATTTTCTAATACTGAATCAAAGTTTTTTGGAATAAACCCTAACTTGGTGATAATGTTTCTCATTTAAAGGGCTGATGAATTTGATTTGCTGCCATTTTACTTAGGACTCTTAAATTACATGTGATCTTTTTGTACTTTGTGTTTTTCGACTATTCTTGCTCATTATTAGTTCTAAATGTATGCTGGTCTCATTAGAAGAGGCCAGAGAATTAGGAAGATTGCCATTTTTTCTGTGCTCTATAATAATTTATATAAACTGGAATTATCTATCCATAAAAATTTGCTAGACTTCTACAATTTTGCCATTGTGGGGATAAGTTTTCCCAAGTAGATATTGATGTATTTGGGCATTATGCTTCTTTTTGACCAATTGTCTGTTTTATCTAGCTTTTAAAAAATTTATTGATAGTGCCATGTAGTATTTTTTAAATGTTTCATATCTGAAGTTATGTGTCCTTTTCTTTTTTCTTTTGATTTTTTTCCTTTTTCCTTTGCTTTTTTTCCTTTTTCCTTCAGCAGAGTAGCTAAACGTATCTATTTTCTGTTCCATTTAAAAAATTAGCTTTTAGATTTACTGATATAGAATATTTATTGACTCAATTATAGGATACACATTTTTCTAAACCTGTTACTTTTGTTCTTCAGGTACCTAGTGTTTTACTTATTTTTAATTTATCAGTTCCTGAGAGAGATTTATTAACATTTCCTACTAGCCTTTTGGATTTCTGTATTTAAGGCCATGTTGATATGTGCTTAAAATTGTTCTGTCCTCTAGTTTGGATTTTAGTTTTTATCAGTGGGAAATATCTTGCTTGGCAACTTTTAGTGCTTTTGGCCCTAAATTCCATTTTGTCTGTCCTTTATGTAACCATACCTGTCTTCCTTTTTCTGTTTGTTTTGTTTTAGCATTTGCCTGATACAGCTTGGTGCATCTCTTTATTGTTAAGGATTGTTGAGTAATTTTGTCTTTTATATCCTTGTGAACAACGTATAAATTTGTTTAACTTTACTGCCATTTTCAAACAGGCAAAGAGGATTGGCCAAAACATCACCTCAGTCTTAATAAATTTTTGCAATTCACCATCTTTGCAACCAGTAACCTCCATCCATGTATTTTATTTGTAGAGGTGACCGGTGAACTGGGCACACAAGGTGACACTCCCACTGATAATTTGCACTGCTCTTCAATGTATTTCCAGGCCAAGGGCATGTGAATTGACCTTGATGGTGCAAAAGCCATCTTTCCCCTTTCATTTTTACCTTGCAGCTTTACAGTTGTTCATTTAAGTAGTTTTCCTCATTGGGAGAGAAAAGCTATCACTTTCATATTCAAAGGAAAACCTGGCAGACCTAAGAGAGCCAAACTACCCTGAACGGTCACTTTTTTGACCCATAGGAGACGATAGTGAGGTCATACAAATATAAGATGCCTGATTACTACCATCTGCTCAACAACAAACAAAACCCTTCCTTCTTGGAAAAGATCAGTTGATTGGCCTCTTTTAAGAAGGCATTTGGAGGAGGAAAACAACAAAACTATTTGTCTTTTTCTTGATGTAGCAACTTCAGTCATACTATAGATATTACTTTTTGATTAATCATTCACATTTCTGTAAGGTTGGTCATGAAAGTTCATGCACCACCATTTTTCTCTGTTAACTGGTCTAAGGAAGAGTTCAGTGGGTGGAGAAAGAGACAATGCTACAGCAGCTAAAATAAATTTGGGGAGATTATCTGTGGATTTAGAGGAATTCAGATTCCCTTAATTTCTCTTGCAACAAACAATTGTGTTGACTATAGGTACCACTTAAAAGTTTGTGAATATGTTTAGTATTTATAACTTGTTTTAACAAAATATAAGTCCACATAAGAATTATGATACTGGTTATTTTAAGTGCCTACTCTTAGGTGGGGAATGGGCTGGGACGAGCAGTTCTCTTGACTAGAAACATTTTTATGAATCAGAAACATGATGATGGACCAATATTTTGAAGGTATTCTGTTACTCTGAATCAATATATATGTTTAACATATTGGATTTATTTATTCAGTTTTTTAAAGTTTGAACGTGTTGACTCAAGGATAATTCTTTAAAGTATATATGTGTTCAGGAATGCATGGTGAAACTTAATTACTAAATGGATACCAGTCCGATTCTACAGTAATTTTTGTCTTGGTCTTTTTCCACAACCAACGTACTTTGAATAAGAAACCTCACGTTTAGGAATGTTACCTTTATCTGATACGTTAATACATATATGTGTATCAGTGATAGTTTATGATTCTATTTCAGTTTCTACTTTGTGGGAAGGATAATTTGCATAGTATAATTTTAGAGTTTGTTGCTTTTTTTCTAATAGGGTTTTTGATTGTGTGTAGTGAAGATATTTAGTGTAGTAATACCCAAATCAGAAGAGAAATATGACTGAGTTCGGTGAGAATATTTTCTAATTGAGTTTATTTCCATTTTAAATGGCTTCTCTGGGGGGCTGCCTGAGACTGTATTTTAATAATGTTTTTCTTGTTTCATGAAATTGTTTTTATCTTCCTGTTTTGACTCCATCTTGATCATTAAGTATCAATAAAGGCATCCGCAATCACAGACTGAAAGAAACTTCTTTTACTTCAGGGTTTTTCCACCTTCTAGACTTCACATCACTGTGTTAGGATCTCTATGACCTTCAGAGTAATTCAAATTGATTGAATGCCCTAACCTCCCAGGCCCTATATGAACACTATAAATTGATTTCTTTTGTATTCAGAGAAAATACGGCCCATAGACATACTGAACTCAACCTGTTGCTCATATGTACCCATAAACGCCTACACACTCAATGACATGGATAAAGTCTAACAATATTGAGTTCTTTCTAAGTGCAAATACACAGGTCTCGCCACTTGGCATATTGGCTCATTTAATCCTTACAGTAATTACCCTATTCCCTGGCTTCTAATAGACTTATCATTTCTCCCCCACTTTTCCAGTTGTTCCAGTGATGCTTCTAAGATCACGGAGCATCATACAATTGTTGAGTGGGTCCCAGCCTGGTGGTGGAGTGCTGTAGTTGTGTTACTGAACCCAAGTTTGGCGGCACATGATTCAAGAATCCAATGTTGGGTACAAGGGAAGATAGCTTTATTGAGGAAACCGGCAGTCCTGGGGAGAAGATGGACATATGTCCCAGAGAACCCACTCCCAACTCCCCAGGTTTGGCTCCGAGATTATATAAGGAAAAGAGAAAAGGGTAAACTTCTATTTTCAAAGATGATTGTCTTGATCACATGGTTCCAAGGAGCCACCATGTCTAACTTGTGACTGGAACTTTATCTGATCCATAAATCTCTGATCAGCTAGTCCTCTGGTTCCAATCGGTCTGAGGTCTACGTGTTTGCAGACAGCACACAGTTGGCTTCTCCACCTGGTGAGGGTTTCAGTATCTGCAAAACAGCTCAGAGGATATGACTCAGAATATTATCTATAGCCCCTGAGGAGGAACTGCAGGTCCGTGACTTTGTTTAATGACTAAACGATTACTATTTTGTCTTGCTTGACTATTGTCTTTTGTTTCTACATTTTCTCATCTCTCTGATTAAACTTATTCTTTGGAACTCGGGAAAGGCCTAGGAGGTTAGAGTTTTTCTACAAACAAGAGGCAGGTGGAGGACATGGAGGGGTCTGTCCGGGGAGGCCCCATCGTGTCCTGCTCGATTACAGTTGTGTGAAAACTCCACACTGACGCCTTTTGGTGACAACAATAAAGCACTAACATCAGAATGTCTTTCAGTCTATGAGATACATCTTACGGTATGTGAGGTCGCTTTTATTTGCCCCAGTTTCTTTAGATGGAGAAGCCATAGCAGAAGTTCCATGGCTTGTCCACAAGCACTCAACTAGTAAGTGGCAGAGCCAAGATTTAAGCCCAACTGTCTGGCTCCTGAGCGCACACTGTCTCTATCACTCGGCGGCAGCAGACACTGAGTGAAGAAACCCAGGGCTGGGTGAACAAAGAGGGAAGAGTCTCGACTGCACACTGTCCTTTCTACGTTTGGTGCGCCACATAGGATTGCCATTTGGGGATGTCACGACAGTCAAGTGTCTTTAATTTACGTACCTCAGTTAAAATTTTAAATTAGTTCAACTTACATTTTGAAGATAAATCATATATGTTACAAGGAAACACACACATCCTAGGAAACACTGAGCATGTCAGTGAGGACGTACGTGGGAGGAAGGGGAATCAGAGACCTCAGGATGAGAGGGGATTTTTTTTTTAATTTAATCGTTCCCTAGACTCCCTAAGTCCTATTCTCTAACTGTTTACACCAAGACTGGTACATTCCTGGCATCCTTACTCATCAGTGCCTTCCCCAGTCCCAGGCAGGCAGCCCTGTGCCCTATGGATCCAGGACCTGGAAAGCTGCCCCACGCATCCTTCCACTCACATCCACTTCTGCCATCTCTCATTCATACAGGCGAGACCTGCCTGTCATCTTTGCTGCAAACGTTTCATTTTCTAGTTGTAAGCTGAACCAGTCTGGAAATCAAAGTAATATCTCTAGGCTCTGGGGGAGCATTTAGTCTGCTAGCAGAAACTCATTTTCTTCTCAACTAAGGAAGATGAATCTTTTATTCTGTTTCCTTATCCAACGTAGCTGGTTTGTTTTTCTGATATGCTGACTTTTCGCCTGCCAGAACACGGCAACAACCTCAGGAGCCTTCAGGAGAAACGACACTTTCTCAGAAGGCGCAGATCAGTGTGTTTCTCCCTGGGTTCAGATCCTGCTTCTGCCTTTCAATGGCTGCTCATCCTCCAATAATTAGTTTGGTCTCTTGGTGTCCTTGTCTGTGAAATAAGGGTACATCACAGGGCTGTGGGAAGGACAGTGCCTGTGATCTGGATCATAGTAAGCACCTCATAAAAGTTAGCGATTGTTATCTGTTGTCATTAAGACATACCCATAAGTCCTTTCATAATTTACAAAAGAAGATAGTGCTTTCATCCTCAAAAAAGATTTTTCACTTTGACTTTCAATGTCATCTCTTATTTTTTTCCAAAGATTATTAACCAGGTTCAGTAGGAACTTTCATAAGAACTTTAAGATGTTACAATACATATTCTTTTCACCTTTCAATGTATACACTTGCCTTGATAAAAGACTTCATTTTATCTCTGAGTTGGAGAAAATCTCAGTGTTAGTTTTTGGCAGTCTAGGTTTTAAACTCCGTTACCATTATTAAAAGCAGTATTAAATACGTTTTATATATGATGTGTTTGGCCGTAATAGTCAAGTTTATTGAAGCCAAAGAGTCCATGACTCCAAGTCCCAATGACCAAAGTGCTTCCACACCTGTCAACTCTGTCTCCTTAATCGCCAAGGTGAAGCACATCCAAGTGTATCCAAAACACTTGGAACTACAGAAATTCTGAAAAATGATTAAATGGCCCGGAAATGATAGATCCTAAAGAGATCAAACTTTATTAGTTTGGAGATTTTCCTTGTGGACTTGGGCATGAAATATGCAGATTTAATAACTCAGCTCTGTGAGCAGAGTCATCTGTTTTAGCTTGGCTCGCCTAATTCCAAAGCTACTTTCTAGTATTTTCCCTCTTAATAGTACCATTCCTCTTAAACCCTTTGACTGCATGCATAGGAATCTTTCAAAAATTAGGTCATCATGCAACATTAAACCTTAATAACTGGATGTACAGGGCATAGAAGCAAATCTATCAAATTGCTTTTTGTTAATCATGGTTCCATTCCGTACAAGAACCAAATGCCAGTATCACCCCGTTTATTAAATCACTCGGCACAACTGGAGAATGTCGAATGAGATAATTGATGTGAAGAGATTTTATAAACTGTAAAGGGCAGTATGAATGTTAGGTTTCAAATACTAAATTCATACCTTGGGAAAGTGAACAGCATATGTATCATCAAAAAGATACTACTTAAGACTGAAGCCTCAAATATGTATCTATTATGTACGGAAAGCTCATATCTAGATATCCCAGAATTTCCTGAAGTCACAACCCAGAGAGACAGGACAGAGATAGGGTTATTAGTTTGTTCTTATGTTTTAGCATTCATTTGCTTGATAACTTCCATTTTTCTCAAATAACTTATTGTAATGATGGACTTCTTAATAGTGGGATAAAATAATTAAATGATGTGACAAAATACTACCTTGCCTTTGGCAGGTTCAGTTGATTCTTCTGTTGTCAAATCATGATTATAACCTGACTACACTAGTTCTCTAAGAAAGATGCAATGTATAAATAAATTGTGGAGATCTTGAAAGATGGAGGAGTCATAATCTGAGCCAATGAGACCAAAGTCACTCATTGGTCTCAGAGTGGAAGAAGGATGGCTCCTCAGATGAGCACTAAATAAAACTATTCCTCAAATCAAACACAAGAACGTCAAGGAGCTAGCAAGGGTTCTTTTAATAAGGAAGCACAGCCAGGGGAGCAGAGAGACTTGATGAAGAGTGGCAGAGTTATTGGCCATTGGTTCCTTAATTACACGTTAGAATCGCTGGCAATATTTTTAAAAAACTGATGCCTGGCTCCCATCCCAAAATATCCAAGGCCACAGTCTGAGCAAATGAACCTACCACGCAGAATCACCCAAGTAAAGAACCAGTCCAGGTTTGCTGTCTAGAAGTGTTGTTAGGGTCCCTTCTAACTTGAGAGATTTGGTAACTACATAGAGGAAGACTTAATCAACAACATGTCCCATGTGAAAATATATACATTAAAAAAACAAACAAACAAACAAAAAACCATGTCCCGGGATGAGTTCCAAAGGAAGCAGATTCTGAAATGATTGGCATGCAGAAATTTTCTCAGGCGAGGGCTTTGGGGTCCATGTTTGTGGAAGGGAAGTGACAAAAGCCAGCTTAGGCAGAAGGAGAAGATGAGCTACCATGCAGTCTCCACGAAGACCTGAGGGATGCATCAGGCTGAGATAGCCCCACCGTGGTCCTTCAGAGTTGTTCCAAATTGAGGCAAGGCATTGCATCTATGCAGCCCCGTGTAGACCAGTTACTGGATGCATGCCGCCCCAGCAGGTGTCACTGGGGGCTCTTCAGTGGGGACAGTCTTGAAAGAAGGCTGTCAGTAGGGCTATCTGCTAGCAGCATTCTCAAGTACATTCTTCAATTCTCAAGAAGGTTCTAGGTGGCACACCACAATGAATGCTTATTATATTCGATTTCAAGTTGTTTTCACTGTTGTGTGTAAATCACTGCCTCCATTCCCACCGTAAGAGACATTTAGGGGAGTTTGCTTTGTGTTTTTGTCACATGGTGTTTTTCCGGTGTTTCATGAAAATCAGGTAGATACGGCAGAAAGGTGGATACAGTGAGGGGTGACAGATTGAAATAGAAGTAATGGAGCTCTTCAGGACAACGAAACTCCAGGAGATATCTCAAAGTGCAGTTATTTTTATTACTTCCAGCATTCCCCCACAGCAGTTAGCTCATATATGCAAGGGCTTCAGTGCTTGCTTTGGTGGCTGCGAGGAAAGTAATAAAGCAGAGTTTGTTACAGTAAAGAGGCATAGCAGATAATTAATTCTTACTGAATGGACATAAAGTCCATCTTCTAGAACAAATTTAAAACTTACATTAATCTCAAAGATTTTAAAAAATGTTTTCAATTGGAAAAAGATAACCCAAAGTTGTATTCATCTTATTCTTCTCTTAGAACTTTTTAACGCCGTAAGAACGTGAGTGTCAGACGTAAGAATTATCCATTATAAAATCCATTAAGACATGTGAGAACAAACATGATCAACAATTATTGACTGTATCACTGAATTGTATACCATGAGTGGTTTTCCATTTGTGTGCCTATATTTTTTAAGAATGTAAAAATAATTTACCGGTGTTTTCAAAAGTAAATGCCAGCTGCCACTCTTCATTTACAGCAGACTTTTTGACTTGACTACCTGGATTGTATGTTTTTTGAGGGACTGGCCTATTCAATTTAGGACAAGAAAGCTTAAAATGTAGTTTTCCTATCTTTGACTCCCCACTAATCCTACCATGGTGTTGTGCACACCATATGTATTTTTGTAACTAGTGTACAGAATTTTGAGAGAAAATTAGATTAGATGGCTGAGATCGTAGATTACTTTCAGCATTATACACAATAGTGAAGACATGGAATCAACCTAAGTGTCCATCAGCAGATAAGCAGAAAAAAAATATATATATATATAATGAAATATCATTCAGTCATAAGAAAGAGGGAAATTTTGCCATTTGCAACAACATTGGATGGACCTTGAGGGCATTATGTTATGTGAAATAAGTCAGACAGAGAAAGACAAATACTGTATGATTTCACTTATTTGTGGAATCTCAAATAACCAAACGTGTCAAAACAGACAGTAGAATGAATGGTGGTTAACAGGTGCTGATGGGTTGGGGAAATGGGAGATGTTGGTCAAAATGTACAAACTTCCAGTTTTAAGATGAGTAAATTCTGGGTGTTAAATATACAGCATAGTTAATAATACTGTACTACATACTAGAAAGGTGCTGAGAGAGTAAATCATATAGGTTCTCACCACAAAAGAAGAAATTGTAAATTACAAGACTTGATGACAGTATTAGCTAACCTTATGGTGGAAATCATTTTGCAATATGCAAGGGTGTCAAATCAACACACTGTACATCTTAAACTTACACAATGTTATACTTCAGTTATATCTCAATAAAGCTGGAAAACAAATTAGATATAAAATAAAATAAAAGGGTTCTCATAAAGTCCTGGGGTTAATGACCAAAGAAAGCACATGTGTATGACTATTTAATTGTGTTTTAATGTTACTAGGATGATTCAACACTTGATGTGATTGTTTTATTTAATAAATGTATTATGAAAATGGTTATACGGTCCTTTAAGGGAGATTTTGGTTTAGAAAATAACTGATCTTTAGGGTAGAAAAGAGATACCATGCTAAAATTGGAAAGGGCCCCTGAAAGAAAACCCAACAGTATCAAAGAGACAAGAGACCACTCTGATTCCAGTAGACGAAGAAATCCATTCCTCCTAGGGGCAGTAATGGAACCTTCACTAGCTTGAAAGGAAATCTGTACATCAAAGCATAAACGGCACTCAGATTGCTCTCAGAATCGTGTCAGAAGGCGATGGGGAGTTAACTGACACAACCTACTGGCTTGTTTGATGGATAAACACACAGACAGCAGCACAAACCAGACCCAAAATGGAATCAGGAAGAACCAGGAAAAGAAACAGACCTCACGATATACACCTGTGTGCGCACGTGGGCATCAGCATGCCTGATGTAAGCAATGGAAAATAGAGGTGTCACAATCTGGGGGGTATATTTTGTCCCATTATGTGCTTATTGAAATGAAGAGGACATAGGCAGGTCAGTCATCATTTCACCCTTCCACAACGGTGTGAGAAATACTGCATGTGTATCAAGTGACAGTATCTCCTCTGGCTTTAATTTATGTTATCTCAGTGAAAACGGTCACATGGATCCCAAATAGGTCAAGCTCTTCCATCAGAGCAATCTCAAATTATTGGCACTTGCTAATAGAGTGTGGCATCACTGTCAACAAGTCCTGGTAAATTCTTACCCAGGTTTGGAAAGACTTAGTCAAGAATAATTTCAAATTTCTGAGAAAACATATCCTGAGGCGTAATGCCAGGTTGTTTAAATCCCAAACACTTCTAGCTTGCTTTTCCGAAAACATCCCTAGACTCATCAGTCAGTTTCAACACATAGTGACTTTGGGCATCCAAGATGGATTAGAGTTACAAGATGTTTAACTTCCCAAAGTAGAAGCTACTATATATTGGGTCCCAACACAAACCTTTTCTTCTAAGGTAATAAATACTTACCTCCCTCGCTGTCTTTACTTCTCTCTTCTTTTTTACAACCTGAGAACTGGAATTATACAAATTCAAACAGATAACTAGTTATTGCAGCAAAATCAAAAGATTGACAAAATAGTACAGATGTCAGTAATGATATACATTATGATTTATTCAGGTCGTGGGAATGGCTAAACAATAATCAGTTCACAATATTCTTTACATTTTTTAGATTAACAGTTGACAGTGACAAGGATCTATTTCCATAAAAGCCAGACTGTGTGGATTTGTTGGATTTTCTATAGACCAAGATACTCTCTGATTAAATGGAAAATTTCCCTTTATCTTTAAGTTGACGTTAGATACTGAGGAAGACATGCATATTTGTGTAAGAAGTTTCTTTAACATTATCACCATTTTCCCTCCTGTGTAATGGGACGTGTTAAGAAGAATAGGGGAGATCTGAGATGCAGGCTTTCCACTTTCTCTCTGCAAAAATCGTGGCCCACATAAAGCTCACACCTTTGACCTTGGCTTCATCAACACCATGATCTCAGCAATTCATCTATCATCTCTGCCTTTTGACCTAATGAATATGACCACATTACATCAGAAAAGAGTGCCAGGGCTGACAATTAATATTGTAGATTTACAACTACATGTGAACCTCTGTGCTGGCATTTTCAGCAATACTGGTATCTGGTGGTATTTATTTCTAAAATAAAAAAAGGAGCAAATATATTATGTGATTTGCTAGCAAACATGATTCCAAACAGCAAATATTGTTAGTATGTCTGGACAATAACAGTAGGATTCAGTAGGCATGGTTACAAACCAAAGCCAATTCTAGCTTTCCCTTAAGTAAAGCTCTGTATTTATTTGAATGATACTGATTGGTCATTGATCAATACTATAAATCCATGAAGAGAACGGACCTATTATTCCATTCATCTATCTTGTTTGTAAGCCAAAACTTCATCTAAGTAATTCGAGAGTTAAAATCAAGGCATCTTGTGCTGCTGTCAATTCCCCCTCATCCCACCACCATTTACACGTTTTCTAACTGGAGCAGCTATGTCTGGGCAACACAATGCAGCCTTCAGGCCAGAATGGATGGGGCTAATATCAATTTGTTTCTGAAAACATGTCATTGATTGCAGGTAAGACTTCAGCTCCATCTTGCTCATCTATCAATGGGGCCAGCATAAGCTTGGAGTTATTAAATAGCCACTTTCTATCATATGGGTTGAGAAACAAAGGGAACTGGCCTTCACCAGGGACTAACCCAGCAACTGCACAGGACAGAAATCAGAAAGAACAAGAGACTCCTTGAGACAGGAGTCCTGTGCCTCCTTCTCTGTAGGTTCCAAAAGAGACCCCCTGAATCCTGCTGCTAAATCTGACTCTTTGCTTATAATGATTTTAAAAAGAAGCCCCAAGAACTCTAACTGGTAACCAGGAAGTCTCAAAGAGAAATCAAGGAACGTTAATTGGTTAATAATCCCTGAAGAGGATGACCTAAGAATTTCTTGCAAAAGGCAAAAGTAAACGTCATTTAAATATTCTTTTATATACATGCTATCAATCAACTGTCATAAAGATATAGTAGAAAAAGCTCTAGTAAACTTGGTCTCTCTTATACAATAAGCACCCCAAGTAGATATGCAGGTTGAAGAGGGTAAAGCCATTACATTATGTTGACAGTTCACCCAAAGACAGGTCGTTCTGCGTGTGGGAGAGGTGGCGTTAAATTTCTTCGAATAAGTGGATTAACATAAAATTTGAATTTGATTCTTGTTCATTTGAGGAAGACAAGATCATGCCTACCTTGAGACAGAGGTACCATATGGCGGGAAGCATAGGCAATGAGAAGAAGAGACTAGAAGAAGGCACATCGACAAATATGAGTTTTAATCTGTTTACCAATGGTGTCCTAGCTATCTCTGAAGGCCTTTAGTTTTCACCCCTGAGTTTTCAGGCTACAGCAAGAATATGAATATGTATTAAGGGGGATAAATAATTCAGCTAAGATTTATTCTGTTAACTAAGAGAGCCAGAGGCAATTTCACATTTGCATTTTTATTATCACCTCTTAAAATAAGATTATAGAAATTCTGAGTTACTTGTTGTTTTTCAGAACTTTTTTGCATCAAATTTTGAATTAAAATTTATTTTTGGAATAATTAAAATCAATTTGGGGGTGTGGAAATTGTTCTTTTCCACCTATAGGATTTGGTGGTAACTTAAAATTTCTGTTTTTATAATACTTTTCCAAAGACTATTGACAATGTTATTAATATTTTTATTTCTAAATTCAAGACCGGTGTTTCGTCAATGTCTATATTTTTAAAAATACAAACTATTCAATGAGACGAGGTGAGTGAATTGGTCCATATGCCCCACAAATGGATAAAACCCCACCTAATCAGAAAATTCAAAGAAATAGAGTGTCTTGTCCTTTAAATTATACTGAATAATTAATGTGTGCTTATATTTTACTATTTTCACATATCCATTAAGTGCTATTCATTAAATATATATGTGATTTTTCAATCATTGCTAATTCCATTACTTTATGGGACAACATAGTTTGGAAATCACACAAACAGAAATCTTGACCTTTTGAACTTGAGCTTGAAAATGATAGAAAGAGAGTTAAAAAGATGCTATCAGTTCTTAGATCTTTGCTCCAGGAAATTACACCTCATCTGCTCACTCGGTGTTGTTTTTATAAACAAACAAACAAAAAAAGGTTATTGCTGGTATAATTATGGGATGCACTTCAGAGACTGATATTATTACACAGCGAATAAGGCCCTACACAAATCTGAACTTAAAAAACCAGCAAATTTGACATGTTGCTTCAAGAGCACTTATGGGCATAGTGCCCTCTCAATGTGAATGACTAGCTTCCATTATTGTTAATAATATTTTCCCATATAAGCATCTCAGAGAAAGAAACCATTTTCCTTTTATTGGTTGCCCATTTCTATGTTTCTGAGTGTGTGCCAGCTCGTTGCAGATTAAACTAAAAATACTGATTTAAATGTATATTAAATCTCATAGCAAGATGCTGAGATACTTAAGACTAACGATTGCTAGTTTGTAATACTAGAACAAAGATGATGGCAGATGTTGAAATGTTGGTGAGCTATCATTATTTAATTCCTCTTCATGTCCAGCAGAGTAGTGCTTTCCTGTATTCTGATAATGGTATCTTATAAGGTTGCAAACATTTTTATGATATCTTATAAAAAGGAAACTTCAAATTTTAAGCACCTGGTGACAGGATAAAGCAAAACAGAAAGGGCCTATCATTGCCACTTGGAAGGTCTTAGGACCTAAAGACTTAGAAGAAATGAGACTGGTAGTGTGAAATCAATCTCCACTGGAGAGCAGTTCACATCAATTCACCGTTACACATAAACAACCAACTAAAAGCAGGTTGAAGATTGTTGTTCTGTGAACATAAATTGCTGATCACGTCTTATGATTGAAAAAGATTATTTCTTTGAGTCAAAATTAGTATAAGTGACAGGCAAGTATGACAGAATGGAAGCTCGCTGCAGTGATGGAAAGAAGGGGATATTTGCCAAGATTGGACACTATTTTTAAGCATCAAGAAAAATTAGATTTTAGGTAACTTATCACTACTAAAAATGATATTAAGTGACATGCTTGAAAAAGCAAAAAGCGTGTAAAATAAAGGTGCTAAAAATAAGCATGGGGAGAGAGATTACACTCTCTACCCACAGAGCAGATTCTTGGTTACAAAAACAAAGACCATAGAATACCTTCAGCTTATCCTGCCTAAGTTGCTTTTTTTTTTAAACATTTTTTATTGAGTAATAGTCATTTTACAATGTTGCGTCAAATTCCAGTGTAGAGCACAATTTTTCAGTTATACATGAACATACATATATTCATTGTGCCTAAGTTTCAATGTCCTCAACCTGGAAATAGAGATATTAATAATCATACACATTTCATAGCACTGTTGTATTAAGTGAGTTAATATGTATGAGGTACTTTGAACAGTATCTTAAATATACAGTAACAATTCAGATGTTAGCCCCTGCCATTGTAATTATTATTACACTATTGCTTCAAGAAAAAGAGAGAGCTTGGAAAGTGGTCATTTTCAAAGTGATTTATCCCTTATCTTCACTTCAGAAAGAGATACCGTATTATATAAACCTTCCCAAATTGTATACAATTCAGCATTTGAAATTATCAAATATCTTTTTTTTTTTCAAGAGTGGCTTCTTTCCCTTTTACTAGTAGGTTAGGGAGATGGAATATGACATCGAATTCACAATTAAATATCTGCCTTTAGAAGCGTCTCTACAAATATTGGGCTGTAGTCACACTTCCTCAAAGCCTCCTGAAATGTCAGAATTATTGAAGAAGGACCTTAAAGCAGCGAGTAGAAGTATGTTAATGACTTTAAAGGAAAATATGGTAATGATAAATTAACAGCTGGAAACTGAAGAGAAACGAGATGGAAATTTCAAAATTAAAGATACAGTGTCTAAAATGAAAACTGTCCTGATGGATTTACAGCAAATTCTAGATACTAGAGGTGTCAGGGAACTTAAGTATAAATCAGCAGAGAGTTTAGAATCCACAGAACAGAGAGAAAATAGATTTTGAAAAATAAGCAGAGCTTCAGGGGCATGTGAGACAATACCAAGTGGTCTAACAGACGTTACTGAAGCCCTAGGAGGAGAGGAGAGGAAGAAAGGGGCAGAATATTTTCCAAATTTGGTTTAAAAAGAAGTGCAACTTATAGAACCAAAAAGCTCAGGGTATCCTAAGCTGGTTAAACACACACACAAGCTACATCTATACAGATCATGATAAAACAATAATAAAGAGAAAAACTTTGAAAACAGCTAGAGAAAAATGACACGTTTTATACAAAGACAGAAATTATAGTCAACTTTTCTTCAAAAACGATGACAGCCAGAAGACAATGAATCTTCAAATTGCTGAAAAATAAACTTAGGCAATCGAGAACTCTATATCCAGTTAGAAATACTTTTCAAAAATGAAGGGTTACCATTTTAAGATAAAAATGAGCACATTTTCTCCATCAGACCTGCACTACAAAATATGTTGCAGGGAGTTCTTCAGGCTGAAGAAAAGACACCAGTGTCAATTCAGATGTACTGGACAAAATGAAAAACACCGACATGATCCATTGAAGTAAACAGAGAACATTATGTATTTTTCTTCACCTTACTTAAAAGATAATTGTAAACATTATAACAGTGTACAGTAGAGCTTACATGTCAACTTAAGATATAAGAAACATTAAGACAGAAGATCGAATTGGTAAATGAAATTATGTAGTTGCAATGTTCTTACAGTTTAGGTGAACTAGTACAATAGTAATTCTAAGAAAACTTGAGTGATCATTTTAAGATTTGTACATAATCCTTAGAAAGCCAATAGAGAAATTAAACTGTCATATTTTAAAATATTTAATTAGCCCAAAAGAAAAGAAAATGTATAGGTAAACTTCAGCCTTGAAGAAATGTTTTCAAAATATTTAGACAAAGGATTTGTATACAGAAGAGTTAACTCTTAGAACTCAATAATTAAATGACCAAAAAAACTCAAGATATCTTGCAGGAAGACCCTCTATAACAAATCCAAGAAAACATTATTATCATTATTCTTTCTATCGTTGGGCGGTTACAATAGACAACGTCTCACTTTATTCATTTGTACGTGTGTTTAATAAAAACGAAGTTAGGTTCTGGGACTACAAAACGGAACACCACTGATGGCTTCCTAGTGAGCTGAGTGAAAGGAGTGAGTGCAACTGAATGAGTCAGAGCAGAAAACAGGCCATGACAAAGCACTTTGATAAGCACCGCTGGAAGGGGAAGTGGAGAAGACCGCAGCAGCCAGTAGGACCTTTCGCCCACCCTGGGCATCAGCAGTGGTTTTCCCAAGAAGAAACATCAAAGCTAAGGCTTGAGGGCCAACAATAGTTGGTAAGAGGAGGCATGCCTGTAGGAGAGGGAGAGGCAGAGACAGCATGCAGCAAGATTTCAGACCGACGAAACAAAATGAGCAAAGGTGAGACAAAAGATGGCACATTTGGCAAACTGGAAATAGCTCAGCATGGGACTTCGCACAGGGTCTATCTGCAAGCCTGGTCCTAGGAACACCTAGGCTATTGGATTATGCCAGGGTCAAGGATACGCTTGGTAGAGGGACTAAACGTGGTTCATGTTCTGGAGAGATACTATACAGTCGTGTCACCAGGATCTAACTGAAGCAGAGGCTCTTGCCTCTGATTCCATCTCCGGCCACCCTTAAAAATACAGTTCAAAATTCAGCTCTTTGAATTTAATCTTCCTTCACTCTCTTCTTCCATAGCGTACTGTAGCTATCTTTATAGAGACATCACGTTGTGCTGTAAGTATTTGTCTCCTCACCAAATGAAGAGTGCCAAAGGCAGGAGTGACAGCTCACTCACCTATGTCAGCAGCTCATAGTAGGATGCCTAGAACACAGTAGGCAGTCAGTAATCAAAACCAGCCCACTCCTGGTTCCATGCACGGTGCGTAAGTTCTACACACAGCGGGTACCATGTTCCTCTGACAGTTAAGAACAGGCTGACTTTCAAATTCTCTGTCTTGTTCCCTCTCAATAAACGATCAAAATATCCCAGAAACACCAAATGACATCTTTCACTGCCTTTTCAATGCCTTCAATGCCTTTCTGCAATTTGAGCGAACACAACAACTCTTTGTCTGACCACGGGTACCAATGTTTTCATTCAGAGAATGAGTTCACCAAAGTGTATGCCATGTTGCCTGCAAGCATCAGCGCCTGAGAGGCAGAAATTAATTGTGAGAATGTTCTACTCGATTGATAGCGTGCTGGGGTTGCTCAGTACTTATTTAAAATATCAACAAAACTTGTTTCTTTGCTTTGACATTTGAACCAGCTATAGACTGTTGGGCAAGTACTTGGATTCCCATGTATCTACATGCCAAAGTTGAAAAATAAGGGACCTATTTTTCCTTGGGAATTGTTTCCTGCCTGTATCAAAATACCAAGTTACCATGGTGATAGCTCCTCTTGTAAATAGGGCAACTCTACCCCCCTATAGACGCAAATGTAACACAAAAGGGAGGGAAAATCAGCTCTGAAATAGAGGACAAAAGAGCCTGGGGGAAATCCCCACAGTGAAAGAGATAAAGGGGGTTCCAGATAAAAGTCCTGGAAGGTGACAGACATTCTTCTTTCCTCCTCCTCTCAGGTCTGAGTGCAAAGCCAAAGAGGGTGGGACCTTGAATACGTGTCGTGAGGGGACTGTACGGCGGTGGCACTGGGCGTCGTGTTTGCTGAGCACAGTGAAAATAAAGAGTTAATCATAATGATAACGAACATTCACTGAGAGCCTGTTCTGAACCCAGCACCATGCTCCATGCTTTGGTGCACAAACTCATCCAATCCTCATAACACTTCTGTGAGGCAGATCAAAAGGCTATTTAAGGACTTAGGCTGGATTCAAGCTTGTGCACTTAACCTCCTTCCTAACTGCCTGAAAAGTAATGAGGGAGAAATATGAAAATCTAAAGGAGAGACACTGGCCTTTATCTTTAGAAAAGAGTGCAGAAGAGAGGAAGGAGAGAAGTCAGGACATGATGACTAACTGGGGCTGTCAGCTGCCCTGCCCTGAGTACCGTGGGGGCCCCAGCAGGGGACAGCCAGGTCGGATTGGGAAGATTCGGGAAGGGGAAGCCGGAGGCAAATCGAGACAGGAGAGGAAAACCTTCTGCCAACTGATTCTCAATAGAAACTGAGGTCTGTGTTCATACAGTTAGCTTCTTTGGGTGAAAATAACCCTTGCTCCACCCCAACACGTCTCTTGGCTGTATCTCTTCCTTCAATGAACACGTTTTCCATTTTTATTTTAATCAAATTCCCACAAATTGGCAGGTTGTGGGGATGGGTGACCTGTGACTTTCAGCATCATCTACTCCAGCTCTTTGAAACAGGCTCGGTTTCTGGCTTCCTTCAGTTTAGGCTGCAGGCTCTGTGAAGAAAGAAAAGGTGACCTCAGTCTTCTGTGGTCTGCCCAATCTAGAAGAAGAGATGGGAACTCTGGGCAGTGCTCCATGGTGGTGACAGTGCTGAAGTGACTTCCAGGGAAGAGCCCGAGCCTGGCAGAGACAGAACCGCTTGTCAGCGTTGCCTGCCTGCAAGTCTCCTCTGACCCCAGGACAACAAACCCTAACCTGCTCCCAAGATGAACTGCAAGGAATTATTAAGTCCTGTTTGTTTAAATGCCAATATCATAACTAATGCAAAAAAAAAAAAAAAAAACAACGAACATTTTTCTGCAAAATAGATTCTTTGGAAGTTTATTTGCTCATTTTAATGGAGATGCCATTTATGCAAAATCCATTCAGAAGTCTCGTGGAGCCATCCTTTATAATCAATCATGCCTCATTTTTCTCCCAGAATCCTACAAACTCAATTCATCACCCATTTTTCTTTTCACTGTCCTGAACTCCACATAGTTCTCTTTTCAAAAATCAAATCCATTGTCAAAGGATTAAGCTTCTCCTAATTGAGGATTGTCTTGAATGTGTTGAAAGCCCTGAGAGCAATTCCAAAAGAGGAATTGCAAAGTGTTTTGGTCAAGGGTCAGCATCAGCGGTAAATGTGACCTCCAAAAGGTGACTGCTTTGATGTGGTCTGTACTTACACAGACATGTAAAATTTGGTAGACTTGAAATGGATTGGCCACTTGCCTCACCAGACATCCCTGTCCGATTATGGCGAACCACTTGGAATAATGACTTCAACAATGTAGACGATATTAAGCAAATTCATGACTAATTGCTCCTTTCTTATGGAGGAACTTTTATTTTGAGTTTGCCTTATTGCGAAAAATTTTAATGCAAAGTTTTGCTTTTGGTGAATTTAGCCTTAAAGAAAAAAAAACTTACTAAAGAAATTCAGACTTGACGTTCATTCGAGCACACTTGTGGAATTAAATACGCGTTTTCCTACAATTGGATGAAGTTCTCCAAAGAGTGATTTCAATCAGTGATGAAAGTATAGCCAGCTACTTTGATCAGTGCAATTGCTAATGGGGATTTTCTAGGACTCACAGAGCCCCCGTACTGAGGTGGTTCTCATGGATATTTTGCTGTCTATTTTATGCACCGAGCTCGGTTCAAATTACCTAAATTGTGTGTATCTTATTCAAACAAAATTGCCAGCTCCTTGAGAGTAAAGCATTACCTACAATAGTGCTAAACACCTGGCAAAGAGTGACATTTTACATGTAATTGGTCATAATAAGCAAAACTACAAGTTGATAACCAATGCGAGAAATAAAAGTGAAATGAAGTGTGTTCTTCGCTATTATTATTTTCCTCTTGATTTAAAAGAATATATAAAAAACATTTTTTGGCTTTTCTACAGTTCCTTGCTATTTGATATAAAGAAAGCTGACTGATAATGTGACTTACCCCTGGCAAATTTAGCTGGATCAATATTTGCATGATTTAATTTTGTCTTAATTGGGTATCTGGAGACTCACTGCAGGGGGATTTTTCTCCGTTTGTGCCAATAAGTAGTCTCTTCCATTTGCTCTTCTTAAAATTGTATCCAAAGGCAAATATTCCAACTGTTCCCCTTTCTCCATTGATACCGTGCACAGAAGTGAACTGCATTACTGCCAGGATTTTACTATATTCCAATGCAAGCCAGCTCACTTTAGGGACCTACAGATGGAGGAGTAAGCAAACCTAACACTTTAAATTGTAACATCAAAAGGACTTTTTAGGAGTATTTTGATTTAATGCCGTGCAACCAAATTGCAGCAAAAAGCCTGTTTCCAATGTAAATTCTTTATATTTCTACCAAAATCTCACATATTTGCATTTATTAAATACTTTCCATTAATTAAAAAAAATCAAACATAAAAAGGTACAATATGCTACAATGAACACTCATGTATTCATACCCACTCAAAGAACAATAATATTAAAAATATCATTGATGTCCCCTGAGGGTCCCTTCCCAATCCATTTCCCATCCTGTCACCCTCCAATGTTACCACTAGCCTGTATTTTAGACTTATTATTCCCTCATGATTTTTAATAGTGTTCCCCAAAATGGTGTGACCTTAAATACATAGTTTTTAAATTTTTTCAATTTAGAAATTATTCACCAAAATGTTACAAAAATACCACAAAGACTTTCTATATAATATATTCTTCAGGCAGCTTCCGCTAAGGTTCCCATTTTGCGTAGTTCAATTATCAAAACCAGGAAACTGACATGGGAAAAGTGCTCTTACCTGCAGACCTTTTCAAATCTCATCATTTTTTCCAGCGAAGCTCTTTTCCATTCCAGGTCCCAAACCGGGATCTTACATTGTACTTCAATGTGTGTATCTCACTATGATTGAAATTAAATATTTTCCCCTATGTTTCAAGACTATTTTATTTCCTTTTTTTGTTTGAATTGTTTATTTTTTGTCTTTTTCAGAATTTTCTGTAAGGATTTATTCCTTTGTCCCTCAATTTTTGAGTTCTTTCTAAATTAAGAATTTAGTCCTTTGTCCTTATGCAAATATTTTCTCCTAGTTCTTCAGTTGTCTTTTGAATTAATTTTTGATATTTGGGCCCCTTGAAATTTCCATTTTTTATGTGGTCAAACTTAATCTTTTTTTTTTGTTGCCTCTGTATTTTGAGGCATAGTTGGAAAGTCTTCATTTACCCTGAAGTTAAAGATTCATTTACCCATGTTTTATTCTTGTAGTTGTATGGTTTGCTTTTTCACATGTAAATACCTAAACCATTTGGAGTTTATTTTTGTGCACAGGGTGAGATATAGATCTACTTGTATCTTTTTCCAAGTTGCTAAACAGTTATCTTGGCACCATTTATTATAAAGTCAATCTTGTCACAGTGATTTGAAATGCCACCTTTATCACATACGGAATTTGTGTATGTATTTGAATCTATTTTGGGGCTATATATTTTATTCCACTGGTCTGTCTAGTCACGCACCAGTACCATGATGCTGTTAATTATAGACTCTTTAGCAGAGAACAGAGCAGCATAGTGGAAATGTGCTGAGTCCATAATTATAGAATCTTTCTATGTTTCAGTGTCTAGTAGAGATGGTTTTCTCTATAGTTTTTCTCTTAGTGTTTTTCCACAAGAGTTTTAGTATCATATCAATTTTAATGATTAATTTTGGGGGATTTTTGGTATAGATAAAATTCAGTTATCACTTTTGTGTAGTATTCCATTATAAGATATACCACAATTTATCCATTCTACTGTTGATGGGCATTTGGATTCTTTTTATTTTTTTATTAGCACAATATCTACTGTTTCAAACAGTCTAGAATATGCTTTTTATCACACAAATGCAAGGTTTCCTCTAAGATATACTTATAACTGGAATTGTGGGACCATTGGATATAAACATTTTCAACCTAGCTAGGTAATGCCAACTTTCCAAAGAAGCTATTTCAGTTCATATTTCCAGCAGTTATAAAAAGAATGCTTGTTAATTTTTAATCACATAAATCGCATAGAGTTTTCTAGTGATTCCTTTCTTTTTTCTTATTTTTATTGCAGTAAAATATACACAACATAAAATTTACCATCTTAACTATTTTTAAGTATATAGTTCAAGGTGTTAAATATATTCATAATGTTGTGCACCGATCCCCACCATCCGTGTAGAGAACTCTTCATTTTGTAAAACTGAAACTCCACTCTGATTAAATAATAACTCCCCATGCCCCACTTTTTCCAGTACCTGGCAACCACCATTATACTTTCTGTGATTTTGACTACTCTATGTGTCTCATATAAGTGACATTATAAAGCATTTGTCATTTTGTGGTTGGCTTATTTCGTGTAGCCTAATGACCTCAATGGCAATAAGACAACTCCTTAAAGATACTATTCCTTCTTGATCTTAGAAGGGGTCACATGGCACTTAGATCTGGATTATGTATCCCTGGTTATGGTTATAATCCTCAAGTTTGGCTTTTCTTTTCTTGAATTTTCCATTTCTTTCTTGGATTGACTGGATTAATTTTTTATCAACAGTTATGATATGTCAATTAGACCTCAATAATGGGGTTAAAGAAAGGAGTCAGGCACTCAAGCTGTATTAAAAGCAAGTGTTGATGTTGAGGGGGAGAAGCAACACGTATCAACATCAGGGAATTATTTCGTATTTTTCTTAGGCAATCGAGACTCTGAGGAGGTGAGTTAAAAAGAGGCCAAGCTCTGGTGCTGCCCGACATGGGTGGCTTACTGAGCGGAAATGCTTGGCAGTGTGTTCTTTTTGCACGTGGCCACCTCTCTGACCTGAGTGAGGCAATATTAAATAAATCACCATTTTATCTGTTGTTATTCAAAGGCCCAACTTTGAATCTGAGTGTTCCAACCATGCATTTTCTCTCATTTTAAATTCGCTCCTCCGTTTAACATTTATTTTTCTACCTGACTGCCGTCTATTTTCCAGCCCCAACTTTTCAAAAAAGATAAGGGCAGGCGGCGATGGCACAGGGTTAGATGCGAAATAAGCCCCAAATTCCCAGGGACAAGAGTCTGGCCAGCAGATATGCCTTCAACGGGGCTCATTCTTTCTGTTTAAAATGCACAGAAATTTTCTGTTTCTAATCACTGCTTTCTCTTCTCTTGAAGAGAGAGAAAAAAAAAAACAAAACAGTGTTCGGAGCGAAATAGCTTCACTGACATTCTCCCTCTGATGCATCGCTTATCTGCTTCCCTCTGAAGGTTTCTCATTGGGTTTATCTGTCTTCTGCTTTTAACAGTTTCTGATCTGTTTATTGTTATTTGTACCGCCCTGAAGCCTTTTAATCTCTACGGGTGGAGATTCATTATAAGGGCTTGTTGCTGGAGAGGAACCCAATTTTCAAAAAGACTTTTGTCCTTCAATGGTAATCAGCACACACATGCGCCCTGCTTCTTCCTCACTGTGACCTTTGTGGCCATGAGGGATGTTTTCATACAGTCTTAGATTTTCTAATCCAGTGATTAGCTAGAACAATTCTATTAGTAAAAGAAGAAAAAAAAGAAAAAGGCAGTGGGAGAGGACAGAATCCTGGTTTAGGAGTGAGGAAATCCATTTGGGGGTTGACCTGGTAAGATTCGCATCCATGCAACACAATAAGTCATGCAGGAAGGATGAACTGAAATTATTTCATTGAAATTGACTTACCCCCTCCAGACAAAAGGGGCAAAGGGCAAATGATTCCTGAGAAAGTGGTTTGGTAAATTCCTCCTTGGGGGCAGTATCCAAATGGCCAATCCGTAGGCCCACTTGCCCTGCTTCTAATTGTCTGCTCAGAATAGACCCAGCTTCACTGCCACAATCATTAGAGAGACGTGGATAGAAGGGTTTTTTTCCTCCTTGTTTTAACGTAGCAGGAAGACGAAATGGGATGGGCAGAGTCCTGGGTTCAATCAGGGAATGACACTGATCAAGAGAGAAGTTCCTGGAAGGAAAAAAGGAGGAAATGGAAACTGCCTCAAGGGGTTCAGCCGTGTTGATGTGTGAGTCAATAAACTGTGTCCCCAGGCTGTGTGCAATTTTGTGTCATTCAGTTTTATCTCCCTTTTTAGAGCCACCAGTGGTGCAGACCTTAAAACCTAAGATATCTAAGATCCTAGAAACCTACAAATGTGATATTAAAATCTTGGACTTTCTCCAGGAAGTACACTGCTATTGCACTTTTGTAAAACAAATCGATTAATGATGTATTCCACAGTTTTGCTTTCACGGGGTTTTCAAAGAGCAATTTCTAACTACGTTTCTTGGGGCAAGTTATACAGTCTTTTTTGGGACTGAGTTTCTTCACCTTGAAAGTGGGTATAATCATTCCTAACTTTCTTGATTGTTGTGAATATTAAATTATAAAATATATGTAAATGTCAAGCATGGTGCCAGGCATGTAAATTATAGTCTGCCCTTCCATTTTCTGTACCTCGATACGGCAAACTGGAACTGCTTCTATAACCTGTTTTTGAAATTATCGTCAGATAGGGGCATAATAAATAATGGGAAAATATTGACAAAATCATTAGAGGACATACTGAACATTAGTAGATTGCCTGCATGCTTGCTGCTCCCGAGAATCTTTTAGATCCTCCTTGAACTCCACGAAAAGCAACTGCGAGAAGTTTATGTTCTTTAATCAATCGAAGACATTCCAGGCAATCAAATATTATTTAGTATTCCTGGTATGACATCGCACATATGTGCCATGTGCTAGGAGCATAAATCTGAGTTACAGACCTTACTACATTCAGTTAGTGCTTTCTGGGAAAATAATTAATGGGTTATATTTTTAAGATTATATTCCTCTCTTGTTTCTCTTTAATAATGGATTCCAGCTTTTGTTTTTAGTATAAAGTTGTTAATGAGGCTGTTCCTTTCAAAGCACGACTATTCCTTTTTTTCTAACGAAGGATTTCAAATCGTGTATTTCTCATTGTTAAGGTTAGCAATCTGTCTTGTCATGACCAAGCATTAAAGTTTTATTTGGCAGCAGAGAAGTCACAATACTTACCTACCCACTCTATGACTCAGGTCTGTGTGAGATGCAGTAATAATTAGGAAAAGCTTGCTGGCTAAATTCATGTCAGACTCCTGTAACAGGGAGCGGCCAATAGTCCTGACATCTGCCTGCATTTAACAGAGGCCAAGGAGAAAATTAATCCCTTGTTCTCCTAAACAAACTGCAAAAGTATATTTGTTTCACAAAACCAAAGAATAAATGTCCTATTAAAGGATGTGTGAGAGAAATAAAGAGAGGAGGATTGAAAAATACCCACTAAATTAGCTAATCTTTTCTCTCTTTACTTTAGTTTTCATTAAACTGTGAGATTCTCTGTGGAGCCCCAGTGTCTAATAGTCTGGCACATTGTGGAGGACCCATGAAAGTTCTTCACTGAGTGAATGAGGGACAGCACGTCTTTAATTTTAAAAGAATATGATGCTGGGTTTTCTCCCGCTTTGTTGTACTCAGGTGTCTAACTTCAGCTCCCAAATAGGGCTGTTGATGTATATATGTATGCAGATGTCAAATGTAGCAGTTCCTTTGGGTCAAAAATATCCATAGACTATGCTAGATGGATGGGATCCAGATATAAATATGGCAGGATGTTCAGCCTTCAAGGATATAGATAAATGATTCCTTTCTTTTCATGTCCAGGAAGATGGTAAAAGGAAATTAATTTCATGGTCGAAAAATTTTAAAAATCACGAAATGGGGTCCAAAAGATAAGGGTATAACAAAAACATCAATGAAAGAGCCATCATCATGAATTCTCAAGTTAAATAAATAAAATCAAATGCCACATTCTGGTAACTCAGTGATTGCCTCTGAGTTTCAGGCGGGCACTTCAGGACTAGTCATTTTCTAGGCCCTTCTCTATTTTAGTAAATTGTCTCTCAGAGACACTGGCATATTTTCACAGTTGCTCACATTTTTCCCATTTTCTAGGAGAAAAGAACCCAATAATACAATACCGTAAAGAAACGGTTTGCAGATAACGATGTTGATTGTGCTAGTTTTTTTTGGACGTAGATTCAGAGAACAGCCGAGACTGGTATGGATGGGAAGACAGTGACACCTGCCACCCTTAAAGACACCACTCTTTCTAGGCTAACTTTAGGGGTGTGGATTCTGCCATGGACAATTGCTGGGACACAAGCAATCCTGATTCTTTGTGCCCCATGTCCCTTCGATTTTCTCTTCTATAGTTGGAGGCAAAAAGATTTCCCTTTTTTTGTTATTTTTTGCCGAGTGAGGAAACTCCATGTTATTTCAGCTCCAAGTTTGGCAGCGTAAACCCCAGCTTAGCAATCTCTGTAATTTCTGATATTGGAAGGCGTTGGGTATCAAAAATATCAGATCAATTTTTTTTTCCAACGTACACACACCTGGGATGGAGAAAGTTAGAGAGCTGGAATGGAGGGTTGAACCAGGAGTCTGAGTATTTATATGCTTTTAAAAACTCCCCAGGTGGGAAAAAAAAAAAAAAAAAACCCTAAAAACAAAAACAAAAAAATCTCCCTGGTGATTCTTGCTTGACCCAATTCCTGATCCCTCAAGAACCACTCCCTAGATGCCACAAGGCCTCAAGATCAAAGTGAAATACAGTACATTAATGAAATCAAATTTAGAATCAACGTATGAGTTACTATTTCATATTGTTTGTAGTCCAAGCTTAACAAATTTAGAACAGAATCACATACCCACCTGAGCTGATCTAATTGCTTGTTCTGCCGTCCCCAGAACACATCGATTACCAAGGCCAAGGCCTGAACAGCAGTAGCAGATCTCGGTGGAAATCTAATTTAAGGGACAGCCGTGGTGAAGCTGAGGCCACAGCAAGCTAACCTCTGTTTTTCATTCCCTAATAATTTTCTCAGAAAAACACCTTTGGGTATATAATTCATCTTGCTTAGTTTGGGCTCAAAAGTGAATTGGAGAGAGAAAGGCATCAGTGAAATTCAGTATGTTTTAAAGTTTATGCTGCTGTGGTCAGCTGAATTTGCTCTGCTTCAAGAATATACCAGCAGAATTTGCTTCAGAATAAACCAATAGATACATATGGTTTGATTTCAGCCCAGATGGTTTATTTTGAAAGTCCAACTTAGGTGGACATTCTAATGAGAACGGTAATGAATGATCAATGGAATTGTAACAGAAAAAAAATTCTTGTCTACTAAATTGCTCAAAGCATCATATAGATACGACCAAAAATCTTTCCCTTCACACTGAAAAACGGATGAATTGTGAATGCTTCCTCCTTAGTTTAATCATGATGTCTTCAATGCAGAGACTACAAGCAATTTGTTGAAAAGCACTGTATAATCAAAAACCCAGTAGTTTAGCCTGAAATTTCCCCAAATAGGAGAGGAGACAGACTTTCAAAATATGTTTTTATCACTGAATCACAACTTGGGTTTTAGTGTTGGATGGTTTGTGAGCTACTCACAGGAAAGTTGTGCTTTGTACCCAAGTACCCGTTATACTGTCACATACTGGATAAAACCACATCCACAAGTTAAAAATCAATCAAGCAAACAAACAAATAAACAAATAACAACAAAAATAAGGTAGACCCTTGGCTTACCATTATCAAATCTGTTTCAAAAAGGAAGGCTTAGATAGTCTTTGCCATTCCTAGGTTTGACCATCACCCAAGTAGAGTGCCAAGGTTAGAATTTGGAGGGTGATAACCTGGAGTGCTCACTAATCAGCAAAGTTTCAAACAGTTTATGTCAATTAAGTGGTAAATTAAAAACCACCTTTCAAAGAGCTTACCACTGAAAGCTAGCTAATTACATCTCTTATGTTTGTTTGTTTGTTTGTTTGTTTTTAATTGTAGAAAGTAAGAGGTAACATTCTAATGTTTCTGTTCATTGTTTACGTTTAGATGCTTATAAATTTTGCAGTGAGGGAGCTACTGGAAAACAGGGTTAGCTACAGGGAGAAAATGTGCAGCAACTTCTTCAAAGCAAAAGCCATTTTCTGTAATGAAGAATAACAGTGAAGTATTTGCCTTTCTGTCTCCCAATTTGCCTTGTTCTCTTCCACGACCACCCCCACCCCATCATCCAGTCCATGCTCCCTTATCCTTGGCTCCAACATCCCCTTTTCTTTATTCAGACCAAGGAAAACTCTGGCTCTGTAGTAAACTAAGGATTAGATTAGATTAGATTAGATTAGATTAAGGTTTTTTGTATTTGGGTATTTTGGCTTCTAACTTCACGTCATGAAGCTCTTGAAAATTAAATATATTGACTTCTAATGTAAAGTACATGTACTTATTTATTTATGGTATAATTTATACCCTCAATGAGATGAGGGTGCTGGACGGGCAGGAGGAATCTGGGGATGGGATTTACTTGCTACCATTCATGCCTGAAATTCTCTTCATGGCAACAAGTTCTACAAAGTACAAGCCTGATGAGTGCGTTTCTGAGAAAATCACTTGTTTGAGATGCCTTTTTTTTGTGACTCATTATATACCTTTACTTTATTGTTTGAGCCTCTAAATACTTGACTATTCTAACTTTTGCTGCTTTTCTCACTAGAGTAGATCTGAACGATCCTGAACATAAGATTTTACACTTCATGGCATCAAATATAATGTGTGAAGTTTTGGGAGCACTAAAAAATGACAATGAAGAAACATAATTAAAATGCCATCCATTGATAACTCCTGGCTAAGGTGTTTGATCAGCCCTAGTCCACTGATTATTAATTCAATTGATATATTTGATACCAGTATGTGATGAGCACAGTGCAAGGTGAAAGAAAAAAGAGAAAAAGAAAAAAGACATCAATCTTTTCCTCTACAGTGTACATGATAAAGAGAAGAAAGAATAAAATGAAAGAAAGAATAAAATATTGTGAGAGCACTGAGCAGAAGCAATGGTTTTTGCTTGCAAGATCTCATGGAGAGTAAACTCATTAACTCAGTTTAATGTCATAAATCTTTGTAGATGGCAATTATGTGCCTGGCTCCGAGTCAGGTGCTGGGCGTGGGACGGTGCGTTACACCTCTGTGCAAGGCTCTCAGAGTCTAACCAGGAAACAGACGGATAAACAAATGAACAACAAAATAAGCATGAATGGAGGCGTGAAAGAACATGGCCCCTCTTTAGAAATTACACCTAAGTTAGTATTCCTGGGTTGCAAACTGAAACAAGAGGAAGTGATTGGAAATGTCAGTGTGGACCGGATGAGCAAAGACCACCTTGACAAAACACTCGAGTAGTCATTTGAAGTGTATAAATTGAAACCCAGTATGAAATTCTGATTACCCTTTCTGGTGAACGCTGGGGTGGCAAGCATATATTTAAATGAGATGGTTGGCACTTGAAAGAATTTTGTCCCACTACTTTGGTGCCCTCAAAACACCATTTCTTCTTTACCACTCTGCGTTTACAGCACAGGGCTACCTTCTTCATTCCCTAAAGATTTTCTGAATAACATACTTGGTTTGAAATAGGTCCTGAGAGTGGGGCGATGGTTGGATGTAGATATTGAAGAGTGTTGGCTAATTCTTCCATTTTCGTTCTTGTGAATCAGCAAGATGCATGTCTGATTATGACCCTTAAATCAAAAGTGAATATTGGAGAAATTAAACACCATTAATAATTCAATAAGTAGGATGCATAATTTTAACCTTCTTTACCAGATAACATGTTGGCATTGCTGTATTCAGTGAGGCTGATTTAAATTGATATGATTATAGAGAGTTTGCGTCTAAGGGACTGGTAGTACTTCCTGTTACCCTCAGAAAAGATAAACTGGATTCTTTCTTTTATTCCCTAACAAAGAATACTATTTCTTATAATGGAAATACCCAAAGATTCTGATAAAGATATAAATCTAACACATCTAACTTTGGAGCCGGCATTTGCATTGCATTGTGACACTGTTCTTAGAAGACTTAAAGATGTGGAGCAATACATGTACTTTTGTGACAAATCTCTGCTGAATGCCATGCAGAGGTGGAAGAAATTCATAGAAAATTTGCTGGATAACCATTCTACCTCCCCTCATTTGTCTAGAGAATTTTTGGTAAACGGAATTGTGTGTCTAATTGAATAAATGAATCATGATTGTTCAGTACCTTCTGCCCAATTTTTCTTTCACTAGGTTCACAACTGTTTTCATTCATTCCCCAAAGTCTCTACTATTAAAAAGATGAGTAAACTGCACATTGAAGCTCGTTAAAAGCATCTAAGCACAAAGAAAAGGAATAATTTCACATTTCTAAGAACTATTGCATTGCCTCTAGGGTGAGTTTTACTTTAACGTAAATATCATTTCAGTTCAATGAAAATTAGGTAAAAGCAAATGGCATTATTGTGTTTAGAAACCTAGAGGCAAATAAAAACATCCAAAATATAGCACTTAGATGTAATGGTCTCCATGTTGATGGTGGATGATCTTAGATGAAGATTCCACCATGACCTCTCAGAAACATTTTCTCCTTTTGTCCCTTTATATTATGAAATGAAATAAAGGGATTCCAAGATACTTTTTAAAGGGAATTTTATCATAAATTAAAAGTTATAATATTTGGAAAGTTTACAGCATCCCTATGTTTTGCTTCGATCATGTATATTGTCATCAAACAATTATTTTAAAATAAAATTATAAATATACATTTTTATCAACAGGTACATCATTTCAAAACAAAAATAATTTGCTTATTTCACAGAAGCTTTTCTGCTATCTAATATATGGAATTACTTGAAAATCTTTTTTAGGGATCAATTATTTTGCGAGTGTATCGTGAGTGAACTAAATTTTTTTATAAGGTTACTTGCTGGACTTGCGGAAATTGTGTGCATAACCTACAAAATAGCCTACAAAGCTTGAGAGCTAACCATAAGCCTAAGCACTCTTTACAAATGGTATATTCACAAAGTCATCATTTCTTTTCCTAAGTGAAAAGGGTATATTTATGAGTTACCTGTGTTTGCATAACAAACCCAATGAATTTCAATGGCTTAAAACAGTAACAACCATTTATTTAGCTCGTGAGTCTGCAGGTTAATGATCTAGACTGGACATTACTGTGTGGGTTTCCTGTGTCTCTCACACACCTTGGGCCCCAGCAAGGGCAAGTGGACTCTCATCCATGTGGTTTCTTATCCTCCAGGAGGTTAACCCAGGGTTGTTCACATGGTAGTTGCATGGTTCCAGGAGACAGCTTGAAAGCAGGCAAGAACTCTGGAGACCTAGAATAGATTTCTCGGGCTAATCATTTTTCAGTTGAAGTATAGTTGATTTACAGTGTTGTCGCTAATCATATTTAATGACAATCCAGTGTTTAGTTTAATAGTCACATTCGCTTCTTTGTACCAAATACAAAGCACATGAAAGTCAAGTAGGGATTCAGCGAACTCTTTATTAGCATCTCCTGGTTGTCCAGCACCGCAGTGTGCCGAGGACCTCCATGGTGGTCGCCTGGCTTTATCTCATTTAATCTTTCCAACAACTTGATGGGGAATATGGGTTTATGTGCAACATAAAACATAAAGCAAATAACAAAGTTTAATAGCGTTTAAGTGTCAGGGTTGTATTTTAATCTGACTCTAGAACCTGTTCTCTTAATTGCTATGCTATAGATTAGTTTTGTGTTTGTCATTTTCTCCAGTTTATTCTCCACTCTTGATAATTACATTATACTCTCCATTGCACTGATCCATAGTATAATAATTGCTGGCTTTACAAGCTTTCACTCAAACTTTTCCTGTCAAGGTGATCAGCAACATCCCTGTCGTTATATTCATGGAACTTCTGAATCCCAGTCTCTGTCTTACCCAGTCTGTCACTAGCATTTGCCCCATTGATTATTCTCTCCTCTTTAAACTCTTTCCTTACATTTCAGGAACCTCCTATCTTTCCTCATTCCAAATGGCCACGTCTCAGACTCTTCTGCTGGTTGGCACCCCCAGACCTCAGACTTTGTTCCTCTTGTCTCTTACATCTACAGTCACTGCCTGAGTGATCTCATCTCATCTCATGGTTTTTTGTTTTTGTTTTTTCTCCAATTGACTATCTTCATGACCATTCCACCCTTCTAATTACTCAGGCCAAAAATCTTAGAGTCATCACTGACTTGCTTTCACCTTCCAAAACCTTGCCTTGAATAAATCTTGTTAACTCTTTCTCAGTGTGTAACTAGAGTCTGACCATTCTAAATTACTATCAATCTGTTCTCTCTCTTGTTTGGATTACTGCAGTAGTCTCCTAACCATGGTATCCTCTTCCACCTATATCTAGGACAGCACTCAGAATAAGTCTGGAAGTCAAATGAAGTCACTGATGTATGTAATATTTTGCAAGTATCCATTTTTTATTCAACGTGCATGCCAAAGTTTAGCAATAGTGCACTAGCTTCTTCATTATCTGGGTCCCCGTAATGTCTCTAACGGCATCTCAACCTTGACTGATTCCAGCCACACAGTATTTTTTGTTCTGTTCTTTGAACATAACTGGTATATCTCATCTATGGACTTTGCACTTGCTTTTCTTTTGCCTAGCTAAACCCAAACCTCCTTCAGGCTTTTGCTCCAACATCATCCTCCAGCCACCCTACTGAAAGTTGCAGTCATCATTACTAACATCTTTTATTTCCTCTCTACCACTTTTTAACTGTGGCATTATCGCCTTCTTACGTTCTGATATAATATGAATTAATTTTTTATCTGTCTGTTGTCTTTCTCCCACAACTAGATTATAAATTTCATGAAGTCCAGGATTTTTGACTATTTTGTTTTAGCTTCACAAAGGCCAGATTTCTTTTTTGTTTTGTTCATTTCTGTATCATAGGGCTTAGAACAGTATGTAACCCATAGCAAGAGTTCAAAAATTATTTCATGAATAAAGGTCAAAAAGCACTCTGAACAAAATGAAAATAGAAATAAAATTGGGGAAATATTTTAAAAACCACTGCTTATTAATATATTTGATATCTAGTCTGCTTAAAGATCAATAAAAATACTAACATATCTATTAAACAGTAAGCAATCATATATGAAAAAAATCCACAAAATTAAAGTATATGTACAACACTTTGCAAACTCAGTATATAATAAAAACACACTTTACAAAAATAAAGTTTCCTATCTTTCCATGAATTTGGCATGAGAGATACAATTTTTAATATTCAATTATATTAAGTTTGTGAAGAAATGGATAATTTGATATATTTCTGATGGGCATCAAAAGTCTTTAAAACAATTTTATAATATGTGTAAAAAAAACCTTTATATGGCATTGAAAGGTTTTGATCACAAAAGTCTACTTTTAGAGATTTATCTTAATAATTAGAGATACCTAACAATATATGAGAAAAACAAACAAATAAACATATACACCATCTAAATATCCACAATGGGGGAATGGTTTAGAACAGAACTATATAATTAAGTATTATATAGCTATTAAAATATGTTTTATAAGCATATTTACTATAATAAGATAAAGTTTTTACAGCGGTGAACTTGACTTTGCATCTATCCATAAACCCAATCCTAAATTTGACCTTTACCCACAAACTGAATATATAATAAAATTATAATCACAATTTTGCAAGAGGAATTTAAATGTTTATCTACATACATAGAACTGGAAGGAAATGCAATAGCATTTTGGGGGGAGTAATTAGGTTTATTTACTCATTTATTTATTTATTAGAGGGGGCACTGGGGATTGAACCCAGGACCTTGTGGATACTAAGCACATGCTCTACCACTTGAGCTATAGCCTCCCCTGCAACAGCATTTTAACCCTGGTTTGTTGTACTGCTGTATCTCTAGGAGTCAATCTGTTTCCTATACTTCTCCTAATTCTCTGAATGTGAAAACGAGCACGTATTTTTGGTATTCATTCAAAACCAACACAACTTAAATAGTCTCAGTAAAAATAATCATAGTTCATCCATTTGCCTAGTCGGCTGTAGACGGTCCTCTATCTCCCTGCAGAGTATCTGCTTATAACACTCTTCTATATATAGATGTACTGATTGTACTAAGTGGAATTTAAATTTCCCTCAGTGGGTAGGACAGGTACCTTGTGAAACCAAAGCTGCCAGTATCTACATCTAATTTTTAATTAAGTATAGTAATTCCTAGCCAGTACCAGCTGTTATCATGTTTCTTCAGTTCTGCGCCTTGATAAATAGCTCAAGGAATGTTACATAAAAAACATAATCATGTAAAAATCTTCTCACTTTTAAAATAAGCTTTGGAAACAAACCTCTTTGCATTTCCACTTCTTTGAAAAGCTGTGACTGGATGCTTGTTGAGAATGACCAGCATATGCCCACACCCACCATACACACCCACCCACCCCCAAACACCTTTACCTTCCATAACACCTTTTAAATATCAGATTAAATTTTCAGATATTGATGAAAACTCTTGAAGAAAGCACAATTATTATTATTATCCCCATTTTACTGCTAAAGAAGCATCTCAGTCGAGTTGCTCACGCTTAGGACTTTTAGATCCTCGATCTAGTTCATTCCTGGATCACGGGCTTAGATTCCTGCTACTATTTGCTTCTAATCTGAAATTGCCAATGTCATTCCTGTTATTTCAAGGTATCTTGAATTATCTGAAGCTTAATGTAGTGACTCGGGAGTAGGGATTTGCAACTAAGATGTTCCGAACCGCTCTATAGGTTTCTCATAACCATCGTGGACCCTCAGGTTGAGAAATGTCTGTCCTCCAGTACATAATATTATCCTTTTTGAAGGACCTTCAGGTAACCTTAGGAGGGTGAAAAAGAGTGATAGTAAAAATGTTGCTTTAAAGTTGCTTTAAAAGATAAATAGATCGATGGATAGATAAATAAATTTATTCCATTCAACCAAAATTTATTGAGCACTTACAGATATTTTTTAAACTCTTCCTGTCATGGAAACAAAGGTTATCAATCTATTTGTGAAACCTGAATACATTTAAATTAGAGTATGTAAGCAGAGAAAGAGCTTCACGTTTCAAATTTTGGATTGTAAGACTACACATTCTGGAAGGTCTCTCCAGTGCTGTAGGGGTGCTGTAGAGCTATGCCAGACAGGGGGCTCCTTGAGAACAGACTTTTGTTTACTTCACCTGTGTGTCTAGCCATGCAGTGTCTGGGACACACACGTTGTCCAAAGGATGCTCAGAAGATAAGAAGCGAAGAGTCTATTCCTGGTTTTTAGTTGGCTTCCCTCATTTAGTTGAAATGGAGCAACTTGAGATGTTTACATTTAACCCCTGACCACATTTGATTTGTCAGCCAGATATATAGAGTTATTTCTGTTGCTCATGAAAGTTTTTTCTAAGAGCCTACCACACATCAAGCATTTCATATTGGCAAATGATATCAATTATCCACCTTAAAGTAACATTGCGGCAATCCCTAAAATCTGTGTTAGGTAAATAACAAGAACACCATTTTGGCTTTTGGTGGTGTGGGGTGGGGGGGTTGGTGGCGGATCGGAAAGCTAAAGAAACAGAGAGAAAATATAATCTATTCTTGGCTTTTATTCATTCATTTATTGAGTGGCTACTTTATGAGCAGGACTCTGCTAAATGCTGAGAATATAATGATAAGAAAATTTAATGAGATCTCTGCTCTCTCAGAGCTTAAAAGATACTGGAGGATAAGACATTAATCAAATGTGTAAACTGGTGATAAGCATCATAAAAAAGTTGAGGGTGCTGGTAGTGAGTGCAGTGGTGGATCTGACCTATGCTGGAGGGTCAGGAAAGGTTTCCTTGAACTGAGGTCTGAATGGTAAGCAGAGTTCACTCAGTGAGGCATAGCAGAACATTCAGGGAAGTATGAGTAACAGGAGTAAAAGCTGTGAGGTTGGGTGTGTAGTTGAGGGTGGGGAGGGGAATGTCATGACCGTTGGGGAAAATGAAAGAAGGCCAAGGGGAATGAAGCACCCCAAACAGCGAGAGGATGGTGGGAGCTGGAGCTGGAGGGGGAGGTGGGAGGAGATCTGGGAAGGACAGGGAGGCCATGTTACTAGGAGGCCATGGAGGTGTCTAAAGAGGCAAGGTGCAAGGTGGAATAGAGGGTAGAGGATAGAGGCTGTTGCAAGACGACTCAAATTATCTTTTGAAAATACCACTCTGGCTCCAAAGCGAGGACAGACTGAAGCAAGAAGTTGTGTATGTGAGACGATCAATTAGGAGGCTGCTTGAGATGCAGGGTGAGATATGAGGGTGGCTGGAACTGGGCAGCAACAGAGATAAAATGAGTCCTTTGAGGCCTACTGGGGATTTTGAAATGAGATCTTCAAAATAAAAATTTCAAAATGTATATAAGCAGTGAAATTCTGGGAGAGAAAGCGTCATGTTGATGGAACCAACTCTAGCAGATGACTTCGACAACGGAGTCATTCTTGTCATCCTTTGGAAAGATTGATTATTAGGAAAGAAGCTCAACTACCTATAAAATGTGACAAATTCAATAAGACAATGGGGCCAGATGGGCTTTGAGCTTAATTTTGACAAAGTTGTGCCTGACATGCATAGTTTTTTCTTCTTATAGTTTTTAATGATACTTTGAAATCTGGAAAGTTGCCAGAGTCAGTAAGAAAGTCCATCGTGAAGCTTCCCAAGAAGCTAAGCCAAATTGAGCTTTAAATCGTGCCTATTGCCTGAATTATTTTATTTCAGCGTAACTACCAAGGATAGCGTTCTAACACGAAATTATTACTGAAATCATGGGTACTAAGAAAGGCAGTTTTCCTTAAAGAAGAGCATTCCTTATTACATATGCCGTTTTGGTTACGCTACTGACTTTTGGTCACAGACAGGAAGATTTTGACTAAATGAAATGTTAAAGGTTAGACTGTGGCTTTGTGAGAGAAGCATATTAGTATCATGAACTTTAAAATACTAAAATAATGTTCTAATAAAAAAAGTAAATGGGAAAAGAAAAATACCCATAATCACTTTTTTCTAATATCCAAACTATTTTCATTTACTCCTGTTTTATTTAATAATTTTGTGCTGATATAATCACAGTAAAGAGACAGTTTATGTTGTGTAACAGTATATAATAAATGTGTTTCCATACTGCTATATTAAGGTAAAGGACTATTTTAACAGCATTATATTCTATAAAGTCAGCGGTCATAAAGGATTTAACTACTCTCTTGTCGGAGATAAACGTTTTTATTTTCCAATTTAACGTTAACACAACTTGCACTGAATATCATGATGTCTGTTGGTATTATCCTTTCTTTTGTAATTGTTAAAGAATGATTTGTTCCAACATCTTGGAAATCTTGGCAAAATGGTAGAAACGTTATCAAAAACACTGAGATGTATTATCCACTCTCTAACTTAAACTGCTGTTAGCAGTTGAGGAGCGCATAACAGGGCTGGCAATGATTATTTTTAAGTCTTAATAGTTTGATAGAGAGACAGTGATACACCATTTTAATCTTCATACCTTTGATAAGATGAAGTCGCTATTTTTCAAACATTTGTCTATAATCTCTATCTTCCCTGTGCAATGACTTTACCCATATCCTTCAATTTATCTGTTGGTGAGGTAGTTAATTTGTGTAAACTCTGCTTGTTGGATAAGTCCTGAGAAGAAAAACAGGAAATACTAAAAGTTTTTTTTTTTCTTTAATATTTTCCCCTTTAAAGCTTCTCCCATTCCCCTCTCGGTTGGGATGAACAGGTGAAGGTTTCTCCATGCCCGGGCCAGCCTGTGCTGTCCTCGATGGACAGGACCCCCGGTTCAGTCATCCCTGCCCACCAACTTTTCCCAGGGTCACCTAATTAATCTGGAGAAGAATAAACGAGCGTTATCAATACAAAACAAGGGAGGAACAGTTTTGGGCGGGTTTGGAAGCAGAAACACGTGTAGGGGGGTGTGGGACACAAATGGAGCTTGGGAGGCACCTGGTGCTTTGGTCCCAGTAAAGGGTGAACCGTGCCGGGAACTGAGGCCTCCCTCCAGCAGAGCTGTTAGAAGCCATCTGCTCTCTGCAGGTGCACCTGCGAATTTTTCTCCTGCCAAGATTATGCTAAGAGCATCACAAAACAGAATTACGGCTATCTCAAAGAATACTTGTGACATTTACAACGCATATTAAAAATAATACCATAGTTCATAGAGATTTTTCTTGGTAGAGAGAAATAATACATGAAACGGTCATCTGAACTTTTGTTTGAATGTTACAGAGATGGGCCCTGACTAGATCTCTTTGAGAGAATTGCTAACTTTTCTAAGGAACGGACACATACACCATTTTATGTCTGTGATTTAGATACATCCCATCAATAATTAGCAAGTTAACATAGGTCTGTTTTCATCGTAATTATGTGTGAATTTAAAAGCCTCTGTACAATTTAGAGATGCTTATCACATTAAAAATGATTTTCTGATTAACACAAAATCACAGATTGCATTTTTGAGTTCCCCTCCTCAAAAGTACAATCCTGCTTTGGACGTTCTAGCATTCTCTACTGAGGATCACAGACTTGAAGAATCATACTTACATCCTTTGCATCGGTTATCTAGTTGAAGGAACCGAACTGCACTCCATGCCTGAGGAGATAAGAATAGCGGTTCCCTTTGCCTACAGGACACAAACCTTAAGAACTGGAACCGAAGGTAGGAGCAGGAATTGAAAGCCAGTCGCAGACTGGCAGAAACGGAAACGCACTGCGATCCCTGACCCACTCAGATATTTCATGTTAGTGCATTTCGGTGTTTATAGAAAACCCAGAGGCTTTTCATTTTAAACTTCTTGATGAAAACCAGACTCACCGGAGTGATAACACTGATGAGCGCAAATGTCCTTTCAGTGGAAACTTTGCTGATACAGATGACCCTTCTCTCGTCAGAGAAGCATCAGGAAAAACGGTTCATGGAAGAAGACTAACGCATCGTGGGTCTCCAGGAAAGTCTCAATGAGCCTGGAAAGCCTTATAATTACTCTATTAGGAATTACCTGGAGGGAGAGATATAATTTTATCATTGAACCAACATGGCTGTGTGGCCTGTGTATGTTCTTTATAATAAAAATAATCACTGATGTGATAAATATTTGCTATCAGTGTAAGCTAAGCCCAGATGGGTACGGAGAGGCGAGGGGCTGGTACGTTTGTAAAGGGAGCAGCGAGTAATCAGAGGAAAGGGATGGACATGCCTCACTGAGCAAATTACATTTTCCAGCCAACGCTGGGGCCTATCAAATATCGCCGTGTGAAAGAACAGGCACTTGGTGCGAGCTGCCCTTCCTAGCAAAGAGCAGAACGTTCCCTCCAGGATTTATTTATGGCTAAATCAATTGTACCTTAAAGGGATAGTTTTTCAAACAGTGCAGCTCCTGCAGAAGGGCTCATGCAGCAGAGGCCAGCCTGCAATCCGAGAAGCAGGGTGGTTTAAGGTCTTCCAGATCCGGGTCATGGATAACGTTATTCTCCTTCCTCCCGTTTCCCAGTGCTGTGCACTCTGCATGGCTTGGGATTTCTGATCATTGAGGATCCAGTCCGGATGGCGATGAGGTAGCTATCTGAGCCGTGGAAATTATTCTTGCTTCAGGTGACAAAGGTCATCTGGTTTTGATCTTTTATTATGTGCTTTGGGGAGATTAATACAATTACACGCTGTTGTTTCCTTTGTTGTTGTTTTAAGAATTTTATCGAGTCAAGGGAGGTCACTCGGGAGACGGAAATTGTGTATGCCAGAAAGGTGCCTGTAGAACCAAACTCACATTTCTACCTGTGCCTGTTTCTCTCACCCTTAGAGGGACAGAAAGCAAGAGAGAGCCAAAGAGTTGTGGCTGCCCCTTGATTTTCAGTGAATAGCAGCGAAGCAGTGGCAAAGCAGGAGAGAGAGACAAATGCTGGGCAGGCGCGGGGCGCTGGGCTTCAAACAGAGTTGTGGGCAGCTGGGCAGCCACAGTAGCTGCTGAGGCCACCGGGCAGGCTGCAATCAGCTAGGACATGGCTTCTCAAGAGTGAAAGTTCTGGGCTGACCAGGAATCCCTCAGTGCAGAGCCAGACTCTGGAAATAGCAGCTGCTGCTGTGGATCAAAGGAGTTTTCCATGCGCACAGCACAAAAGGCAGTGCTGGTTGGGTGTTGGGGGTTTGCTGGCTTGTTATCGTCTGTCAAGGAGCAGATACAAAGAAAAAGGAAAGGTCTGTTTTCTTGGTTTTGTTTTGTTTAGTTTTGTTTTGTGTGCAAGTGAAACAGGATGGTTGCTGCCAGTAGCTATTTGAGAATCCCAAGAAGTCGTTTGGTCCATAAGGTTAAACAAAAGAAGTTAGCATAACCTGAACAGCTCTACACTGGGGGCGTTTTCCTGAGACCCACAGACAATGCTATGAGCTTGACACACACGTGCCTGTATGCTTTCCCGCTCACACATACCCAGGATTCCTTGGCAAGCCAACAACAGCAGGAAGACACACACGGAGGCGCCGAGGAGGTAGAATGAGCTTACCCCCGGGTGAAGCAAACATACTAGGCTTGAGTCTAACTGGATGAAAGGAAGTAGGCTTCTTAAGCAGAAGCACCGGAAAGAAGTGACTTGGAGACACCCTGAGTACAGATGGATTCAACCTCCATGTCTGTCCTTGTAAGGATATGTCCATGAGGGAATGGCCCCCCTTAGACATCACATCTTTGTGCAGTGTGCAACCACAGCATCCTGACATGGTGGGCCTGAAAATGGTCCTTATTTGTCTCTTAGCCATGATTCAGGACAGATATTTTATGGAAGAAATGTCTTAAGATGAGTGTAGAACCAGGGAAAGAAATGAAAAATTTTTTCTTTCCTGCTGCTGGTGTGCTGTTATAACCTATAAGGCTATTTTCTTTCTTCCTCACTAGAGAGTAATATATCCTTGTACTCATTTATTCTTTTTTATCTCCTAGACCCAGTGCCTGGAAGTGTGCCAGCCCATAAATCTATTGAATGAAAGAATTCCGTGAGTCACGACATTAAAAAAAAATCAGATTAGCTTAGTTATTTTGAATGAATATTATGTGCTTTACCCGATGTCTCTGCTTCAAGGGTCAGGTCAAAAATATATCGCCATAGCTCCTCCCTGCTATGCCATAGTCAATGAAACACTGGGGCTCTGGTCAGTCTTTCAAGGGAAATTTTCAAAGCTGGCAATTACAGGGTCGTCTCTAAAAGGAAATACCCTCTTCTTAAGTGACCACTTCAGAGGATCCTTAAGTGGTTTCCAGTAATAGAAGGCAACGTTCGCAGTTAAATACAAGTCTCCAAAATTGACGGGTTGTTTCCGGTCATCTGTTTGCCTGGAAGAAGTTTTACTGTAGTGGTTTGCACTTCTAATTGTTTAATGGGGAACGTATACTTTAGGGCTAAATGACAAACTAGAACTCTCCATGTTGTGTTGTTGGATTTAGCAAATGCATAACTAGGATCTAAATCAGCATTTTAGATCTGATGACAGCTTTTTCTAGACAGGCATGATTAGAAGGCATGAGGAATTTGCAATGTTGGCTTTTGGACAATACGATTATTTTTCCCTGGTTTACCCCATGACCTGACCACATCCGAACCTATAATTTATATATTCAATAAAGAATCATTATTTATGGTACCTGCTCTGTGAAAAGTTTCATAGTATGCCCTAGGTGTGTTGGTCTTACCTGAGAGTCAGTGTCTCTGAATATCACTGTGCTTTATGTATTCCTCGGGGCACTTTTGTCTGTTTTTGATTGTGGCTTTTGTGTTTACTTTAAAGGCTAACCCCATCATAAAACTGCACTTCTCTGTAAGAGAGCTTTATCTTGGGACTATGTTATGATTCCTGGATGCAGATGTTCTTTCTTCTTTTCTCCTTCTTTCTTCCCCTTCCTTCTTCCCACGCTTCTCCTTTATCTCCCTCCCTCCTTCTCCTTCTCCTCTTGTTTCCCTCTTTCCTTCCTCCTCTCTCCCTCCACCTCTCACTTCTTCCTCTCCTCTTACCCCCACGAAAGCTGAGCTCAGGAGAAATTTAGATAAATCCCAGGACAAAAACTGAATGAGCTAAAGACCAGAGCAGTGAGCAAAGCTGCAGCTGCCCTGAGCGTGTTTGTCTGCAAAGGGGACTTAAATTATTGGCATTGCCAGCTGGTGAGGCCAGGAGATAAGGTACTGGATCTTTGCAAGGTAGGGAGTTAGAAATGAGACCTGGCACAAAGCTAAGACCCTTAAAGGACCTCATAGGACCACGTCCTCGGTAAGGGACTGGTTAGAAAAAAATTTGCCTTCAGGCAGAGAAATAAGGGAGATACTTGTCTGAGCCAAGGGATTTACAATCAGGCATGGCTCCTTACACAAGTTTGGAGTTTAAATCACCCTCTTTGGGTGTTACGAAAAATCTTAAGACAAGAATGTAAGTTCAAGTGGACTTCAGTTATCATGCTTGAGAGCACATGGTAGAACCCAAATTCTCACTGGAAGAACAGTCTATCAACCCAGTGTCCTCCAAACCCACAGATTCCCAGCACTCAAATAAAAACTCACAGTCCAAAGTCATTGGAAAACACAAGGAAATGAGCCATGGGGGCCCCCCCTCCATGGACTTTAAATGCAGGAATAAGCAGAGAGGAAATATGGAATGTTTTAAATGTTTGCAAAAAAGAAAAAGGGAGTGAAACACAGGACAAAAAAGAGACCATAAATAGGATTAGACAAGTTTGAAAAAAAAAACCCCAACAGAAATCTATAAACTAAACAATATCATCATTACAGTGATAATACTGACAAATGAGTTAAGCAGCGTGTAAAACACACCTGAAGAAGGAGAATTAGTGAATCAGAGCCATGCTTCGCAGCCTCCAGTGTACATGGCACACAGCCAGGAGGCTCGTTAATGTGCAGATTCTGATTCTGTGGGTCTGGGGTGGGGCCCCAAAGGTGGCATTTCTAACAAGATCTCAGGTGATGCCTGTGCTTTGAGGAGCAAGTAAACAGAAAATAGATTTGAAAAATGTCGCCAAGTGAGACAAAGAAGTAAAAAATACCTCTTTGAACAGTGAGAATAAGAACAGAAAGAACAGGGGTGAAGCATTATTTGAAAAGATAATAATAGCAGAGAATTTTCCAGACCTAATGAAAGATGTGACCCCACAGATTATGGAAACCACACCCAAGGAAGGAAGGGAGGGGGTGGGGCATTCAGGAAAGGAGCCATTTCCTTGGAAAACTGCCAGTTATTAAAGGCAAGAAAGATCTTAAAATCGGCCAAAGAGGAGAAACGTGTTTACCCACAAAGAAACAACAAATTGATGTTAGACCCCTCAACAGTACCAACAGATGTGGAGTGATATTTTCAGCACTGAGACAAAGAAGAAAAAATCCTGACAACTGAGATTCACGTAGTCGCCTCAACTATTCTTCAAGAGGAAGGACAAATTAAGCCATTTTCAGACAAACAAAAACTGAGCTTATGACCAACTCCCACTCAAAGTCCAGTGATTCAAAGCGTGGTCCCCTGCGGCAACAGCATCACCCCGAAGTTGTGAGAAATGCAAGTGTTTGGGCCCCACCCTAAACCTATGAATCGTAAACTCTGTGGTGGGTTGTAAGTTGGGGTGTATCAAGTTTTCCAGGTGCTTGCACGCGGCTCTACTTGGAAAACCACCACCCGAAAGACAGTATACGAGGCGGAGGATAAAAGGTCTCTGGGGGAAGGTCTGAGACATACAGTGGAGTCTTGATCAAATCAGTTGGCAAATTCTGAGTTGACTTAAACCAATACTGACTGAGTCAAACAATAATAATATCAAATTTAGGGATAAAAATATGATAGAACTAAAACATTGAGCAACACAAAAAGTAAGATAAGATCAGAATAATTACAGTTAAAATGTTCCCTTCTTTCAAAAGGACAGAAATTGGATACATTTTTTCTGACTGATATATTATGACAGTAATAATTATTCAATGATGTGATCTAGATGTCAGCAGTATTAATGATACCTGTAATGTTTTGTTTAAAAATATTATAAATTACACTTCCCTAATGCTTTCCAATGCATTATCTTATTTAATCTTTATAACAACACTGTTAAATTATTAGATCAAATACATTCTCCTTTAAATTGATGAGGAAACTGAGGGACGTTATAACTTGACCACAAGCATGTTTCGGGGAGTGGGTCACAGAGATAGAATCCAAGAATTTTGACTCCATGCCTTCATTCTTGCTTTCCTATTACTGAACCACCCCCTTTTATCATTAATAAAAATTTGAAGCAAGCGTGCTCTTTTGTAGAAAAACGTAGTCTTGGAAACAAAATTTCAAAAACAATCTTTTGTATCTTCCTTTATAGAATACAAACAGAAAAGAAGCTAATTTAAAAAAAACCAAAACTTTTTCTTTTTTTATCTTGAATGTAACAAAGCTATATTCTCCTTTGTACATATGCTTAAATGATTTATGGCCTTGTTCTTTCTGGAGAAACAGACTCAGGAGAGGATAGAATGACTGCATTTTTTTTTTTTTTATCCCCAACTTGAAGTCTAAGAAGACTTAGAAAAACTTTCTTGCAATAATCATCTTTTAGAGATAAGATTGGTTTCCATCAGTTAAAAATAGAGTGGAGAATATAAATGATAGAGTTAATCAAGTGCGTCTGTTTTGGGGTGTTCGTTGAAGTGTTTTTCTTGGACTCTGGTGGAGGGCAGGTGATGAGTATGCTATGGTGTAAGCACAGTTCCCTTTGCCCGCAAACCATCGCAAAGAATAAACAGGTGGTCCCCCTTTCACAGCGATTAGAGACAATAGATGTCTGTGTTTAAGGCTGGCCATTACCAGAGCCCTTGGCCTTAAACTGTGCTGCGGAATTTTCTATAACCTTTATCTGTAATTAGATTTACATTTTAAAGCTGAAAGATCTTTCGATTTTTGACATTTATGGAGGGTTAAAACCTGGTGAGTCATTCGTGGAATTTTTTTCCTATAATAATTGAAGAAATTTTTCCAACTGAAACCAACGCCAGGGTGAGTTTCTTGGCCTTCTGTAACACCTTTCATGTCAAGTTCTTTATGCATATTGCAGACAATAGCTCATTAGCTTCCTGACAGCCTTGGGAGACAGGTAAGTGAGATCAGATGTGCAAACTGAGGTTTAAGGAGATTAACATGCAGTGAATGCAGGTCCATCTTGGATTCAAATCAGAAGCCCAGCATCTTTCTTTGAACACAGATTTTTATTTTTACAGGACTTTGTAGTGACATGTTTTAGATGGCTCAGTATAGTCCGAAGTGCCTCAAATATGGAAACGTTCATTATATGTGGGGTGGTGAGTTTGATCTTGAGGAGGGCTTTTTCTGTCTAACTCGTTGTGTATATTTTGATTCAGTTAATCTCATTCCATCTAAGAGTTATTTTCCCACTATGGAAAGGGACATGTTTTTCTGTTTAGTCTCTCTCTTTTAGCTTAATAATTTTTTGAAACATATTTAGTTGTTTCAATAAATATCGTGGAACACATCCAATATGCTCGTTCCTGTGGTACCTCTGGGTATACAAGGACGAGTAAGCCATAGTCTTTTCTGCACTGGAAAGAGGCAAGAGGTTAAACCTATAGATGGGTTAGGAATTAAGGGATTGGAAGGTGAGTAACTCTGGCTCGAAGTCGGCTAGAGAAGGACTTTTTCCAGGAGAGCCAGACTGGTAGGGTGAATTTCTTCATGCCTTTGTCACAGGGGAAGGGGGAGGCTGTCTCATTGGTCTGGACCTTGCCAGTGTTCTTTAGAGTAACAGCAATAAAATGGCTCCAAGTGTGTCACAGGACGGAGTGCAGACAGGAACCTAAGACCCCAATCAACCTGAGTTCCAGCCTTTCACTGCTGGTTAAAGAAAGGAAAAAACAGAGACACCTTAGAAAGAAGAGGTAGATAAACATCCTTACGGCTCATTCCTGGGGGCTGGCTTACTGGTTGTCTAAGCCTACAAGATGTGTGTACAGCCACGTTAGTGCAGCCAAGCATTTGTTTATTCATTAAATATTTATTGTGGACTAACTCTGTCTCATGCAGCTTATATTTTCTTGAGTGGGTGTGGGAAATAAATCATCAGGAGGCAAGATAAATTCAGATAGTGATAATTGCTGCTATGGACTGATTATTAGTGTCCCCTCAAAATTCAAATGCTATAAAACAGCGCCCAGTGTGATGGTGTTAGGAGGGGGGCCTCTGGGAGGTGCTTAGGTCATGAGGGTGGAGCCTTCGTGAATGGGATCAGAGCGCAGATTTGTCCGGGAGTGTAAATTAGAAATAAGTTCAGAGTGCTCCTGGCAGAAGCCTCCGCCAGTCCTAGGGTGATCAGCACCCCCAGCCAATTCTTTCCCATGAACCAGAAATAAAGAATGTAACTGAGTGTTTTGGGCTGTGTGGGATTTCTCATGGTTCTGTGCCCCTGCCCTCCACCCTGGTTCGTGTTTTCTGGTGCAGTTTCTGCACTAAATTGCCAGCGGCAGGCAAGTCAGAGTGGGAAACAGAATTAAATAGTCAATGCCATAGTTCTCGGATTTTCAAGTTTTACCTCCAAATGAATCGATGTCATTGTTCCTTTTTTTTGAGGAAGGAGAGAATGAGTTGCTTTTTCCACGCCCTTCCTGCCCTTCTGAATTTTCTTCTTCTTCTTTTTTTGTTTCCTGTCCTAGCTCTTATTCAGGCATGTAGATACAATATGGTTTTGTCAATAAAACATTTAGACAGAGAAACAAGGATGCTGAGTTCCTTTCTTGGCTCCTTCCCTAACTGCTGAAATAGGAAGAGAGGAGATAATTTATGTCCTTTTACCAGTTAGGCTATTGAGATAAAGAGAGATTTAGTGATGAAATCAGAGTGACACAGTTGTCAGTGACTTGCTCATGGACTCGGGCAGATCATTTTCTCTTTGTGGGCAGTAATTTTTTTTTTTCTGATGCTGATTAGAAAATTAAACAAAACAAAACAAAACAAAAAACCTGAGCACCTTCAACACAGAGGTAGGGTGGAGGAGAAGTTTGAGGAATGGGAACAGGAATAGTAATTAATGTTTCCATTACCACTGCCACCATCATTCTGCCAGTCTTCTTTTACAATTTGCCTTTAAGAGAGACTCAACAGCTCTTAATGGAAAGATCCATCTTTGGAGGCAGACAGCTCTGGGTTGGCATCTCAGCTCTGCACCTTACCCACTGGGTGAGATGAACTTTTCTCAATCCCTTCCTCTATCTGGAGATAATAAAAACTTTCCCATGTGAAACATAACAGGCATATTTCCAACAATAACCGTATATGTTGGTTGGATCTGAATCAGATTAGCTAACTTTGCATACTTCCTCTGGAACCTTTGACTCTGATTTGTATTTAGTTTGAGCAAGGGATCTCTTATTTAAATGGCTCATGCCTGTCTGACTCTACAAGGTTTTCATACTCCTCTAGAAAGAAATTTCAGAGCTGAGATGCCAGTTGTTTCTAAGTCCTTGGGAGCAAATATGTGGCTACAGGCAGGGCGATCTCCTTGTACGTGAGGACGGGGCAGAAAGTCCTTCCGTCTGTGGGGTCATTTGGAAGGTTTCCAGTGTGTGTTAGCGTCAGACTCACAGTTACTATTTAACACATTCCCCTGGCCACGTAGTAGATTCACGTCCTGCTCAGATAGTAAATGAGAATCTCTGCCTTTTCATGACCATGCTGTGACCAGCAAAGGAATGCTTCACTGTCTTTTGTTGATTCTAAGAATCCTAAAAAGTAGCATTACTTGAATCATTCATATTTAGTTACTTACTTATTAGCACTTTCTTTCTGAGGATGCTTAGAGTGTTTCTTCTGCTCTGGCCTCTGAAACGATTTAATTAGCTTTTCCTAAGGCATCAGCCAGTCAGCACTGATTGGAAACTGGAGGTCTCCAAGCATCTCAGTGCCTGGATGGAGGCACTGCCCATTGGTACCTGGGCAGTGTACCTAAGTACATCAACCGGGCAGCTACTTTCAGGCTTTCTAAATCTCATGATTTAGACAAGTGGTGTGGTGAAGCATTGGAGAAGTAACTCCTTTTCGTGACAATTGTCAGTTATACCGGTTGGTTGAGGACCAACCAAAATATAAGCCAACTCACTTTTCCAATTTGTAGCTTGATATGTCATCCTATAGACCAAGTAATAGGCTCTAGTGAGACTCTGTCTTGGGCTTCTTGTCGTCCTGTAAGTTCAAACTAAATTACACCAGCATCAGGAGAATCACATCACCTTGACTCACTGTGCCCTCCAGGGCATAGTCACAGAAAAAGAGGAACCACCAGAAGTTGAGCTGATCATGCCTTTGATGAAAAAGACACATCCGAGTGTTTGCGTGCCATGGGAATTAGGAACCCTGCAGTCGTATCAGCTTGAATACAATCTCATTGGATCTTATAAATAAAACAAGTGCAGACCAAGTCAGCACCTGGACGGCATTTGCAGAATCTCCCGGGGAGAGGCAGTAAGTAGTGCAAGGAATCCGACCAGCACTTCTCCCTTTGCCCTGATAATAAATCAGTACCTGGTAGCAGACAAGAGTTTGCCTTTTAATGGATCCTTTCTCCTTCTTTGTATACCGTCCACAAAAATGACTTCTGCCTTCACCTGTATTTTGAGATGAGTTGCTTTTTCCTCCTCCAAATAAAATTAACCTATTTTTTTCATCACCCATCATGGAAAGAAATTACTGAAACACGTTCTCTTCATGGTGGTGGCTACCAGATGTAGATGTATGGTGACTTTTTTTGTTTGTTTCTCTAAAAAGATAATAGAGTTTAAAAGTGAATGAATCAATCTTCCCTAATATAGGTAATAACATGCTTTTGATCACAGGATTTTAGAAACAGGTCTAACAGTTCAACCGTAGCTCCAGAGGTCTGTCTGGCTTTTTGCATGCAGGGTTCATGGTGGGGCTGTGTAAATCCCCCTTCATCTTTTCCTTATTCCAGTCTTGAATGTATTATTCTGGCTCGGATTAGGAAAGTGTCTGATATTTTAGTTCTTATTTCATTTTTCATAGAAAAGAATTGTTAACAATAGCCCCTATACCTTTACTTGTGATGAGCTATTATTTGAGCAGGGTTTCAGTGTATCGCTGCATATTTAATGTCATATCTTCTTTGCTATGTCTCATATAACCAGCTTCTAATTTCAGCCTCTGCTTAGTTAAAACACTTTGTCAAACTTCCCTATCACATTTTTTTTTTCTCTCACACATCATTTCACCCTCACTCCTGAAAAATCTGTTAGTGGCAATTCCAATATTGGCAATGTAAGAGTGGGGAAAAAAAAACTTTAAAAAGGGAAAACTGAATCTGAATGTCATCATTGCAAAAAGGAAACGTTGATTTAACGTTCTCAGTGAAAGGGCACGTTACATCCCAGATATGTGTGGGTTGTTTAGCAAAGAATCATCACACGAAGTTTAAATAATGTGTCTTTCATTAAAACAAAAGAATTCACTTAAATATTGATTTAGAGAGATGTTCCTCCAATACTTTTAAGCCTTAGTTTGTGTGTAATTAATGAACTGAGAGAAAGATTCTGGAGCTGAGAAACATAAAGTGTGAAGAATTACTGCCACTCAAATTCCAATAAAAATGAGGAGAATGTAATCCTTGAAATAACAGTGCTCTTCACTTGGAACATGTAATTTCATTTTTAGAGAAAGTTTTTGGAAACTTTTATACTACATAAAGCACTGTGTGTGGTTATGTAGTTAAATAGCTTTAGATGATGCAGGAGATATAAATAGCCTATTTGCATAAGAAGGGCATCAGGGATGTCTGCAAGCCAGGTGTTTGCCTTGAGAACCTAAGCCTTGAGTTGAGAGCTGAGTGTTAAGAAGGTAAAAGGGGTAAATTTGTAGGCAGGGAAAGCATCACATGTGGAGTCGCAAAGCCCAGCGAGATGGTGGAGGGATGGAGTAACTGAAAGACGTCTGAAGGCTGAGTCTGAGAAGCAAGAAGGAGATTGGAGAGACAAGAGCCAAAGTGTAGACAGGGGCCAGCTAGGTGTAATCTGGTAGAGAGAAATGGATGCAGATAAACATGTCTTCCCCTAATCAACTCTGAAATTTATAATTGTTCTCAGAGAACGTGAAGGAAGTGCCTGGAGTTTGCAGGACTGACCCCCACGCCACTCCCTTTTCATAGGACACTCTTCAATCCTTAGTCATTAGGCACCATACAGGGGCCAAGCTCACTGGTGAAGAGTGTGTTTACGGAGTCCAGCATTGCTAATTAGGAAGAATAATCTTCACATTGATTTCTTATGTTCCGAGATTCCTGCTTAGGACTCTGAGTTTGGTTTCTTCCCACTCAATGTTGGTCATTTTGAGGAAACAGAGCTCTTCTGTTTAACTGGGGGCATATACCCCCACCCCCTCCGTACTTTCTCCTCTCACATCAACCCTTGTCTAGTTTCCTCTGCGGAATAACATGCTTTCCTGGTTTACTGAGACTTTCTTTAGTTGGTACATTTCTCCCCCACCTCCCAAAACAAAATCTTCTACCCACCGGTGGGCTTTTTTTCCCAGTCTTTCTCTTCTGGGGCACAAATGAATATTTACAACCACATTTCTTAAACATAAATTATATAAAATATTAATAAACGAACCCTGTTTATAGCCAAGAGAAGTACCTGTTCAATAGAAAGAGGGATATTTGTAACATGCCCCTTGTTGGTACTGGCACCCAGAAACAGTGCTGGACTTTAGGAAATTGCCTGCCAGTCAAATTCATGAACCTCATTATACTATTTTCAACATCGTGGTTTTAATTATTTGTCTTGAGACTTTTCAGAACTTGTGTCTTTTATTCAAATATATCTATATAAGTAGGGACTATTTGGAGTAAGTTCAGACCTCTGAGAATGGAAAACAGGAGTGTAGACTTTGGTTAGACAGCATGACAGTAACAGTCCAGGCATTGGATGCAGCAGGAACTGGAACCAAAGTGAAGGCTATAAGCATGGAGAGAAGATATAATGGAAAAAGTATAGATTAGATCAAAATGGAAAGGAACTAGTTGTGTTGATGTTTGGAACCCAGGCAAATCAAAAGATGAACTGACATAAACATAAATGTGGTACCCAGAGAGAAGAGCTTAAGGATGGGATGGAGGATGACAAGTTCAAATCTTCTAGATTCACTTTGAGCTGTTGGTAGGAAACCAAGCTTGGAGGGCTGAGGGGGAGCCAATGCCGTCTCAGTGACATTCTCTCTTTCTTCCCCCTGCTTTTCTTTCCCATCTTCCTCCTTCACAGCTTTCTTTTCTGGTCAGCCTACGAAAGGCGTGAGGCTGTGGCTGCTTTGGCTCTTACTCTAGTCGGAGAAAAGTGCCTTTGCCAGGCCCCATTGCAAGCTGCATCAGACTGGTTTTTTGCCAGTTGGTCTGGCACACAATTTGGGATTGGGGCTCAAGACAGAAGTCAGAACTCCTGATAGCAATTTGGAAGTCTGATAACTTAAATGGTGGGAGTAAAAGTATTTTCCTAGAAGACAGATAGTGGAGAAGAAGGCTGAATAGAGCACTCCAGGGGCCAGAGGCAGGGAGATAGACCAGAGGTGAGGTCAGGGAAAAAGCAACTCTAGGGAACAAAACAAACAGGATGAAAAATGCCAGGGAGGAAAGATTTGGGGGGAATAGATGCTGATCAGCAGTGTGATGTTGCAGAAAGAAAGGACCCTCCAAGAGGTGGGTGAATTTGGTAACCAGGGCAAGAGTGGCGTGGATGAAAGGTGGGGTTTTGGCAGAGCGGCTGGATGCAGATTTCAGGGTGGAAAGAGGGGGCCGGTGTTGCAGACAGTGAATGAAGAAGGATTAGAGACAGAAACTGGCTTGAGGAACGAATAAGCCAAGTGTTAAGTTTTAAATGCATACATACTTAATAGAATACTTTCTGTCTGAGTAGAAATATTCAAGAGAAAGGAAGGGTTTGAATATATAGGAGAGAGTGGGAAGTGTTGTGAAATACACACACATACACACACACACACACACACACTTCTTCCAATAGCCTATATGATATCTGGGCCAACCTGCCTCCCCTGGCGGATGTGGGATGTGACTCCTCATTGGAGTAAATGGCTTGGTGAATAGTAAAACAAGGGCTTCATTTCAGCCCACCCCATGCAACTTGCAACCTTTACAGAGACACATGACACAACTCTATACTACCTGCTGCATGCACGTGCAGAAAACCTCTCCGCATACACGCTACTGGTTTTGTCCTCAGTGCTTCGCCACGGTTCCTTGTTCTGCTGAGGATACATTTATTTATAGCCAGACAATCAGTTAGTCAATGTCCAAGGCTGAGCTCCTTCCAAATACTCCCTCCCCAGGGTCCGCAAAAGCATCCGTGTAGAAAAGTCCCAGCTGAAGGGTATGGTGGCCGGTAATCCCATTAGGAAGATCACTTGTCCTTCGTTGAGGTACCCAGTCAGCCCCCTTCCTGCCACTGCTCCCTGGGACTTAGGTATAGTTTTGTGGTGTTGGCTATGTTTTGAAAACTTAACACATTTTTTTTTCTCCATTTGACTGGGTAGCTTATAGTTAGAAACACACAGTTTAATCACAGTATGCCAGAAACAGGAAATTTGATTTCTTTTTTCCTTGCCCACTTGGAAATAAAAGAAAAAGAAAGAGTAAAGTCAGTTAGGGATAGTATTTAATTACCTTGGGAGGACACGAGCCATCAAACGTTAAAATTCTTTTAAATGTTTGTGCTTTCTTACTTGCAGGTATAATTTTAGTAACCTCTGCAGGGATTTTAAAGAGGACATTTTCTATTTTAATATATCTGGGGGATAACGATCTGGACAAAAATCCACCTGGGAATTTAGCAAAGATTCTGTCAACAAAGGAGGCAGGAGGGAGCCCTTGAGCTCTCTGGCTCTAGACGAGGAGGTCACTTTCTGGGCCCTTCCCCTGTCCCCGTGTCATCCTTTGTAAGAATAAAGAAGAGCCTCCAGAACTGTGAACTACACTGCTTGGACTACATCCCTCCCTTCTAGACTTACACCAGCATTTATCTGGAGAGCAGGATCCTATTCATGTTTACATCAGTCACCCTGGAAGCTGAGGACCCCATGTCATCCCTCATTCCCCCAATTCTAACCCCTTTTGCCCCCAGCCCTGCACAACCAATCCTCTTCGCCATCAATTACCGTATTGTACTTACTTGTTTGTCTCCCCCCCCCCCCCAATTAGAGTGTAAGCCAGAACTTCAGTCTGTTTGCTCACTGCCATATCCCAGTGTTCTGGAGCAGTGCCAGGCACATTGTAAGTGCTCGGTAAATATTTGCTGAGCGCAGGAATGAAAATACAGCAAAAAAAAAAAAAAAAAAAAAAAAGAAAGAAAGAAAAAGAAGAAGAAGAAGAAAGAGAAAAAACTGAGGAAAAGAGCATTTGAACTTGACACAGACTTGGATGTGGTCTATGGGAGACTGAGCATGGACTCCAGGACTGTGGGTCTCAGTCGGTGGTTGGTATCAGGAGGGGCTGCAGTAAAGACAATGGGAAAAAGCCTAGGTCTCTTTATGCAGAAATTAATCTCCTGTAATGAGTGGCCATCTTATCAACTTGCTGTCGGCAGAATATTGTTTAAAACACTTTAGAAAAATCTTCAAAGCTCTCGACTAGCAATTGCTACCCATATGATGGTTTTTCCAGCATGAAGGTGGACTTTATCAGTGTCTGTTTTGGTCAACATTTACCTCCACGAAAGCTGAACTGGTTGAAACAAAATGCAGAAATAGAAGCTCCCAGCCTACAGGCGGTGCCCATCACATGTGCGTGAGGTGGGCGGAGGTACTCAGGCCTGGGCAAAATCTGAAATAGGCCAAGTCTGTTCTCTACCCCAGCTTTTCGGAGCTGCGTGTGTTCTGCCTGTGACCATCAGGATGTCCTGATGTGTTCTGTCCATCCTGAAGGGGCCTTTCACGAACGATCCAACTTCTCCCTTCCCTCCTCTCCCCCGCAAATATAATTACATGACTTGTGGACTCCGCTCCTACAGAACCAGGTTTTCTGTGGGAGTAACTGATCCAGACTTCATCAGACAAAAGGACCCTACTGCCTGATGGCCCGTAGTTCCTAAGAGCTTAGCAACACCTAAAACAAGTTAAAATGGTCAGGGTTTTTTCTTTTTAATTAAAAACAATCCTTTTTTTTTCCTTCTAGTTTTACTGAGATGTAATTAACATACAGTGCTGTGTACTTCTGGTGGGGGAGATAAGTAGATTTTTATTCCTTTTTTTGTTGGAGGTACTGGGGATTGAACCCAGGACTTTGCACTTACTAGATGAGCACTCTGCCACTAAACTACACCCCTCCTCCTAAAGTGAGGAGGTTTTTAAAGGCCCCTAAGAAATGATGTGGGTGTCAGAACTGCCGGGCAGTGTGGCAAGACATTGCTGTTGGTATTTGAGAGTGATGGACTCTGGTTTAAGAAGGTAAAATCTAACAGAAAAAGCCAGAGGGCTGTGTAGATTCAGAGACCATTTTTTTTTTAAGAGGGTGACATAATCCTTTCATTTCCAGAGGAGATTGGAGCAGGACAGTGAGGCATCCTTGTACGCATGGTAACACAGTACGCTTTTCATATATTCCACTTAATATGAGAAATCGCTGGTTTTAATGTCAGCTCTCCTCATAGTCCTACACATTAGGAGTAAATTGAGCATGTGTTGGACTTCTTAAGATGAATGTTTTGTGATTTTTCTGTTGCCGAAAGAATCAATGCGTGGAAGACACCCTGAGATAGATAGCCACCTGGAAATGTCAGTTTAGATCTAATTTTCCGTAGTTTTTGTGATGTGGCGTTGGTAGAGCGAGTATCAACGTTCAGGGAGGTTCTGTGGATTCATGGTCTGCACCTGCAGCACAGGAACCGTAGCACAAAAATTACATATGAGAACACTTTGACTGTACTCCCCTCTGTGCGGTAGATGGATGAAGAAGTGAAAATATATTTTATTTCATGTTACTGCAGAGTAAATCAGTAAAGGCTTTCTTTCTTTTCAAAATTGGTTTTACTAATGTATCATTTTATAATTTTTCTGAATGCCTATCATATTTTAAACACAAAGAGTATCTCAGATGTCAAAATTTGCTAGGTGACAATTTTGGTTCATAAATGGAAAATGTAAGGAAGAAGACTGTGGGGAGAGTAGAGACAGCATGGAGAGAAAAAGAGAGAGTAAGTCCTTTTGGGTAGCTTTTAAGCATTAGGTACATTGTCATATATTCTTTAAATCTGCATGATAGGACTATATGAGGGAATTGTGGTTAGAACCCAGGGTTTTGATTAGAACCCAGATCTCCTTCATCACAATCAGGAGGCAATGTCAACCCTGAAGCTGCCAACCTCCCTTTTTTTTTATCTGCCTCTTTCCCAAAAAAATCCATCACAGGATGGTTTATGAGAATATAGCTACACTCCAGGGAACTTAGAATTTCCTCAGTTCAAAGAAAAATATTTACTGAAAAAAAAAAAAAGAGTGCTTTAAAAATAACCTCTATCTTCCAATTGTTCTAAAAACACTTTTAACAGAAAGGAAATCTATGTACCCAGAAACTCTTATGAGAGCTATAAAAATTAAGATTTGAGTGTCATAAGTTCCCTGAACTCTTCCCATTTTCACTAAAAACCTGTCACGCTGGAGGAGAGGTGGCAAGTTACAGCTAGATGCCCCTGTTTATTAACATGCCTTTTACTTAATTAAAAAAAAATTTACAGTCCGAAAAACAATGGAATTGTGAGTGAAATAGGAGACCACAGGTACTCGTGTAGTACAAAATTCATTATTTTGCAGTGACAAATAGGGGATGAAGAAGGCCTTTAACAGACATTTAATATGGTTTTAGCTAACAATTCCAAGATTCTGTCTAAATTGGTGGGCAAAAAACATTTGGGATGAAAATTGCCACTTTGTGGAATGATCCCCTCTTGTTTTACCCAATGACATTGTAGTGTAGAGCAGATGATACCCACATCCTTATTAAATTTAGGCTGATTATTTGTTACTTGAATTGAGGGTATTAATTTTCAACTTTGGGTCTAAATCAGTGATTCTTGGGTCATTGCCTGGAATTCTAATTTAGTTATTATTTAAAAACTCTTCCAGGTGATTCTGATGTGAAGTCAAGTTCAGACGAAGAGAGTAGCCAGGTAACTTGTGAGATGAAGTGTTAAGGGCTTAAGTGAAATCTGGATGAAGACAGCTAAAGAAAGGAGACTGGACTGTAGGAGGCTGGGACGCCTCCCAGGACGGGAAATGTCTGAATGAATAAAGGTGAATTGCCCAGGGAGAACCCCAGGAACAGCCAGGGGAAGGAATACAGCCTAGATACTTAAAAGGAAATGAGAGGGCTAGTCTTTCTGACTTTGAAGAGTAGAAGAAAATATTGTAGAAGACAGAGGGTGTGTTCTGCCTTGCCTGACACATAGTAGATGCTCAGTAAATATTTGGTGATTGAATACACAGGTGGATCAGATTGTGCAGGGACTAAAGCACCAAGTAAAACCATGTGTACTTCTTACTGATTGTAAATTTCCAGGGGCTAGCATATACTGGAGAGTCCACAAATATCTGCTGAAGTGTTGATTGACTAGTCTGCCTTGCACGTAGTATTAAATGGCTGCTATTCTTATTCAGATTATGATTATCATTATTTGAACACTTCTTTTTTTCAGATGGAAAAATTCAGTGATTGGCTTCCATTATAAGACAGTTTCTATTTCATCCTGATGGAATAGTATGAAGAAATCATGTAAAGACATTCTATAATGATCCCAGGAGAAATTTTATAAAAACAGCATTATATTGCCAGCTAGAAAATCAGAGCACCCACAGCAAAATCCTCTCATGAAACAGGAGAACAAGAAAGCTGTTCATTTCAGGACTTAGTTAAGATGACCTACTACGAACCAGGCATTCTTCGAACTGAACGAAACTTAGAGAAGTTTCTGTCCTTATGGGGCTTTCGTTCCCCCCTTATGGGGGAGGGGCATGTAGCTAATAAGCAAAAACATATAGTAGTTATTTTATAATTTACAATTTTTTATTTATTTAAAAAATTAAAAAAATTTTTTATTGAAGTAGTCAGTTACAACATGTCAGTTTCTGGTGTGCAGCGTGATGTCCCAGTCATGCACACACGTACATATATTCGTTTTCACATTCTAACACATAGTAGTTTAGAATATGGTAAATGACAGGAAGAAGAAAAGGGCATGAAGGGGGGCAGGAAGTGTTGGGAGATGGGTGAGAATTTTAGTTTCGAGAACAGTGGCCAATGGGAAACAGTGTGGAGGTTCCTTAAAAAACTAAAAACAGAGTTACTATATGATCTGGCAATCTCACTCCTGGGCATATATCTGGAGAAAACTCCAATTCAAAAAGACACATGCACCCCAGTGTTCATAGCAGCACCGTATACAATAGCCAAGACATAGGGGCAACCTAAATGTCCATCAACAGATGACTGGATAAAGAAGTTGTGATACATATACACAATGGAATACTACTCAGCCATACAAAAGAACAAAATAATGCCATTTGTAGCAACATGGATGGACCTAGAGATTATCATACTCAGTGAAGTAAGTCAGACAGAGAAAGACAAATGTCACATGACAGCACTTACATGAGGAATCTAAAAAAGTGAGACAAATGAACTTATTTACAAAGCAGAAACAGACTCACAGACATAGAAAACAAACTTGTGGTTACCAGAGGGGAAGGTAGGTTGCGGCAAGGCATAAATTAGGAATTTGGGATTAGCAGATACAAACTACTATATGTAAAACAGATACATGACAAAGACCTACATTATAGCACAGGGAACTGTATTCAATATCTTGTAATAACCTATAATGAAAAAGAATATGTATATATATGTATAACTAAATCACTTTGATTTAGTTTGATTTAACACAAACTTGTAAATCAACTATACTTCAATTAAAAAAAAATTGTGGCCAAGAATGTTCTCGCTGAAAAGGGGAACTTCCAAGTTAAGACCTGAAAGTTATGTAGCAAGCTGCGAGAATGTGGCTATCTGGGGCAAGTGCATTTCTGGCAGAGGGAACTGCATGTGTAAAGGCCCTGAGGCACTTTCCAAAAGTAGCAAAGAGGCCAGGGTATGTGGAATGAATGAGAAGAAAGGGGTGGGGAGAATCTCAGAGAAGTTAATGTAGAACCTTGTAGGTTACAGGAAGGACTTTGGCTTTTACCTTGAGTGACATGGGAAGACATTGGGGGCTTTAAATAGTGTGATGATCCTGACTTGGTTATGCTCCTGGCAGCCACATACCTCTCCACGAAGCTGTCCATGATTTTATTAACTAGAATTTATTGATCCAACCTGGGTTCTCATTGTATTTCTTTCTGTTGGATTCCCACCCTTTTGATAAAAAAAATACCAACAGTTTTCCTTCTCCTTTCCTTCCTCTACAAAGATATTAGTGGGTTACAAATGTCTTGAGGGTACCTTGTTCATATTTATGTGTCCAGTGACCACCAGTGATACCAAATATTTGTCGTCTTTATGTAACTTTCCAACTTTGTGTGTGGTGAATGCGATCATGTAAGGTCACACAAATGCAGAACTAGTGACACTGACCACGATTCTCTGACATGACGGAATAAAACTTTTGCATCATTTATTTGAAAAAATTTGCCTGTTTGAATGTTTGACTTTTAAGCAATAAAGTGAGGTGCCACTTCACTGATGGCCCAAAATATTTAATCAACCATGTCACAATCTGGGTTGCATTTAGAGTCGTATGAAGGAACGTTGCAATTCCTTTCCAATTCACTCCGGGAACCACAGCGCTGGAATTAGTTTTATGAGTATGATTTGAGGGTATTGAAAGGCTCCGTTTGCCCTCAGATAATTGCACTATAAAGACTGCCTCCTCCCGACCCCTACTAGATCCTTCATCCTTCAGTTTCCCTTCTTATTCAGCAAAGGAAAGGGTGTTGTTCTTAGGAAGCTTCTGCAGAATGCAGGCTGATATTAAGTAGTAGGAATCACTCTGAGCATAGTCTAGTGATGAACTTGTTAAAGATTTTGCTGTACTAGCATCTTTCTTAACCAGCTGAAGACAGAACCAGTGTCTGTCTGTCTGTCTGTCTGTCTATCTATCTATCTATCTATCTATCTATCTATCTATCTATCTATCTATCTATGAATGAGAGGTCCTCTAACTCTGCAGGCTACTAATGACGTACCAAGCACCCCTCTTCTGCACGAATATTTATGGGATAAAATGAAGCAATCAGTTTTGATCCTTTGGATTCCCAGGACTCTGCCAGGGGACTGGCTTTTCTGATTTGAAAGTAAATGTCTTAACCTCCCTCACCATGGCATTTATTTTCTAGAAACGGTGCTGGCTTGGCCCCGGCATTCTTGTAGCAGCAGGAGACCATTATCCTGTGAGAATGTTCTCTCTCCTTTCACATTATCTCTTAATTATTGCCCTCTTTTCAATAGACAATGCCTTTAGGAATTTTCATGTAATTTTTTCCCCTCCATGCCTCCTCAGACTTGTACTGCCCCGGGAGAGGATTTGGGTATTAACCCCAGAGAGTCCAGAATAATGAATCTTGTAGACAGCTGGCTCCGTATCCAAGGAATCCTTTGAGAGGGGGCTGAGATGCCGTGAGCAACGCACAAGGCAAAAGCTTGGGAACTAAAAAATTTGCATTGAAGCCTTCAAGGGAAAGAGGGAATAACAATGGAATTCTCAAGGCTGGCAGAGAAGGGGGACGAAAGATTTAGCTTTTCCCACATGCTAGCCTCTCAGGACCATCCCTCTTATTTATTTATTTGGAAGAAAAGATTTCTTCCCTCCCACTAACAAAAATAGCCTTCGCTATGTAAATCCCATCTCTGCCATTTGGGTAAGCCTGTAGCCAGCCAGATGAAAACAATGACTGCAAAAAAATTGAGAACTCCCCTGATGCATCTTAATGGCTGTTTGCTAACTTCAAAGCTGACCATTTAAATGCTAACCCTATGAAGCAAGTAATGCAAAACATAAGCATCCAGTTTGAATCATTAGCATTTAATTATCAGCCATTTTTGTGTTGTTAGTTTACAATGAAGGGTAAATTCGTCATATTAATATATGTGTATATACACACATACTTTTTAAAAAAAGACACTTTAGGACACAAGTTTATGTTTAGGCATAAATGCTTCTCTTGTATTATTTATGAATCCAGGGGACCCCAGGTTAAGGTTACCATTTTCTGCAGAGGCAGAGGTGCATACAAAACCTATTAAGAGATTTCCACCCCTACCCCATGCATTTGGATGTTAGCTCAAGGGATCCAGGGAGTTCTGTTGAATTTGTCATCAATATTTATTGACTGTGATTGTGATGTCGTATAACAGGGAACACTGAGCTCTGGTTGCTAACGTTCCTGGCAATGAAAGAGTGGGCTGAAGTTTTCCCCCCACTTCTTTGCAAATACGGGGAAAAAAAGTTCCTGGTGCCTTTTCAACATAATATAAAGGTCGCTGACAATAGCCCACCTGTAGGTGCTGATGTGTGACATTTAAACTGAATACAAGGAAAGCATGATAAGTATTAAAAAGAGCTAGTTGCTTTCAAGATAATGCTGTTTACCAAATCATTTCTCTTTGGGAAAAAAATAAATGGACCATTCCATTATATTTCTCAGGTATTGCTTGAGAAATATATATACGCGTCTTTGAGAACGTGAATGAAGAATAGTATGTCTATTACTGATGTTTAATCCACTGATTCATGAATGATATTTTAAAAGTGTGGCCTTGGCTGTCCAAACTGGTGCCTCTGAAAATATTCTTTTGGGAGATATTTTCAGTTGTTATGTTCCGGTGAAAAAAATTTGATGTGTTTATGTTGAAACAGTTGGAAAAAACTGAGTCATTTAGAAAATTGTTCTGTTTTTGCTCATATATAGGACGCAAGAGGCTGGACTGATTTGATTTCTCTCTGTGAAACCGTTTTGCAGAATTCGTGAAATTAACACCTGTTTTCGCATTATTGAAATGTGAATCCGGGTGAAAGGTTCATACGGGTATGCTAAGCAGAAAGAACTCCCAGTTGCACCCTTTCCCCTATTAGGGCTCATAAGGAACTGCTGAGGCCAAGTAGATGAGGCAAGTCTGTGGGATAGTGAAAGAAAAAGGAGGAGGAAGGAAGGACCTGGACTCCTGAGTTCACTAGTCTCAATGAGGATCTGCTGGGGAGTCCCACGGGTGGAATTAGGCGCAGCTCTTTGCTCTCAACAGTGGTGATTCTCAAAGTTGCCTGCACATTGTAATCACCTTTTTAAACATCGCCCTGCCTAGGCCACATCTGAGGTCAATTAATGAGCATCCCTGGGGCGTGGACCGCGGGCTCGCGCAGCGGCCTCGGGCTTCCCAGGTGCTCCCAATGTGGAGCTGGGTTTAAGACTCGCGAGACCTGCGGGCTTTATATGGCGGAGGCGCGCCTGCGCGCGCGCTTCCAGTTCTCGGAGGACCTGGTGCAGGGAGGAAGTGGAGGCTCCTCTGCCGAAGTGGGAGCGAGGACCTGCCGTTTTCGCCCCTGCAGGGAAGGTGAGTACCGAACACGCAGAGATGGGGAGAGTGGGATAGTTTGGGCAGCGGTTTCACCTGCTCGGGAGAGGAGGAGTATTTCCACCAGGGGGCCTCCCGCACAACAGGTATGAGAGCCCGGCTCAGGTAGCCCACCAGCCTGCTCTTAAGCTGAATGGTCGCACCTGCTGGGAATGGTCTAAGCCCAAGTAACGCGTAGGAAAACCAGGCGCAAGAGGAGGGTTGTGTCCCAGGTCTCCCCCGAGTCCCTGGGAGGCGCCCCACCAAGGGAGGGTCCTTGGCTTCCGACAGGAAAGAATTCAAGAGACATCTGTAATTGAGTGAAGGTAGGTTTATTCAGAGAGATACACTCCATAGACAGGGTGCAGGCCGTCTGAGAAGGCCAGGGAGGTCGGAGGCTGGCATGGCCTGGGGGAGGGGGTTTAAAGTAAAAATGGATACACATTCATAGACAGAGTGTAGGCCGTCTCCGAAGGCAAGAAAGCCCAGCAGACCAGAGATGGTCTACTTTGGGGAAGGGGCAGGGATTCCCAGGATTTGGGCCACTGCCGGCTTTTTGGCCTTTTCTGACCAGCCTTGGACCTGTCTTGGCACCTGTGGGAGTGTCATTTAGTATTGCTAATACATTACAGTGAGCGTATATAATGAAGCTCAAGGTCTACTGGAAGTTGCATCTTCCTCCATCTTGGGGCTCAAGGTTTACTGGAAGGTGAGTCTCCCACCACTTGGGCCTCAATCACTGGGAGTGGAATCTTCAGTTGCTGAGTCATTCTTTTAAAGGTCGTGCCCTGCCTCCTTCCCGCCTGTCTCCACAACAGTCCTTTTGAATTATAGAACTAGAGGCTCATTGCAGTCTTTCATTTTTGATATGGCTTCCTGACCTAAATTGATACATTATAATCTGTTTGCATTTTTTGCACATGGGTTTCAGCTGGTTTAGGCCACAGCCTAAGTAATTGAAAGAAAAATTCCGTGACGAAGTGTAATTTCTTTAGGAGACCTGGCCAGCACTCCAAACAAATATCATTATCAATTGAATGGAGGAAAAGAAAACCAGCACAGTGTAATAATAGTCTGAGTCTTTTAAATGTGTCTTCGCTTGACCCTCACAAACAGCACTGTAAGGCTTCCCCCACTTTACAGCTAAGATCTCTGAGCTTAGAAATTAGGCCAGATGAAGTGTCAGCTGGGCAAGTTTAACGTCTATCAGACAGTATTAAAACAAGTAAAGATTAGCTGGAAGGAGGTCATTGGTAGCAAATCATTGGTTTCCCTTTTGCTTTCTGTAGTATTCAACCCAAAGTTGCAAGTCATTCAGTGTTTTGGTAAACAGACTTGAATTAGCTGGAATGATGGTCCAAGGCCAGGAAAATGAAATTTAACCATGGTTAAATATATTTGCCTATGTGTACTTTGAAGAAAATTACCCATTTCAAAGATAGGGCTGAGAAACTTGAAAATAGCATTTCATACGAAAATATAAAAATGCTAATGATACTGCTTGAGTCCCTTGTTCAACATGTGGCGGTCAAAGAAAATGGCATTTTAGGCCATTTTGAGACGTAATAAGTATTACAATTGGCTAATAACACAAAGCACCTTGCATGGTGACTAGCCCGATGTAAATGCTGAATTACTATCAGCTGTTACTGAGTCTGTCAGCTCTCAACTAGGGGAAGTCCCTGCATCAAATGAGACTCGTCTCATATTTTCATGTGCCAAGTATTTACTACACGCTTTCTGTGGATAATCTCTCATCCTAACGATAACCTAGTGATGAGGGACTGTGATAATTCCTATTTTACAGATGAGAAAACAGCTGCTGAACTGTTAAACTTGTACCAGTTCATTGAGTTAGTAAGTTGTGGAGCTGGGTTTCAAACCTGAGCATTCAGGTGCCAGGGGTTAGTTGGTCCCTAAGGTTTTAAGACTTGGGTGGTTTTGAAGGTTCAGATCCCAGAATTTAATTATGTACAATAACCAAATATATGGCTTCTATCTTGTTTCTATCCACGTTTACTTGTGGTTACTGCTACTGTCACTAATTAGTATAATAAAAACGTGTTAATGTTCTGATTTAGTGAGTGGGGGCGGCCCTAGTGGACTAAGACTTCCAAACATTGTAAGGGTAAGTTTTTATCCAATAATACTTGATCTGGTATTATTGTCACCGTATTTTCCACAGTTCAGAATGGAGGCAACTTTTTTCCTGTTCAAAAATATTATACACACTGGCATACCCATAACCTTTTTTATGATGGCTTCTCCTATTGGATATATTGTCAATTTATTCTGGTAATGGTGGTTAGAGTTTCCGAAAGATTGTTTTTAATTAATTTCAACTTCCTAGTGAAGGTCCTGGGAACCCCAAGTCCTTCCCATCTCCCCTAATCCTTCATCCCACCAATATTCACTGTTGACGCCTGTGGTCCAGGCACTGTTCTAGGCATGGATCTGATAGCACTGAACGGAAGGCAACCCCTCTCTGTCCTTGGAGAGCTCAGATTCCGTCAGCCGTCTGCCACTTTAGACTTCTGTCCGTCTCAAATCACAATTGGTAAAAATTTTTGCTGCCTACAATTTTTCTACGAGTGAACAAACCTACGTAATGTAATTTCACCTATTTAGATACTTGGTCTCTTCTAATTTAAAACTATCTCTTGTAAGTTCAACTTGTTCTCATTTGGAAATATTCCATCGTTGGAGGATTTAAACTCAGTCACATTTGGATTCTCCCCTCCATCCTTCTGCTGGGATACTTCTGGCTTCCCAAGTAGCTACTCACGTCCAATCTACTTTGGGAGAAACTGAAACTAAAACAAGAGGTGTGAAAAGAGTGAATTCCCAGGGGGTGAGAAATTCTGGACTGAAGCCAATCACAGATTCAACTCAAGTGGAAGTAAAATCCTCATCACACTGTATTTTCTTTGAACTTTGTCATTTTATTGCCGAAACTTCCTAATAGTGTGTTTTCTGTATTATATAGTTGGACAAAAGTCTGTGTTAATTTTAGAGGAAAAACACAGTGAAATGCCACTCTGGGATTTCATGCTCAGAATTATTCCGGGGGGATGGCTTTCCACAAACTCCTCAACAGACATGAATCACTGGTACAATGAAATGTCTTAGGCTGATAAAATTTAAATTTCTAAATCTAATAATATAAGATAGTAGGAACGTTTATATTTTAGTGTATATAATGAAATGAATTTATAATTATTTAAGCCCTTGTGCAGACCTTCTGTGTGACCTAAGTGATTTGGGAGCAGCCCTTATAGTTGACACCACTGATGCTGTAAGGGAGGCATGAGCAGCAGCAGGTGAATTAGTTGTGTAGTGAGGATGAAGGATAACATATTTGAAATACGTAACTGTCATGGCATGTTTTCTTGGGATCTTTTCCCCCTATGCAGTCCTTCAGCTGTGACTCTTGGCTGTGGGATGATGGACAAAGGCTGCTCAGCTCTGCTGGGGACCTTCTGAGAGACACACGTTGGAATTGTCCCATTAAAGGGTGAGGGGGCTGGCCCACACTCTGGCCCCCTGTTGGTTGAGTGTGGCCCCGGATCATGAACTGTGGCCTTCCCCACTCACTCTCTTGGCCCCAGGGATGAGAGAAGCTGTTGGACTGTATGGGAGCTCTTTGTGGGTGACCCCTTAGTAGCAGGTGAGAGCACATGGGGAGGGCACCAATTAGCCAAGCAGGCAAATCAGTTACCCAGTAATGAGCAGTGATTGGGGACTTGTGTGTACCCGTGAGCACTATGTTAGTTTGCTGGGCAGCCATAACTAAATGCTAGAGAAATTGATTTTCTTACAGTTCTAGAGGCTGAGAGTCCAAGATCAAGGAATTGGCAGGGCTGGCTTCTCTGAGGCTGCCTCTTGGTTTGCAGATGGCTGCTTTCTCCCTGTGTCCTCACGTGGCCTTTTTTCTGGCACTGGTGACCCAGGTGTGTCTCCTAAGTCTCTCCTGTTTATCTCATAAGGACACTGGTCAGATTGGATTAGGGTCCACCCTGGAGGTCTCATTTTACCCTCATTACCTCTTTAAAGGCCTTATTTCCAATCAATCTCACATTCTGAGGTGCTGGGCGTTAGGACTTCAACATACGATTTTTTGGGAACACAGTTCAGTCCATAATAGGTGATACTATTAGGTGCCTAAGAGAAACACAAGATTATCCAAATCTAAAGTAGCTTGTGGAATGTGGGTCACCACAGAAGGTCATTGGTACAATGAGCTATTTTTCTTTATTTCTCTTGAGGGGATAGTTGGAGATGAAATAAAAGTTTATATGCTGAACCCCAGGTTTTCTAGCTCCCTTCATCTATTTCTGGAACTCATACCCTTGAGCAGAAAAATTAGATTTTCCAAGTCAGAAACTTAACATTGTAGAAATACATTGACACTTGGAGTTTCTCCAAAGAAGAATCCAGTTTAAATCCTAATTATTTTGAGTAAAATCCATAGTTTCAAAAATTGGCCAAGAAACCCAGAGCATCAGATTAGATTTTTAGAATCTTTTTCTACCATACATAGATATTCAAGGACCACGAGATCCTAAAGGAAAGCTTCTAACCCAAAAACCCATGAAAACAAAAACAGAAAATTGGAGGTAACAGGCAATGCAGAGGGCATTGTAAAAAATGTAGAAAAAATATCTGAGATACCAGATTTATAAGCAGTAATAAAAAAAAAATCCTGAAATGGTGAAAAGGAGAAAAGAAAGCTGAAAAGATCAAAAAGAAAATGCGCAGTAGAATAAAAATGAGACAATTATCAACCAGGGCATCCAATATCTGAAAGTCTGTAAAGAGAAAAAATCATCAAATAAGGACTTCTCAGTAGTGAAGAGCCTGCAGAGCACCTGCTACAATGAATAAGACTCCTATGAAGGGATGTTAGTCTGCATTAAAACACTAAAGGTGAGAACTTAAGGAAGCAAACTAAAGAGGGCAAATGCAGGAGGCTGGGAGAAAGTGTGGGGTTGAATCCTGGAAGGTAGGAAGGACTAGAGTGATTCCTTCGAATTCTGATGAAAAATGATTTTTAACCTGGGATTCTGTTCTGTTCACAATGAAACTGACAAGCAGATGTGCAAGGAAAGACATCTGTGAATAGGCAAGAACTCAAAACACTTCCTCTGGATCCTTTCTCAGGAAGCTGCTAAGAGGAACCTCGCCAAAATGAATCAGTAAATCAAGAAATGACAAAAAGGTAGGGGGTCAGAACAGAAAATCTCTAACACAGGGCAAGAATGTGTTGGAGAAATCTCAGCAGCTAGTTCAAACTCCAGGAGAACGTTCTTTAGGGAAAAACAGAGCTGGTAGTTTATCTGATATTTGTGTAGGAAGTTATTACTGAGATTAATTTTCCTGAGCTATTGGCTAGGTTGAGCTGTTGGAATATTGAGCAGTTCTTGCCTCCAAAAGAGAACAAATGCACAAGAAGAAACAATGTCATTGTAATTTATTGACCAATAGAACTACATTTATGAGGTCATAGTAATGTAAAGAATTGATTTCGCTAAATACGAAGATAAAATCTCATTTGGGAAATGAGGCAGGAGGAAGTGGAGATGCTAGTTTAAGAGAACTAAATCCTCATCCTCATGAAAGGAGTGTCTAAAATTGGTGAATTAAGAAATAGAAATCTGTGCATCTTGTTCAGAAATATGGAAATAAATAGTGTTACAGTTTACTAAAATGTAGCCGAGTGGTGGTAGTGTAACTGGGAAATGGCTCTTTTTATAAGATTTTCATATTTGCTTTTTTGTTCTTTGTATATGTTTAATAAAAAATTGGTATAAAAATAATAGATGTACATCTTTAAAAATATGTAGTTTTGTAATCAGTTCATTTAATACATTTATACACATCTTCATAGTTGTACATAGATTTTTTTCTTCCTGAGCAATGATTTCTTTATTTGAGTGTGTACATAGATTTTAAGAATTAATGTGTAGTTTTACATATGTGAAAATATGCTGACATGTTTATTTGCACCAGCACTGTACTAAGTATTTTATACATTGTTTAATTTTTACAGTAACACTTTAAGAGAGATCTTATTACCCCATTTGAAAGACTGACAATCTGAGCCTGAAAGAGAGTATATCTTGTCTGAAGCCACATAGCTCATACGTACTGCAGTGGTTCTCAAACATTAGGGAGCATCTGAATAACCTGAAAGATTTGTAAAACACACATAGCTGAGTCTTACCCTCAGGATTGCTGTTTCACTAATCTGGGATGCGGCCAGAAAAGAATTCCCAGGTGATGCTGCTGGTCCAAGGACCAAATTTGAGCATGGCTGAACTTGAACAAGTGGATGTGGAAAGTGTAACTGGCTGTCTCTGATGCCAGTCACTGACACAGTGCTCCTTCTCTAAAACCACATATAATCCAGAGTGCTAGCTGAACTTACACGTAAATTTAGGAAAGAATTTGCCCCAAAGAACTTTGTCATGGAATGAAGAGATGTTTGGAAGCAGGCTCTTAGGTCAAACACGTCAAGTGGCGTAGGGCCTCTGAAAACCATAAAAAATGGTTTGATCTTGTTTCTACATAGAAGTTAGGTATTTTAGCGGACACTTCTAAGGGGGTAAATCTAGTTGACTTGAGTGAATCATGATTATATTATACCACTTGCCAATGACTGATTTAGAATGAGGCATGTGATGGTTCTAGTTTGTGAGGTCTGAGGGGGGTTCTGCTGGTGGACTTCTGGGAAAGGTTCTTAACAAGACACACTTAGGCAGAGATGTTGTGTCTAGACATAATGTCTGCAGTGGTGGCAACAATTTTGTGCCCAGGAGAGTGCTATTCTGAGGACAAAGCTGCCATCTTATTCAGCAGTTAGGTGGAAAGATGAATTCTTGATGTCATGGAACTGCTGAATTAAGCAACCATGGAGCTGTCTACATCTGGATTTTTTTGGTATGTGAGAAAATGAATGTTCTCACTCTTTAACATAGCCAATTTAGGTGCTTGCTTCTGTAAGCGTCCTAAGTGACAAGTGTATACAGATACGTCTGAAAGAACTGAACATTGGTGAAAGCCAGACTGAAGAGCAACTTTGGAAAAGACAAGAGGAGGAGAAGGTTGAGCAAGGTGGATTAGACTGAGCGGCGTGGCCTGGCTGCTGGAAGGAGCAGTGTTTTCTGGTCTAGCGTGAGGCTAAGTGTAACACCATCTCCCCGCCACCAACAGAGCTTCCCCTGGATACCTGTATCCTCTGAAAATGTATAGTGGGATATGTAATAATGTAGTGTAACTCAGTGTAATACTATAGCATCATACAATATAGTGCAGTGATAAAACAGTATTTTCATATTCTAATATATGTTTTGATATATAACAGGAGGCTCAAATATTTCTGCTGTGGAAAATTAGCTGATCTAGAGAGTTACCTACTAGGTGGACAATTTGCCATGGGTAGCATATTCTGTTAAGTACTTACTACAGTGTAGCAAACCACCCCCACATTTAATGGCTTAAAATTAAGTGACTCATGTGACTTATTATGTGACTTATTATCATGTGACTTATTATGTGACTTATTATCACCATTATGTGACTCATGACTCTGTGGGTCCGCAGTTTAGGCTGGCCCCAGCTGGCTGGGTCTGATAGTGGCTGAGTGGCCTCCTGCATCTGCTGGGAGCTGAAGGCCAGTGAGGTGGCCCTGCTGCTGGGAGTTGGCTGGCTGTCATCTGGGCTGACAGCAGTGACTGGTCCATGTGGTCCCACCCACCAGCCAGTTAGCTGGGTTTTTTCTCTGGGTGATGATAGAGGGCTCAGGCTGAAGTAGGTGAGGCACGTGCCACCTTTGCTAGGTTCTGTTTGCCAAAGCAAATGGCAAGGCGAACCTGGATTCAAGGGACAGGGAAATAGGTTCCATCTTAATGAAAATGTCGTGGTTACAGGAAGGGGAGGGGTGGAGAGAGAGCATCACTTTCCAAAGCAACCTGCCACGCATCTTCAGTGGAGAACTGAGCAGAGAGCCATCTGGAGAGACAGACAATGAGCAGAGTTACTGCAGAGGTATGGGCAACAGCTCCGCTTGTAAGGGAGGTGAAGTAACCACGTGGTCGTGGACCACAGTCAGCTTTGACCTTCGGTTGGAGTAGGGGAGCATCTGGGCAAGGACAGCTGTGCCTGGTAGCGGAGCAGCCCCCGGGAGGGCAGGCAGCTTGTCAGGAAGTCAGGAGAAGGGGAAGAAGGTGAAGGACTCTGCTTGAGTGCCTGTGCTGCAGTCTTGGCGAACTCCAGGGGAACAGGAGGAGACTGTGCCAAGGGAAGGGCGGCTCAGTATCAATGTGTCACGTTTATACCTGCTGCCTGTCCCATGAAGACGTAGTGATTCCCCATAGGTGGTGTGCAGCATGGTTCTGATGCTAACCTCCAGTCCTCTTCACCTGAGGACCTGCCTGGACTCTCTTTGTTGCCTCCAGCTGCTCTCCTCTTCAGGAGTCTCCTTGTCTCCATCAATGATATTTGCACTGAGACAGCAGTTTCCTGGCATCAGGCTCTATCCCAGTTGTATGGATTTCTCAGACTCCTTAGGCTGAAGATGCTGAAATTCATAGATTAAGTACAAAGTTGACATTTTATAGGTCTGTGATCCCTGATTTCTGATGATGTGTCTATCTGTGGACTCTCCTATAATGAGTACTCCCTCGGAGTGTATTTCCACGTGAGAATGATGCTGCCATGCTCTGGTCTCTGTCCTGATTCTTCCCGTATATGCTGTGATTATAGGAAGCATTGTACAATTCATCATCATCTTGGATGTCTGGACAGCAGCTCCCCACTGATAGGCCTTGACCGCCTTCTTCACTGCAAAGTCATTGACTCTTTATCAACCGTTATTTTACTGTTCCCTTTACCCTCCTTCCCAGCCTATTTAACTACGTTGTCCAGTTGGGGGTTACACTTACAATTTAGATTGGATAACTAACACAGGAGAACTAATAAAATTACAAGCTAATTACCTTGTGTGGTGGTGGGAAAACATTTAAGGGGCTGTCACTGGGGTTGTCCTTGTACATGAACAGTGTAAGGAAGAACGGAGGATGGGGGAGGAGGGCAGGGAGAAATCCTAGACACATCCTCAACTTAAAGGCTAGAATAATGTCTTTAAAGATTTTTAAATATATTAAATATGTACATATATTAAATGTAAAATGTAAATCAAAACTACAGATCTCTTATTCAGTTTCTTGAGGAAAGGTGAATTGTAATGTGTGAGACACAGCTCATTCCTAGATTAATAGAGAAGAAAGATTAATAACTTACACTTTTCACCATAGTGTGGAAAGTTTCTGTGGACAAAAGTTTTTCAAATATCAAGTCATTTACTAAGCATTCAATAAATATTATTTGGTGTTAAAAAAAATTCATGCTTGATTCAGCTGTCCTATTTTTTGATAGGGTAAGTTTTAAGAGAGGTGGCATCAAGGGAGAACCTTCAGCAAAGGTCCTTTTGCCTCCTTGTATGTTTTGTATCAAATCCAGCTTTGGAAGTTCTAGGAATATGGTTCATGAATGTGGATTGTTGTGTGTGCAAATTACACAGTGGGGACATATTTGTGTTAGAATATATATTTAGATAGATGATGGATAGACAGATGAAATATAGATAGATACAAACTCATCCCTCTGAATCCCTAGGATGGTGGCAGAAGAGGGTCAGTGAAGAATGTTAAACTTCCCTTGGGCGCTGAGACAGTGCCCAGAGAAGATTGCCTGTGTTGACTTATCAAGGCAGGTTGCGCGGCGTATGACAAAGATGAGTAGGGTGGCCCCAATCTGGCAGAAGCTTCAACAGCTGGGACTAAACTACTGGGCTTCCAGTCTCCCTTGATACGGTCCCAGGACATTCAGTGTTGTGGCACATCTGCAGCCAACCAGGGGAGGGCTGTCTACTCCATGAGGTGTTTGTGCAGTCCCTTCCCCACCTGTAACCCCAGTCTCCAGCTTGTCCAGAGCTCCCTTCCCATCTTCTCTCTTCTTTCTATATCATTTTGTCTTTCTGTTAAATTGAGGGAGGAGGAAGGAGAGAATAACCATAAAGATCATCTTAGAGCCAGAAGTCTCTGCCTTTCTCTTGATCCTTCTCTAAAAAACCAGAAACTTGAATCATCAGGAAGAAAGTTAAGGAATTAGCCTAATTCAAATCAGTCGTTGATACTCAAAATATTATGTAAATGTTATGAAAAACTTGGATAAGATACAACAGCATATTCTTTGCAGTAAAACTTACCTTTCTTCCTGATTTTTCTAAACTTATTCATGTTTTAGCTTAGTCTCTAGTTTTTATCCCTAATGTTGAGATCATCTTTATCCATTGAAGAGTACATTGCACATGACTTGATGTAGCCCTTTTCAACCTTACCACCAGTAAACTCAGTTTTTCTGACCATGTGGCTTTTTTTAAGTATTTTACTTAAAGATTGCAAAAGATTGGTTACATTATGCAGAAGTTTTGTCTGTATCTTCCTAGTTTTTTTTCAGTTTTGTTTGCTGTTTTATTTGCTTACTGGGGTTCTTGATTATTGTCTTCTTAAACATGGAAAGTGGAGCGTTAGCCATTATTTTGGGATTGTTAGATTTTTCAGCTCTATTACTCTTCTCAGAGAAATGACTCACATTGAATTACATTCTTGGATATTAAATTGTGAATGGCTTCTGAGGTTTCACACTTCTTCTTTTTCTTATTATCTTTGACATGAGTATCCTGTAACTGAATAAATGTAGTTTGAGATGGTAATAGAAATTTTAGGTTCACAGTTCCTTAATTGCCTACCAAAATCCACAAGTGCTGAAAACTGACAAATTTTTCATAACTCACTTGGTAGCATCCTGACCTCTTCTGAGTTTGTTCAGTGGTTAAAAAACAAAACAAAAACAAAAAAAAAACCTGAAATAACATGAGGCTGTTTACTGTCTTGTCTTTCATCCCACTGAATAGAAATACTTATATGCTTCACAAGAGAAATACTAAGCTGTTTGCTTATGGGGTGCTGTCCCAGATGCTGCTGGGAGTTGTCTGTTTCTGTAATGTAAAAATATATAAAATATACATCTCTGCACTTTCTAAAATCTGCCTTCTATGTTCCAAAGCACATCCAGCCCCAAGTATCAAAGCAGAATTTTCAAAAAGTGGAAAAAAAAATGACTCTTGTATAAATATAAAATGAACATATGTCAGAGATTTTATTCAACTCACTAATTGATGAGGAAACCAGTAAGATGGTAAGCCTGGTTCAAAGCAGAATTTGGGAAATAAAGATTTATATAGTCAGGCAGTCAAAAGAAAGCTGAGATCTGTGAATAGATTAAAAGTGGTTAATGGCTTACAAAGGAAGAACTTTTTTATTTAGGAGGAATCTAAGAATTCTCAATTTCAAAGTATCAGTATTCTGATTTAATATTAAATAACAAAGTCAAATCCATAGGTGCATGCATTCTCCAAGATATTTATGTAATCCTTAAACATGACAGTGAAAGGACAGGCAGTTATCCTTAAGCTTCATTTCCAAGTTTTGGGTATTTTTTTTTCTCAACTGCTCCCCCAACTCCCACTATGACCATAAATAATTTCTAAAGCTTATTCTTAAACAACAAAAGTTAGCCTTATTTAATCGTGGCCTGGTAATTTCCACCTCTTGCTGCACCTTTGTAAATAAACACACATAAGCTGCTTCTGGCGAGTTGCAAACAAAGGTGAGAAAATGAACTACATGGACGTTTTCTAGAGGAATCCTGGCTTGGACTTTTATATGCCTTTATCGACTGAAAAAAATGCACAATATGAGAATTGTGAGTTAAGTTTTATTTGGGGCAGAATGAGGACTATCGCCTCTCCAATAGCTCTGAGGAACTGCTCCGAAGAGGTGGGCGGAGGTCAGTATGTATATGATTTTAGTGAAAGGGGATGCGTACAGTCAGGCACACGCTTTGGCAGAGGCTTGCTGCTAGTGACAAGGAACAGATACCTGTTAATGATTTTAGGGCCTTTCTAGATATGAGAAGGTGCAAGAAATTGGGCTCATAAAATCTCTTGAAATATCTGTCTGAAGGCCTGTCAGAGTGTCTCATTCCTGATCTCCAGCCTGAACTCCTTTTAGGGTGTGTTGAGTCACTGACTGCAGTGGCTAGTGACCTCATTCTTACAGAGCCAGATGGCGAGCGACACTTTTTAGTTGGCATCTCTGTTTACTTGCTTTTCTGTCTTGGGTCTAGGAAGTCAAAGCTAAGACTCTCCCTTTATGAAATTTCACCTGCATTACCTGTAAGTTGGGGCGAAGTCCTATCTCATAGACAGTCCCCGTGTTTTATAAGGTTCTGACTAACAGGATGTGACCTTCCTTACCCCTGTGAGGCTGGAACCTTCTAAACTGTAGCACAGATTACAGGCCAGTGTTTCTAGGAGGGATTGAAGTATTATGTCCACACATCAAGGATGATTTTTATTTTTATGCTTGTTACACCATATCAAGTAAGAAGCATTGTTAAGTATGACACTAGGTACAGCTGTGGTTGTACGGTTTTACAGTTACACCCTAGTAAGGAGGACTAGGAGAGAATATATACAAATAACCATATTTCATTAAAAGTAAGGAGAGCAAATATTTTCATTACAAATAAGGAAGCACTGTAGAATCATCTGAATTCTGAGGGGTTAATAAGAATTGGATATTACTTGTCAAATGTTTCAATCTACAGAAGCATAGTCCAGTAATTTGAGAGAGCCTTTCTCATATACTGATTAGAAAATAGAACACTGAAAATAGTATATTCCAAAATAAATAACCACAATTAAAGTTCTCTCATTGGTTCATTTAGTCTGATGCAGTCAGTTTTGTTTACGTCCTGACTCTGTCGTCAGGAATAATTAGTTGTCTAAGTGATGTCATTTTTAAGCTCCAAAGCCTGATCTGGGAGTCTTGGCCTTAATCTCTGGCTTTGACCTTTGAGACCATTTTTCCTTGTTGAAGATACAAACTCATGCCTGGAGTCTTTAGGCAAATATCACAGTAGAGCAGAAACCTGTTTCTGAGGCTAGATGCTGTGATTAATTTATTACAGTAGGCAATAATATAAAAATACAAGAGACTAAAATTCTCTATTGCAATGAAATACATAAAAATCTTTCAAATTTGACCAGCTTTACTCCTGAGGGTATGGATATATAAAGCAGATTTGGGGGTATTAACAGATTTCTAGGGCCTTTCGATCAGTTCCGCGAGGCAGTGGTTTTCAGGTTTTATCAGGCACTAGTACCCCACGGAGAGCTTCTGCAGAGCCCGACTGCTGGACTGAGGAGGTAGGTCTGAGGAGAGGCTCTGGGACTGGTGTTTCTAATACGGGGGAACCTTTGCTCTGCCTTTCTAGGCTCTTTTAGCTGGTCTACAGATGAAATTGCCGTGAGACAGATGAACAGGAGACAGTCAAACTTCATTGCATGTGTGTGGGGATTGGGGAGGTTCCATTGCCACTTACGTGCCGTCTGAGAGGAGGAGGTAGGGATCCGGGACTTCAGAAGGGAGGAAGGCAGTTCAGAGGTGGAAGAACAAACACTTGGTAACCAAAGCTTTGTTAACGTGGTACAGACACAGTGGGACACAGAAGACTGGTCCCCGGTCCCTGCTGAGCTCCCCCTACCACGCCGCACCCATAATCTTTGTAGGTGTCTCTGTGACAGGGCTTTCCCCGGACCTACGGCCCTTCATGTAACTTCTAGGCAGTTAAGGGAGAGGTAAAGAAAGACTCTGAGTTGCCAGGTCTTTTAAAAATAATCAGCCTAAAATAACCCTTGTGCCAAAGAGACGCATTTTGGGGTGGCACATTTTGTTCCCCTGTGCGAACGAGATCCCCAGGAATGCTGTTGCTGGTCTGGAGACCACACTTGGAGAAACATCGCAGCGGGTCTAATCTCAGACGTTTTTATTAATGTATATCCTGTACACATTCATCCTTGGGTTTGACAACGTACAAGAGTGTCCTTGTAATAATGTTGAGCTAACTGAGAAATAACAGAGCATCCCAAACTCACCCTATAATTTCTAGGGTCCTTTTTACAAGGCATAAAGACATGTGATCATCCGGAGGCTGAATGGGAAATTGCAAAGTTAAGTTTTAAATGATAAAAAAAAATCTGGAGATTTGTGTTTTTTTTCCTAACTGAGTTCCGATCTTGAAGGCCAAACCAAAAGTTTAACGAAGAGTCGTCTCACCAGATTAAGATAGGATCTATGGATTCTTGAGATAAAATACTTGGTTACCTTTTTAATCAAGGTGTCACTCCGATACTTTGGAATGGACGTAGTGGAAGGTAACATGACCGCAGGGGATTGTGCCCGTGGGGATGAGCTGCCCAGCTTCCTGGTCATGGAAGGACATGTTGCCCAGCTGTCAGCAGGCAGCCTCAGGCGTTCAGCCCCCAGTGGGTTTTGTTCAGCTGCAGAGCTGCCTTGTCTAAGTGCTCTCCTTTCCAGGGTGGCTCACACCCAGTGATCCCAGGTGTGACTCTGGGGTCCAACTCTGGACACAGCCATGTATGTTCGAGTTCCCCATGGGGCTGCTGAAGCACTGTGGGGCCTGCCCCCTGTTTGACTTCTGCCATTCTCCCCTCTGCTTCCATCTGCCACTGTCTCAGCATCTGCTCGCGCAGAACCCAGCCTCTGACCTCAGCACCTTCACAAGTGAGTAAACTTTGTCCTTTATTATTTTTTAAAATCAAGAACATGATAAAGCAATGCAAAGCACAGAAGATTATCCTGGGTGAGTATGCAGTCCTGTTTGGACAAGTTAAACTAAAGAGTAAGCACTTACTATCCATTCTTAGACTAAATATTTCAAAACTAGTTGTCACTTTAATAAAAAGAAAGCCAAGTTCTAGTTTGTATTAGTACAGTGTTTGGCAGTAAAGGGTTCTTAAGTTACAAGCCCATCAAAACTAAGCAAACTGTCAAAATTTTAACATACTTCCTTATTTTTCAGGCTCAGGTATTTAAAACCAAGGTAACTAAAATGCAGTTCCCTCTAAACATCTCCAACTTGCTGTATAAACTCAACTTTTGTTCTCCACCATGCCCTTTCATATTCTGGAACAAGCAGACACTTTCCTTTAGAACAATACTCTTCTGATTTTCCTGGGAAAATGAAATTGCATCCCGTTACCTTGCATATTCAGTTGTGTCTAACTTCTGCTCAGTGCTCCAAATTAACTTCTGTTTTGCCGAGAGGTGGGTAGTTGCTAATTGCCTATCACAGAGACAGTTTAGCAAACAAACAAGCAAAACTGAGTCCCTAAAGCCACACATATCAGCCTTTACATTCGTAAAGTGGCAAGAATGAGCAGATCTAATAACATGATTCAAAATTATAACCACTCTGTAGTAAAGAAACTGAAGGTACATGTATTAAACCTGTACTTGGGTTTCAGTGTTGTACTCAGAAATTATCCAGGTATCTAAAACTTATCCAGTAATTAATTCTATCTAAAATTAGCCCAGGATTTTCTAGTTACCAAAGGATGTAGGATATTATGTTTAAGCTGAAACTCTACAGAACAAAATTACTATTAATATCAAAAAGCTTATCAGAATTATAATTTTAGTTGAGTATATTTTTACATTTTTCATAATCCTAAAAATAATATAGGAGTAGAAGCTTATTTGATTAATAAGTGAGTGTAAGACATTTGAGAAATTCATGAACAAAATCATATCTTTAAAATGTCATCTTATATAATATTGAACTCTGCTATAATCACAAGAAAGATAATATTGTTTTCATAACCAAAACTGTTAAACCAGTCTTATTTGTCTGGTGGTTTTATCTTGATTATATAAACTTGGACTCTTATAAAAACATGCTTTTGGGCTAGTGATTTGTTTTATCTTTGAAAGCTATCACATTTAAAATTCAGTTTATATTCTGGGGGAATTTTAGGAACAATTCACTCATGTAAGTAGTAATCTCTCTGAACCAACACAAAACAGAGCCTTTTTATTTTGAGACTTTGCCATTAACTTACTGATAACCTACTAAGGTAGGACAGTATTTCACATTTACACAGTGAGAGGTTATGGCTTTTTCTCAATTTTAGACAGATAGATACATTCTTCACTTAAACTCTGAGCCACAGGTCAAAACAGAAACAGAACTGAATGTGGCCAAGAATCAGAAATACACACACAGGCAGAAACAGGGGCAGCAGAAGTCTCCTGCTGCTTGACACTGACTGTGGGAGCCAAGAGAAGATGTGCCTAGGCTTAAACAGCACAAGAATTTGTACTTTTGATCAGTGTAGTTTAATTGGCTTTGGCAGATGAGTGCATTTGAGCATCTCAGTAGAACCTCCCAAACTGCCAAAGCACAATTCTCAAAGAATCAAAAATGACTCTCTTATAAATGTTAATGCGTTTATTCACCCCATTGCTTAATGAAGAAACCACTAAGGTGGGAAGATTGACTCAAGATAGTTTGAGAAGTGGAGTCAGATAAAAGAATATCAGAATAAATTGAATCCTAGATACAAACCTAGTTAATGCATTTCAGGGCACATGACTAACTTTTGGGATTACCTTTCCTATGGATAGAAATCTACAAGGTCACGTGTAACCACAATTAAACACTAAAAAGCAGGTACTTTCCTTTATGTACTTATATATTTCTTGATGGAGCCAGTTAAATGTTAGAGTTGAAATGACAGATACCTCTTTATTTCTAAATGTTGGTGACTTTAACAAGGTTTTTTTTTTTTTTTTTTTTTTTTTTTTTTTAACAAGAGACTGGATCTGAATTTACTTTAGCAGCTTTGGCTCTATCATTAATCAATTTATATAATATGTATTGATTTGTGAGTCAGTCTATAAAGTTTTACTTTTTCCAACCATGATACTTCTGTCATCAAGATAAAATGAGCTCAAGTTGCCAATAAGCACTAGTTGATTCATTCAGTACTTAAAACACTCAAGATTCCAATAAAGTGTTTTTCAAAGGCTGTTCCCTGAAACAGCTTTGTTGAAATTACCTGGGATACTTGTTAAAAACAAAGACCCTTGGCAAGATCTCAGGCCTATTGAATCTAAGTCTTGAAGGAGGTGGACTGGGAACGTGCATTTAAAAAATTATTCTAAATGGTTCTTATGCCCACTAATCACCCCTTGTCTAGAGGGAAAGAAAGATGCCTGCCTAAAATAAGTTAATACCAAGAAAGGCTCAGGAAAACAGACCTAAGTCATTTTGTGCCTCCAGGGATCAAGCCACTGTTTGAGCAGAAAGGGTAACTGTTGACAGACTGTTCCAGGGTTAGCATGGTATGTGTACTGAAGGGACCTCGTATTCACTAAGGTATTGGTGTTACCGAACAGTATTTACATAATTTTAAGTGTGATACCGAAAACTTCTGTTAGTTTACACTCTTTAACTTAACCTTCCTGTTAAGTTGATGGTGATCTTCGCTGCTGAACAAAACCTTGGTCTCAAAGGAAAGGGGGTGGATTTGTCCTAAGATGCAATTTGCTATGGGAGAGAGGGAGAGAAACCCTGTTTAAGAAAGTACTACTGGATCTTGCCTTTCACTTTGCCTTCTTCCCTGCCTGTGTGCATAAATCTGAACCATCACATTTTCAGTCTTAGTAGAAAAATTCTGGAAACTGTCCTAGAATTAAAAGCTTGATATTTTTATAAAATTAATTGTAGCTAGCAATTTATTGCTTTAAAAGTATAATCTCTTATATGGTCCATATCAGAAATAGGCATTTGCTCAATTAAGAGTTAAACATAGCATTTGAAAATGGAACTACTGCAGTTCTCATTAGCTGATGGTTTATTGGGGTGGGTGTGTATGTGTATATATTGAGGGGGTTGCAGAAAGGGAGGTGGGTGGGCAAAGAGAAAAATACACGCTGAAGGTTGAACAAATAGAATTATGAAGTAGAAAAAAAAATGTAGTGGCAACTCTTCGTACTTATCCCACATCATTTTAAAAAGTTTCTTCCTGGCCAAAACCTTTAGGTAATAATATCAAAATGATTGTAAATAGTGTTTTGAGATTTTTGTTTTACTCCTCTTTTAAAAATTCATTTTCTTTGAAACACCTCAAATTCTCTTCCTATGAAATGACTTTATCAACAGGCACAGGAACAAACAAGCAAAAAATGGCTGGAGAACGTGTCTTCAGCAGGAATTGAGGTTTGAGGCAAGAAACAAAAAAATCACAGGAGACCTAAAATCTTGACATTGAATTATCCAAGCAGTCCTGAGTTAACAGGAGCTGCATTTTGTTGGCATTGACCACTTTGCTGGCTGAGGCCGAGCAGGGGGCTGCTGGTAGCAGGAGCTCTGGGGGCGTGGTGGTTTCCTCTTAGCCACCTGTTCACTCTGTCCCCGCCTAAGCCCACACACTTGATAGCAGAGCTGCTTTCACGGTTCTAGGACCTTCTTTGGAGCACAAGCCCCAAAGATGGTAGAGCTTTAAAGTAAGATTGAAAACCAGGAAAGGTATTGTCACTGCTGCCCTTAGACCTGGGTATGAGAAACCCTGCTTTGGAAGTCCGTGCCGGGTCCTCCCCAGGCTGTGCCTCTTCCCACAGAGGATGAGTCTGTGGGCCAAGGGGATGTGGCCACCAGCCTCCCCACTGTTCTAGACGGAGCTTTGCTGTCCATTATGGATAAGAACCCGTCCCCCCTTAAATTATTTTTCCCATTTGTGGCTGACTAATACTCCTGTGAAATACAAAATTCTGCACTTGGATGTTGTAGCAATGTCAAATTGCAATGAAAGGCTCTAAATGCTTCCTTTATCTGCACTTGAAGCAGACTAGAACAGTTCAAGGACCAGGTTCAAAGACTGCTTTGAATAGTACCTTCTAGACCACGAGTGGGTCCCCAGGATCCTCTGCCCAAAGGGACCTGAGCTGCCTCCGGGGACCTGTGTAGAATATCTCCCTAAATTCATACGCTGGAGGCAGATTCTGCCAGTGTCTGAGGGACAGCTGTGTTTGGGCGGTGGGTAGAGCTGGGGTATGTGGGCTGCGGTGACCACATCTGTGTGCCAGGCCCCTTGCAGTGCAGGACAGAGCCGGGCGTTGGAGGACTGTGTGTGTGCAGAGGAGGTGGAGGAGAGGGAGGGTGCCTGCTATGAGCTGAGGGATTCTGAATTTGAACCTGGCCTTGCAGTCATTATAAAGCATATTTATCAAGGCAGGAGTGTAGAACATATTTTATTTAACAGCTTGTTAGATTGATTTATTACTTCTAACATTTAGACATACGGTATGTGGATTTTTCATTTGTATTCTTGTCCAGGGACCTACAAATGCTGAAGGCAGGCCTGGTTACGGCTCAGGAAGCCTACTTATGAGATGACAAAGACACCCTTTTATAAACTCAGATGCTCTTTTAAACGTCTTTATTTAAAAGTCCTTGGGGGAGCTCCATTTTTCTTCAGAGATTCTGTATTTTTAAGACTGGGCTTTAGGATTGATGTGGATTAGAATCTGAGCTTCTCAATGTTTCATATGTTGTAATGTATGAAAAATTTAGGCAAGTTACTTAGTCTCCCTGGTTCTTAGTTTATTCATCTGTAAAATGGGCATGATAATTTACCATATATCACATAGGGTTGGGTTAAGATTAAACTAGGAATGTTCAAAAGTGCCTGGTACATAGTAACTAAATGGTAGCTACCATTTTAGGAAGAATTTTTCACTGTTGAAGCCATCTGGCAGCTCTGGTTATAATCTCATTTTTCCAGATGTGATTTTAGAGTTAGGAGAGGCTGGGGGATATGTGCCAACAAGTAGATGAAGACCAATAACCCTTTTCACTAAGACTGATGAAAATCTAGTTCTCTGTTGAATGTGGCAACCAGTCTCAAGAAGAGATCACCTTCTGTCAGCTCTGGGAAATGGACATTTAAAATTTTTTGAGTTTGAGAGTCTTTTCTAACTTGAATGATAGATTTCTGATAAATCCTCTGCTGATTCTGGTCTTGGCCTGCTCCGCCTCGCTTTTAAATTGGGATTAAATTTTAACAGACTCCCAATTGTGTGTGCTTATGTTATCACCGAATGTTGTATCAGGCGTTATAAATAATTCCTAGGCAATATTTAGAATGGCTGCGAGCCATTTTTAGAACGAGTTGAGAATTATTTACAATACCCTACTCACACACTTTGCCTGTCTTATGTTCACTGTTTTTTTCCGTAAAATCCTTAAAGCAGAGAGGCTGCTATCACTACCTAGGGGTTTATCCTGTGCCAAGTCAAAGATGGTGGTAAACATTTTACTTTTTTCTGTCCAAAGCCTAAATGAACTTGCAGTTTCCTTAGCTCTCCATGGTGTAACTGGCCTCCAGGTTACGACTCGACTCATGCAGTTTCTTCTGTACAGAGCCCCTCTTTTGTTCCCTTTGTGTCCACACTTCCTCACTGTGTATCTGAATATGCATTGACCAGACCTCTCCCATTGGCAGGAACACCTGCTCAGCCATAAACAGCACCATTCTCCCAGCAACATCGAGACAACTCCTTAGAAGGTAACGTTTCTTCTGGATCTCCTAAGGGATCAGGGTGATCCTAGTTCTGGATTGTATAAACTGTCAATAGTATGTCATTTAAAGCACAGCCCTCTGTCTCAAAGAAGCTGTATAACAATTCCTTGACTTCCAACGGGTAGAAGAGTTCTTGGAGTTTCTGAGATGCCATTCCTGGGTTATAATCCTCAATTTGGCTTGAATAAAACTTTCTGTTTCTGTCTTAGATTGATTAACTTTTCATCGACAGATCTGTCCTCTTTGGTACCAGGAGTTAATTGAAAAAATTGGGTATATGACCAAAGCCTTGCCTGGAATGTCTTATCTGAGAATGATTCTCAATTTAATTAGGCATGACAACCGCTTTTAAGAAAACAAGATGAACTTATTTTACTTAGAACCTTTTTATGGAGCCAGTGCCGATGAAAGCTTCTCAGGACAACTGCCCTGGAACCTGGCTTGCTGGGGCCCAGTCTTCCAGGTGGTGAGGAGGCCACCTTCTTGGGAGGCCAGGGGCCTTGAAGAGAGAGGGGTTCACCCGCACTCACAGGTACTGCAGGTGAAATTTGGTTTTGGTGTTTTTTGGATTTGGTTTCCTAGCCTTGGGATAGCAAATGCTAGAAACTTTAAGAAGTCCAATGTGACATTCCTTATGAGAAAACTACCCAACGGAAGTTTATTTTGGAATTGTTCTGCACTGTAGCCCTCTAGATTTCCAAAGCAAACTTGGGAAATCCTCTTGCTGCTGTGGTGGAGGGGAAATTTCGACCAGCAATTAAAATGACATAAGGCAGATTCACAGGAGAAAATCAAATTCATTACGTGCCTGTGGGAATTCAGAGGATGAACTCCAAAGACAGCAAGGCAAGGTACAATATTCTGGACTAAGGAGAAAGAGGGAGGGGTCTGAGGCTTCAAGAGGAAGTAAGGCAATTCACAGGAAGAAAGAGTTAATGGGCCATCTAGAGACAATGGGGCAGAGAGAGGACTTTGAGCAAAAGGGCTTTGCTAGCCCCCCCCCCCCCCCCCCCCCCGCCACACCTAATACTTTGCAGTTATCTATGGTGATAGCCTCTTCCTGGGGCAGGCGTCCTATCTTGCATCCTTTTAGGCAGTTAGGGGGAAGTTCAAAGGTTCTTCCTGAGTCTTTGGGCCTTGATTGTTCACAGCTCAAAATAATCCACAGGCCAGAGTAGCACATCTTGGAGGCAGCCTGCCCGCTGAGTCCCACCCCTGCACCTCCACACACGATGAGGCCAAATCTAACGAGGCTAGCCCTGTGGGGGTGGCTCCTTTGGGATTATTCTTGATCAAGGTGGAAAGATCAGAGCCCAAAAGTCGTAAAAGGCTTTAAATTAGGCCAAAAGATTTCCCAGCGTCTTCAGTGGCAAACTGTGTTTAGAGCATACCTTTCAGAGTTCCCTGATTCTACTGGGTTTGTGCTTTTAATTGTCTTTGAGTTATTTTACACCTCTAGAGATGACTAGATCGAGTTCACTCTATAGCCCTTAGCTTTTACGATACTGATATAATGCACATAATTCTTACCTGTAGACATGCAGGAAGTTTTTTGTGCTCTAGAGGTTGAATTGACTTCATCTCCACTGTGGAAGAAGCTAGCTTTGCATCCCTCAAGCAGATTTGTTTCCTGATGGGCTTAGGTTTGTTCAGTCTGGTCCTGGGATTCTCCTTTGAGGTGTTTATGAGAGCTTTCCAGTTCCCCCATGAATTAATGAGTTCAGTCTTTGACCTGGTGTTACATCTGTGTGAGAGTCATGATTGTACCTGGCTCTGAAAAATCATCCTTTCCCTGTGAGGAAATCTTCCTGCTGCTGTATAAGGAGGCATCCACCGGTGTTCGAGGAAGGGGGTCGGCGGGGAGCTTAAGGGAGTTGCTTTTAATCAACTGGTGAAATCCTTGAGCATCTGGAGAACTGGTGTGTTTGTACCTGGGCACCTGCCCTGGTTGCATCCCAGCGTCTCCGTGGGTCCAACCTGGAGTAGGTGCTGCCAACACTGCTTCCCTCCCCAGTTGAATTCAGTTGTAGATAGAAAAAAGACCCGTGCAGGTGGTTGGATGGCTTGTTTATGTTCAAGTTTGTTGCTGATTCTACAATTCTACATGGTAAGTAGAATAAAAACACAGAAATAAGGCAATATTTTGCTGAGGCAGAGTCGGTAGCTGAGGCAGGTAGGGAAGCTTTAAGGAACTTCTAATGAAAAATGGCAGCTGACATTTAATGAGCATGTACTGTGTGCCTGGCACTATTGTAAGAATGTGCCTCATTCTCTAGCCCTCAGTAGACCTAAGGACAAGGTACTCTGAATAGATTCATTCTTAAGGTGAGGAAAGGGGGGCCCAGAGTGGCTAACTCGCTCCAGGAACACAGCCGACTGCAGTTTTAAAACATCAGTTCTTCTTTTTAACGTTAGCTTATATTTATTCATTTAGTCTTCTGATCAAAATCTTATTTTCATGCAGTTCTTACAACAGCCCTATAAGAGAGGTTTAATTTTCCCCATTTTGCAGATAAGAAAACTGAGGCTAAATAGGCGTTTGGTAGAGATTTATCTTGTACAGTGTTTCCCGCTGAATTAGCCCCTGTGTGTCTCCTTGTGTCATGTGCTGTGCCTGGTTTTACTCCGTATAACTGCTCAACCTGCTTTTCCTTCCAGTGAGCACGGGGTTTCAGGTGCTCTGCATCTCCACCTCTTAAAGTTGGGTGAGCTCTGCTCTCTCCGCAGTGGGGAAGGAGCAATCTCCCCAGGAGACGCTGGTGTGTGCTCCTGCAGGCACTTGGGAAAGTGCTGGCCTAGGAAGTTACTGCCCCAGTTCATGGACGATGCAGAGGAGGTAGCTGACCAAGTACAGCTGTCACAAAGAGCAGCCCACAGAGAAATGTGGGGTTTTTTTATGGGGGTGATCCCCTCCTTTTCTTTGCCTGGCCACTCAATATATTAATTAGCTTTCAGTGAGTACCTGTCTTTTCCCCTCTCGTTGCTAGTTCCCAGCGCACTCCATCCATGCCCCCGCCTTGCCTGTCAAACCGCCCCCCCCCCCCGCCTTCCTTCAGAATGAGACTCACAGCTCTGCAGTCCCCAGCCAATCTTGGTAGCGCTCCGTGATGACTTCAGCGGTGTGTTCTTGGCTGCCTCTAGCTTGATTTCAGCTGGTTTTTGTTCATTCAGTGGCAGATTGTTAAATAACGCGTTTCTCCTGCACCGGAGTTCCTCATCCATGTGGCATCTGGTATTTTCGTTTCTGCTTGTCACAAACGTCATGGCGTCCCTAGTCTCCGGTTGGGGCCCTCAGCTCTTAAGTTCAGCACTTACGTAAGCTGGGTCTTTGCTCTCTAAACACTGGAGACATTGCCAACCCTTGGAGTCAGATCAGTCAATGTGCAAAATAGGTTTATTGTTTGTTTCTTGTAGCCGCTGTGCTCGCTGAAGCGGGGACTTCATTCTTCTTCCTGGTGCCAGGACACACAAACCCCAGCCCTGCTGCTGTAGTGGGGTGGGAGGGGACAGTGCCCTCCCTCTTTTGTGCTCCAGCCTCTTCTTTCCAGTTTTGGTGAATGTAATGCAAACACTTTTCTTTCCACACATGGGGGAGCTGGTGAACGTGGTCGAAAGGTACAAGCTTCCAGTTATAAGTACGTGTTACAGGTGTAACGTACAACATCATGATCATAGTTTAAAAAGCCACATTTGAAAGAGTGAATACTAAAAGTCCTCATGGCAAGAAAAAATTTTCGTTACTATGTGAGGTGATAGATGTTAACTGAACTTACTGTGGTGACCATTTTGCAGTACTTATGTATGTCAAGTCGTCCTGCTGTGCACATTAAATGTGCGATGTGTCATATCTCAAAACTGGAAGAAAAAGAGAATTTTAAGGATTAAATTTACCTCTTTGAATTTTCTCTTACCCTCCCTGTTTCTGTTAGTAGCCTTTTCCCCATCCATTCCTTCCCAAAACCTGTAACTGTCTTCTCTCCTTACATATTTGATATCTAATGAGTATAAACCCTGCCCATTTATTTCAGTGTATCTTCCACCTACCTTCATCTTACTATTCCTTGTTAAGTGTACTGTATTCAGTTCCTCAGTATTAATAGCTGTTTCTTCAAGAATTACATATAGGCAGGTCCCTGCACCCCTACACTTTGAAGCAGTTGCCCATTGTTGTATTAGGTTCTAGAGATACCTGCCTGGGCAGGAAGGGCGTGTACAAAACAGGGTGTCTTTATTACTAATTGGGGCTTGAATTTCAAAACACTGCCAGCTCTCTTCTGGTAAAGGGCTGAGTTGTATTTCAGTTTCAAAGACTATTTTCCCCCAAACTCGCTTACAGCCTAGAGAATATATAGCGTAAGCCGCATATTCCAGCTTTTTCTTACTTGAACCTTTCTCTGTTTTACTTTTCAAGGTAAGTTTGGCTCTCCAAGCAGGAGGAATTTCGCATGTAACACTGCTAATCAGATGAATTCAAGTATGAGTCAAATTATTTAAAAAGAAACCCTTGAAACCCCTCGGGCCTCCCACCAGTTCTTTGTCCCTACCAAGGCAGCCCCATTCTGTGCCCTTCTGGGTTCCGCTTTGTCCTTGACCTCTCTCTGCAGAGGCTGAATCTGGTGATTGAGGACTAGATGTGACGACTAGGGTTGGATTCAGCCTTCTTGCCTCGCACTCGTCCCTGCCTGTGCTCCCTCCTCCACGGTCTAGGCCACCGTCAGAATTGGCTTCTTAAAATGTCAAGTCACCACACCTACCTGAGTGGCACAGAAGCTGCTTGTTCCTTGAGAGTGATGCAGCGCTGCCCGGCCTGTCCGTCAGCTCCCGCCGTTACCTTGGCTCACCCGGGCCGCTGGACTCCTTCCCGGAGGTTGGCCCCTGCATTATTCAGCAGCTCCTCTCTCAGGACCCTGCCTCTGTGTTCAGAGAAGTGGTTTTGCTCTCTGTGGGCAGCAAACATGAAGAGGTTTTATTTTTATTCCATCATCACTTGAAACCACGTTCTCTTGCTCTTGTATCCCCAGATATCTGGAACGGCAGTCCATTCACTTTCCTCTGTTAAAATCCGGACTAATGTGATTAAGAACTCAAGTGTCATGCCTCCCCTTCCCGGTTCAGGTTTGACTCTCGGCTCTAGAGATCCGCAGGTGCCTGCTGGGAAGGGAAGGGGTGTGTCTGCCCCATCACTTCCCCTCCTCCCCTCATCTGGATCCCCTGGGGTTGTGCCCTGGGAAGAGGGGACAGGGAGGTGGCAGGGAGTTTCCTGTCACTGACCCACCTGCCGCTGATGCTCTCGGCTGTGAGCTGTGTGACCTTTGTGAAATGTCATTCGCCTGCTGCCCTCCTCAGCGGTGCCACTGAACCACCCGAACTTAGCATGATGCCCTTGAAGTCCATCCATTTGTCACAAATGGTAGGATCTCCTTATTTTTAATGATTGAGTAACATTCTGTTGTGTGTATATGTATATTTTTCACACTTTCTTTATCCGTTCATCCATCCATGGACACTTAGGTTCCTTCCCGTGAATATTACTGTAGTGGATGTGGGGGTCCAGATATCTTTTTGAATTAGTGTTTTTGTCTTCTTCAAATAAACACCCAGAATGGAATTGCTGGATCATATGTTAGTTCTATTTTTAATTTTTTGAGGCGCCTCCATACTGTTTTCCGTAATGACTGTTTGTGTCAGCAGTTTCCTCCTGTTGGTTCCTGAGTAACATTCCCTGGTACAGATGCAAGTTTCCTGTGGTGCTGCTCTTAGGACTGTGGCTGATCCCTCTGGGACTGGGTCCTGGTTCTCCTCTGAACTCAGTATTGACCTTGCTCAGCAGTAATTACTACTGATCCCAGTTGGGGACGTCGTATACCAGCTGTTACTTCTGCCTCGTCTTCGTTGGAGCAGCAAATATAGCCAATGGGTGTTTTTGTCCTTTATCTTCCTGAAGCTTTCTTTCCAGCAGGATGTGATTTTGTTCCTTCAAGTTTAATGCTTCCCTGTTCACAGCAAGTTCTCAAGGACCTGTGCTGTGGAACACGTGTGAGGCCGCCCTGTCTGACGCTGGATGGAGATTTTTTATGGCTCTGAAGGGGATTATATTTCACTGAGTCTTCTGTAGCTTAGGACCGGGGTTCTGATCATACAGAACTCAACTCCAGCCCGTCCCAAGTTCTCTTCCTAGGCTCCAGGGGTCTTAACCACTGTCTTTCAGATGGGACTCTTTTGGGCCTTTTGTGATATGCCCAGATTGTGGGTGATTTTTAGAATCATAAAAGGTATAGCAGTGTCTAGGTTTAAAGCACTCTATGTTCTAGCCTCACTTGACCTTGATTACAACATTGTGTTTGAGGAAGGGGAGACCGGTGCTAACGTTTACTCAGTGCCTGGTCGTGTGCCAGGTGCTCGAGCTAATCGTCTCACCTGCTGTTCCCGGGAACTTTGTGGGGGGTTCCTCTCGCTTTCCAGGTGAGTGACCCGCAGCCTAGAGAAGTGAAGTGAGTTGTCTGCAGACAGGGAGTAACTAGTGCGATCAGGATTCAAACTCAGGCTTAGCAGTTCACACAGCCGGCCTATCCGGGCACCAGTCCTGTTGCATTAGGAGCCGGCTCTACCCCTGACCACGTCTTAACCATTTATACCTGTAGTCACTCTGTTTCCAAGGAAGGTCACATCCTGAGATACTGGGGATTAGAACTTAAACATAACTTTTTTCGGGAGACACTGTTCATACATGATGGTACCTGTTACTAGGGCTCTACTAGGCACAAGGACAACATGATGGAAATTACCCTCTCAAATTTAGCTCACACTCTCTAGAGCACTTCAGTAGAGTGATAATAATTTAATATATAAAGATGCTTTTCCACAAGAGTCCTAGTAGGAATTATAATGTTCATAGTCTAGTAAAACTTCGTAATTGAGGAAGCAGTTGAATTGAAAAGTCCCTTTCCCCTGTGAAAAATCACATGCGTGACAGAGTAGTTAGGCTAAAACTTCGTAGTTCTCAGGTTTTATTGTCTAGACCTCTGCATTGCTGATCTAATTTGTTTCTTTTTTCTTCTTTTTTTTGGAGCCTTGTTTTCTTTAAGCATGTGCTTTGTTATTCTTGATCAGTAAGGCTCAAGATGGCATTTGGTAAATTATACCTGCTATTATTTTGCTTAATTTCTTTCTACAACATCCATATTGAAGCAATTTAATATTTTCTAAATTTTCCATAAATGAAAACACAGAGTGGGGACGGCTCACATGGGGACTTATCTCAAAGTTTATCTGAGATTTTTTAAATACCTGTTTTTCAGTGACACAATGCTATTTTAAAAACCATTTTCCACAAATCATATAATGGGCATTCTCTGTATAATGGAAAGTTAATTGGTTATTGCCTTTTAAAATTCTACTTTCCTCTAAACACATTTTTGTAAACTATCCCATGTGACTTGTTGCCATGTTGAATTTGAAACTCCAGCTGACTAGACAAGGATCATGTCTAATACACCTGGTTTACCTGTCAGTCTCAATAAATATTTAAAAATCAGGCACAGCTATCAATTTTGTACTTACAGTGCCTGAGTACTTCCCATTTCTGTACAGAACCAGCCACAAATCGTTTTTAAAGATACTGGTGAAGAATATGCTCAGGTGCATTTAGAGCTCATTTAATATGTTTGACAGAAAACTCAAGATGGGAATCTGGGAAACAAACAGGACACAAAATCAAGTTCTTTTTAAATTGATGAAACTACTTTTAAAAACGCTCATCACCTAGTCCTTTCTACTATAACATGCACACTGCTTTTCCCACCTCTTCTTGTCCTCACAGCAGAATCACTGGAAGCAGATGTTGGATATTTTACGTCAAACCAATCTTACGACTATCCTCCTTTACCTCTTGGCTTTGACAAAACCTTCTCCTATGTGATCATAGAATATCATGGTATATTACAATATTTTCTTTTGGAATTTCTTGGAAATAAGGGTATTGCCATTTCTGAGTTTTTTTTGGGGTGGTTTGAAATGAGAAAGCTATTTTTTGAAAATGAATTCAAGAGCGTGCTGTAGAAATAAGAATTTTAGCATCTTAAGGTTTTGGGGATTTAATCTTTGCTCTTAATGTTACTCTGCTTGAATTTGGCTAATTGTACCATATAAACACTGAGCCAGAGTCGCAAAACATGAGGCCTCGGTGTTTCTTTCATTCATCTAGAAGCTCCTAGAGGCGGTGGAGGAAGCACCAGGTGGTGGCTGGGAGCACAGACTCCGAAGCCCCACTGCCAGCCCAGATCAGGTGACCTTGGACCTCAGCCTTCCATCCTGAGGATGAAATGAGCCAGGCTCTCAGAGCAATGCTTGATGCTTAGTAAATGCTACACAAATTTTACTGTTACCCTTCCAAGCTTAGTTCATTGTTACATTAGCTGTGTGGTCTGGGGCAAATCCTTTAACCTTTTGTAGGTTTATTATTTGCATTTCACATAGCTCACGAGCTTTTCATGAGGGTTAAGTTAGGTAATTTATGAAGAAATCCAGTGTGCTTGTAGCTTACTGCTTTTAACTGTGCGAGGCCATCCATAGACATGGAGTGTTCTCTTGAAGCATTATGGTGGCTAAGAGTGACGAGCGTGTCCTAAGCTCTTAAAACCCATCGTTCCCTGAGTGAGAGTTGTTTGGACGCTGGGATCTCTCTTGATCATGGCAGTCATTTAACATGTTGCTTGATATCATCATCATCATAATATATGTATTGCTTGATATATAATATATGTAATAGTGAAGTATATCCAACTACTTTGTTGTTGTAATTCAGGCCATAATCACTGCGTAGTTGTTCGTCAGACCATAAAGCATGGAAGTCTCTGGAGTAAAAATAAACCGAGTCGGATAAAACATGATTTGTTGCCTGCAGTGTCATCACTCCAAGACGCGTGGCTCAGGGAAGCTGGTTGCTGTTAGTGAGATAGCAGTTTGGTTCTATAAATCTCAGCCATGACTATGACTGGAAGTTCAGTGCTTTCAACTTAAAAATAATACTGCACATCATTATGCTTTCACTGGGGGTGGGAAAGTGATAGTGAGTCAAAAGTGTAGCCTCAAGTTTTGTTGAAAAGAAGGGTTAAAAATACGTCATGATTTCCTTTGTTCACAAGAATTGGCCTAAATCCTGAGGAATAATTTGGGGCCCTTGTATGACTTATTTACTGATCTGAGGTGATAGTACCAAGTTTGGAAGGTAATGTTCTTTACCGTTTGTGAGGGTAGTAATTTCAGGAGTGCTGTAACCTTGTTTTGTGTTTCTAAGCAGCCTGCCTCGTTCAGGTTTTGGTTTCCTGGTTCATGATGTGATCATCATTCCATATGGCGCTCTTTATCTTCCAGCTCATATTTTCATCAACCAGCGCTATCTTGTTGCCCATTTAATGATGCAGAAATTCAGATTCATGGATGGCAGTTTCAGATGTTAAAACACCATTGCAAATTTACCTAAGGAAAATGAGTAAAAGGGTGTTTTTGCATTCAGAGCAAAATGAGTCTTTCTGCTATGGGAGGATTCTTGATCTCCTCAATTCCCATACCTTATAAAAACACCCAATTAGACTCTCTACAGTAAGAACTGTAGATTCCTTTGCTATGAATTGAACTGAAATACAGGAGGGAGTATATTTTAACTCTAATCATGTGTGTTAGGGTTATCAAACTGCCATAGACCTCTCATCTGTCGAAATGATTGATTTCAGAAGGAACACATCTTTCCTTTGGGTATCCAAGAGTCCCCCTCCCCCATTTTTAAATCTCAAAACTAAGTTCTCTTAAATCCATCCACGATCTTCACGCTTTAAACATCTGACACATGCTCGGTGACCTCCTTGAATGGAGATGGCAGAACCTAACAGTGACAGTCTGGAAGCATACCAAGCCATGTTACCCGGCCACTGAGCAGAATTCTAAACCATGGAAAGAAGTGCATGAATCTGGAGATAAGCATCTTAGATGGGAGACCTGGAGCAATGTGACTGCTGCTCATTGTCTTTGAAACAATTACCAAGTAATGCTGCTGTTAGCATCCTTCCCAGATACAGGGAGGTTGCCCAGTGTTTTTGGCAAGCTGGTGAGATGTTCTGATGACTTCTCAGTGGGTGCCTTTTCAGAAACAGGTGAGCATTGTTCCTGTAAATTGGCTTCCTAGTTTAGCTATCTCATTATTTCTGTGCAGGAATGAGTCTTTTTCACACAGTAGGTTGCCTTACTTGCATGTTTTAACGCTTGCTGTGGTTCCTTTGAGGTAATGAAAACATTCTTCCTACTTAGTTGAATCTCTGCTTCAGCTGTTTGCTTCAGCCTGGCAATATCCAAGACTGCTGGAAAGAGGTGTCCGTAACTGGAGTGGAGTAGCTATGGAGTAAATATTGTTCTTCTGAAGCTAGTGGCCACCCTTGTTGACTTCAATAGTTAGGTCCAGATGTTTTACAAATAACTATTTTCAAAAGTAAGGTAAGGATAAAAAAATATATATATAAGGCTCATATGTCTTGATCTGAATTGGCTATTTTTGATTCTTTTTCTGTTTTTATAGTGCTGTTTCAGATCCCGTAATAAGAATTCAGTTTTTATTTATGATTCAAAACCAATCTTCTAGATACTGCAAATCATTTAAGTATCTGAAAATATATTAAATAATATATGCTTACTTGTCAACAATGTAAAAGGCCTATGCATTTGTCACCTGGACTATGTATACATGTGTGGGAAAAATATTGATCCTCATTGGTCAGCCATCATATCATCTGAAGGCTGAAATGAAATCTAGTGGTTGGAGAAGGAACTGGGTTTAACAGGTCTTAATTTCTGCCTCTGGCATGACTTGCTGGAATACCTGACACTGATCACAAATCCTTTGTGCCTCCTTTCTTTTTTTCTGGATGGCAGGCCATCCCCTTCCTTGCAGGTCAGCTGCAGATTTAATTAAGCCTGGGAAAGTAGCTGGATGCTTGGCCTGGCGTCACTGGGCAAATAAGAACTTCAGTTTACCCATCAAATCCATCAACCAGAATCACTTTGGCTCACTTTGCTCATTCTAATCTTTGCCTCATTTTTCTCTCATCTAAATTTCAAAAAGTTTTATTGAAAGGGAAAAGAAGAAAAAGTCTTCATTCTTTATGAAATCTAGAAGACTGCTATTTGTGTATATGGATATGATTTGCTCCCCAAGGTCACAGACCAACATCTTGGAGAGACTAAGGAGTGAAAAGGGCTAACATAGGTAATAGATTAGTTTAGAATATAAGCAAATGATTTGGGGGGTGTGCAGTAGTGGGTGTGAGGCATCCACAGCTCTGCATAAACTCTGTGCGCGGTGTTGGGAGATTACCCAGCAGTCTGCGCTGATGTTTTGTGCACTGGTCAAGAAAATTTCACGTATCATTTATAAACTCTGTGCTATGATGTCACAGTGTCATTCTCAAATGCAAAGTAAGCAGAAAGAAATGCATGGGGGCAGACTCACTTTCTCTTCTTGTGGACTGCTGGCTCCGGGTCACAATTTCTGGATGGAATGAGATGGGGTCCCATACAGCAGAGGAGAGAATGACTCAGCAGTTGGTTTTTGAGTGTTCCGTTGTGGACGATGCCCTTTCACGCTTCGAACCCAAGCCGTGCTCAGAGTAGTTTCTCCTTGCACTCTTTTGGGAGAAAAAGGCAGGAGTTTTTGTATTTCCAAAAATGTGCATGGGTGAGTACTGCTTCATTGTCATCGTTCTCATTAAATGTGTGAACCTGATTCAGCAGCCTTTTCACCAGTGTTTCTCTGGGCCCCTTGGGAGTTCTCACCTGAAGGGCTCTCTGCGGAAGTCTCAGAGTAGACCCATTTCAGGTCTACCGATCACTGCATAGGCTTCCTCCAAATACTGAGCTTCATACTAACCTCCTTGTCCAGGCTCAGGAGTTGTCCTGTGACGGTCAGGCTTTGTTGATCACTTCCACGGTTTCAAATAACCAATTGCTGAAGTTTGCTTGATGTCCAAACCTTTCCTTTGCAGACCATCGCACTCCGACTTCCTTTCTAACCTGTAGGTTTCTTAATGATCCTTATGTTCAGTAGAGCTTGTTCATACCTAGAAATCAAACATCTCTAAATCCTGCCACCACTAAATAGCTCATGTTAAAGCACGCAGTCAACACAGAGCGACGTATCTTTGAGAGGGAGTCCTGGTGTGGTCAGAGGAAGGCTATCCGGCTCTCTGCCAAGGAGCCATGCAAGGTGCCGTTGTGCTGTGTTGTTACTTGAGCCCAGGATCTAGTACGAGCTCCCTAGTATGCTCTTCCATGTTTTATAGACGTGAAAGGCTGACTCATGCTAAGAAAACTTACATGATACTAAAACATATAAGCCATAATGAGCATTAAAATGGAGAGATGAGTACAGTGTACCAGAATCCCTGAGAAGCAGACTTAACTAGAGTTGCTTCATGAAGAGAGCAGCCCCGAGGAATATTTCACCATGGTTGTTTTGAATCTGTTGAATCATCCATCATTATGAAACTATGGAAACCAAAACATGTATGTCTTTTATGGGATTTGATAAACAAGGTCAACTTCAGGCTGCTGCTCCTTCTGCCCGAGTCTTGAGGCTGACTGTCCTCCTTCTGTTCAGCTTTTCTCCAAACTGGTAGCTGTGTTCCTCCTGTTCCATCTTCTAAATCTGCTTCCCTTCTATTATGTTTTGGTCTTTTTAGTTTCTTGAGATCCAGATTTAGAGAGAACCTCCTGGGTTGCTCCTACAAAGGCTAATCCTATGCATCATGCCCAGATTTTTCTAGTTTAGTACCAAATATTCCATTCCTGGATATGTGAGTAAGCAGCTGGTCATTTCTTGATGCCTCCATGGTTCACCAACATATAGTAAAACACTATAATAATTCTTTTATCTGCAGGTTGACAAAACATGTCTACCTTTCAACCAACTGCTCCATAAATTGTTCACTGTAAAACAGAAAAATGTAAGTATTTTGTGCAAATCATTGACAGTAGTGAAATTAGGGAGTATAGAAGCTTGTATAGATGTATAAATCAGTCATCAGTTGTTAATAAAATAACCTTGCATTGTGTGGGAATTTCCTCCACTGTATCCCAGCTGCTAACTGTTCAGTGGAAATTACACTGACAAAGAATTCACTGATTCATGGAATAATCTAACATATGTTGGGATGACTGTAGACTATTAGAAACTCCTTCCTTCTTAACTGGAGTTTTTGGTAAAAGTTTGATTCTTTCATTGTGAGAATAGTTTTCCATGCCTCTCCTAGTCATCTTCCTTAAATGTTAACATCTCACACTGAACAAGTATGTAATTTGGTCTGAAGGTACCATGTTTCCTTTTAAGACTCCAGCACTTTTTAATGCCCACATCACACTATGGGCTCATAGCAAGACTGTGATAACCTGAAACCCGACGTACTTTTTACAAATCCCAATGACAAACCAGATTTCCCTATCCTGTGATAGCACAAAAAATTCCTGTCATTCTAAATGCAGAACTTTCTGTGTATCCTGGTTACATCATTTTGTTTGGGTTTGACCTTTCACTCCCTCAAGGCCCTTTGGAATTCTTATTTCGTCGTGCAGTGTGTTTATCCAGTATAATGTAATGAGAAAAACAAAAGCAACCACCACCCCCCTTGCAATATTTTATAATAACTGCAAATGCAGTACAACCTTTAAAAGTTGTGAATCACTATATTGTACACCTCTAACTTACATAATATTGTACAGGAACTTCAATTAAATACTTCAATACTTCAATGAAAAAAATGAAAAAACTCCACACAAGCCTTGTATATCTTCATATAAGACACTGATAGAAAATATATTCTGAAAGGCCAAATAGAAGGTATGATGTCACAACATAGGATGTATCTCATTAATTCATTCCAATGTTCTTGGAGCCTGGTCCACGTGAGACACTGTATTAGGCCTTGTGAAGGCATGTTGAATTAACAAGGCCTTAGCTTTTATGAAGCTGATACTTCACTGGAGGAGATGAACTAGAAACAGTGTGATAGGAAACAAACGGGTAGGATAGAGAGTGATGGGGTGGGAGGTGGCATTTATACTAATGCCTTCAGTTTCAGAGGAATCCAGCTATTCAAAGAGCTGAGAGAGCATTCCAGGCAGAGGAGAACAGCAAATGCTAGCAGGAAGGAGTGAGCTTGGTTAAGAATAGAAAGTGTCCAGCATGAAGCTTAGGTTTCTTCTCTCTTCCTGAATTGCCGATAGCCTTTGACTAAGCTTGTGGAATTAGTACGGTTAGATGGATTGTTTACCATGACCCAATCCATATTGCTCCACGGGCTTCATAAGAATATCATGAGTAACTGTCAGATGTCTTGGCAGACTCCTGGTTTATTCTATAGAGCGTTCTTCTGATGTATAATTCAAAACGAGCAGAGTACCTTGAGGATTTGTTCTTAGTGAACTGTGTTGGCTTGTTGACTCAGTTCTTCTAAACCCCTTGTTCTTGGATCCTTGATAGAACTTATCAGGGATTTGAGTCAAGTTGAACAGTATCCTTTCTAGAATTTGTTCTTGAAATTGGAGTCAAGATTTTTTTATGTCTTCAGTCTATTCAAATTTCTTTTCTTTCTGATTATGCAAAGATGACCATAAATGATTCTTGATTGGAATCACAAGATGGTTCAATACTTGGTGATGTAATTTACTCCATTTTGAACAACTAGGTTTTCTCATGAGAAATGTATCAAGATTTGTTCTGGTTCATTCTGCTTTCAGTTTGGAGGCACTTTTCTTAAGAAAAAGGAATCAGAACAGTACTTACCTGCTGCATCCTGTCGATCTCCTCTGGCAGCCTCACCGCGTGTTCCCCGACGGCTCCCTTCCTGGCTACCATGCCTGGCCAATGCTCTCTTCTCTTGTTTTAAGCATAGCTCACATATACCAAACACAAGTCCTTTTATTTTTATTTTATTTAAAAATTTTGACCACAGATAAGGGCTTTTATACTGAGCAGACTGGAATGCAAAGCAAAGCAATGGTCACCATGGTGTGACTGCCTCCCAGGCCTTGAGAGAGCCATGCGGAGCCAGATTCTGGGACTTTCCACAGTTTCCCAAACGTTTCCTTTGCTCTCTAAAAGCCTCCCTGGTGGTGTGGACAGAATGTGGCTCAATGGGAAAGAAAGTCTACGTCCCAGGGAATTCCAGCACTCAGAAGTATCTTAAGGACTCTTAGAATTGAGGAGTGGCTGTTTTGGACTTTTTTCCATGCAAGAAGCTGTTCCAGGATGTAGGCCAACATTTGAAATCAGTAAGAAAAAAGAAACCGAAAACTCAAAGGTCACCACCAGACATAGTCCTTTTAAAGATAGCAGTTAGTGTTTTGGGGTCAGAAATGTTTTATTTGAACAAACAGGATTCTTAAATTAATTCCCAGATCACTTGTCATCAGAAAAACACAGGGGAAATAGATATTCACTTTCCTTGCTTCCCTCTGCGGACAAGGGCAGCCTATAATGTGGAGAAGAGGAGAGGATGGCACTGAACTTCCTTTTCAAAGCAGGCTAAAGGGCTTGTGGTGATATAAGTGTGCTGAATTCATCTCACATGTAACCATGGGAGCCGGACCCTACTCAGCCATGACTGTTCATCTTCTGTCGTAGGTTCTGTGCAACAGTGCACGCTCTTTCTTACCTCTATGGTTTACATCTGAGTGAGGCGAATCTACAGTACACATCTTACAAGATGAGAATGTCTGAGATATCTCATTAAAAGCTAGGAGTGAAGATGACCCTGAGTCACTTAAGGTGTCTGGCCCCCAGTTTCCTCATCTGTAAAAGAGCCTGGAAAGGTCATCTCTGACTCCTCCCAGCTGTGACACTCTGTAAGAAAACTGTCTTACTCCTGAATAGAAAGTTTGATCTTCTTTGTGGAGATTGAAACAGAGCTCTGATACTTTCTTTTTCATTCTTCAGCAATTTCATTTGCAACTTTTACATAAGCACTAGAAAACTGGATCAATTTGCCTTGGAATTTTTGAAGAACTTTAAAAATACATTCCACTTACCAGATGCTGTCCCCTCTACCGTATGAGGCGGCATTATGCTAGATTTTAAAAATGACCAGAACTTAAGTCATCACTCCTGGGCCATGTTCCTCCATTGAGCGATTTTTTATAAGGCCATATTCAGAGTTTCTTGCAGCCAAACACTATGAAACGATGTTCTTTAAATCTTCAGAGTCTTCTTTGTTGCCCAGTTTAAATAACTGATTCTGTTCCAGCATCTTATCTCCGTGTAATTTGGCAAACAATAAGTAATTTTAAGCCTTGTAAAATTTTAGGAACATCTTTGAATAAATAATGCAACCCCTTTTCAGATTGGGTTTCTTTTTTCTTCTTTAAGTTGAAATACTATCATTTTATCCAGACGGAAAACAAATTGCCACCAACGTCAATTCCAGTGGAATTTCATATACCTTTTTAAACTAGAGGCTTAGAAACAAATACAGTCATAGAATGTGGATCAGGTAAGCCAGACATTAAAGGTAGAAGTATTTTTCTCAATCTGTTTTTCAGCCTCCTCAGGATGTTTGGTTAAACACCATCACTTAGGGTATTCCTGACATGGAAAAAGCATTAAGATTAAATTTCCAAAAGAGAATATTCAGTCTTCATAATTTGAACCGAGGCATCAAAAAAAGATATGAGAGAGAAAAAAGGTTGTGTCTGGCTATATTCTGATTTGAGGGCAAAAGGAGAGGAAGGAGGGAGGAAAGATGATGAAGGAAGCTTTTGTTCCCCCAGTTCTCTCAATTCGGTTCATCAAATACTGTCTCATTTTTATGGACACTTGTTTCTTCTGAGTCTCAACCAGTCATTCTATTGTAATATATTTGAATCCTGAGAAGTAGTCTACAGGTGTTTCATAAATCTTGAGAATAGAACTGAGTTCTTGGTAGTTGGGTAATACTGAAACAAGATAGGTTATTTCAATATGTTTGATTAGATAAATTGACTGAATTAACTGCATTAATTGTTCTGGAGTGCGGATGAAAGTCTGGACTCGGATGAATTCAGAGACTTGGATCTGTGTTCTCCAAGGAATAGAAGGATGGTTGTTTATTTTTCCCTTTATTTAAAAAAATATTTTGGTAATATTAAATTCTTGAAAAAGCAGTGAACATGCAGGTTTGTTTTTGGTGTGAAATTAAATGTATACTGCCCACTGTGTGTGTGTGTACATATTGCATCATTATCACCACCATCCTGAAGCTCTTCATGGCTGCATGTCCCCCGAGGTAGATAAGAAGGCTGGAGAAGGAGAGAAGAATTTGGGTCCTGACATGAAGCCCACAGCATTTGCTATTGCAACACAGACACACCTCCTCCTTAGCTGGCTACCAACACAATGTGTGATTTGTTATTCTGCTTAATTCTCCAAGAAGTAAAAGATGCCAGTGGCCAACTTAATAGGGAACAATCCTTTTCTGTTGAGGAAAAGCAGTTAGGGTGTTTCTTGCACGCCATGAGTCTCTGCCTTCTGCCAAAATGTAACATCTCTGGCACAGTCCCTCAATGGGCTGAGCTCACAGAGGTCTGAAGGGTGGCCCGCAGGCCTTTTGTGGCTTCAGACTGAAATTCTAATAGGGAAGGTATTCTTTTCTGATAAACTGCTTTATCCCTCTGTTCAATGTGAACTGACACCATTTCTTTACCTTCTCACATTTAATTGTTGCGAAAACTTATCTCAAGAATTCTCCATATCTAATTTTCACATTTTCTCCCAGAAAGCATCTGGTTCATGCAGGTGCTTTTGAACATGATATGTTATTTTCTTTCTTTCTCTCTCTCTCCCGCAACAGTTGGTGTTAACGTTTATCAGGGGCATTAGTGTTACAGTTTTTGTGGTATGACAAGGGCGGGGCTTTGCCAAAGTGAGAAACTTTCGAGTCGGGTATCCTAGCTGGGTAGCACTCCCTGGTGTTTGTGAAGCTCTAAAGGGAGTCGTGATGAAGGACACACCCAGAGGTGAGGATAGGATGGGTTCCCTGGAAGGGCTTTGGAACGTGGCATATCTCCGATGATTTTCTATAATTATAGAAAGCCCAGTGCTGGCCAATAATACAATGTATTCTGAAAAGAATCATTGTAAGGGGCATAAAAATTAATGTAGCACAGTGCTTGCTTGCTTCCCCCTCCACTGTGTAGCACAGAAGGAAACATGGACACTGAGGCATCTTTAAATCCATTATCAAATGAAGTGTAAGGCTACACTGAGACATTTTAGACTGGGGAACAAGGACCACCTTGTAGGGGAAGAAAGAAGAAAGTTTTCTCAGATCATGCATTACTTAGGTAAAAGATTCCAGGTTGTCTAATGGGCAGCTCTTTGCTCTGTACTTTTGAATATTTAGAGAATGCTAAGCTTTGGTGTTTTGAATTGTTGCTCTAAAGTTGGGCATTTTAGGGACTAGTTCTACCCAGATATCAACTGATTACAACTGCTTCTGGATTTTGTTTTTAATCAATGATAAAGGACAGTTTAACAGTAATGTGGTTTAACACTGGTTCTTTGGACAGCCCCCCCGGGGGGGGGGCTATAAAGTAATCCCATCCCAAATTAGTTATCTGAGTAGGAGTGTAAATTTACACCAAGAGTAAAAAGTTCCTGTCCACTTCCAAGTCCCGGGATGGGAGGTCACACGGTTCCTTTACCTTGCCTCTTGTTGGTGTACCACCATTTCACATTCTTAATTAGTGCCTCTGCTGAGAATAAATGGTAATGGAATGAACAGATGAATTAAGGCTGTTAGGGGGGCTGGGTATACTTCAGAGGCATCAAGACCAGTGACTCAGAGAAGCAGGTGGCTGAGAACAGGAAGCGGCCCGGCCAGCTGCCAAAAGCGCCTGGGTGGTGGAGGCGTCTATCCAGGGCATGGACTCCAAAGCAGAACCCCTGGGGGATGACAGATTTTCAGGACGTCGTCTCCTCTGCAGGCAGACGCAACTGTCCCTTTTCCTGTGCAAATTGAGAGCAGGTGAGCTGCGGCTTTCCTGGCTTTCCCGGCATGCCTGCCCTCTCAGTTCTTGCCTCCTTGGCGCTCTTTCTGGCGGTCGCCACCATTGCTTGATGGTGCACCTGCTGGCTTGTCCTGCTGCCCACAGCCTCAGCCACCTGCATAGCAGGAGTGGCCCTGGGGCTCTCAGCCCCGCTTCTCCTCCTGGTGGAAAGGGAGGTGACGCTAGGTTGGAAACTAGAATTGGGAAGAGGGAGGCATTGCCTCCTTCAAGAGTCAAGGGGCCTCCACTCTCCCCACCCCTGAGTGCCGGGCCCTGGGAATACGGTGTGAACCGGGCAGGAGCTCACCTGCCGCATGGAGCTTCCAGGTGGACCTCGTGCAGCAGAGTTCGCTCCAATCTCTGAAATTGTCATAATAATGACAAGGCCACATGGTGTTGTGAAAACATATAAAGCACATAGTCCAGTGTCCAGCTCTTATCAGATAATCAGTAGATGCTTTTTTTCCTTCCTCTTGCTCCTCTCCCCAGCCTGAAACTTAATCATCAGTGTAGAAACTTCCGAAGAGCAATGGACAGGTGGCCAGCCACACATTCCTTGTGCGTAGGCACAGCCCTCCACCACCTTTATCATCTAGCGACTTCCCCTTTATTCCACTGCGTGTTTCCTTTTGGTGATGGTTTCATTTCTCCTCCAAGGTTGTCCTTGAAGTTCTTTTTAACCTAATTCCACCCACGTACCATATGCTGGAGGGCGGTGGTGTACAGGAGGGGCGCTGAGATCCTGTCTGCGTGCTGCACCTGCCCGGGGCTGGCCCTGCCTATATATAGATGGAAAGGAGCAGCAGGAATCTCTGACATGTCACACCAGGGGAACGGGCAGGCCCCTCTGCTCTGCCGGGGAGTGTGCGGAGGGGCATCATACGGGCACGGTGGTGTGCTCAGAGCCCCGTGCAGTGACTCTAACCCTCCTTTTCTGTCTGTGCTTATTCTGAGCTGCTTGAGATTCTAGGGCTATATCAAAGCCAGCCTGGCGGCGGGGGCAGGATGACGGGTCTTAGAGCTGCCTCTGTGGTTGTGTATAGCCTCCAGAGTCTGACTGATTGGGTTCAAGCCCACCTCCGCCGTGTACAAGCTGTGTTACCTGTGGCAACGGCCGTAAGCAAGGGCAGCCCAGATGTTCTGACCCTTAAAACAGAATGCGAGTAATGATAGCCCTGTCCCTTAGAATACTGGCCAGCTCAGTAAGTGGGAACATCATTCTGCTCAGGCCAAAAGTTTCGGACTCATCTTTCATTTTTGCTTTCCTCCGATCTCTAGCTGTCGGCGTATCCTGTTAGCTCCACGTTCAAAATAAATCAGTAATCCAGACCCAGTCACATCTCTCACCTCCTTCCGTTCCCAGGGCAGCTTTTCTGAGAAAAGCTGTGTGTCGTGTCCCTTTGTCTTCCCCTTCTCCCGAGTCACCTTGTCCATGGGGCTTCCTTCCGTGTAGCATGCGACGCATGTTTATTTCTGTTCCCCGACTAGGCGATCAGCTCCTTGATGTCAGGTATTGTATATACAGTTTTGTTTACTGCTGCATCGTCTTCGATGAGTGCACTATCTGGTGCAGTATTGTTCTCGTGAGGACCTGTGTTAAAGAAAGCGTGTAGTCCCCTGATTAAACTGGGAAGTAGGTGCACATCACCTCGCAGAGTACCTCGGTGTCGTGCGTTTTGAGTCATAGGGAGCTTTTCTTTCATGTTTTTTTAGCGATGACACTTCAATTTCTAGACCGCTGCTTGGTGAGAATCTCCTGAAGGACAAGTTGCTAAATCATTTAGAAGAGAAAGAAATATATCGAGCTCACTGTGTCAGAAGCAACGTACAGGGCTCGTGTGGGAAGCTGTGACGCTGACGCTTGGCTGTGACGGCGCAGTAGCAGTGTTTCTGAACACCTGGTTGCCCGTGACCAGCGCTGAAATCACCCGGGGTGCGTGTTAAATACAGATTCCCAGGACTCGAGCCCGGTGGTTCATTTGAGAATAGCTTTCTAGTCATGCTTTGTACATTGCTCTTGTCAGAACATTTATGTCGATAGCAGCCTCCCCTTTCACCAGGTATCAGAGTGTCCAGCAAGCGGCCCAGGGAGCCAGGTGCTGTATCGAGAAAAATTATACCGTGCTTGCTCTGGTTATATCTAAGGTACATAGATTGGCTGAGCGTGCCAGTCCTGGACAGACCACAGTGAAAACACTAAACCTACCCCTGAGCTTGAAATCAGGTCTGTTTATAACCTGAGCAGGTTAGGATGGTTGGGAGGAGGAGTAAGGATTGTGGTTCACTGTAAGGTGCTAGGTCTCTAGCTAGATTCATCAGAACTGTCTAATCCGGGAGAGGCAGAGGTTCAGATGGAAGGTTAGAAACTATTTTTGAAGAGTTCAGCTTGATTATGCATCTATTTTTATGAATCTTACAAACATAGGTCCACAAAGGAAAATCTTCTTCTAAGGAGGATATAGAGCAGTATGAAGGTGTGTGTGAGAATTACCTAGATGCCCAGAATTTGTATTGAATTCACATCATACATTATGATGTTGATTTCTGTTACACAAGTCAATCATGTTTGGTTCCAGTGTAATTAATGTCATTTTAGTGATAGTAGAAGAGAATTAGTGTTACTCATTTCTCTTTTTTCCCCCAAGACTTAGAATTCAGAAAAACTTTTCATTGCTTGAATGAAATACAGGAAAGGAAGAGTATTGTCAAGGTATAAATTGATATTTTTATTAGAACTTACCAGGAGTTGCATAGGTGGGTGGAGCCTTCAACCAAGGTCACTAAAATCCATAGACCCAAGGGAGACTTGTAGTCAGAACTACCACGGGTTCCATTATTTGGTGATGCAGTGAGGTAAAATGTAACTCTTGAAAGCAGCAAGTTACTGTTCTCAGAATATTTTAACATTAATATGACTTATTTGAGTAACTTCTGATAAAAGATGCTTACTAATCTGAGACTTGAAAGACTGAATGAATTTTACGTTTTTATTATGTATTTGGGGTGGTCTCCACCTCATTTTATAGGGTATCAGGAACGCTGAAAATGAATTCTGATAATTTGGTCTGGCTGGAGTGGGCATGTGTGTGGAGTTTTGGCAGCTGAACAGAAGAATGAACTAGAGCCTTACGTAGGTCTCTTATTGCTACACGATTTAAAAAGACCTCTAACAGTTTCGGTATTTCTCTTTGGGGGGATCTCTATGGGGCAATAAGTTGGAATGGGGAGAGACTTGTCTTAAAGCTGCATTTGAATAGCAAGTACTATATTGGCAGAATATTTTTCTCACATCGGAACAGGTGATACTGAGGCCAAATTAAATTTATGAGTCACAAAATTCTGTTTGAATACCTCATCCCTTGCCAACACATAAAGGCTCATTAGTGAGAAATGTGTTTGTGAAAATATATGTTGTGAGAATATCTGATTTACATCGGACCCTGTTTAAATTTGATTATAACACGGTTTCTTGGCCAACATGGCTGACTGAGAACACTACGCAGTTTTCAGTGCCACTGTCACAGTGCCGTAGAACTCGGGGATGGACCACACGTGCGTGCCTGGGCCAGGAAGTGTGAAATCAAGCATTAGAATGTAAGGAAGCACCTAAAAAACTGTTAACAGAGTTGAATCACAGCCTATATGTGCCAGTGCATGGATCCTCTACGTTAATAACATGTTTGGATTTAGCTCCCTATAAATTAGAAACTTGAGAATTCTGCTTCAATGTTAGTGACTTCGATTAATGTTGTCACTGTTTGTTACAATCATGCGGCTTATCTAAGTGTAGATAAATGAAGAAGAAAGTAGATTCTTTAGCCTAAGCTCTATTTGCTGGCCGTTGGGGTCCCACCTAATGAGCGTCTAGTTTTAGTACATTCTCTGGCCGGAAAGTGATAACCCAGTAAGTGCCAGTGTTGGCAATATCAGTGAAGCAGTGGGCGAATTGCTTCAGACTCCCTGAAGCAACATGTTTATGCCCCAAGCGTACTCCCCACTAGAATGGGGGCTTCTTGGATTCAAAGCTGTTTTCATCCATTACAAGTCCATCATATTTTGTGAGCGGTGTATTTTCATGCAAATTTTATTTTATTTTTCAGTGCTCTTAGATCATTTTGGCTTACTGACTTACTAAGATGACATTTATTTAAAAAATAAAACCTTTTTTTTTTTGTTTCTCATCATATTATGACCCTGTAATACTGTTTTTAATATTGGAAAGATAAGATTTTATGTTGATCAAACTGTTGAAGATATGTCAGCAAAAGTGTATTCTGTGAACCATGAAGAAAGATGTCAAAATTCACACCATGGCCTAATTAAGCATTTTCTCCAAACATTCCTCCAAAGCTCTACAGTGTTCATAAATTGTCTGTTACTTAGTAATAGAATTACTCATAGAAATTAACTCTTTAATATAATTATAAGTAAGCATAATGGAGGGCATAGTTATGAAAATATCATTATTTTGGTCTCCCAATGAGAGATTAACTGCTATAGGGTAGAACTATGGCCTGATAAGGATGCCTGATACAGGCTTAAGGAAGTTAGAGTTTCGTTATTATACTGTGTATAAATAAAAGTTTTAAAAATAAGCTGTATTTTAAATGCCATAGCTTAGCTTGTAATTTAGAGAAACTCAAAACTGAAGAAATAATGGAGTATTTTGTCTGTAATATGAGTAATATTTTTATTCTAAACTATCTGGGCTTTTTTGTATTTTTATCTCATATTTGATTTTTCTCAAAGCCAGGCAGACCTGTGAACATGTGTTTTAAAATTGGAGTATTTAGTTTAATAGGATGGAAAATACAGTTCAGTGTACCTGTACTATTTCTATAATGTCTAAGTCTTAAAAATAGTAGTTTCTTGGAGTTAATTATCCTTTACATGGATAATCACAGAAAAAAGCTAGTAAGTTTATATTAGGAAAACAATAGACTCTCAAAAGCTTGTGGGTTTAAGACCAGAAATGTATTACAAGGACCCTAAGGCTAAAAGAAAGCCAAGAAGAAAAGACAGAGGTTTGAACTGCAGATTAATTAACCCTCAAATGACTTCGTTTACACAAAGAGAATTTTATGGAAATTTCTAGGAGCATGGTGGTTGCTTTCCAACCTATGAAGATACTCAAACCTGAAACTCTCCTCCTATAACTTTCTCCTTCCTTTACTCTTGAAAAGAACATCTAGTACAGTAGAGAAGGTCAATGAGCTGGCTGTAATTATCTTTCAAATCAGAGTAGGCTGCTTTTGTAAGCTTGTAATTAACCTTTTTAATTTTTAAATTTTTTTTTTTTTACTATGTAAGAAGCTTTATGAATTTCTTGTTTTCCTTAGAAAATTTAGCCTTTTGTTATACCATTTAATTACTGTATATTTGTTATAGTTCCTGGAGTAAATAAATACGTGCAATCACATAATTAAATTAGAATCAGTAATTATGATGTGTGATTGTGATATAAAATTTTCTGCTAGGCTTTGTTGAATGAAATGTCCTAAGCATACACATCATTTTCAAATCTCAGTAGACGAGTTTCCTAATGTGTTCTTTTTCAAAACCATTGAATGATTACTTACTGTGTTTTTAAAAAATAATTACCTTTTGCGTAATTTGTAAGATGAATGCATGTATTCTTACTTCCTCTGGAATATTACTCATTTAATGTTCAGCTTTGGCCATTTGTGGACTGGAATGGTCAAGAGAATGTGGTAGATGGGGCTATGGACGACTGCCTAGCTGCATGACAGACCTTCTGGGGAGCAATAAGCAGTGGATTGACCAGACTTACGAAGATAAGATACGCAAACACCTTGAAGGCCAGGGAAGGGGCCCTACCAGGTCTTAGCATGGTTATGGAGCTGGTGAAATTTGTTGTCTTTTCCAACCTCTTCCCCACTCATTGAGTGTATTGGGTTAGCTGTAGGCATTTTTGATACCTGCCTAAGGCATAATTGAGTTGGGAATACATTGTATTGAGTCTGATGAGACATGCTGGTGTGGTTTTCATTTGTGTATAATATGGTTCAGTGAGTCCTGGCATCACAAAGTGGATTCCTGGAATACTGTGCCAACGGACCTGGCATCTTGACACAAAGTTACTAGGTGTTTTGAAAAGGTGTTTTGGAATGTTTTACTAAAACATGAGAAATTACACCTGATTTAGATGGATATGATGAGTCTTGTCATCTTTATAGTTATTTATTAAAGAACTGAGAAATTTCAGATTTAAAAAATGCATAAATATGAACCAAAGTGATGAAAGTGAGTGATGAAATCAATAGAAATTACACTAACATTGAACATAACCACAAATTTTTAAGAGTGTGGTAAAAGCAATAATGAAGAAAAAGTGACACATTTCTAATGGAAGTGGTGAATAGGTTCTTTGAATCATATGACTGAATGACATGAGTGCTTTGGGGAAAATGTTAAAACTTCTTGGCTTAATACAGAATACTAATATAACAGCTAAACTGCAATGCAAAGGATCATATGAGTTTTGTTATCAATGACAAACTGGTTAAATTCAAGTTAAAATTAGTCATAGCAGAAAAAACTCAAAATGTTCATATGTAAAAAAATTTTTTTTATAACTTTGACAACTACCATAAAATATACATATTAACAATGACTTAAGAAGCTGAAAGTAGAAATTTATTAATGATTGATAGTTTTTGAAAGCTATCAACTGGAGTAGAACAAAGGTTGGCAAACTGTGGTCTGTATTTTCTATGGCCCATGACCTAAGAATGATCTTTATGCTTTTAAATGATTGGGAGAAAAATATTTCATGACACGTGAAAATGTACTGTCTGTTACTGATTGCCTGCTATCGCAGAGCTGAATAGCTGTAACAGACTGTTTGGTGCAGAGTCTGAAATATTTACCACGTGGCCTTTTAGAGCAAGTTTGCCAACTTCTGATGGTAGAGGGAAAGACTGACTAAATTCTCTTCATAATAAATGATCTTATAAAGTCTTTGTCGTATAAAGAGGTGATCAAAGAGTAGCCAAAATATCTAAGGTTATCTTTCACCCATATAATATTTTTCTATCTTGTGATCCTTCTGGATTTTGATATTGTGGCCTTTGTCAGGCTTCTAACTTTTAGCTTATGATCACTTTTCTCATTCAAATATTCACTTTCATTTCTAATTTTTATTTGTAATTTTCTTAAACATTGTCCTCTCAAATTATTTAAACTGGATCTAACACAACTGGATACAACAGTATATACTACATTTTCTAAACTGGAGCTTGAATGCATTTCTCATGCTATTTATAAACATCACACATGAGATTGAAATTAGTTGGTAGAGGGCAAGCAAGCATTTTGTGTGAAATAAAGAAAAATTCTGCTAAGTGTTTTACCTTATTAGAACTTGACCCCCTGCTAAAACTTCCTCAAATATTGTTCCTGAGCGGTGGAGACTGCTGGCTCGAGTCTTGGAATGGCACATTACTGCTCAGAGAGACTTTTTATGACTAGGTTTAAAATGGAAATGCCAACAGGTTTAATTGTGGTCCCACTGCAGAGGGCACAGCATTTTAGCATTATTGTGTGGAAAAATATCAATCTGCTCCATGAATACATTGAGCACCTTTAATATTTTCATTTGCATTTACAAAAAATGCACATTTAAATCTCGAGATCTTTCAGTCTGAAATCCCTTATTTTAGAAAAGGTGATAAAAGAATATGAAGAACTATGAGTGTTGATACAAATGGACTTGTCATTCTCCACTATGGCCCTTCTGACTATCATACGTGACCCATTTTTCTGAGGGCAGATAGTATTAAAATGGACTGAACATTCAGCTATTAGGCATTTAAGAGAAATGCAGTTATACATATTTAAATGACTTGAGACAGTGCTATAATAAAGCTAGATGGAGCCATTGGCTAAGATATTTTGGGCCAACTTTTTTTTTTCTTTTTCCTATTTTAAGCATCCATACATATGGCAGAACCAAAAACTGTTATATGACTAGACTTTTTGTACCTCTGAAAAATTTGATTCAGTGCTACAGTAGAAAGTTTTCTCATCTGAGCTTTAGTCTCCTTCAAGACACCAGATGGCTGTGAATGTCCTGAACTGGTCCATTGCTCCTGACAAAGACTCTTTGTCCAAACTCTAGCATGTTCTAGCTGCTTAAGGCCATGTCACGCGTATGACCCCAGACACCCCTTAAAATGCCTCCCTGAAAAAACTTGAAATTAGAAATCTTTTCTCTGAACTTTGAGATGGAACTTCCCTACCACCTAAAACTGACGACTCAAGGATCTGGGAGCAGTCTCTTTGAAATGAAAACATCCAGAGAGAACACTCACTCTCCCTCCTCTCAGGCTCTGAAGGAAGACAAAGCCAGACTTTGGTGGGCATCCTGCCCCTTTGTACCTCCTGCCATGAGGATGTGAGATGTTTGCTTCTCTTCTGTGTACGTCCCAGTTAGCAAACCCAGACGGCCTAGTCCATGGACCTACCCCTCCATCCTTTAGTGCCCTTGAGTGTCTTTCCTTTGGCACACCCCAGCATTGAAAAAGTCTCCTGCCTTGTGTTTCAGGAGAGTTGAGCTCAGGTTACCCTGTGTTCTCTCCTCTGTTGCAGTGGTCGTTACTGAATAAAATCTGTCTTTATTATTTTTAAGTAGTGTCCAGCTTTATCATTGGCACTACATTAATTCCAAACAGATTAGTGATGACACTGTGTAGCTTTTGGTTTCTTAATCTATGGGTCAGAAGGGACTTGGACCCCATTTTATTTCAACTCCCTCTTTTACAACAGACGTTGGACGCTTAGAGGAAATGTGAAGCATGGGTCAGTAACTCTGGCGCTGAGATCAGAAACCTGTGCTCCTGACCGCCCCGCCCCCTCTGTTCTTTGCACTTCCGGGTCCATGGTTTGGGGGCAGTTTTGCCTTCTCTGAAATCATTTTTATGTTAGAAGGAGGTGTGGGATTAGTACTTTACTAGCTTCTGAGAGAAGAAGCCTTTTTTTCAGACTTAAGTGCCAAGTTTTATAGATGTTATAATAAACAAGACATCTACTTGTGTTAAATAATAAAAATATGACTTCCTAAATTAAGCAGTAAAACCCAGTAATTTGATCAATTTAATGTCCACTGAATTAGATATTCCTTTTTTCTCCTTCATATTGAGGTTAGGATTAAGTGAAGATTTAGCTCAGGAGTATAGCAGTTGTTCGTGTATTAAAGCTGTTTTAATGCATAGCTGTGATTCCACGGCTCAAACACAGTTTCTCCATGTATTTTCTTTATGTAATTTCTTCTTCGTATGGGTTTCATACCCCTTAAGAATAAAACTTAGTTTGATGTATTTAGCATCAGCTGTGGGACAGATCTAAGATTCTTTGATGCACTTATCTCTGTTATAAATGTGAGCAAGCAAACTAAATTAAGTTACTATAAAAGATGTTTTGGGCAAAAGGAAAAAGAAGGGGAAATGAGCTTTAAAAATAGAAGATGTCTGCATTTGTATCCTTACTTTAAATTTGTGAAAATAGCAAATAATAGTCTACTAGGCAGGGTATTTATTCACAACATCTAGCTGGGCTTTAAACAGTTCTTTCTTGGTTATAGTGTGCATGTCTGCAGGCCCTGGAGTGATTAGGAGGAAAATGGTGCAATTGCAGTGAAAGACAGAAGCCAGCTCTCCTAATGGTTTAGAATTGAGATCAATGATGGCACAGTTCAATGACAGCATTAGTTCTTGATGTCAGAGAGGGGTTAAAAATGGATCATAATGGCTCTTCAGCAGATAAATTTGGAGCAATTAGAGGCCCGAAAATGTCTCTTTATGTAACTAAAAAAAAATAATAATTGCTCTTAAATGATCTGGGCTGCAAAACCTGTTTCTTTTGCATGTTAGAAGCTGTTTTAAAATTCTATTGCTTCTCAATTTGGACTTAATCAACTGAGTTTCCAAACCCCACATTTCAATTGAGCACAGATTAGATTTTAAGTTAGTCTGAACTACAAGCATTGTAAGTGGGTTGGTAGGCATAAACATATAATGGAAGAATAAGAAAAATTGTATTAAACCTAGCACAGTGCCTTGCATAGAGAAGGCATTAAATAAATGCCTGTTGAATTAAATTCTAAATTCTTTAGATAGGGCTGAAGAGCACAAACTAGCTGAGGATCAGTCAGGCCAAACAGTCTAGTCGGCTGCACCGTCTCCAGGATGTTAGCCTTTGTCTTCCGTTTGGTGCGTATGGAAGCTGAATAAATGTATGGACAAAGCCAACGCGATTCTCATCACAGACATGACGGGCTAAAACTGCTGTTTTCCAGTTTGATGCCCTGAGTTCCCCAGCCTGGCCGTTCTCTACAGTTGTGCCGAAGCCAGAAACACTGTCTTTACATTTTTGTTTTTCCCATTGTTAGAATTATTGAACTGACATTTATTGCTTTATATCAATCCATAGAATATATTTTAGGGAGAAAATTTAAACTAAATGGGTGGTTTTTTGAGATGCACAAATGGGCAAGAAGAGGCTCTGGTGCATGGACACTGTACAAATCAGCAAAGCCTTCAACTTAGCTATCATGAAGTAAGTCTAGACATCACGTGTACAAAAAGAAAACTGTACTCTCCTCCTCTTTCCTTTTGCACTAACCTGGCTATTTAGTTCTGTTTCCTACCCTCTTCAGAACCCTGTTTTCTGTATGGTCTTTATTCTGCCAGTTTTTTGTGGCATTAAATCAGTGTCAGTGTGGAGGAGACATAAAGGAAGAACATTGACTTCTTGTAAATTAAGCGTCCACTGATGCTGTATATTATGGAAGAGTCCTTGTTTTCCTTCAGAGGTATAGGAATTTTACTCTTAAGTTTTGGAATTAGATAAACCACTATTTCAGTGATAGGTAAGTAAAGCAGAACTTACATATAAAAAAGACTTTACTGTTTCTGACATGTTGACAAGTCAGATCCAAATTCTTACAGGTAGGTATCATTTTTCTTAGAAGGAAACTGAGGTTCAGAAAATTTAAGTAATTTGCTTTTTGTCTGCACAGTTGGTAGAAATATTGTTCATAAATTTTAAACACTAATAATATGCTAATATGATACAGATTCCTCATGCTTTGACATTTATAAAATATTATCAAGGGCAATAGCTTTATTTAATTCCAATGGAACTTTTTGCTCTATAAATTTTATTGTTGAAGGGTTTTAGAGAGGTCCTTATCGCCTCTCACTGTACGTGTAAGTATCTAGCCTGTTTTCCAGGACTTTATATTTTGATTCCTTGAGATGCTCCTGACACTGAGTTTATATGCATTAAGATGATCTCAATTCTTCCTAAGAGCCTGGACCACTCACTCTTGGTACATAACGGTAATGATCTTGTGAATTTCAGAGCTAAGGTTTGTGGCAGCTACACGTTGTGGAACCACATGGACTGATCCAAAATTTCCTTTTTTTCTCAGAATGGTATTTTCCAAAAATGTAGATCTGCCTTTTACATTTAGAGAAATACTATAAAAATACCTTCTCCTGGACTCTTTTATCATGCTGTCTTTAAAGCTGCTAATTCAGTGGTGTAAATATTAGGTGCCATAAAAATTCACGTCTGATTATTTATCTTGTGGGGCTTAATCTTTTGAGGGTTTAAAGTTATTTTATAACAGAGCTGAAATTGGTCCTTTTGGTTTATTTAATTCGTGTGTCTATATTTATACTTGAAAACTTCCTAGTTAGACCAACAGTACTTCATTTCATTGTTTTCAATTAAGAGTGAAGGAGCAAATCTTTTAGATTGATGTTGGTTAGCATGACCCTATGATTTGGAGCAGGCATAAGAAAGTAGGCGTTAATTCAGTTCAGTAGACACTTAGAAGCTACTGTGTCCCAGCTATTAAACTAGGTGCTGGGTCTGCAAAAGTGAATAAGACATTTCCTGTTCCCAAAGATCCCACAGGGTGATGGAAAGCCAGACAGGTTAAAAACACTAATGTCAGATGAACGGGAAGGGAATTTAAGAGACACTGGCACCTGATTCGATGGTATAAGGCTCATGAGCCTTTCCGGAATTGTTGTCCAGTGTTAACCCGTCACTTCCTCACAAGCTATGGCAGTGTTCACGTGGAGATCTGCAGGGGTCACATAAAAGTGGGCCAATGACATTTTGGTTGCTCAGCTCCTCAAGGCCAGAATGATCATCCTTTACCTGGGAAGTCTTCCCTCTTCAGCCAAGTATGTAGCTTCATATATAGAGATGGGAAAGGATTGGTCGTGTTGATTAAATCATTGGGGTGGTATTTTGCAGTCTCCTCATCTTCATACCTCTTGTGCTGCAGGACGTTCTCTTAACTGACCTATGAGAGTCCATGAACCAAGATGATACAGGCTCTCTCCAAGGTTTCATTCTCAAATCTGGCTCCGTTTTCTTTAAGAGGATGTCCTTTGAGTCAGTGTGCAAGAAGAGAAAGAGACTGCATTGATGGGGTAGTTGGGTTCCACGTATGGATGCACATGGGTCTGCCCACCACTCTGGCAACAGTTCCACCAAAGTCATCTTGCTGTGACATGTGGTCTCTAAAGCATGAAAAGATGTAGATATAAGATTCCCAGAGGATCTCAGAGTAAGCAGGGTTCCAGGAGCAAGGGATGAGATCCATGAGGCAAGGCTAAAAAGCACCTTCATAGAGGATCCCAGGGTGACATTCAGGATGAATAGAAGAAATACACGTAGCAATGGACAGAAAATACTCTGTTGTATGGCCTTTGCTGCCCATCATTTTCCAGATCTGTCTGTCTTTCTCTTTCTTTCTCTCTGCCCCCCCTCCACCCTGTCAGTACCCTTGACAGATAGGACATTTATCCAAGTACAAAACAGCTGCCTGTAAGGATGTAACACCCTCACCTCCCACATTATGGCACCAAAGGTGCAGCTCATATTCCTAAGGGAAGCTGACTTTGAAAGAAGAGAGCTGGTGTGCCACCCCCATGGTTTCCCCCAGGACACAGGGACGTGCAGAAGCCTAGAAATGGATCAGCTGGACGGTCTGGCTGCACACGCTGACTGAGAGGCTGGGTTGCACAGATGTTCAGCTCAGTAACTGAGTGCAGCTGAAGGTACATGAGCTGATGATACAAATGAGATTTGCTTCAGTTACAGCTGCTGTCTCAGCACCAGCCGATGTCAGTGGTTTCAGGTAGTACAGCCTTTTGACCATACCAGGAACACGCCTTGGCCGTCCCTCTCATTTTCCCCCATCTCGGGTCCCAGTCCAGTTAGAAGACTCCCCTTTGACGGCCTGGCCTCTGGAGGTTAGGTGGAACGATTGAGCTCTATCTGCTCCTCCTCGGCATTTCTTGCTGTTCTGAGAAACTATGGATGGTTCTTCCAAGGTGATCAAATACCATCTTTAGCAGAAGCCTGCTGGAGTTGTGAGTTCAGCCTTTATCATCTGTAGTTTCTCTCTCTTTGTAGGAATATCTTATAGCATCGGTCTCTGTTGTGTTTCCCATATTTATGATTCAGTAGGAATTCAGTAGAGTCTGTGGGGGAGAGTTGTCTAGAAATCTGTTGAGTTAGATATGGCCCAAAATCAATGGAGGAACATGGATTTATTCTGCTGGAACACCTCTGTATGCTGCGAGTCCTTTGAGGGCAAAGATGCTGCTTTACAATGTTTTGAACCTCTCGCCCCCTCACTACATCCAGCACCATGCTTTAAACAGGGAAGATCCCCAATAAATAATTGCTGGTAAAACATATGTGCTTTTTATTTTTTTCCCCGTATGTGCTTTTTGAAGCAGTGCTTCCTTACTTTTAAGAGTGAGCTATCTCCAGAAAGTTTAGAAGAGAGAAATACAGCACTTAATTTTTAAAAAATCTCCTGCACCAAACTCTTCAAATTAGTTTCATCAGCATCTTTAAAAAAATACTTGCAAGGAGCTATTTGTTAACAAATTCAGACTCAAATTTCCCCTCAGAATTAATGTGATCTGTTTGGGGGAGATAAGAGTGAGGATATTTTGCAATTTATAAAATGAAAACTCACTCCATCTGAATTTGGCACTTGTCAGCCATATACAGCACTTGTGTCCTAGACTAAAATTATTTTGAAAAACTGCATAAAGAAAAAGTCTGTTAAGAAGTTTTCCATGCCAATTCCCCTTCTCTGCCCTCTCCTTGAAACCATTATTTCAAGAATGATAGAATTATAACACTTCTTCCCCCTCCTGCTGTCTACACAGTTTCCCCTCCTCTGTATCTCTTAGAATAATGTCACAGAGAATTCTGTTTGTGTGAGTTGAATCTCTCTTGAAGTATTTGAGCCAGACGTCTGCGATGCCTTGGTAGTCATGCTATCGCACTCTGACATTTGGCATTTCCCTTCCTCAATTTTCTTTTTCTTTTACTACAAACCGGTTTTTCCAGCTGGAAGCAAATTCAAGAGCTTCAGGTTAAAGGCGGTGCTTTGACCTAGACACCCACTTGGAGAAGATGAAGGAACAATTTAAGTCCCATTCTTCTGCCCCTTTCCCTTATGGGAGATTGCTGATGCAGGTACGTAGGCGACACACACACACACACATGCACCCACCCCTGGTGGTAGGTCCTAGGTCCCGCCCCATCTGCTTCAGCCTAACACAGTTGGGATCCCCCATCTGATGGGCGCTGGCATGAGCTCCCTTTCAGACACAGTGGTAATTTCATACTAAATACTTCAATTATTTATAAATGGATCTCAGAGACAGCAACTAGCAGCTGGGCTGTAGAAGCTGCTTGAGGCGTGGCCAGATAGAACCACATGCCACTTTCAGCAGTGTTATTAACGCTTGTGCGACGTGATCAGCTAGTGGAGGGGCGGGTCTTCCCTGGGCCGTGTGAGAGAAGCCTTCCTCTTCTCGCTCGCCTGTGGTTACAAGCTGGTTCTTTTCTTGGTCCAACCTCAGGGGTGATGGAAGGTCAGGCCCCTGGCTGAAGAGTGTGCCAAAGGCATCCAAGCTGTCTGGCTTTCTCTCCATCTCCTTCAGGGCTGACCCACAGGCCTGGGAGTAGGAAGTCTGGAAGCTCAAACTGTGAACCTTGGATGAAGATTCTGGTTTGAGCTTTTGACAGTAAGTAACGGCAGTGAGGAATCTGAGGTAAGGGAAATTATCAAGAGATTTCAAGAGACTCAGGTTAATGAATTTATACCTTTTAAAAGAGACATATATACATACATACACACTCTCAGAGACGTATATGCATGTGGCTGATAATCTGTACCACGTAAAGGGCGCTGATGCAGACTCCGGGTTAAGTTTCAACTTTGTTTTCAGTGAAACTATATTGTATTACAATCTCAAGCAAGATCCTTAGTACTCCACCATCTGTTAATGAAAGAGTGTGTGGTATTGGTTTCTGGGAGCTCCATAATTTCTCAAATCAAACACAAATGCAGAAAAGTGAAGATCCTAGTGCTGATCCAACAATGATGGCTCTTTTGGAAAAGATGACGTGGGTTCGGTTTAGAATCTACCCTCATCGTGTATCCAGTGGCATCCCTTACACAGCGGTAGTTGAACAGCTCAATTCTGGTGGCCTTAAACCTGCCAGGTAGTAACCATTAGAGGGCAGTACAGTGACATTTCTTAGCAGGCAGCCAGAGGGGGCTGGTATACAGACCTTACTGGCAGTGGTCCTCGTGACGCAGGCAGTGGTCCCGGCCACCAGAGCAGGTTGTTTTCCCCTTCCCCTTCATGGGGGCAGACTGATAGGAAGAAGCTCACAGTAACCACGGAAGCTGTATCAGTAGAGTCCCAATACAGGAATACTTTAACTTTTGTGTAGTTATTATTATATTAAAAATATTCCCTGTAGTAGCTTTTTCTGTCTTAACCAAACAACAGTTGACCTTTCTGATTGGGTTTTATTTATTATCACTTGTCCTCTTGAGATTTGCCTTGTGTGTGTATGTCTGTGTGTGTGTTGGGAACCTGTAAGCAAGTAGATGACTTCCCTCCTCCTCTAGTCCACATTCCCGTCTTCCATGAGTATTGTAACAACGGTAGTGAAGCACATGGGTTGAAACACATACAAAACTTAATGACCTGTGATAATGACAAATCACCTTGTGTGTTACCTCATTCGCCAGCTACAGGACACCTTAGCTGCAAGCTGCCAGGGAGGTGAGATCGGGGTAAATAATCCGTAATTACAGAAGAGTAGATGAAGATTGATTGGTGAAGGAGAGTTTTATCCTTTGGGATCAAAGAACTTTGACTTTACTGATGAACTAGTTGTTAGAGGAGAGAGAAATACAGACCATGTGGCTTGCTGTGCTTAAAAATACGCCCTGCCTGCGCCGCCTCCTCAGTAGATGAAGGGATGTCTCGGGAGTGGGCGTGAGCTTGACAGCTGAAGGGGCAGAGCGTGGAGCCCAGCCGGTGCCCCCAAACCGAGGGTGACCCCAGAGCGCGCTCATCCCACAGGCCAGTGGGCTGGAAACTGGGGTAATGAGATAATCCGCTCAGTCTTCAAACAACCAAAAGCCAACGTCTTTCTCAATTCCTTGCTCTTTTCTCTGACCTCCCAAGGATCTGCTTTCTGCTCAGGCAAAGCTTGACACGAACAATTCAGAGATGCTGAGTTGAAAGATAGAAACAAAGTTTAAATGTTAGAATATCCGATAAAGAATCACGTTAAGCCTGAGGGGGGTTGCAGCTAATTAGCGTGTGGGCAGCTTCCTCACACGGGACCTAGTGAGATACTTGCTTTCCTTTTCATGGGGGTGGGAATGAGAGGTAAAAGAGGGAGAGATTGATTGGGCACTGGGGGCTTGAATATACAGCACCAAGGGAAATACAAAAGGTCAAAAAACTTACTCGGTGCACATTCTAGAGGTTGAATGAAAGCCTGTATCACTGAATTAACTTTTCAATCAGCCAAGCTGACTGTTAGTCAAGACCAGTGTTCTCATTTTTCCCTATGTACTTGGATATCATTTTTGACTCTTTCAAGTACTAGCAGCTTTGTCTGAACTGTGCTTTAGGGGGCTTGACAAGCAGTGGAGAACGGAAGGCACACTACATGCACACACGTGCACACATGCACCGACTCACTATTTAATTCTCACTGCCACTCTCAGCACCATCGTTTTTAACCACTAAGTTATATAGACCATGAATTTAAAACTGATTGTACCTTTGTGTTACTCTGTGTATGAACATTGCTGTGATCTGTGCTGCTACAGCTGACTCACTGTGTAGGGGAGCCTTGGAACACAGGTCAGCTGCATCCTCATAAGCACAATTCTCCAGGGACGAGAAGTGAGGCTGTGATACAGTATGGTGATGAGAGAGGAAGGGGGTTAATAAGTACCTTGGGCATCATATCCCCGTCCCAGACTCTTTACCAAGGAAACTGCAGATTGGTGCCCACCTAAGAAGAGTCCTAAACATCTCACCCCACGGCGTCGTGACGCTGAGCGTACTTATCTGTTTCCTCCTCTTGCTCATTAAGCTAAAATCTCTGTGCAGCCAGAGGCACTGTACTCGCTGTGGCTGCCATTGCAAGGTACCCCAAACTGAGGGGCTTAAACATAGACATTCATGATCAGTTTTGGTGTCTGTTTTGGAGGCCAGATGCTGGAAATCAGGTATCAGCAGAGTTGGTTCCTTCTAAGGGCTGTGGGGGCGAGTCTGTTCCGTGCTTCTTCCCTAGCTCCTGGTGGTTGTGGCCATCTTTGGAGGTCATTGGCTTATAGACACATCAGCCCAGTCTCTGCCTTCATCTTCACATGGTGTTCTCCCTGTGTGTGCACGTTGTTTTCTTTCTGTGCTAGTCTGTCATCAAATTTCCCATTTTTATAAGGACACCAGTCACATTGGATTAGAGACTCATCCGACTCCAATCTGAGCTCATCTTCACTTAACTGGTTACATCTACAATGGCCTTATTTCCAAACAGGGTCACATTCTGAGATACTGGAGTTAGGACTTCTACATATGAAGACAGGGGGACACAGTTCAACCCATAATAGGCAGAAACTTGACAAATAATGTAACTTTTTAAAATATAGCCTTTCAGTTGGCCCTTCCTTTAGACTTGAGTAAACCATAACATTATTAGCGTATAAACTTTTTTTTTTTTAACTTTATTTTTAATGGTGGTACTGGGGATTGAACCTAGGGAATTGTGTATGCTAAGCACGTGCTCTACCACTGAGCTATACCTCCCTGCTTCATAACATTATTAAAAAAGGCATTATGGAAATACTTTTATGATAGTTTGTGTTTCTTGAATTTTTAATTAAAGCAGTATTTTTCTAGGTAGTGTAGCTCTACTTGTTTCTTGGGATTAATACAACCCATTGAGACAATCAGAACGGTATTTACTCCCATTCCTTCAGCAGAAGTGTTCTTCAGTTACTCCAAACCTCCAGGCCTCCCCGGCAAGCCCATTATCATGCTTAATAACCCTCAGTACCACCGAGTTCTTTGCCTCCAAATCCCAGGCTTCAGGGTAAGTTGCTTCCTCCTGCTCCTGCCCCCGTGAATAGAGAGCAGCTGGCCAGCCTGTTCTGTGCACCTTCATCTGACAAGCATTCTTTAGGTTCCCTCTTTACAGTCCATCCAATAAATAGAATAACCTAACTTTCACCTAGGCTTTATTCTAACTCTGAATCATATTAGTGGCTCTCGTAAAACCTCTCCTGCAACTCCTGGCTCTCTTGAGTTATCTTGGAACCAGAGACAAATCTGTAGGCAGGTCCGAAGTCAGCAGGGTAGAGGGGGACAGACCATTGTGGATTCAGGTGTGTCTGTATTTTCTCGCAGAGTCCTGTGGTGAAGTGGCAGACCTCCTTCTGAGTTTCACATTTCTTCCCCCCTCAAGCAGTGACCCATCTATATTTCATTTCTTTGAAATATATGTATTTAATGCTTTCTGTGAGCTTGATACTGAGGCTAGGAGCTGGGCTGTCAGAGTCAACATAATGAGGCTCTGTGACAGAGATTCTGGTCTAGAGGAACAGATCTCAGATTCGCTCAGGATGTGACCTCCACACCCTTCACACTCTGAAAAATGAGGACCCAAATGACTTCTATGTTGAATATATCTATTGATGTTTCTCATATTAGAAAGTAAAACAGAAATTAAAAAATAATGCTAATAGTTCTTTACCTATTAACATAAGTAACCCATTTTACTGAGAAAATATTTACGGTTTTTAACATAAAAAATTTAGTGAGAAAAGTGACATTGTTAACCTTTTGGCAGGCATATTTTTAATGCCTGGCTTAATAGAAGATAGCTGTATTCTCATCTTTTTGCATTCAATCTGTTACGTTCTGGTTTCAGTATAAGAAGGTATGTAGCTGGGGGAAAGATGAGGATTTTAATTGCTTCTCAGATAATTGTGATGCTTTGATGCTATACCACATACAGCAAATGATGGTTCCCTAAATGTTTGTTGCAAAGTGGATTTTGAAACCATATAAATGAACTTTTCATACTCTGTTACATTCAGGTCCATTGGTCTGTCTTATGCTTTGAATGGATATTTTCCTGTGCATTGGTCATTTGAAAAATACTGGCTGGTTTAGTTATGCAGATTCTCTAAATGATAATCTAACCTTTCATTATATCTTATCAAAAAGTTATGTTTGTCAATATCACTGACCTTATCAGAAAAGTCTTAAAAGTATTAGGAACCCCTTAAGATCATGGTGGTGTGTTTTTCAAATTTTAATTTTCACCTGAAAGCTTGAATCTTAATAAATACTGTCAGTTGTCTTTTCTTGAACTGAGAGACTGACTTTGTTCATTTTCCATAAAATGTCTGCCAGATACCCAAGTCTGGATCATTAGTTTTTCAGTCATTCTTTCAAGTGAAAGTGGAATTCTATTAAAAAAAAATGATGTGTTCCACTAAAACCATCGTGTAAGTGCTTTACCTTGAGATCACTGTCATCTGTTGATATACAACAGAAGTGCTTTATGCTTGTTACATCACAGACTGAAAAAGATGTACACCTAAGGGCTGAGGTTTAATTGAGGTAATTATTACTGAAGTTGGGAGACATTGCTTCAATTTGAGCTAAGGTACCAGCATTTTAAATCCACCATGACATTGGCACCATTAGTGCACGTGTCAGCACAGTGAGGAAGGCAAACAAAGCCTGAGTATCCCTAGTATTTGAAAATAGTTTTGATGTTGTGGACACTATGAAAGAGCCTCAGGGACACCCAGGGTTGTGCAAATCACACTTGGAGAACCGCCAGTCTAGTTTGGTCAGTAAACAGGCAAGGACAGTACAGTGTTTTCAATAATAAGCTGGAGTAGGCATAGTGAAATTAAGTTAGGACAGTAAGGAGAAGATGCTCTGAAGAGGTGACATCTAAAGTAAACTCTAGAAGACAAAAATTAGAAGATGTTAGGAAAAGGAGGAAAGGATGATCAGAGGCAGAAAACCTCGACCTGCAGCAGAAGCAACGACCTGAAGGTGAGAAAGCATGGCACTTCCATAGTTTGCAAGAGGTTCTGCCTGCAGGATGGAGTATGAGGGAGGTGACATAAATAATGATATTTAGAACTGAAGACTGCTCAGACGGCTGTAGAAGTAGTCAAAGGAAGACAGCATGGTGGGCTGAATTAAGGCAGTGTTACTGGGGAAGGACAGAGTATATGGATTTGAGAAACACTGAATAAGAATGAGAAGTCTGAATGGTTAATTGGATGTCAGGAATAGTGAAGAGAGGAGTCAAAGATGACACCCCAGTTACCAGTTTGGATGGTGCTGACGCAGGGCATACTGGAGAGAAGTGAGTTCAGAAGGGAGGAAAATACTGAGTTTAATTTGACATGTTGCTTTTCCCCAGGCCAGCCATCCACAGTGACGTTCAAGAAGGGATCTGGGACTCTTTCTTACAGTGGTGTAACAATACGATCCCTGCAAATAAAGTCAGAACAAAACTTGTATTTTTCAAAGCATCTTGGAACCTGAATGCATTTATTAGCCTGTATAACAGAGACCATGTTTCAGAAAGGAACTCTCAGCATTTTTTCTCAAAGTCTAGGGTACTTGGAGGGAGGAACAGATTGCAGCCAACATAACCCATACTAGCAATACCTCAGACTGCACAAAGCGATTCCACATTAAATCATGAAATACCTGTGAGGTGGGTACTGTTGTTCTGCAGATACACGTAGCGCCTGTTGAACTGGGACTTGCTCCTACACAGTAACGTGCTACCTCTGTCCAGAGTTCCCCCACCATGGTTCTCCTGGGCGTCCCCAGGGGTCTCTCACACATGGTCACAAACGAGTTTGATCCAGGCACATGGGATCCACTGTGCTTTCTCTTCTCGCTTCAGCTGCCTGCCGCAGGTGGTGCTGCACTCATGCAGTTTGTCGGATACTACAGGTGAGCCTTCCAAAAGCAGCCTCATCTGCTGGGCTGTGGGTGCTTCCTTCTGCTTTCTCACTCCCTGGGAGACCTGGTGCTTCTGCTGGGGTCCCTCACTGACGTCGTGAGGCCCTTATGTTGGCAAAGCTGCTTGGCCTCTCTTGGGAGTGGTGCGGATGCTCTTTCCCACCTGTGTGCTGTTAGGAGTGTTACTTGGTATCCATGTGAAGTGTCCTGAGAAGCAGGGGTTATCGGATACTAACAGGGACCGTGGTGGTGGAAACTGATCACTGAAGTTCGCACCCTGGAGAGGTGAAGGGAATCTGCATGCAAGTTACGGACCTGCCCTTCTTCAAGAACTGTCAACGGAAGGTGTGTAGAATAAGGAAAGTCAGCCTTACGAAGATGTGGATTCTGTATGCACCATAAGAAATGTGAACAAGCCAAGATGGGTGGGGAGGTAGCTCAGTGATGACCAAGGACTTACTGCCATCATAGTGGGGTGGTTTCTAAACATATGAAATTTGACTTAAAGAAACAGGAAAGTAACTTTTTTCTTTCTTTTAGCACTGCACGGTTAAAATCCATGTCCATTATGGAGTTTTGTTTTCCATGACCACAGGTCACCAATAACACTGACGGCGATGATGATAGTAAGTAGCTAGTGCTCATCCAAGCTCTCGCTGTGTAACAGACACTAAGCTAAATGTTGTGCGTGGATCAACTTCACCTTCACAGCAACTTTGCAAGGAAGTTATTGTGAATTCCTTTCTATAGGTAGAAAACAGGCTGGAGAATTCATGTAACTCCTCCCGGCTCCCAGAGTGATTAAGTAGCAGAGCCGCATGGACTTGGACTCCCCAGTTGCCTCTCCCTGTTCTGCCTAAAACTGATGCTGTGCTGTCTCCCCATTGACCAAAGAATTGACAAGCAGATGAATATTCATCCATAAGAAGCCTGGACAGTTATCTGTGACTCTTAATTGATATTTATGAATGGAAAGAGAGTTGGAACATATTTTCAAAGCTTTTAAAAGTAGCTTTAGGGGATATAAGGAGATTATGTGCTGATAAGACAAGGTATCAGGGTGTGCATGTTAATACATTCTAAGTGGCATCACTGTTCTCATCATTCCTGTGTCCCTCCCTCTTCTGTGACGTCGGGAAATTTTTCTCCTGCAGTTCAGGTCTGTGCATATTATACACGGAACTCTTGGTAGCATGGTGCTCTAAGCTGGCGAGAACGGTCTCCCACCAAAGAGAGAAAACAAAAATTAGAATCCTTCTCTCAAGCTTGAAACAAGAAGAATCACCTGGTGTCAGAAATGAAGAAACTCAAAGCCATCCTGACGTAGTAGAGCAGAGATTGGTAGACATTTTCTGTGAAGGGCCAGATAGTAAATATTTCAGGGCTTTAAGGCCATCTTAGTCTCTGTTGTAGCTGCTCAGTTTTAACATTCCAGATCAAAAGCAGTAATAGGCAATTCAGAAATGAGTGAGAGTGACGGTGTTGCAGCAAAACTTTGCTTACAGAAACGGGCCATTGTTTGCTGACCCCTAGAGGAGAGAATCAAATCCAGCATCACAAGCCCTGCAGGGGCGGGGCTGGGGATTGAGATGTTAATGCCCAGAAAGGGGTAGTAGAGGGAACCTTGGGCCTGCATCAGATGGGGAACTAGAACTGAGATCATTGCATAAATCCAAGTCCTTTGAAAGCCAAAACCATCCTTGAACACACCCTTTTAGATCATTTGACTTGTTCAAGAAACCAGTTCATTTCGTGGAAGGCTAGAATGCTTTATCTGCCGGCCCAGGGACACAGCAAAGAGGCTCTGGGTGGATGAGACTTGGGGGTCTTGGTTGCAAACAGTGTTATCACCCTGTTGACTTTCAGCAGAAAGGAATTTCCAGGAGGTCCAGGGAGCTGGAATCTGAAGCTACCACCACGAAGGATGCCCAGCCCACTGTGGGCATCGCTGCTGTCCAGCACCTGTGGTCTTGAACCCAGGAAGCTCCGGCACTGCCGCGGCTCCGTGGGTCTGCAAGCACGTCTCACAGCCGCTGCTTTCTGTCTCCAGTTTCCAAGTTCAGGGCATGCGTGTGTCTCCTTGTGAGAATCTGCACTGCTTAGGAGTCTGGAGAGAGGAGTCTTTTCTACTGGGAGAAAGAGGGACTTTAAATGCGGGAAATTAATAAAATGTAAAGAAAGTATTCAGAGATGTTAGGATAGCTACAGATGATTAAAATCTCTGAGGATGATGATTTAGAAAGTGTCCTGTGAGAAATAAAATTCTAGTCTGTGCCACCTGTTGGGGGAAACTGGTCTATTTCCTAATGAAAAGACAATCATAAAAACTATGAGACCCTTGGCCCACTGGCTGAGATAGACAAGCTCCCGTTTTCTTAAATGTGTCTTTTTAGTGTTAGTATATTTGAATCAAGAGCCAGATCTTGTATTTAGTTTTTTTCTTTCAGCTTCATTGGGATATAGTTGACATACTGCACTGTGTAAGTCTAAGGTGGGCAGCATGATGATTTACATACACTATGAAATGACTATTATGGTAAGTTTAGTGAACATCCATCATCTCATAGATAAAAAATTCAGGGACGTAGAAAAAATTTTCTTGTGATGGAAAACGCTTAGGATTTATTCTTTTAACGACTTGTGTGTGTAATATACAGTGGTGCTAATTATGTTTATCATGTTGTCCACTACATCCCTAGTACTTATCTTATAACTGGAAGTTCATACCTCTTGACAGCCTTCATCCATTTCCCCCTGCCCCTACCCTTTGCTTCTGGTAGCCACAAATCTGATCTTTTTATGAGTGAGTGAGTTTGTTTTTGAACTATAAGTGATCTACAGCACTGTTAGTTTTTGTTACGCAGCATAGTGATTCAACGTTTCTGTACATTTCAAAATGATCACAATAAGTCTAGTTGTCCTCTGTTACTGTATGCAGATATTACATAATTATTGACTATATTCCCCAAACTGCATTTCATACCATGACTCATTTTTTTTGCCCCTGGAACTTTGTACGTCTTAATCTCCCTTACCTGCATTTCCCCTCCCCCCAGCCCCCTTCCATCTGGCAACCACCTGTCCTCTGTATCTATAACTGTTTGTTATTTTTTTCATTTGTTTTGGTTTTTTAGATTTCCCGTATGTTCTCTTTCACTTCTCTCTTATTCTAGAACTGTTATTACCCCTCATTTCCTTTTTATTCTTTTGATTTGTTCAAGACACCAGTGCATTTTTCATGCAGGAAGACCCCATTCTAGATTCAGGTGAATGTTTTCTTCTAGTGTCCTTTGGATTGTCCCATCTTCTGTATTTCCTGTAAGTTGGTCGTCCAGTCTAGAGAGTGATTCTGTTCATGCTGAGTTCTTGTTTAGAGGAGAATGCCTCACACTGTGCTCCAGCATAGACACACATGTCCTGGTGGTGGTTCTCAAGTGATGCCACGATGACTTCACGGGTTCAGGTGGTTGTAGCTCAGTCACCTATTACCAAATTCCCTACGAACATTTTACCTGATGGCTTTAATATTCATGACAGTCATTGCCGGTATCCATTAATTGACTATGGGTTTCAAAACAGTGATGTTTCTAGGCCTGTAATTCTTTCTGCAGTTTGGAGAACATCCCCTCACCTACTATTGGAAACGCAGTTTGTACAGAAGGGCGAGTCTTTGATTTTATCAGTTTTCAGAGTGAGTTGGGGCGCTAGCAGCTGCCTAGGATGACCAATGTGTTTTTTTAATTTTTAGCATTATAATTTCATGCCTCTTTAATATTACTCTAAATTCATGGATTTTAAAAGTATATTTGATGGGCTTCAGTACATTCATTTTTTTTTTTTTTTTGCTCAAATTGTTCTGGCTTTTGGCCAGTAAAGGCTCCTTCACTTTGGCCCCTGTGATCTTATTAGTCTTCTGTTTAGGACCTTTTTCTATTTTTTTTTTTTCCTATTGGCTTATTGGTGTTTTTTTTCCTTTTCTGTATTTAGAAGCTCTTTATATGGAAGGAACATTAACCCTTTGGGTCCGGTGGCACCAGCACTCACTCTGGCGTTTGCTGATCTGGCCGTTCAGTGTCGCTCTTCTCCCCGAGGACAGGCTGATTCACTCCTCTTCCCCCTTTGGTGTCCCCCACCTTCTCCCCGTATCTGTTGTCCTTTTGCCCCTGCCCTGGCCGTCTTCCTCACTCAGAACCTGGCTTTGGCAGGGTCGTGGCACTGAGCTGTCCACGTCCACGTTGATTAGCTGTCCAGGAAAATGAGGAAACCGAGCACGGATACAGCGTGGGAACTTTGTTGAACTTAATAAGCTCTTTAACCTTGCCTGGACCTCCCCACTGCTCACGGGACAGCGCTCCTGACCTGGGGGTCAGCCTTTTTGTCATCACTCAGATGCCCAGCCTCCTGCTCACAGCCTTGGGATGTCCCCAGCCTCTGTAGCAGCTGCATGTGTTAGTGTGGACCGTGGTGGCGGTGCCTTCCTCTAACTGTTGGTTTCCATATGAGGCATAGTTACTGCCCATCTCCCACTTCTGCTGGTCACCTGCTCTGCTGCTTCTTTGGGCTTGTTTCTTTCCGTAAAAGAGAAAATTATGGCTCCCCAACACTCATATTTCTCTCTATTAGTCAGATTCTGAAAAGATGAGGAAAGATCATATTGGAAAATTACACGCACCTAAAACGTTGTCCAAGTCCTGTTCCTCCAGGTCCATAGAACAGAAGGAAGAAATTTTAAGTTAATTCTCTTTTTATCCTCTGTAGTCATTTATCTCAGTGTTCTTGGGTACTTGATATTTTGAAGACAGCTTCTTATTAAAGATAATGTAAGGAAGACTTTGAACCCCATTTTTCATTGTTTTTTTCCCTGTGTTTTTTGGAGGATGGTTTGAAACTAACATAAGGAAAATTAACTTTTGTGACATTAGTTTAATACTTATATAATCTTATTTATGTAAAGTTATGTGATAAATAAGTAAAAACTGATACCTCACATTGACCACGTCCATGCCTCCCTCCCTATGAAAGAGAGGCACGCGTAGGAGGCAGCCAGAGTCAAGCACCACCGACGGCAAGCAGGCGCTTCTTCCTTATCCTGAGCACAGCATCAGCATTTATTTCTGCACTGTGACAGGCTTCACCTGGCTGCTGAGAACAAGGAAATAGCCGGACTTACCCTCACCACAGAACTCGGTTCTTAAGCATGCAAGAAACTCGACATACCTAGGGCGGTAAAAGCCTCTTGAAATTCTTAGGAAGAAATTTGGGGATGCCCGAGTGATGATACCCAGGTGATCTCTGATTAAGAATGAGCTTCTGTGAGCAGCCCAGATTTCCTTGGGAAATATTCGCGCAAGTCCTCTCACTCTGAGAGAGACGGCTGCTTTTCCAAATAACAGAGCCCTCCTTTAACTCTGTGGGCAAATGAAGAGAATGGACGGTTCTGTAGGCTGGATCCCTCCCACCACGAGTCACCTGAAGCTTGAGTTAATGAGAGGAACTGATGGATTCTAGCACCTGCAATTGCGAAAGGACATTTTGTGCCCAATTAAGTTGTTTTCCAAGTTATGCAGTATCTTTTTTCCATAAGAACGCTTCCTTATTATGAATGAAACCTCAGCATCCTGTGGACATCCCTAGACAAATTTGTGGACACATTTGCAGGCTTGTGCCATGGCTGGGGGCGAGATGAGTTTTCAGGACCGTCTCACAGCCGTTGTCATCTGAGGTGGGGCAGTAGGGCCAGCTGACCGTTGGAGCCACACAGCGTGTAGTCTTGGCTATTCTACCCTTCATCGCAGACTGAAGAGCAGATGCAGTGACTAGAAGAATGCCTGAGCCGAGTAAAGATGGGCAAAATTGCATGCTTTTTGTATTTAAATTTCAACATATCTCTGTCTAAATAGATACCAGCAAGAGTTGTTTTCCCTCTGAACGAGGTGGTGATGGTTCTTGTAAGATTCAGACGCTCTCTTACCCTATGGTATCCAGACAGAGTGGTCCAGAAAGGACTCACTCCTGTCCTTACTTTGCAGGGGGTTTGTTCATTACAGATCCAATTCTGAGGTTCAAGGCAAAGTATTTGCAAATTGCTACCCATAATGCACAACTAAGCCCCGAGAAGCTAATATTTTTCCCCAGTCTTTCTATTTTATGACATAGGATTATGTTGATATCATGAAAATTTAAAAATGAAAATTCTTGCCTGCAGAGTAACAGAATTCAAGGAAAAGCCTGGGAAGATGAGGCTTCCTAATTAGACATTCAGATGAACAATCCAGGCACAGCAGAAGAGCATCGAAAAAAGGGAAAAAGCAAAAAAAAAAAAAAAAAAAAAAAAAGGTTTCTAAACAGTATTTAATTATAATCCTAAGACTAAAAAAAACTACTTTTCTTCCTCTTTTCCGTGGGAGCTCATTGAAACAGACTTGTAAATAGAATGACACTTTCTATAGAGGCCAAGAGAGGGCAAGTACCCCATGAGACAGAGTTTCTATTTCAATTCAAGTGCTCAAGCAGAGGCTAAATAAAATGATGAGATGTTGTGGCAAGGTATAATAAATGACCTCCAAAAACTCCCCAAATTCTATAAACTACAGCTTTGTTAACATTTTCTTACTTTCAAGAGAGGAAGGAAAGGGGAGCTAATACACTGGGGGCATCTACGAAGTGGCCGTTGCCTTCCCAGCAACGTGAAGCAGACGGTTATCCGTGATACATGCTGCTGATTTTAATATTTAGAAAGAATCCAAAAAAAAAAACCCTTAAATGTACATATTTGAAAGTTTCCATGTGCAGTATGGTGTTGGGTTCTCTTGTAAACCCTGTGAGGTGGGGAGGGAAGATGTCTCCATTCCCATTTTGTAGATAGAATATACACCAGAGAGGCTGTGTAGCCAACCCCTGGGCACACAGCTGGTTCAGTGAGGGTTTACGAAGCCTTGAGCTTGGTCAGCAGTGTGACCAGTGAGCCTATCCACAAGGTTGCCGGTGTCTCTGACAGTTAGTTACAAAGCTGAGTGTGTCAGTTCCCAGCTCTTTCTCACCTGTCAAATGGGGAGAAATAATAACCACCCAATCTGCTACAAAGGCTTATTGATAATGTCTTCAAGGTAGGCAATGATTTAGATGCAATTTTCTTTAATTGTAATTATGATCTGTGTATAAGAGCATAAGATACAACTGTTACGTACTGTAACAGTACCAGCTGGTAACTTGTAATAGAGTTCAATATGCTAATGCAGTGTCATTCACAATTTTAAAATTTCTGTTTATTGAATTTATTCATTTGGTCTCTACTGATGAAATTAAAATAGCCCCCAAATGGCAAAAAGAAAGGATAATTTTGAAAAGACCATAGTTCCGCAACAGTTTATACATAATTTGGTGGAATTTACTAGATGTAGTTTTTAAAATAGCTTAGATATATTATCTCTAATTTAATGCTTTTATACTTTATAACATTACATAGTTTTACAAAACTATTTTTGATGCCATATATAATTCCATCAGAGCAATTAACCATTTTCTGATTGACAGGCATTTGGGTTAAAAAAAAATCATAGCTAAGATTTATCAGGCATCATCTGTGTGCCAGGCACTAGGTAGGTAATATTTTCCTCGTTTTTTAATGGGAAAACAGGCTTAGGGAAGGCCAGACCAGAATCTGACCATCTCTTTACACAATCTGTTTTTCTAGCCTGTGTCTCCTGTAATAAATAAACCAGCACAACTTTTGAGATGGAGCATTTGCTGAAACTAGTTGCAAGTACAACGGTGCTTTGAAGTCCAAAGGAAATTGACCATCCATTCAAAAACTTTTTGGGGGGTGGGGGGAGGTAATAAGATTCATTTATTTAATTTTTTAATGGAGATACTGGGGATTGAACCCAGGACCTTGTGCATGCTAAGTGCGTGGTCTATCACTGAGCTATACCCTCCCCCTCTAGTTTTTCTTTTTGGTGACAACTTGCTATAAATTTTGACTTAAGATTAAAAATTAAGCTTCCCAGATAATAACGGATTGCTTTCAATGCAGATAAAACATGTCTAAACTCTTAAGGGTGCCATAGGGTGGATCTGACCTTAACCAATGATTGACATTCAGCATTCAGTAGAGTTGGATTCCAACAGGAGTGGGGAGTCCTGTGGAAATCTAGGACCTTCACTATTTCTTCCTTGCACGAGAGGGTAGCTTTAGGTGCTTCCACTGTGTTTTTATCATCTATACTTTTAGGTCTAAAAGAAATGAGGAACAACAACTGTTGTAACCTGGAAAATGAACCAAGGACAGTATTCCCTGAAGGCTAATAAATGTCCCTTTTTAAAAACACAGAAAACTTAGTTAATTTGAATGATCACATCTGTGATTCAAAATACATCTGGCCTTGCAGAAAACAGCTGGGTCCAAAAGCCAAGCTGGTGAAGGCTGAATACATTGTAACAGGGAGATAATTGGTCTCAGAAGTAAAGGCTTCCAAAAGCTCAGCTCTCCAACATTATTTCAAGGAGTGCCTCTGGAGGAAGATTGATCTCGACATGCCATTCTTCTTCTGTGGTGTCCTCTCACAGTGCGTGAAGACAATGACAGTTAGGAGGGGAGCCGAGAGAACAGCTCCCGAGCGTCTGCAGGAGATCCATTCGTGTGGCAGACAAAGTCGATCAAGATGTGGGACTCTTTGTTCAGTCCACTGTCTTCAAAGCAAGCCCTGACTCTCTGAGCTGAGGAGTAAGACCATTTGAAGAGGCATCAAATAGTCTAGGAAAAGGGTGAACATTTAGATAGCTCTTTATGCCAAAGGTTCCCAATCCATGGGCTTGGAAGCTCTGGGAAATGGAGTGACTACTGTCAATGTTGGATTTTTTTAATGTTCTCAAGAGTGAGTTGCACAGAAAGATTATTCAGTGGTGGATTATTCAGTGGTGACTTTGATTTTAAATATTAATATCCAGTTGAATAAAGTTAACTCAAGTAAAACCTGAGTATTTCCTTAAACTTACACATCTTTTTCAATATATAATGGATAAATTTTAGGGGACCCATTATTAATGTTTGGTACCATTTATGGACTTATGTCATTAACCTTTAAATACTTTAAGTTGCACTTATAAATTTAATATTATAATCTGATTTAAGTTTCTCAAATTCTTAAGGTAGATTTATTAGAACTATAAGAATTACTTATGAATAAAGTAAATCTTAAGGTCCTGTGAATCATTGTCTCCTAACAAGTGTGATCCCTAGGACAGCAGCATCACCTGGGAATTCTAGAAATGCAAACTCCGACTCCACTCCACGTCTGCTGAATATGAAACCGGGGGTTGGCTAGCAAGCTGTGTTTTAGCAAGTCTCCAGGTGGTTCTGAAGGATGAGAAGGTTTGAGAACTAGTGCCTTAAATGTCTTGATGTTGTATGCACATTTGTAAGATTCCTGGTTAACATCACAAGTCTAAATTGATCCTTTACAGGTTTTCCATCAAAATCATAAGACCTTATGCATTGGAACAGCCTACTATGTCAAATCCTCATACACATTCTCAATACTTGAAATATCTGATATATAGATTATTTCTAAAGCTAACATGAAAAATATGTACAACAAGAGGTATAACTTATTTAACTTCTTCCTAAAGAATTTATCCTCTAAGGAAGCAATTGTGGTTTTGCCTACCAAGGAATTAAGTTTTACGTTATGTGATTAGCTCCAGGAGGTGGCTAATTGAAGATTTTGGTTGGGTGTGAGATGTGGTCACAGTTAAGGTGAGCTTCCTTTTATAGTCATGATGATGCAGAACCCACACTTGAATGGCGTGATCACCTTCGTGCACAACTTTGGGTATGAGATAGCTCACCCCTTGATTTTCAAGGAAAATTACAGTCCACAGCCTCCACTCATGTAACCCGTGGTGCTTGGCTTTTGTTAATCTATTTATTACTTCTTTCTTGTCTGAATTCTTGCTTCTCTTATCTGTCCCTCTGACAACTGACCTCCCTATTTAAGTGGCTCCTGATTGGCTCCTGACTGAATTCGATGTATCACAAAGCTGTCTGACTTGGGCTTCACTTTCTACAGAGGCCGTTTCCATGACAATGACCAGGGGTCTGTGAAGCTTTATGCATCTTACACGTGGTCGGTGAATTACAAGCGTTTGATTTTGTGCACCTGTGATTGCTTTTCAGTTGAGTGGAGATGCTGTTGTACTTACAAAATACGACGTTGTCAAGCATTGCTGATTTTTATTGTCGCTTTTTGTTACTGTGTGCTGTTTTCATCTGTGCGCTAAACATACAGCTGAATGGAAGTATTCAGAGTCATTTTCTGTTAAAAGGGTCCTCATTTGGAAAACGCACTGTAAGCAAATAAGAGGTGCTTGATGTGAAGTGCATTTAGTTATTTGTTTTATTAATTATCCAAGAACAACACGTTTTTCCTCCAAAATGAAGCAGTTGAGGCCTAAAGGCTGAAAGCGTATAGTGAATTTTGGTTTAATATGCAGGTATAAAGGTGGTACGGCTAACCTAGCATCATCAAGAGGATATATTTAGAGTGGATTTTCCAGTGGAGTGTTTCAGGTAGAATTTTGTCTAGCTTGAGTAACTTCCTGTTTCTATTTATGTAAATAAGCTACTTACCAGCCCCTCCAGGACCACCAGCACAGGACGTCTCTCAGCTGGATGTTGCAGTCGTGCCTGAACTGGGTTCCCCGCCTCTCTCGTCACCAGCTGCATCCACCCATTCACACGGCCTCCACAGTGATCCCACGAAACCCTAAATCACGTCTCGTCCCCTATTCTGCTCTGAATTCTCCAGTGCCTTCCTGTCTCATTCCGAGTTAGAGCCCTCTCAACAGTGGCCTTTGCAGCCCTCTGTGATGTTGGAAGCAGGATCAAAGATTGGGAAAGCCGTCAATTTGAATCAAGTCCTGGGCATTTGGGGCTGATTATTACAGAAATTACTGTTTAGCCTTCTAGATTGTTCCTGGAGGTAGCAGTCTGGTTTCCTGCTAGTCTGGTTTATAGTAGACTGGTTTCCCACGCTGGTGATTATACAGGGTTAGTTTCTTGGGCAGCCTGCTGCGGGTCATGGGTCAGAGTTCTGCTTGTATATACGGCCTGGCCATTGTTTGTTTATGTCGTCAGTCTCTGGGCGTTAGTGGTCTCATGGACCATTCTCGCTTTCCTGCTGACCTCGTGGAAGAGTGTTGGGTCTGGACCAAGGCTACAAGCTTGGGCTGAAGGCAAGAATGGACATCTTAGATCTTCTAAGCAAATCAGGTCATGAGCCACAGAGCATCGTGAAGGTTGAAATCAAGGGAAAGATTTGGTATTTCACCCTAAAGCCAGAAACTCAGGATTGCCTGGTCAGCCAGCCTACTTTCTTGAGAACCACATTCCTAATTAAAATCTAGGAAAAAGTGGAAAGTGAATTTTAATAGCTACATACGTTGACAGTTTGCTTATTTTTCAGATTACTGTTTTTTCTAAGAATTATATTTTGAGGAGTTTGCACAGATTGCTGGAAACCCCTGAGCAATGCTAAACACATTTGATCTCTGCTAATTTCGGTTTCCAAAAAAAAAAAAAAAAAAAATTCACAATAAAGTCCCCAAAGGAGAGTTAACAATTCTGTGAACAGCAATCACATGTATGTCTTAGTGGGTGTTCCAGCCCGTCTGGAATGGGGCCCCAGCAATGCTCCATGCATGACATAATTATAAACGAAAATACATCTGTGGTGAGCCGGAGCATTTCAGCCCGTGCAATTGATCCTGCATTACATCTTCTTCAGCTGAGAAGTCATGGTTTGTTAAAAATACAATATATTTTCTGCTAAAAAATTCATTGCTTCTACAACTGATTTTCTCTTTTGTCAAGCCAGCTCTTGGTTTCCTCATGAATTCGCTTAGTACCGGTGGACATGGGATAGGAGAAAAAAAGAACATGACAGAGTTATTACACAAACCCGTTGGCTCTGGCAAAAGACCAGAATGAAATTTAAACACAGAGTCTCATTTCCAGATGAATGCTGCACAGCTATCAAGGAGCACTCGCCTTCCCACCCCTGCCACCTCTTGCTTTCTGTCCTAGAATGACATAGATCATCCTCGCTTTGTAGAAGGCAACATCTGAATCCAGGAACCTTCTCTTCTATAGGCAGGTTTTATTGGTTCTTGACAATTTCTTAGGCTGGATTGACTGCTATTCTCAGCTGCTGCCTTTGGTGATGATGACATAGCGCTGGCTCAAGTGTTTAGGTAGTCCTTCCGTTTTTCCCCTTCTGGAGACAAGGGTTCGTGTCATTCGATATCCTTGAAGCAGAGGCAGGAGCTTCAAAGGACGCCCAGGAGAGTCATAGGGACGGGCCTCCCAGCTGCTTCCTGAATGATGTGTTTCATATAAACTCATTCTGAAACCATTGGCATCCCCAGGGAAAGGCCCCGTGAAATCTGTATCTGGAGGTGGCATGCATGCCTTAGGGGAAATTTTTTTTTTAGCCTCTGTTTTCTGGAAGTACGTGTTCTAGGATGATCCTACAACTATGCCTTTGAATTGTCAGATGTCCGTAGGGACACGGAAATGCCCAGAGGCCTGTGAACGCTTCTGTCCAGTGGACATTCAGTGTTGTTCAGCACGTGTAGTGATCTGCTAGTGATGGGAAGATGTTTCAGCCTGCCTCTCTAGTTGGGGATACACTCCGTTTTTGTGAAATTGAAGTGTATAGGTAATCATTTGCGGGGCTTCTTAAGAGAAGAGCCATTTTACTGACTTCCCACTCCTTTTCCAGATGTGTTTTCCACATGAACCACGTAGCGTGGCGCCTTTAATCCTATAGGGAGAATTGATTCATTGCCCACTGAAGCCCCCTCTAGTTTAAATGGTTAGGGAAGGGTCTTTACTTCTGACCGTTTAAGCCATAAGCAGGTTGCAACCCCAGGAGGTTATTTTTTTTAATATTTAATTTGGTTAAAGCAAATTTAGTTTGTGACAGCATGAATGAGGCATACTTTAGACTTTGGGTTTCATCACGACCTCCTTGGTCATCCCTGTCATCCTGCCCTCCTGCTCTCTCTTAAATACAGTTGCCTTAAATATGGAGAGAGGCTGCAGTACTGACACCCGGGGGCTCAACCGTGCTTTGGAGAGTGTAGCAGAGTACTCAGGCTGCCAAATTCCTGATGATCAGAGAGGTCTTGCTGAGGACCAGTTTAAGCTGGAAAGCACATAAGCTTCATTGGGCTATTTCAAAGTTCACACAGCTTGAGCGCTAATCCTCTTAACATATTAGGCCAAGTGACTCACATACCATCATGGCTGCGGCATAAAGGCCTCTTCAGTTTTTATTTACATCTCTCCGCATGGTAGACTGCCCGTCAATTCATTCTCCTCTCCAGATGCCTCCTCACCATCACGCCCTGCCCCGCGGTGGTGGAAATTATTTGAAGGCCAAACTGCTTAGGCTAACTTATTTGAAGATTTTATATAACACTGCTTTCCCAAAAGCTCTGGAAACACTTACAGTATGTTGGCTTAGTGAATCCTGGTTTTTTTTTTCCTTCTGCAAAGGATAACATCTTGGCTGTAGATGAGGTAAGCATTTCTAGTATGAATGTTTAATGAAGATGAAGTCAGCGTGCAGCGTGTGTTTATTTTGCTTTCTAATAAACCCACGCTCAGCGATAGTCTTACTACCGCTGTGACTCCTTGCAACAGTTCTTCAGCTGCTTACATGCTCAGAAGAAATTTCTTTCAATATTACCATTCTTAGGATAAATTAATTACATAAAGCATGAAGAAGTCAAGGTTGTGAAGAAGTGATGAGCTAAAAATAACCCCAAAGAACTTTTTTTTTTTAAAACCTCCACATACCACGTGCATGCTCATATATGACAGAAACAGAGCAAGAAAGAGTGAGCTCTGAGCTTATTCAAATATATTTCAACTCCAAATGGGTCTCAGACGTCGTGGATACTACCAGAGAAAAATCTGTCATTAGTGGAATAAAAATACTTGTGTGAATAAAGAGTTAGGAACCCGAAAAAAACCAGACTATTGAAAGGCTAGAAAGACTGAGAGGCATCGAAGGGAACTGAGCATAGGACAGGATCCGGAGATTATGTCCTGGTCCCAGCTGAGTTGGGAGCCGGTTGTGACCTTGGACAAGATACTTTGCCCCTCTGGCTGAAGTTTACTCTCTTATAAAATGTCTAGGTATAACTAGTGTGACCCTAAAGTGCCTTTAAGAACTCTGAATGCTAACAGCAAGACAACGAGGATCGTTCATTGATCATTCTTATATCCCAGCCGACTGTGTTAGCTATATCACATAGCTTTTCTAGAATCCTCAAAATTATCCATGAGAAGTATTCCTGCATCCATTTTCAAGTTGTAAAAACCAGTCTTGGAGATTACCCGCTCAAAGTCACATCGATTGCAAGTGAAGGGTCTGGGATTCACACTCAGGTTTGTCTAACTTCAAAGCCCCTTCGTCTCCTGGTTATGCTGCGTTCTCAAAGCTGGCAGAAACTCTCGTGAGTTTGGATAAAGATGGAGGCGTAGCCACAGCTGTCTCGTTTCCTCACTTCTTCCCCTCAGGTATCATAAACAACACGTGCTTTGGATGTCAAGACAGATTTGTGCTGGAGAATTAAAGCCTACGTTTGTTCATATTGAGAAGACGGCTTCTGGTAGGAAGGAAGGAGCACAAAGCGGGGGGTGACGTCTTGGAATACGTGTCACCATCATTTTTAGCCCTGTGGGGAAGTGGAAACAAGAATAAGTGAAAGTTCGGTTATTTTAAAACAAATTTAAAATCTTACCAAAAGGATGAACGACTCCATATGTCATCGGAAACTCTTCCAACTTCAAAAAGGTCCCCCAGATGGTCTGATGACCCATGTGCTTAGTGTTTGAGTTGGCAAATTAAAAGTATCAATTATAAGATTTAAAATGCATCTCCTTGTATTTGACACAACATTGTAAAATGACTATAACTCAATAAAAAAAGTTTATATATAAAATAATAAAGCTCACCCACAGGAAAAAAAAAAAAGGAATGCATCCCCTTGTATATGTAGTCATGAGTCCTGATATTCTGGTACTGATACTAATTCTGTAAGGTGAATGGATGGGAGTAATTGGTACATTTATGTTTTACCCAAATCCCTCATTTCACAGTTGAATTCAGTTTATCCTCGAGAAGAGGTCAGTGGAATCAGAATAGCTGTTTACCATCTTTCTCACAATGATCTTTCAAATGTCTGTGGCTGTACAATTTATTCTAGAGTCTCCGACGTGTCCTCCCCACTCCGAAACATTTTACAGATTCTGATACATCTTATTTTCACTTTTGAGCATTTACTTTGACTCCTAACGTGTCACTAGTCTGGGGATATAATATAATTATTAACAACATGATGAGAGCATTGAGTATGGAATCAGATGACTGGGTTCAAATCTCATATTCAACATCTAAAGTTTCTATTATGAGGACAAACATACTTAACCCTCTATGGCTTAGTTTTTCTCATTTGTAAAATTAAGGTAACAATAATGCTAACTCGTTTTTGTGAGGTAATACTATTAAAATTCTTGGAAATAATACCAGGGAAGTAATAAGCACTGATAAATAATAGTTACTATTATTATTTTATCATAGTTAAGGAATGCTTATCACTCAGGATTTTTATAAGTATTTAAACGTGCATTTCATGTGTTCCTCAACTCACCACCACACTTTTATTTACATATGGCTATTTGTGGACCACGTGTACAATTGTTTTGTGTGGTTTTACATACATTTTGTTATATCTTTGTTTTGCATACCTTTTTAACTTACCACGTTTCTGAGATTTATCATGCATGTATAAGTGGACCTCGTTTCTTTCCAAGTTCGATATATCATTCTAGGCATGTAGCTTCTTTTTAATGTTCCCCATTTAGGTTGAACTCGCTTTTTACTTTTCCCAACAGAGTTATGATGAACAACCTTAACTATATTCCTTACCTATGTGAAGGCTTCTCTGAGATGTATACACAGAAATAGGATGATCTAGTCGGAGGACGTATGTGGTCTCAATTTCATTCAACACTGCCAGATTGAGTATCTTTTGGAATGCTCTTTTGCTAGTCCAGGTCAAACTGATAAAAAAAACTTCTGGTCCTACAATTTGCCTGTTTTTCCACTGGGGATGTGGGCTTCTTGCAGACTGTGGGGATTCCCTACGTGTTCTCTGTATGAATCCCTTGTCAGTTACGTATGTTGGGAAGCAGTGTCATATGCCATTATCAGCACAATGTTAAGGCAGACTGCCTTGGTTCAAACACTGGCTCCCCCACTCACGAGCTTGGTGACCTTGCTCAAATTCCTTAACCCCTCTGAGGTTCAATTTCCACATCTATAAATTGAGATCGTAATAGTGACCTCCCTCTTGGAAAACTGAGGACTAAATGAGTCAAAGCCTGCAAACCACTTAGAATGGAACCTGGCACAGAGGAAGGGTTCGGTTGCCTTTTGGAAATGTTAACATGCCAGATGCAGACATTTTCAGTATTTTTTGACTCTGTTCTAATTGTTTGACTACCCTTACACTCACTTGACTCTCCTCATTCCTCCTTAAGGAGCTTCGTGTTCTCTGGGTCAAGAACCGGGTCTTGGTAGTTTTTTGTTTTCAAGTGCTTCATAAACAACCTGGCCCATTTAGGAGGTGTTCATTTAATGTTTATAAAATGGATGGATGGCTGCATGCATGCTTTTGGTGTCATGTTGCCTCTTGTTACTGAAGTCCCCTTTCATTTCCTAAAGGATGGTTGTGTGCCATGGAAAGGCAGGTTCCTTTCTTCCACTAAGCCTGTGATTAAATCAGTGGGGTTCCTTTTGGGATTTATAATAGCTTGACTTTTGAGACATAGATAGTTCCTTACACATTTAAAATTTAACTTCAACACAATTTAACTGCTTTCCACTTTTCATCACAACAGTCTGCAAACTTAAAACATTTATTCCAGTTCCATCATGTGGGTCAATTTTTGAAGCTTAGATGTCCCTGTGGTACATGAAGGGAAAGACACTACTGATCTCTTGGTAAAAATTCTCTGAGTAAGGCCCAGCAGGACCTGACCAGAGCCCAGAATGAATTGTAGATGGACTTAAGATTAGACATCCCATCCTGATTTACAGATCAGTTCTGTTAGTTTCCTTTGTAGCTTAACATTTTAGAAATATTCAGATTATCTCAAAAAGTGACCTTGAGTTTGAAGATTCTCTGAACTCATATAAGAAAAATGTGTTTCTAACCTTGGCAATTTCCCTTACCTTGGCATGGAACTTCCATTTCAATAAAAAATCAAAAAAAGGGTATCTTACAGAACAAAAGGTAAATGATTAAAACATGTGTATTTATGCAATTTAGAAAGGCTGAGAACATGCAAGGAGGAATGAAGAGGAGCAGGCAAAGGGAAATGACATTGAATGGTAATAGTTTTACAATATGTTAAAACCTAGTAGTACCTTTTTAATAATTCATATACTAAATATTTGGCTGAAATTATGAGGAGAAATGGAAAAGAGGTAATATAGGAGCTGTGTTACATATTCTCTAAAAATAATGTGATAGAACAGATGTATTCTGAACTATTTGCTGTTACTGTTAATGTATAAAAAGAAGTTTGTGGTCATCTCACTAGTTCTCATAGAGGATTATCATTAGTGAATTTTTATTTACTTAACCTGTTAAATGTAAGACTTTCAATGGAGCTGAGCCACAGGTAACATGGATAAAATAAAAACTCAGGGTTCCCTACATCTTTTTAATCTATCAGTACCTTCTGCTTTTTTAGTGGCTCTGTCTTCAACCAAGTTGCTTTAATGAATTTTGCAATTTTTAGCTAATGAGTGGGAATTAGTACTTAGGAACTAACAAATTACCTCCTCATCTAATTTCTTCTGGCTCTCCTAGGTAAATCACATTAATGTAGTCCACATATTACGCTTGGATTGAACAGCAGAGTTGTGGTTTTCATCGACTGTTTCCAGCTGAGTCTCTTTCCTCTGCTGTTCTAGGCAGAACTGTGCACAGGCTCAGATCTTGTTCTTCAAGTGTACAGACCTTTTGAGGGTTGTTATGAACAAACAAGAACAGGACTAGGAAGGCAGGGACCTCCCCCAGGCTTCTCCCTTCTGCACTCATTCATTGTTATTCATTCCTTCATCAAATGGTACTTAAGTGACAGGTATAGGACACTTATTTGGTGCCAGAGATGCAGAGATGAATAAGATGTGGTCCTGCCCTTAGGGCACTGAGAGCAAGTGAGATACGGTAAAACTGTTACTATATTGTGGGACAAGTGCTCTGGGAACCACGGGAGAAGATCTGAGGGGCAACCTTACCTGTTGTGAGAGAGATAGAAGTGATGGAAGTTTCCCTAGGGGAGAAGGGAGTGAACTGAGTTTCCGTGAGTGAGCAGGAATTAGTCGTTGGAGGAGTGAGCCAAGAGCATTCTAGGCCTGGAGAGCCAGGTAAACAGTGGCTCAGAGGTCCTGCAGACACCCTGGTCTTGGACTTCCAGCCTCCAGAGCTGTGAAAAATACAAGTTTGTTGCTTAAGCCACTCGGTCTGTGGTATTTGTTACAGCAGCGGAACTGACCGAGACACACTCAATAGAAATGTTTTTCCAGGAGAATCTGCCTTCTTGACACAGGTCCTTGACCTGGGCCACTCCAGCACACTTTCCATCTTGCAGGGTATGTGTGAGAGGCCTCAGACTTCAACCCACTAGAAACCCTTGTGCTTGTTTTGCAAATAGACCAACCTCTCCTTGACACTTCATATATCAAAATGGGCAGGAGTTTCTGAAACTGCACACATACAGATAAAACCCTCCCAAGAGATGCTGTTACACACATTGCCCAGGGCATGCATTGCTGCTTGCCTTTTACTTATATAACTAAGCGTTCTGACTGTCCTTCCCACAGTAGGGGAGATACCCTGCTTCTCCTCCTCCAAGCCATAGGGAAGACTGATCATTCTTGATTACTGACAGCTGGGCACTGGCTTGCATAAATCTGAGGCTCAGTGAGACGTGGGCAGAACATGGAGCTCTTGACGGAGAACTCTCAGGCAAGCCTGCAGGGTGAGAGGCTGGGAAGAGGATGCTATTGTGGGGACACTAACGTAGGAGGGGAGAGGGGCAAGAGGAGGAGAGAGGAGACGGAAAAGGATTGGTCAGGGAGGAGGAAGTGTTGTGCCGAGAACCAATGGGGAGAGAATTTCGAGGAAGGGGTGGTTCCACTGAGTGTCACATGCTCAGGAATTGAAGTGAGAGAAAGGCTGGAAAGTATTTCCTCGTATATCTGGACTCGGGAGGTAGAACGGAGCCTTGTGGTTGTGTTCACCATAAGGCTTTGTGTGCAGAAGGCACATGTCATAGGACAACCTGAATGGGTCTCTCACAAAATGTTTATGCATCAAGGCAGGACAGGGGCTGTGAGATACTGAGTAAAATGGGATCATGGGAGAGGATTAAACAGGGGGCAGGAGTTTGAGAATTCCAGGAGGCCAAACTTACCCTTAGAAGTTTGGGGAAGGTGTGGGGTCTTGGGTGTGAGGTGTGTCTTCTCTCCTTTCTCCATTCTGCCCCTGCCCTGGTTTAACGTGGTCATGGGAGGCGCTGAGAAGTACCTGGAGATGAAGTACCAATATTGTCCTTGAAAAAATGGACTAAAGAGGAAGGACAGGGAAGAAAGGAGAGAAGTAATCCCCCAAATGTGGAGGGGACAGTCAAACCAGACTGCTTGAAAAGGACTAAAACAAGTATCAAGTTATAATGGAAATAATTTAATCAACACTTCCACACCTTCACCAGTTTGATGTTTTAAAAAAAAATTGAATTGACAGTTTACTTAGACACCTCATAAGACACACATTTAAACAACCACAGTGATTCTGAAAAAAGAAAAATGAGCCCCTCTATATGGTTTTATTGTTCTCAACTATTTAAGGCTTTATCTTTATTGCTGCCAGAACAAGCAGTTAATTCAGTTAATTTGGCCCACCAGCCAGCCAGTCATTTCAGGAGGAAAACAAGGCTTTCTGAAGCATCATATTTCAAAATGCAAGCCCCAAGCTCCAGCTGCTTGGCTGGACTTTTCCACATTTGTATTTGTAATATTGGCATTGGGATGGCAATGAAGGAAAGGCTGTTAAAATGTGAACAGTAGTTGAGGGTAAGAGCAAAAAAGATAATCCTATCGTGTCTTCTGCTGATACAGTGACTGTTCGTGAAGAGCCTTCTACTTCATCATATGATTTCCTGCAAAAATCACCCGTGTAGACGAGAGGCAGGCGTGAGCATTATTTACATCTTAGAGAAGTGGAAACGAGAGCCTCAAGAAACGACACGTTTGGAGCCATTCCAGGCAACCCATCATGAGCAAGACCACAAAGCTCGTGTTTTTCAGAATCCCACTCCTGGGCGTCATCCATTAAAGATCGTGATCTCCGCGCTGTAATGAAGCCCTCTTCCTCTAGCGGCACGGCCCAGTGGGTGCCTGGTGCTCATTTGTTGAAGCTGACAATGATGATGGTGATAATGATCATCATCTGGGATGAGCAAATGATAAGTGGCCAAAGGGAGCCAAACGAGAGAGAAGTGTTTATGGAACTTCACTGTCAGTCCTTAACGGCTTGATGGGAAGAGTGACAGAAACATCCAAAGGAGGAGGGACCTGGTGGGGAGCAGGCCTCTCTTCATTGCAGTTTAGTTAAACTTTGATTTTTATGACCCGAAATAAATGGGAGAGTGTTTTAAAATGAGTCTTTAGCAAACTAGAAACCTCAAGACAAGGAAGTGATGACAATTTTGTCATAGAGCGACTGATAAAGTTCTAAGTAGGAAATACCCATTAAAAGCGACCGTCATGTCTAACAATCAGCAGATGTGAAAACTCTTTGCCCTGAGGTCATAACGAAATGAATGAATGCATTCACAAGCAGTTCTTTCACTAACAGTCGCAGAAGAAAACTTGAGGCATTCCCACAAGGCCCATGGCAAGAAATTCACTTGGCATCTGACCTATGGCGGTGTGAACCTGAGGATGCTACAGTGTTGGCCTGAAGACGTCAGGGATACACTTTGCTACTACCATCAGCAACGTGATCCCAGCAGGGCAGCCCTGGTTATGGACTTTCTATTACACATCATCTTTTTTTTCTGCCACTGTTGACATTGTTTTCTGTCCTCACCCACTTTGGAACTAAAACTACTCAGGGTTGGAATTGACTTTCTACTTTAAGGGTACCATAATCTGATCCAAATGCAGCACATTGCCAGCTGGAGATTTCTAAGTCAGTTCTCCTGTACCGTAAAAGGTTGACTTGGCTCTGTGACTTTGGGCAAGTGACAGAAGTACTGGGTCTAACTTTCCTAGTTGAGGAGTTAGGTTCTTCCCAGGTTTCACATGATACGATTTCTTATCTGTTTCATCTAGGTAGTGAATCACTGCATGGAGCATTTTAGTAGGAAGTGTTACAGTTGTACAAGAAATCCATGCAGAAACAACCATAGGGATGTTGTTGAGATCAGGGTAGCTCTAGGGACACTTGCTGTGGGGCCTCAGCACGGCAAGCAGAGGCAGGAGGAACACGATGACGTGAACATCGCTCTCAGAGTATTACCTGGATGGAACCTGCATCCCCCCAGCTGAGAGTGGTCCAAAGAGGCAGATTCTTATCCTGGGTCAATATTTCTGGAATGTGTTCTGCAGCACATGAATTGCAGGAACTTTGCATAGAAATTACATTAAAGAGGGCTCTGTTTTAGTATAAACTTGGGGACATGCCGGGTTACATAAAATCAAACAGAATGCTTCCTTGGAAGGAGTTTCCAAGTCCCGGATGGACTAACATGCATTCAAAGCTCCGGGAGGCGTATTTCCCAGTATTCAGTTGTTCCTAAACTCATCTGAACATGAAACACTTATTTTTTTTCATGGAGATTCTCAGGGGTTCAATTTTCCAATGAACATATTTTTGCAAACATTCTCGGTAGTGATAATTGGCAAATTCAAGTTCACCCCAAAGTGGGACCCAAAGGATTCCTTAATGTGAAATCCTGGCATTTATATTAGACCTGTCCTTAACAAGCCCTGAATTTACAGATAACTCTTGGGGCAAAACGAACTTCCAGAATTTGTAAGTTGACCTTCAACCTGTTTTCGTTTGTGTGGTTTTCTTTGCTTGCCTGATCTTAATCTCCTGAGCAAGGGTTACTTCAGTTTGGACTGAAAATATTTTTAAAGTGTGTAGCCTCTTTATGTATTTCCCTTTGAGATGTTACTAATACACTGTCCTTTCTATTCATATAGAATTTCAGAAAATGCTTCATCATCAATCTCTTTATCATAAAATTGATGAACTTTACAATTCAAGTTGACTGAATGGCAGCAAAAATCACCATTGATTTATCTGGTTAATTTTAGTATTTGTACTCACATTAAAATGCATCGTACCCCATGTAATTCATAATGTGTAATGTTTCAAATATTCAGGCTTCCCAAACTAGAATCAAACTTTGAGAATTGAACAAAAGATGTACAATTCTTCTTTATAATTTTTAGAACATCTTCAGTGAGACAAAACTCGTTTTGGAGATACACATAATCAGATGCAAATCTGGAGATCACCAGGTGTTTTTGTCTTCTACCTGAACATAAAAAGAATTTCAATAGAATGCACGTTCGGGAGAAAGCAAGTTTAGATAAAGGAAAGCAGAATCCTTCCTAGACGATGAACCTATAGCTGTCTACACAGTCTGTCTTCCCCACTAGTGGACAGCAAAGACTCTCATACGGTATGTTCAAGAAAAATGTAGTATTTTTTTTTTCACCTGCAAATAACCAAGGAAGAATCTGAAAATCCTTTAGATAGGCCCTGAGAAGTACTGGCTGACTGAGAGCCATTTAATTTCAGCTTGTCAGAATATTGTCAGGTGAGAGCTATTTGGTACCCAAAGTGTTTCTTCACTCTGCTTAGATATAACTTTATCAACCAGCCCCCCCCCCCAATTCTAGGGTAGAGGACGAGAGTGCAAGAGGAACTCATGTTTATTGGTGTCACAGTTTATCACACAGGACTAGTCCCACGTTGATCCTGTTAGATGTAGAGCCGCCTGTGCAAAGTGCTTTAAATAAAATCATAATGGTAAAATGATAGTAGAGAAGTGGGAAGTGAGTTTAACATAGTTGGTTTAACATTTGAGACGAGAGTATGAGAGACTTTAACTGATTAAAATACTCACTTTCTGATTGTATATGTATTTGAAAATTGCGAAGAGAGTAGATTTTAAAATTACTCACCACAAGGAAAAAGATGTAACCATGTGTGATGATGGATGGATGGATGGATTGTGTGGAACAATCCTAGACTTATTGTAGTGGTCATTTTGCAATATACACATATATTGAATCATTGTTGTACACCTGAGAATAATGTTATTAAAATTTACTTCAATAAAAAACAATGCAAATATTTAATTGCTCTACCACTTCTTCCCCCTTCCCCCAGCATGACAAACACATTTTTTGAATGTGAAAGGTATTTAAATTATTAATTCAGCAACCCCAACACCTTTTGATCTCAAGAGCCTTTCTTTGCATTCTCAAAAATTTTCATGACCCTAAAAAGATTTTGTTCTTGTGAGTTATATGTATCAACATTTACAGTGTTAGAAATTAAAACTGAGTCATTTCTAGAATGCAGGAATGCACAAGTACACATTTTATTAGCCATCAGAGTGATGACATCACATCTCAGTTTCTGGAGAACTTTGATGGACACTTGTAAGACAATAAGTGTAACACAAGGTGAAATAATGTTTCAGTATTATTTAAATAGTTTTACCCTAGGGAATCCCCCTCGGGGGACCCTGGATCACACTTTAGCACAATTACATTAATTCATGAATCAGTTTAACAGATATTAACAAATATATCTGCTGTGTTTTGGGCACAAAAGGGTTACTATAGGTGCATGCTTTAACCTTGACCTCTTGATGGTTTTATTGCTCAAACACAATGCAATCTGCAAGCTTCTCAGTAAGCTTCTTGAAGGCAGAGGTCATGTTTTAGTCATAATATAACCTCAGAGGTCTGTGAACACACATTGTAAATGCTCAGTAAATACTTGCATAATAAATGGACAGTTCCAAGGATTACCTGCACCACTAAATTTCTGTCCTTTCTCTGCACCTAGATAGGTAATTCTCTAACTCTTACTCTGTTGCATTCCCGAAATCAAATAAAGTGAGAAGAAAACTAGAATTAGAGAAAGCAAATCAAATGCATGACCAGGGAGATGTAAAAATAAGTTGATTATTATTCAGCCCTCCAACGTCATTCTCTGAGGAATTTTGAATTCTAAGGAGTCTTGGTACAGATAGAACAGATACCTCCTTGGACTCAGGCAGACTTGGGGTCAAATGCAGCCAGACCTGAATCCAAGCTGTGTAACTGTTGGAAAAAGTTTTGCTTCTCTGAGCCTATTTCTTCCTCTTGAAAAAAAAAAAAAAAAAAAAAGGAGGGGGATTATTATGAAAACCAAATTAGATAATAGACATGAATAAAGTTTAGGAACTTTAAAAAAAATGAGTGATAAACTTTATCAAATCCTTTTCTGTGTGACTTATTGATTATTTTATACATTTATTACTTTATATTCCTCAATATTGAAAAATATTTTCATTCCTATTTTATTCTTAAATATATCCCTGTGTTCTCCTTGGAGATAATGCGTGTGAGTGTGTGTGTGTGTGTGTGTTTTGCACTCGTGTTTATATACTTTTTTTTTGTACTTCTCACTTGTTTCAGGATCTAGATAATGCTAGGTTTTAAAATCAGTTAAGAAACTTTCCCTCTTTTTCTGTTCTCCATATCGGAAACTGTCTTTTCCTTAGTGATTGCGAAGTGCTTACCCACAAAATCATTTAGACTCATTCTTTCTTAGAAGTACATCTTGTCAGCCTGTGACTGTCATTTTTGAAAGATCTTTTTTAGGCTTATGCCCTTTTCTTGAGTCAGTTTTAGTAATAGACATTTTCTTAGGAAGGCACTTTTTCTAGTTTTTCAGATGTGTTGGTAAATAGTATTTTACATACTTTAATATTTTAAACCCTCTTATGTATACACTTAAAGACTCTTTATAATGTATCTTTTCTCTTTCAATCAGACTTACCAAAGTTTATCTTCTTTTAAAAAGTTTTGCTGTCTTTTCAAAGATCCAGAACTTGGTTTTAATGATGTAGTGTATGATTCTTTTTTTTTTCTATTATACAACACACAAACACACCTAAATATACTTAATTCTGTGCACATTCTAAAATGATACGTGGTCTTCTCTGTACAGTTCTACTTGGAACATACCAATGAATGGTTTGCCAGTGAGAGACCTTCTATTATTTTGATAAGTTTACCTTAAAGTGGACTCTGTTTAAAAGCCCAAATGTAACTATGGCTTGAGATCTCTTCTCCAACCTCTGACAGCATTATGCCTCTGGCTAGACCTAGTCCTGTGCTACCAGATCTGAATTTTTATTAATGGCCACTCTCTGCTATTTGCTGCTGCTTTCTACTCTTCAATAATTAAGCAGAATTACCCAAATCCAATATTCTGTGGTCCGCTGAGCCTGGCCCGTCTTGGTTAGAATTACGGTGATTTTGCTTCCGTATATTGTGTGGCATTCCAAATATCAGAGACCTCAAAAGATGCGGGACCACAGGTCATTTCTCTGTATCTGTGCCTGTAAAACAAGCATTTCTTGTGCTCTTTGCTTGTCTTCGTGACCCAGTTCATCAAATTTGAATGGCTTTGTACAAATTAACACGTAGATTATTTTATTTGAGAAACAGTCCTCTCAACATGTTTGCTCATTCAGCTCTCACTAGGTGTGAGGAATATGCAGGTTGAAATACTTTTTGAAAAACAATGTTCCCAAAGATTGACTTAGACATAAAATCAAAGCAGGCTATACATTTCTCTCCCCCACGGTGCCTTGAAATGCCACAAGCCACTGACTAACAAAAAAATGGAAAAATAACTCCTTCCTGACTAGCTGACATTTTACTTTCTTTGGAAATAAAGGAGATGTTCCTGTAACTGCCAACAGCACTGCTCTAATTGAGAGCCAGGCAGACATCGACTTCAGCTGGAAACGAAGTCACCGTTTCCCGGATGGTTTCCAGTCTCAGAGCAAACATCGGGTTAAAGCCTGTAGTCATTCTGTTGCTCACTTCCCGATTTACAGCTTCCGGGGACAGAGAGATTGTCTTGCAACAAAGGTAGATGGCTAAGAAAGTGAGAGCCATGCTACATTGATAATTTTGCTCCCAGAGAGCCTGTATAAAAGTGCTCTGAATGCCCAGAGTTGACTTGTGTACTTAGGTGTTTTGCCTTTCCTGTCCCCCTCTCTGTGTTTGCTTTATACTCAATCCCAGCTCGAGTCAATTTTGCAGAAACAGATTAGGCAGATCGGGCTGCTTCTTTCCACCTGCTCTAAACACACCTTAGCTCTACACTGCCAAAATAAACTACCTTTCCCTCTTCTGTTCTCTTTGGATCTATGTGATTGCTGAAGTTGAGCTGATTTGAGTGACATAGGAAAGAAAAAGCCACCCCCTGCTCTGCTTTGCAAACTGCCATTCATTTCAGGAAAATAACTCTGCCTGTTGGCTGGAGATCCAGCTGCTTGTCATGTTAGTGCATGTGGCGTCTGCTGCCGAGTCCAGCTGTACAGCCGAGATCAGTGCCCTAAGGACTGAGCACAAAAATGCTGTGATCCCTGGCGGTGACAGGGTCTCTGCTAACAAGCCTCTAGACATTCAAGATGAAATGTCATCACCCCAGCGCAGCCATCACAGAAGGATGAAACAAAGCATCTAAAGACCTTTAATAGCATTAGAGTCTGGGAAATAAGTGAAGCATCCCCGTGTAGTTCCCTGTTCTATAGAGTTGATGTCAATTCTGTGAGCAGTTGTGACCCTTCTCCAGCACCTCTCTCCCCAATACTCAGAGATGAAACGATAACTTGTAACAACAACTTTTCCCATGATTTGAGCTCAAAGCATTTTTAGATCTTCCTGCTACTTGTCATTCATTATGCAATAAATCATGATTAAACACCTATTGTGTAAAAGTCCTTCTGCTAGAAATTTGAAGTAGACAGAGAAATTAATCATCAGATTTTCTACCTTGATTTCATAGTGGGTAAGAATGATTCAATTTGTATTTCAGGTCCCCAGTCCTACTGTGCTGGCCCCACTCCAATGCCGGCGTCCTTCTAAGAAGAGGGAAATTTGGACACAGATGCAAAGGGGAGAAAGTCCCGTAATGACAGAGGCAGAGACTGGAGTGTGGCATGTACAAGCCAAAGAATGCCAAGGGTTTCCAGCAGCTGTGGGCAACGGGGAAGGAGGCTCAGAACAGATTTCTCTTCAGCATCCAGAAGGAACAAACCCCGCTGGCACCAGGTGTCCAGAACCATGACCAAATAGACTCCTGTTGTTTTAAGCCACCCAGTTTGTGGTGATTTGTGCCTGCAGCCCTAGTAACCAAGACAGCTTATCGACCATTCTTGGACTTGCATACGAAAGAGAAGCTCTCAGATTGAAGAGAGTCCAGAGAAGTTGGGGGAACACATAGAATGCAGTAAGTAATCAAAACATAGCACCTAACTGTGATGTATTTCTTTAAAGCTCGATTAAACTAGCTTTAATCTTGTAACACATAGTAAGAGCCAAGTTCCCTCTCTGGGACTACTTCTGCAAGTAGTGCTACCTGCAGAAGGTTCTGCACGCCAAGCACGGAAGAGGCATCTGTCAGTTGGAATGTTTTCCTTTGGGTCGATTCCTTTGTGAGAACGGGCGTCATTCAAGCCCCAGCCCCTCTCTGGCTGTGGGAAACTCTGTCGCCTGTGCTAACACTCGTCTTCTGCCTTCATCAGGGAGGGAAGCACAATCACTAGAAAACATTATCCTGGCTGTGGACGTGGCTGAGTTCTTCCTGGGTCCAGTATTTTTTGGCATGATCTAATGTGTGACCATAAGCAATGAGTGAGTTTTTTAAACAGGCCGGGGCTAATACATCCAAAGATTACCATCCATTAAAATAGTCACTTTGCCACTACATCCCTCACCATTTGTCTCCATGACTCTGAATTTTGCTAGAACTCCTCTTACGTAATTGTCTTCAAATCTGGTTAATGAACCACACAAGAAAACCAGCCTCGTAAATTTATAGTCACACATAATTTTGACCGTTAAGAATGTCACCTGGCTTGTTGGATCTCACCCACCTCATCCATCAGAATTGACTTTGAATAACTTTGACCATTTCCCCAAATAAAATCCACCATCCATGGAGGAGTATTTGCTTCCAATGAGCATATTCAAAAGAATAATAGCTTCTAGAATTCCTTTCAAAAGAATGTTGAGCACAGGGCCTTACAGATGGTTGACACCCAATTAATATTTTGTGGAATTACTTTGAATGCATTATGTGGGTTCTGCAGACATCACCAAAGGAGTGCCAGAAATAAAATTAAAAAGTATTGCAACAAGTGTATAGTTTTCTAACATGATACATAAGAAGGAAGTTATATTCAACTCTATATTTAAATTGCAATCTACGTTAAAAATAAGTAACTTTACCTTATTGCTACATTAATACAATACCTACCTTCCTGTTAGGAGATACAATTTTGTGGGTTTTTTCAAATTACAGACAAAGGGCACGTGTACAACTATCCTTACGGCTAAGTTTTGCTTTCCTTTACTTTTCATGTTCTTGGGTAATGAGTAACATAGTAAAAGATGATTTCCCAAAAAATTTATGGTTTTTTCTTTTTGCACGTTATTGTTTGGCACCATCTATTCATTTTCTTGTCAAATTGTTACTGTGAATCTAGAGGTTGCATTTGTAAAAGCAGCAGGAAAGCAGTTAAACAAACTGATACAAAGACTGAAACCACTAGCGTTGGGGGAACTAATGCACAGGTAGCAGGAATTGTCTCACGCCACGAACACTGTTGGGGAAGATTCAGAGAGGGAAAAAATGCATTATAACGAAAAGAGTAGATGACAAGTGTGACTGGATTGTTCAACAAAAGGGAGACAGAAGATGTTTAAATAAAGCATTTTAGGGATTTAATGTGTGATAATATTTTCCTTCGTTAACCTCATCAGTTAACCTGGCTCGTCGGCCGATCTCTAACAGATGTAAAATGACAAGTCAAAGTGAAGCCACTCTTTTTTTTTTTTTTTTTTTTTTTTCAAGAGTGAACACAGAATGCTAGGCTTTAAAAGTGGCTCAAGTTGTAGGAATGTAAAGTGGTGTCTTGGAAAACAGTTTGGAGATTTCTCAAAAGGTTTAACGTGGAGTTACCACGTGACCCAGCAATTCCACTCCGAGGCATACGCCCGAGGGAAATGAAAACATACATCCATTCAAAAATGTGTACGCAAATGTTCATAGCAGCATTATTCATAATAAGCAACAAGTAGAAGCAACCTGTTGGTCAACTGGGTAAACAAAAAGTCATGTTTCCATACAGTGGGATATTATTTGGTAATAAGTGAAGAACCAGTATATGCTACAACATGAATAAACCTTGAAAACGTATGCTAAGTGAAAGAAGCCATTCACAAAGGACCACAAAATTATATTATTCCATCTATAGGAAATGTTCAAAGGAGGACAGTCTAGAAGGTCAGAAGAGTGATTAGTGACTGCCAGAGGCTGGGTGGCAGATGGGGAGTTTGGGGGGTGGCTGCTCGTGGGTCCCAAGTTTCTTTCTAGGGTGATGAAAATGTTCTAAAATTGGGCTGGTAATGGTTGCACAATGTATTTGTGAATACACTAAAAAACATTGAATTGTACCTTTTAAATGGGTGAATTGTATGATATTTATCTCAACAAAGCTGTTAAAAATGTCTCCAGTCTTTTTTGAAAGCCTCAAGCCCTATGTTCAAAAGCCTTTCTCCCTAGTCACTGTTAACTGTCCCAGGTGAGAGAGAAGGAATGAGGTTGAACTTTCAGTCAGTACCTGAGGAAAAAACTCCAGCTTCTGCTCCCCCCACAGTAAGATGGGTTAAGTTAAATTTGGGGTAGAGATATTTTAGGTGCTTTGTTGTGTTTTTTCCAGAGCATATCATGCTAACCATAAGTCAACAGACAAGTGCTTTCATTTGACGTCTTGCAAGCAAAAGTAACTCTTAGGAGATCATACTAGCTTCTGACGTTTCTGAGTTTACGCAAGGTCTCAAAAATTCAAGGCCGTCATATTAGGGCCTTCAGAGACATTCAGTCTTGTTTATATTCTTAAATTCTGGTCTAGCTAATTTCTTTAGGAAATCAACTCTGATACCACTTCTGTTATTATTTCAACTCTCAGTTATTGGGCATTTAATCCTGCCAAGGATTTTTTACCTAATTTATGTGTATTCTCTGATTTAATCCTTAACAACAGTGCAATTTTGTGTAACACCAAGGAGAACACCACTGAAAATGGATACAATGTTTGACTCAACAGTTCTAAATTTCATTATCCCCAGTGGCTCACAGGAGGGGTCAGAGCCTTACCCGGGGTGACATGACCAGTAAACAGTGGAACAGAAGGCGAGATTTGGCCCACCTGGCTTGGGAACTGTACCAGATGAGACTCTGGGCTGAGAGTTAGTGAAGGTGCTTGGTTAGTCCATTGAAGAAAGACATCATGGCACTACCACCTGGGGCTGGGCAGGAGGGTTCTGGTGAGATGTCCTGTTTAGGAAGCTGGTTGTATCACTTACTGTTGTAGGTTGTGATCAATTACTTCTGCTCATTTGCCTCATTTTTCTTGGCTGTAACAGCAGAATGATAATAGTTTTATAATATCATTTTGAGATTTTCAGTGAGATAGTGCTTGTAAAGACGTCAGTACAGTGCCGGGTACACTATAATGCTCTCAACAAGTGTCACTTCTTAAGGTGTTTATGAGTTCATGACTTCATAGGGCAATTATGTTACTGACTCTGTTCACACTTTAGAAGCAACAGTCGAATGGCAGGACTCTAATTTTTCTAGCTGTCTCAGCGATGAAGTCAGCTCTCCCCATCCTGGATGGATTAGTGAAGAATCAGTTGTTGATATTTTGCATACCTAAATTAGCTACAAAAACATCAGTCCCTGATCTCAAGTGTGTATGTGTGTATGATTTCCCTAACCCTTGAGCACTGAGTGGTCTGTGTGCAGAGCTGGAGGACTGGGGCTTATTCTACCTCTGTTTCGTTGTGAACAGGCATGCAATCACGTTATTTCCATTCTCCTTTTCAAAACACCTGTGTTTGAGAATCTATGTCTGAGAAACTACCAGTCAGTATGTACTTTAAAAAAAAAGCAATGAAGACACTCTCTACGCAGTAATATGGAAGCTCTTCAAAATATATTGCTAAGCCAGAAAAAAAGGCAAGCTGTGAAGCAGTGCGATCTGTACGGTAACATTGCTGTAAAGGGGCGGTATGAATAGATAATTGCCTCTTCAGCTAGAGCGGGAAAAGGACTCTTCACTCTAGGCCGTTTTGCACTTGTTGGTTTATTCTTGTGGATGTATTCTTTATTCAGAAGGCTAAACACATACTTTTAAAAATAAATCTCCCCAGTGACTTTTTGGTTAGAGGAAGTTGAGGGAGCACACTCATATCACTTTCTCCCTTTTTAAAAAAAAAAATTTTTTTTAAAGTGGTAGTTTCTTTTTATTTATTTATTTAGGAAGAGAGGTGGTTAGGCTTATTTATGTATCTGTTTTTTTTTTTTTTTTTACGGGAGGTGCTGGGGATTGAACCCAAAACCTCATGCATGCTAAGCACCTGCTGGACCACTGAGCTAGACCCCTCCTCCTTCACATCACTTTCTAATAAACAGTATGGAGGAGGAACAGAGAAAAAAGAGGGGTAGTGAATTCTTAGCAGTCACTCAGGACAAAAATTCGAATGAAGAGCTAGTTGTTTTCAGTCACCGCATTTATAATTATGAACCTGAGAATAAGAAAATAATACTGAACACCAGCAGAAACCCCAGGTGGTGGTGGTTAGCTGAGGAGGGGAAACATAGCTGAACAGCCAGCGTCTGTTGCCCAGGAGAAGAGCGTGACCTTGAGACCAGGTGTGCAGAGTCACATTCCAGGAGAGTCAAGCTCAATTATATTTTGCACTTACCATTTTAAACCACAGGCTTGTTTGCCCATAAGTTACAAAAAGCTGAGAGTTCAAAAACAGTTTGTTTTAGCACATTGTGTATGTTATATAATATAAGGCAAAAGGTACAGTTTTAGAGGCATGATAAGTGTTGTTTATCTTATAAAATTTTACTTTGTACAAATATATCAGGCAGATCAACTGATGCTATTTTGCACTGAAAAAAGTCAAGGTTTATCTGAAAATGGGAAAAAAAAATACTCAGAGACAGGAAGACTGTACCATGACCACGTGCCCTGCAGTACAACAGATCACTTTCCTACTGTTACATGGTGTGATTTTTTTTTTGAAAGTTAATTATTTACAGAAGTGATTTAGAACAATTCTATTACTTAGATTCATCTGACTGAGAAATAATCTGTACACTGTAAACTCCTTGAGACTGAAGTAGCATCATATCTTGTACTCCATTACAGGCACTAAGTAACAGGCAGGGGAGGGGGTTTGTTTTGGTTTGGTTTGGTTTGGGTTTTTTTGCTCACAGATGATCCAAGTAGAGCTTTATTTGAATTTAGGATGACAAACTCCGCTAAGCTTGTTTGTTTTTCAAGTTGATTTAGGGCCAATAGACCACTGGCTGCATGAATGTGGGAGTGTAGCATTAGTGGGTTGAGGTAATTTATGGTCCCATGATGGGGACATTTCCCCCTTTCCTTTCAGAAGGAAGACTGGTCCAAGGATAATAAACCATCTAGTCTGAGGCATCTCGTGTTACAGAGTGAATTAAAAAAAAAAAAAAAAAAGCAGAGATTGAATTGAGTGTCCTCCTTTGGCCGTCAGATTACTTGTACATCCAGGAAGACACGAACTGCAGGAAACACTGGATGGTTTGAGCCCTCAGGCATGTCTGCCTGGAGGTTGCTTTTTAGATTTAAGAGAATACTGTCCAAAAATTGTAAAACTTGAGTATGAGTCCCAGTTCAGCGGTATGGCCTGGACAATTCATTTAGTTTAAGCTTTAGTTTTGCCCATTGGTAAAACAGGGTGAGAAAGACAGCAGAGGCAAGTTGCTCCTTTTGATAACCAGACCACTAAGACCCCTTGTAGGTTGTAAGAAATGTATCAGGATATTACCTCAGACTACTGATCACCTTTCCTGCTCATTTCCATGCTTTGGTGGTTTGTCCATGGATTTTTGTCCACACAGATCACATGGGTTCAGCTGTATGGATTTACCCTGTTAGAAGTTGACAGATCATGTTTGTTATTCTGGATCTCATGCAAGGCCCGCCTCCCCTATGCTCCTGCCCCTTAACCCCACTGCACTGCCCCTTAACCCCACTGCATAGCCCCTCAACCCCAGTATCCCTGACATCCTTCTGCTTTCTGGTTTGGTGTGTTTTACTGAATTAACACTACAACTTTGGTGCTGCAACAGGATACTTTCTAGCTCAAAAATTTCATGATCTTTAGTAAAATAGCTCCTTGCAAATAGAAATTTTTTTGTCTCTTTACTCAGAAATAAATGCATTTATCCCTAAAATTATACTGAGCACAATCAAATGTTTAGTGATTCAGAGGCATTCAGGACCTTTCAGTGACTTATAGTCATCGTTACGCACTTCAGTTTTCATTGTATGCCATTGTGAAGGCGTTTTGATTATTGGAGTTTACTGCAAATTGACCTGTATCCCTGTGATCAGTAAATCTCACTGCTGTCAGTTGGCATTTTATCAAGCCTCTGTGTACTTAGAACTGTTCTTCCTGTCCACTCTTGCCTTGAGTTTTTCTTGACTTCTGTTGACTCTTCTGTCAATTCCTGAAGAGCTTTTGACTCTTGCTCTCCGATCTTTTATTTACACAGATAACGATTTTTGCTATTTTCATCTCTGCGTTCAGATTTTTTTTTATTCCATTGATCTTAGTTCATCTGCTACTATTTAAATTGACTCTTATCCGTGGAGTAAGCCAAATGGGTCGAGAACATGATACACAGAAGTGTTTATGCATTTCTTAATCATCCTGAGGGTACATTAAATAATATCTCTCTAGTCTTTTGTACTTGTGTTAATGCATTGAATAAAAAATACTGTTAAATATCATTATGTCAGTTTATTTGAAACAAACTGTAGATGCAACAGTAGTTAGTGTCCCACAAAACTCTTAATGTTTTTTGAGAAAAATCATAAGAAAATGATGGCTGTAGCTGTAGGAAGAAGAGGGTCACTTTACTGTGTTATTTAAAGGGCACCAGAAACCTCTTTCCCCCAACATCTCCCCTATACAAGTAGGGGTGTCAGGTGTTCCACCACTAGGGCCGCCTGTTTTGTTAAAGCATCGTATTCAGAACATCTGTATTTTATGCAGACTCATTCCTTAGTGAATAAGCACATTTATGTATAACCTAACTGAACACATTTTTTTTGCAATGTATTTGTCAGATTATTTAGCTACCTCCTACCTGAGGTTAAGCCTTAGGGAAAAGTAAAGAAGACTGGTATGTTTGAGGTTGATGAGAGAAAAAGACAAGGAAATATTTAAATTATGAAGTAACAAAAATTAGTCATTATAGTTTTATTCAGGCCGCAGAATGGTGGTTGTGTGGGTTTTTTGTAAGAAACAGAAACAGAAGATTGGACTGAAAAATTTGTACAATATGACAGTGGTCTAGCCGTGGGACTCAGGAAGAAATGAAGAGGTGGGTGGGACCAGGAGGTCAAGGCTGGGTGAACTGAGCCAAGTCATAAGGGAAGACTTAGAGTGCATCGGTAACACAAGTAATCGGAAAAAGGGGACACCGAGTACAACACAGAGAGACAGCAAGTGTGCAAGCTCTTTAACTGATACCATCCCTGTGCAGTGGGATTCAGTGGCTGATGTCTCGAGTCTTGCTCAGCTGGGGCAGGGAGGCATGTGAGCAGTTCACGTTGGCCTCTTGCTTCAACTGCAGGTCGTGGCCAAGATTGTCACGGCCACACGTGGTGCTGTAGTCACCCTCGTAGCATCTGGAGGCGTGACAGACTGTGCATTTCTGCCTCCGCACTATCTCAACATTCTCATGTGCATCCATCACTCTGGCATCTCAGCTTTTGCCTTCTGGGTTGACTTTTTTCTTTTTCCAACAAGGTGCCTCATTAAGATCCTCGCAGATATTGCCAGGAAGATGTTAGAGCATCTCGTTCAGTGGGCCTTGGCAAATGCAATCTACGGTGGTGTTTTCATACCCAAACCCCTGCTGTCCTTTCTGCTGATGGAAACTTTTGTGGCAGAGTGCAAATCGCTCAGCAAGTGATTTTAGGGTGGATGTGAAATTTCTGCTGCACTGCCAAAGGGGGATTTCTCAGAAGCGTTCCTTCGTGTCAGTCTCCACGAACATCAAGTGGTGCCTGGTAGCAGCTAGACTGGCACTTAACCGCATCTTCCCCTGTTTGTGCCGATGCTTACACAAGGTTTTGGCGTCAGCATGTGGACAGTGAGGATAGAGGGACAGCTCTCTGACCCATCACCTTCTCCTGAGTCCATGCAAGGGGTTTGGTTTGCCAGGTGAAGGATATGGGACACTGGAGACAGAAAGCCCCCAGCTAAGGGAGGAATTGCAGTGAGCCTTTCCTGCTTCCCGCCTGGCTCAGCTGAATAAACACCACAGTTAGTGCACATTTGGAGATGAACTGTGTGCTGTAGTCAAGGGTTAAAACCAAATCTTTAGGCAGAAAGGGAAAAGACAAAGCCATATGAGAAGGATAACTGGGAAAGATACTTGAAAAATATTCAGAATAGGTAATTTAACATAGAATAACTTTAGTGGTAATTTAAGTGGTGGTATTGCCTATTGAATACATATCAACTTAGAGGTGGATTGCATTGATTTTTAAGAATATACCTAGTTCTTTAAAAAAAAAAAAAAGCAAAATGAATTTAGAAGACCAGAGCAGGAGAGCCTTCCAGATGTCTATCAAATCCATTTCTTCTTTTTCCTGAGCTCGTAGCGTAGCCGTATTTCTCAGCCTCCCACGTGTGGTCATGTGACTGACTTCCAGGAAACGAAACAGAAGCGTGAGTCCCATGTGCTACCTCCCAGCCAGGCTCGTGGCTACTTCCCTCATGATATGCTCTCTGCTTTTGCTTCCTTCTGATTGGCTGGAAAAGGGGATCATCACCCAAGCAACCTTGGAAGCCACAGGTTGAAACGGGATCCCTGTGGATCATCACTTGGAAGAGAGGTACCTTCTGATTAGGAATGCCCAGTCTGGACACAGCATTAGCAAGAAAAACGTTCCGGTTGGGTTTGAACCTTTATGTATTTTGGAGCAGCTCAACCAATATGACTTTAACTAACGTTGTAACTAGTACAAACAATCCTTGACATTTTTCACGCTGGAAAGTCGCTCCTGTTTTTCGGGCAGTTTGGGCTCTATCAAAGCCAACCACAAAGGTGCAAATTAGGATTTACCGAGGTAAGAAGTCATAAAGAGAATGTCAGTGAAATATTTTTCTGTCCTTGTATGTGCACACAGACTTGAGACCTTAATGGCAGTGCGCCCTGGGCTTGATTTTAATTCTTCGGGTTATGATGACCTGAACATTTGGGAGCTATCTACACAATGTCAGCAAGTTTTTTTTCATCATCCTGTATTTCTCAGGGGAAGGTGCCTTATTCCCTAAGGCGGTGCTTCGTAAGAACAAAGAAAAATTTGCTTTTGGAATGGTTTTGCCTATTAATCCAGACTTGTTTTTAACAAACCGAAGATGGAAACTCCTTCTGTCCAGCTGCTCTGGCTGTTGCCAGCTTGCAGTGTTGGCCATTGGGGTGGTCCGCAAAGGGAGGACAGTGCTTCCCAGGTAATCTGTGTGATGGGAGGCAAGAGGTTACATCTGAAGACTCAGCAGAGACGATGGAGCATAATCTCTTTAAGGCGCATGTATTTTGATGCTTCTTTCAAAGCAAGCAGGTAGCCACAGAAAGTGTTTCCAGTGATGCCTGGAGCTAACTGAAGGATGGAAGTGACAACCTCAAGAACTCAAAGTGAACAAAAGCAAAAGGACTTTCCAGTCAGGTTCTTGCCTAGCTTGAGACATACACAGGCTCTTAGGCATGATCCAAAACATTCCAAGATTTTAGGCCCGGGATAAAATTTCCAGGCAGAGGCGTGGCTGTTGAATCACTTTCCATGACTCACCAGCAAGGAGATTGCTCTCACCCTCACACAGCCAGCAGATCTCCAGTGTTTAGGGCCATCCTCTCCCTTCAGTGCTTTGTCTGTAGTCTGGCTTCAAACACCTTGACTCTCCAGAATAATATTAAGGCACACCAGAATTTACTTATAAATATAAAAAAAGGGCTAGCACTAAATTCCAAGGCAGAACACATTAAAAATAACAAAGGCAAGGAAGAAACATATATAAATAAATTTCCGGTGCTGTCAAGGGGAGAGCTGCGCAGGCTTGAATGGCTTGCGCTGTTCTGTTTTTGTTTTCTAGGATAACCCACCTAAAAACTGCTTCACCTGGAAGGTAGCTTCACCTTTTGAGCCTTTCGGGGAGAGGTAAATGTGGCACCTACCCTCTGAGCTATTGCTTTCCGGGGCAGGGTCAAGAGAAAGGTCCAATTTAATAATGCCGAACTCAAGTCCTTTTCTCATTCGTAGAGTCTTCTTTCTTCCAAGTATAAATTGCACGACTGTTTACTAATATTCAGGAGTTACTGTGTTTTGAGTCTTTTTAAAATTCTCCAGTTCCAAACTTTTTTTTGAATCAGATAATATGTCGCAGGGGGAAAAACAAATCTCGGTTATGAGAAACTGGTGAAAGTTTCCTTTGGAGACCAGTATCTGATCATTTTTTGGTAGACATTTCTTTGATGTATAAAACATATGGTCTCTATTTGGTGCATATTGCAAGTCTATATTTATTTATAAACTTGAGCTTATCAATTAAATTATTCTGTTTATGTTAAGGACTCATTTTTTCCCATCTACCTACTGAATTTTTAAATTCATAAACCATATTTGTTACGATTCAGAGATGCTGTATGGGCTCTCCTGGAATCTCTTCAGGTTCTCTCAGTAGTTTGGGGTCACATCCTTGTGCATATCCTCCAGCTGTGCCTTTGGGTCCAGGTGCTGCCCCGTCCTCAGATCGTGGCTACACGCTAGCCTGTGGGAGGTGTGGGCATCATCACCACTCTGCAGACATTGGAGGAAGCCTCACTGCCGCCAAGTGTTCTCTGCTGGCCACCCCCTTCCAAACTCAGGGACACACTTATCCTCAGCTCCTTGGAGCTGGGGAGACCAGCACCTCCTCCCTAAAAATGCTGTGGGTGTTGCCTTCTCATCGGGGACCACAGGTGTCCTCCAGCCAGGCTCGCTCCAGCAGACTGGCCATTTGGATCCACCTGCAGCCTGAGCTTCCTCTTGGCCCAGACTGAGAGCGTTCTCTCCCAGCTCTCTTGACTCGGACCTCAGAGGAGCCCGAGGCCTTGCTCACAAACTCCAGGTGCCCCTCAGAGGCACAGTCAGCAGTCATCCTGACGATGTGAGGGGAGGGCAGAGCGCCACCGTCGTTTAGTCCCATCTTCCTCAGCTCCTCTTCCGCCCCTGAGACACACTCTTCCCTGGGACAGTTGGCTGGGTGGGCTCTAAACCATCTGATGACCTTACTACCCACCAGGCAGGAAGTATGGCCAGTTGTTAACGGGAGGGTCATCCTGGATGAGGAAGGATGCAGTTCACTTCTCCTCTATTCTAGGATCCTGCCCTGCTGTCATTCAGTGAATTCACTGCAGACAGTTCTTTAAGTCATAAAGACAAACTTCCCACCTTGGAGAAACTTACTGGGAAGAGAAAAGAATTGATGGTGATGACTGTGGCTTTCTAGGACCTTCTGAATACGTAGCGTCCATCAGTAAGCTTACATTCCTCTCTGCGCTGTTACAACAGTGCTTCGCTACAGGGGGTGAACCTGTATAGATGTTACAGAACCTCCTTGCTTATGTGTCACGCAGGGATGAGAAACCCTCCTCCTGATCATAATATTATTCCAGAACGTCATTTGATAATACAGAAGTTCATAAGCCATTAGGATAATGATTCCTAACATTGCTTGTCAGTAAAATATGGAAATCATGTCTTGTTACCCATTTGTACTAATTTTGTCTTACATTTATTTAGTCAGCAGCAAAGGCTTTCAGAGGTGATTGTTTCCCACTGATTAATTCCCAGTTCTAACAGTTAGATCACTAGATGATATACAGTAATATTTTCTTAACAGTGTATTTGTACAGAAAAAGAGATTTATGCCTCAGCTGGCTCAGTTAGGTGGTCTCGTAAATGTGAGGGAAATGGTTGCACATTTTGTCACTGGCCTGTTGCTAGGTACTCAGAGACACTCATCACCAGGCTTACCTGTGAATAAAGGGACTCGTACTCCAGTGTCCCTTGTAACTCATTTACCTCCCTGGACCCTCTCCCTTCGACCCTGCCTCTGTTCCCCTTAACCACTCGCTCTGGGCTCAGAGTTTTTCTGTGTCTCCAGACACCACCCCGCCAGTAGTATCTAAATTGCTGCCCAGTTTCTTAAGGTGCAGATGTCCCACCATGCTTTCTCCTGAGTACTGAGCTGATTGGGTCATTTTAGAACACCAGGGTACTTCTGCCCAATTTACTCAGAGTTCTTCTAACCGGATATTGTAAACTAATTTGAGCTGATAGATGGTGGTTCAGGTAAAGTGTTACCCCTCTCAGTAGAACTTTCCTTTTGATTAGCTTCAACAGAGCAAATCCCAGGATGCTTGTAAGCACTGATGACTGGTGTGGATGCATTTGTGTGTGGACATGCAGATAGAGAAGGGAGGGAGAGGGAGAGCGTTTGGAAGGTCTTCTCCAAATCTCTCAAGTGCTCTCTTTATCGACTTCTTTGAAAGTTTGGACTTACCCACAGGTTTTGCTTTTAGGCATTAAACATCTCATCATCTTTTCGAAGGTTGTGTTTTTTTCCCTTTGGTAATAAAATAATTGCACCATAATGATTTTTCACTTTCCACAGTCCTTACGCATCACTATGTTTGTCCGTTGTATTTACTGTGGCCTTTGGAGCAACAGCAAAACGTGGGAATCTACCACTCTCCTGATATCTGAAAGGGTTTTGAGTTGGGAGCCCATGAGACCCCAGTCCTGTCCACTCACTCACAAATATAAAGAGACTTAAAAAAAAAAAAAAACTTGATACAGAAAAAAGCAGTGTTGAACAGTGTTGCATGGTGGGGACTTTCACGTACCTTATGAAAGCTCTTAACTTCTCACTCAGACCTGGCCTTTTCGTAGCCACACTCTGCCATGCAAAGAAGGCACTTCCCCCTTTCCCAAGAGAAAAGAGGCAATTTTAGAAACAGAAGAGGTGATAGGAAGGCAGTGGGGGAAAGTCATGTGTCATCCCTTCCTTCTTTGTCTTTTTCTCTAACACTCAGTATAAATGCTGGGGGAAAAAAGAACCCAGATTTTACAAGGAAGAATTCACAATTCTCAGGCCTGTATCTCTAGTCAGGCAGACACTCTATCTCATTCTAAGCAAAAGTGGCACCCTTAGGAGATAAGAACTGGATAGGATTATGCAAAAAATCGGAGGTCAAAGGAGGAGCATTTAAACATAGTGGGTAATCCTAAACAGATGCTGTTAGGATCAAGATCAGGCTCTATTTCTTAAGCAGAGAAAGGGCCAGGAGTCGGCCCGGCTTTGATGGAGCCCAAGTGGCAAGCCACACTGCTGTGACACTGATCGCACACATGAAACTTAAGATGCCATTCCCAAAAGGCCTTCAGAGATATGTGGTTGCAGACAGTCTGTAAGTAGATAAGGAAAATTTAGCATGCTGCTCCCTAATTCTTAGGAAAAAAAAAGCTAAGTTATTTGCTTACCTTAATGCTTGGCTGGAATAAATATTCTTAATACATAATTATAACATTCAACTGTCAATTAAACGTGACAAGTACTTGTTGGTGAGAATTGCTCTGGAACACAAGGCAATTCCAACTGTCACTGAGCAATTGTATGAAACTCCTCATCCAGAGATGGTTTTCCCTTCAAGGCCTCTCACATGTTACAGTGAAATTTCGAGGGACTTCATCAGTTAATTGGAAAGCAAATACCAACAGTCCCTCCGTGCACAATACTTATAATTTAACTGTAATAACATCAAAGCAAAAAAAAAAAAGTTTGCTGAAATTGAGGTCATCATCTAATGTGACTGTGACTCATTCTTGATGGATAATGGGGAAAAATGTCACATAGATAACAGTAGACTAACTGCAGTTGTCCCCCAGAGGCTTCCAGGTACATGTCCGCTGACCCCTGAGATGGCTTGACCTTGGTAGGGAAATGATATTTTGAAATAAATGATTGTTGACCTCTCTGAGTTCTCTTCTGTGACAGTTGGCCTGTTAGCTCTGCTCTCAGTGTCTGGGGATTTGTTTTGTATTAAAACATTGATGGGATTGTCTGCAATGAAGGATAGATACAAATATTTTTGAACATTATTTGGCCATTCTTGACATTCATGGAAAAAATCATCTTTATTAAGGAAGGATGTTGTTGAGAGAAATAATGACACTGACGTATCTTTGAGTTTATTGGAGCTGTGTCAACACAAAGAAGTAGCAATAATCGGAGACAGCAGAAAGAAACAGATTCTGGTGCAGATGTCAGCGACCCAGATACGTCATCCGGAGCCCAAACCCAGACAGGCGGTAATGAGACCAGCAGTAATTTCTCTCTGCAGCCCCGGTTCACACGGCGTAAACCCAAGAAGCAAGGGGATGCAAAGCTTCAAGACCCACAGCTAAAGTGTAAACAACAGTAGCTTTGCGCTTCAGGAAGAGTGAAAAGTGCTTTCATTTGAGTTGAAATATCTGGCCAGCAGCTCCTCCTAGCTACCACCAGTCCGAGGAATGTGTGGAGCTGGGCTGAGCCACGCTGCGCAGCTCAGGAATTCAGAATCCCCCAGGAGGTGGAAGGCTTCTCGTAGGCACTGCCTTCATTACTATTCTGGGTAGGAAGGTAGAAATCATAATATATATTTTTCACACTCTATTGATAAAACAACAGCAACAACAAACAGGCCCTGAGAAAATAAGTAAGTTTTCCCAGATGAGGCCCTGAGAAAGCAGTATGGAGTTAACACTTGTAAAAGCGGTATTTGTTGATCCTGGCAAAATGATGAGACGTGCTGAAGCTCATTAATGTGCACTCAAGGCTAACTACTCGTGACACTAAAAGTAAAACCACCCAAGCAGAACAATGAAGGACTAGCAAGCGGTCACCGGAGGCCTTTTCTTTACTTTTAAAAATAATTTTCTATTTGAAACTTCCATGTTCCAATTTGCCATTCCTGTGAAATATTAGGCAGCAAAAGTTAGTAAATACTGAGGTGGTTGAATTATAAGAACTGGTTTCTGACAACAACTTTTTTCTTTTTTCAACATGGACGGATGGGAGGTCCACTTGTGTCCACCCCACCGTGCCTCTGACTTCAGGCGTAAGTGATGCCTTCCTCCTTGAATCCTCAGGCACTGACGCTCTTAACAGAACAGGAGATTTCTTTAAGATAATGGTTGGCTTGTATTCATTTTTGAGTCCTCACCGCACAAGGTAAATGCCTAGCACATAGTTAGTACTCAATAAATGTTTGTTGAGTGTATGAATGAGTATGTGTCTGGAAAATATTCCACCGCGATTGATAACCAAAAAAACCCCAAAAAACAAAGACAATAAATTAGCAATCAAGAGACAATGAAATCGCAATAAAATTACGAGGAAAATGTTACACCAGCTGACACGTTCTTTAGTTTTCTCACAGCGGTACTCAGAATAGACTGCAAATAAATATGCACCTACATTACTGTGTGTCTTAATTTTTTTTGTTTTTGGTCTGTCAGTGCCTTCATTGTTTGCACTTAATAGCTGTTTAAAGCTGTGAGGAAGCGATATATGATAATACATTGTGGCCAGAAATGGCTTTGTTCTCTTAGAGCAGTCAGATCTCTTCTGTAGTCGAATACTGTCAGTTTTTGGAATTTTTTGGCTGAGGGGGAAGAGATTTTCCTTTTTTCTTAATCGAGGTAGAGTTGAAATACAATTATTATGTAAGTCTCAAGGGTACAACACAGTGATTTATAATTTCTCAAGTTTATACTCCATTTATAGTTATTGTAAAATATTGGCTGTATTCCCTGTGCTGTACAATATATCTTTGTGGCTTATTTGTTTTATAAATAGTAGTTTGTACCGCTTAATCCCCTACCCCTACGTTGCCTCTCCCCTCCTCCCTCTCCCCACTGGTAACCGCTAGTTCTCTATATCTGTGAGTCTGTTTCTTTTTTGTTATATTCACTAGTTTGCTTTTATTTTTAAGATTCCACATACAAGTGATGTCATATAGTATTTGTCTTTCGCTGACTTTTTTTTTTTTTTAATTTAAAGGCAAAGTCTCTTCCCGCAAACAGCCCATTCCAGGTTTCATCATCATGTGCAGATTCAGCATAGTGAGTCCTGTGGTTGCCAAATAAGATTAGGATATCCAGTTAAATTTAAATTTCTGAAAAACAATATATAATTTTTTAATATAAATAACTTGTTAGTATAAGAATACCCCAGATATTGCCTGGGACACACTTCTGTTAAAAACATTTACACTAAACGTTACCTTTTATGGGAAATATAAACTTACATTTACTAGGAAATTTTTCATTGCTTATCTGAAATTCAGATTCAGCTGTGCATCTTGTATTTTTATTTGCTGATGCTGACAACCCTAGTAGGGATTAAAAATCTAAGAAGAACCAAATGGAATCCCCCTGCCACAGGGGGAGCGATGTGCAAGCCCCTGCTTATGTTACGTCTGACCGAACGTCTATGTATGTTGGATGCGTGCTGATCCTGAAGACAGCGGCACGAGACTCACTCGTGAGCATCCTCCTTCTCCTGGAGCTGCACTGATGTGGGCAAATCTTTAAGCAGAGGGACGTGGCAGCGGATCTTGCAGAACCCTTGGGGAGGAGAGCAGGGGGCCGGTAGCTTAGTCTGCAGTAAGCCTGTTTTTCTGCCTCCTTGCAGTTTTCTTTCTAAAGGGCTCTGTAGGACATTATTTTAAATGGATCACATAAGAAGGAACCAGACCTCCCAACTGAAAAAATTGTTTTTTCCAAACTAAAGTCCCCCATTTCATAATCTGGGAGCAGTAAGGCAGATCTTTTTTCCGTCAGTTTCAGAAAGGACAGGTTTGGGAGACCATCTCCGTGGGATAAAGAAGAGGAAAGGATAAATCTGGAAAGGGCGCTGGAGGGAAACTGGAGGAGGCTCCACGGAGGGTGGGTCTTGGCGGCAGCCAGCCTTGGGGTCCAGTCGTGGATTTGCTTAGTTGCTACATGGCTTCTTGCAAGTCCCCTAAGTGCTCTTAACCTCAGTTTTGTTACTTGTAAAATAGTAAAAATAGCTTTATTTCTCCTTCAGGGTATTTGTGGGTATTAAATGAACTTAACTCTTGTCATATGGAAAGTGGTCAGTCAGTGGTATGGGTGGTGATTTCTGTTTTATTATTACTTTTTATTTGTATTTCTTTATTGCAGTAGGATGAGTAAATCCCTCTTGGTGATGGTCAAATGCCGTTTCTCCAGGTTAAGATAACTCACGCTTCCATTCGCTTGTCTTAATTTCAGTGCTAAAGGCCTTTCACTTTGCCATTTTCTAACAGTCACAGCGCCCTGTGTTTAGTCGGCAACCTGACCCCAATAGTGAGAGCAGAAATGTCACTGAAGTGTCCCCATCAGGTAATGAAAGTCTTTCGGGTTAGAGGAGGAACTCGGCGGAGAGCCAGCACAGAAATGACAAATTCAGACTAAGAAAATGAATGCACACAATTTTAGAGAAAAGATCACTTGATTTCTAGAAGTTACAGTACATTAAAAGGTAACGTCTTGTACAACCAAGCTGAACACGCCCTTCCTCATCCCACTTGTCACAAACACTGGGAAGACCAGTTGAAAGACTAACACAGCCAGACTCTCTAGAAACAATGAATAGCAGATGTCTGCCTTCCTGTAAAGGATGCTGCAGACCACGCAGCATAGGAATTCTAAGCTTTCTTTCACTTTTTAAAAAAAATATTAATTTTTTTAATTGAAGTGTAGTCAGTTTACAATGTTGTGTTACAAGCTTTCAAATATTTGCCAACAGACCCTTGAGGAAATCTTGCAGGTAGAGAAGTTTCATTCTTTCTCTCGTTTTTTGGGTTCATTCATTCTTACTCCCTTCTTTCCTTCCTTCCTTCTTTCCTTTTTTTTTTTTTTCTGGGGAGGGGGGTTCATGATATATGCTGTTCTAATCACTACCTTTTCAGATAATCAAAACGACTCCCTTAGCCTCTGATGTAGGATTCATTTGAGAAAAGCACTAAGGATTCTTTGTTTTGCTGGATTCCTGCGTCCATTAGGGTTCAATGGAGCCTTTGCCAGCAGACAATAGGCCTGATCTGTGGCCTTTCTGCTTGGGTAGCCGCTCCTAGAATGCTCCCACTGAAAGGCGCTGGAGGAGATTCATATTACCAAAACCGAATTAGCAACAAAAGATTCAGCGAAAGGCTTGCGCAAACCAGGGAGATTTTTCTGCCATGAAGCTATTGATTGTCCTCCTCTCTGTGATCTTTCTCCAGACAAAGCAAATGGCTCTGCCTAGCCCCCGCCCTGCCCACTGATCTTATTGTGAACCGAAAGACGGTCTGGGTGTTGTCGGCCTGAGAGCGATGATCTCAAAGCCTGCTTTCTCCTCCCTGACTCTAATGAGCTCTCTAACGGCGTGGCTTTCATTACACTCCTTTTGTCCTGCCACGGAGAGATGAATTTAAACAACAGTTATTCAGGAGCCGTGGCATTTATCGATTGGATAAACACAAGCCTGAGATTTGGTTGTGTTCCTCCCAAGCCTGCCAGCTCCCGTTTTTGCTGATCAGTCAGGCAGCCTGCTTTGCCTCCCACCTCATGGGGGCTGGTTGCGCGGATGTGGTCCTGCTCTGCGAAGGCGGGCAGGGCAGGGATGGCAGAAACTTGCCTGGCATAGTCCTGGGTCTCCTTGTGGTACAGTTCGGAAAGCACCCCCAGACTCTTACATGGTCTATTTACGGATAAACACAAACATACGAAATTAGAGAGGCTCTGCTTTTCAGGAGATTGGGGATGGGCCCACGCAAATAATGAACCAACGGAATTAAAATCTGGGGAAGTTTGTGGTTGAACATTAGAAGAACTTGAGCATTTTCTAGGTCGAAGATCACAACTTTTGGCATAGAATGAGATTTATGATTAAGTTTTTTTTTTTCTGGACAGAGGAATCAGTTGATTTGGAAAAAAAGAGAATATGCTTTTTCACTATGTGGAGAGAGAAAAGCACCAGCTGAAATTGCTCTAGAGTCGTCGTCCCCACATTCATTGCAGACCAGAGTTATCTGAGATTTTATAAAGTTCCAAATGACCAATCTTAGGGCCCCATCACTTGAAATTTTGATTTAATTAGTCTCTGGGGGAGCCTTGGCATCAGTATGTTTTCAGACGTTCTTGGACGACCTTGTGCAGCCGGAATGAGAAGTAGCACCAATCTGGCCCCACGGCAGGGCGTCAGCGGTGTTCCTGGGGTCTCCCCCCATCTGGGCCCCCCAGACCACGTAAAAGCTGATCACTGAGGCAGGAACCTGGTCACCTAATCAAAAAAAAAAAAGTGGTTCTGATGCGTAGTGAGGACCGCTGTCGCAGGTGAAGGTGATCACTTCCCCCAAAATGTGATGCTTTGGCAGATGGATTATTTTGTGCTGAAGGCAACAGGTGCAGAAAGAGTTCTCCACTCTCTCCTCATCTCCTTAAAAATAGGACGGAAAATTCCCTTTGGGGAAGGAACCCCTCATCTCCTACCAGGGAGAGAAAAGTGACTCTTACCATAGAAGTTGGGGAACTGACACCAGAAGAGTTTGCATCAACAGACCTTATTAGAACAGCCTTTATTTTCCATCAGTTCCCCCGTATATCCCCAAGTCACTTCCCCACAATTGGTCATCCCTGGAAGTGCAAACCCTCTTTCCTTTGTTAAAAGGATATATATGCCCCTAGTCTGTGACTTTGAATTTCGTTTCTTTTCTGTGAACTCCTGTGCACGTAAATGTTAATAAAAATGGAGTGCTTAATCTATCTTTTGTTAGTTTAATTGGAAGGTTCCCACAAACTAAACTTAAGAGGATAGAGGAAAGTTTATCTTCCTCAACGGAGGGATGCCGTGCAAAAACACGGTTTGATTCAATGTTAGGAACAGAGTTCTCGCAACTGAAGACTGGGTGCTATGGACTGAACCGTGTCCCCCCACAGTTCACATGTTGGAGCCCTAACTCCCGACGTGATGTCTTTGGCAATGGGGCCTTTGAGAAGTCAGGTTTAGATGACATGGTGAGACTAGGGCCCTGGTGACGGGAAGAGCGCCCTTGTAAGACGAGAACAGAGAGATGGCAGTCTCACTCACTTCCTGCCTCCCCTCCCCATGTGAGGACACAGCGAGAAAAAAAGGCACGTGCAAGGCAGGAAGAGAGTTCTCAGCAGAACCCGACCTGCTCTCAGACCCCCAGCCCCTAGACCTGTGAGAAATAAATGTCTGTTGTTGAAGTCACCCGCTGTATGACATTTTGTTACAGGAGCCCAGGCTCACTAAGACACTGACCCCAAATACAACTGTTTGGTTTATGAGATTATAACTTCTTCCTAGTGTACTTGACAGTGATGAGACCCGACAAGCCCTGGCTCGCAGTTTTTGCATTGCATAAGGATACAGATCAAAAACGTTCCCAAATTTAGAACTTCTGGGCCACTGCTAGGGCATGTGAAGCCTTGGGCAAACTGGTTTTTTTCTTTCTTTCTTTCTTTTTTTTTTTTTTTTTTTTTGCCAGGTCCTTTCCTAGATAAACAGATTCACTTAAAAATGCATTATAAAATGCAGACTTTATAGGCATTTATGAGGCATAGGAATTTATTGATGAAGATACAAAATAAAGGGTAGAAAAGAAGTACTTAAATATTTGTTTGTTACCCATTCCAGTGCATGTGAAGTATCCAGGCACCATCTCTTTATCCTCTCTATTGTCCAATGCACCCTCTCCTGGCTAATTCCACGTCTCCCTCCGGGACAGAAAGGTGGCCATGGCTGTAATTTCTCACAGTGCCGTGCTGGGAAGCAGTATAGAGTTTCCTGCTTTTACAGTTCCCTAGTGCCATCTGTGTAGCGCCACCCGCTTTGTTACTCACGATGCCGCACCGTCCATTGTGCCACCCATGACTACCGGCTTCCAGTGACTCTGTCAAACGCGCGCTGTGGCTGGGTTTCACTGAAGATGACCGCAGAGGCAAGGCTCACCCAGCAGCTGTGGGGAAATGTGAACAGTAATTTGTTTTCTGATCATGTGATATTTATCTGTCAGAATTTGATAGTAGAAACATAGAACAACTCATCTTCCAGCCACAACTTAGGTTGTAATCACTGCATTCTTAGAGTGTGAACAGCTGTCCATACATCACATACAGAAAAACGATCTCACTTGTGCGAGCAATGTTCCTTCTTTCTCCAGCACAGCTTAGGACAACCTTGAGAGAAATGTAAGTGCATGGTCTGACCATCAAAGGAGGGAGGGGACGTGGACTGGCAAGACCTACCGGCGTTGTGGAACAGTGGCCTTAAAAGCCCGGGGAAGGGGGCAGCCCCTCACCCGCCAGGACGGCCTGAAGCTTCGTGTGGAGGCTGTAAAGATGGAGGGGCTGCTCTGGGTGCCAGCAGCTAGGAACACATGGGGTAAAGGATGCCTGACACCACATTACGTTCTCAAATACCGAAGACCAAAGGCAATGTTGAGGTCAGAACGTGGATGGCCAGAGTCACACGTCAGAGTTCCTCAGGGTGTCTGGTCAAGCCCACATGTGGAGGTGGAGGGCTGGAGAGTGCCCGGGGGGCATCCTAGTTGGGAACAGCAATTTCACATTTAAGCCAAATAGAAAAAAGCCAGTATTTCACGTTTTGTTTTGGTTACAGTGACTAAATATAGATCACCTGATAGAAGTACATGCCCCTTGGTGGTTTGGTCGTGGTGACTTACTGGAATTCAAAATATAAAGGATCAAGAGGGCTAATCTAACGTGTAGCTATTTTAATTAGCTTCATAATTGTATAATTACAGTTGTGTATAAAAACATACTGGGTGATATCTTGTTCTTTCCTCAGAATTATTGATCTTCCAGTATCATGCTCTCATATTTAAAAATTAAAAAGTACTAAATCAGATTCCCAGAAGTAATCATTTCACTGTTAATCTGAATCCTCCTACAGTTCATCTAATCATTATTTGATCAAATCAAACTCTTACAGAGTTATTGTCTCACAGGAGTGAAAACATTAACGATTCTTCTTTGACAGTGAAACTCACTTACTAATGAGTCACACCTGCTGCTGAGAAGACTTTTCTCACTGGCATCCATGGTGTTTCCTCTTTCCCTTTTTTTCTCATTTGTGCAGCCGTTCACAACGGAGGGATGCGAAGAACGAAGACGGTGGGGAGATGACTTAAAACCCAATAAACAGTTATTAAAACAAAACAGAGAGTAGATATCGGGAAAGCAATTTGCCAATCTGCATCTAAATCCAAGCTCAATAACACAACAGGAGCAAATGAAGCTCACTCATCAGAGGAAGGTGCGCAAGAATCGGAAAAAGACGTAATAGGCGCCATTAGGCATTTCACATGCATTATCAACATTACTTGGTCTGCTTTCAACCTAAGTACATTTCACTTCAATGAATAAACAACTCAAATCAATAAATATTTATTAGCACCCACTATGTTTGGACAAGGCTGTAAGCTGAGTTAGGAGACACCAAAATGAGTTAGTCATATCTAATTTATTTAACTGAATTGACGAAATAGCTTACTTAATCACTGAAATGTCTGTCTAGACTTTAGACTATTAGGTTTTAAAAACAACTTAAGAAGGCATTCAGTATTTAGACCAACAGGGTTATGGTTAGATAAAAGGATTTGCCACTTTTATCAAATTTTTCTTAACTTTTTAAGGAACTTAGAAAAAAACATGGAAACATGTAAAGATGGAAAGTGGCTGTCATTCTAGAAAATATGATATGTGTGATTTTTCAAAAAGTTCAAAAGAAATGCTTTTATAGAAACTGATTAAAATTCACATAGGATTCGTGTTGCAGCCAAAAGAAAAAGGGATTAGAAGAAATTAAATACATTTATGAAGGTGGCATTCACCCCCAAAATTTCACATTATTATTTTTGTCCCTCTCAAACTCTGATAACAATGTGATTACCTATTGAAGGACAAATTTGACATTGTATTATTAAGTGCCACATGAAGGGCATTGGGAAATAGGCAAGCACCTTAGGGACGTCATGGAGACACGTGGTTCAGCGGAGGGCACTAACTGATGAATCAGCTCAGCTGCGTTGTCTTTTAAATTATTGCCATCCACGTCTGTAAGTGCTCACAGGGAGTACCGTCCAAGTCTGGGACATCCGATCACCCAGTAGAAGCTGAATAACAACATTTTTGCAGGATTTTTTTGTTGTTGTTAAGTTCCTACCACATCACTGAAATAAAGAGAAGGAAAATCACCCACAAAGTTAGCCTTGAAAGTTAGTGGCACCTAGAAGAAATTAACCACAGTGGTACCTACCATTCACTTGGTCCCAAGCTGGGTATCATCCTACTTAATCTCAACAACAACTTTGCAAAAGAAGGCTCATCCCCATTTTACAAAGGGGGAAATTGAAACTCAAAAAATTCACCCTAAATCCTACAGTTAACAGATGACAGAGACAAAAAGTGTGAATTCTGGTCAAACTGGCTGTCATGAAGCAAGAAAAGGGTTTGGGCGGAAGTGGCCTATAGTTGTAATTCAGGTAGCACGTCTAAGGCCCTTTGGTGGGTTGCTTGGTTGGTTGATTCATTAAATCATCTGACAAGCTTACATTGAGCACCTATTTTATTTCAGAAAATGGCCAGGATCCTAAAGTGACAGAAGAATCCTCCTCTTAAGGAGGTTGGTCTGGGATTACACTTGATGTCAGCGTTAACTCAGAAGTCATACTTTACCAAAGCGCCTGGTGGTGAGGCCCCTCCTCCAGAAATTGTGCTCAGAGCGAAGGGCTTCCTCCAACCGGTTGCATTCTCATTCCCGGGCAGTCATCATTAAATGTTTTGTTGTGTATTTCCAGAAATTTTCTAGGCACATTGGAACCTATATTTTTATGATTTAAAAATAATAGACAAAATGTTGTGCATTTTCTTAAACCCAAAAGATCAAAGAAATAGGGACTTGGTGGTGATTTTATGTATGTTGTTTTACCTTCTTTACAACATCTACCAATTTTCTCAGTGGCTGCTGTCTTCTGTGATGTGCTGTGGGTGAGCAGGGGCCCTGCCAGGGGTGCTGAGAGATAGGCTAGTGAAAGTATAGTTTAGGATCCTTAAAATACCTTCTGTATTTGGACAGATATTACTTGATTGCAAAATCCCATCCTTGGAATAGTTCTAATTCTTCTAGCTGTGTGCTCCGGGCAGCCTCACCCAATTGATAAATAGAAGTTGACAGAAGAGAAGAAACTATTTGTCATTTGGAGTCCAGTTCCTGCTCTCCAGGAATGTACATTTTCCAAGTATATGTACAGGATTCACACGCAAGTTAGAATTTTATCAATGTCTTAGAAGAGGCAAAATAAAGTGTTAGTGAGCAGAAGAATGCAGAAAAAGAAAAATATCAGTTTCAGCCATTTAGAAATTTGGACACTGCTGGGGTCAGAAGTAACTGGTTTTCCATCACTATCAAGAATTGAATTATAAACGATAATATTGTTTGGAATTGAGAAGGAACAGAAGGGGTGCAGATTACGCCTTGGTCATTCCTTTTTCAACAAGGAATAGTAAGTGCCTAATATTTGCAGAAACTGCCTAATATTTGAAAGGGCTGGTGGCCATCTTCAGCCTTCTGTCCAGTTTAAGGGACCCAGCTGGACTTCCATCAACGGCAGACCTGCAGGTAATGTCTCCTCTGATGGGCAGTGTTGTTTCATGCATGATGTGATCTAGTGTCTTCACTTCAGAAGGACTTGCTTTGTAAAGCATGTTTCCAGGAGGGGAAATGATTGCACTGACCTATACTCGTTAGAATCCCCCCTCCTCTTTTTTTGAAGGGAGCAAAGTTTGCAAACATTCTGTTTAGAGCTAGGCGTGTAATCTTATTCTGTACCCATGGAGCAGAGGAAATCCAGCTGACCCAGTAGGGAAGCAAACAGAATGCCGGGTAACGTTCCTTGTTAAACTTTAAAAATCACTTAAAGATGCTCTGAAAAATGTTAGAACAACAGCAAGATCCAAATGACCTTATGTTTCCCTAGGGTAGGTGCCCGTGGAGCTCGGGAGATCTTAGATATTCAAAGCCTAACTGTGGGTCTGTGTGGCTTTGACAGGGTAAAGCGAGATGATCTACAACGTTTTTCTCAGATTCCCAAAGAACCCATGGCTCGGAAGAGGCTCGTCCCACTCTCATTTGTCTGGTCCAGCTTCCTGGAACAGGGGAGACTCACTCAGGACTTTGCGGGTCAGCCACAGCCAGATTTGAAGTGGTTTATTGATGTCCAGGTTGATGCTCTTCTGTCGAACCACCTTCCATGACTTCAACTAATCTTGGAAAATATGTCTCTTCCTTATACAAACTTTTTGCTTTAAGACACCACTTTTGAGCTATTTTTCATAGAGATCTAAAATCCCTCCCAGGGAGCTGGAAAGGGTGGGTCCCTGGGATTCCCCACCTACATTTCCAACAGAGCAATTGTGCTTTTATCTATTTAAGGGGCTGGTGTTCTGAATAAGATTTAGGAGGGAAAGATTCAATTCTCCTAGAATAAACTATTTCTTTCAGGTTTCTAAAATGATAAATATGGATTGGAGGCCACCGTGTTGATACCGCCTAGTGGTCTAATTGATGGACATTTGTTTAAGTTGTGCAGCAATTTACACAATGGGATATGATAGCCCTGAATTAAAGGGGGTCTTTGGGACGTAATTTCCCCAAAGATTTCTGGAAATTGAAAAATATCTTCCTGGGGTGATTTAGCTCAAAACAAACTCTTTAATGCCTTATCTGCCCACCCCGTTCTGTGGTTTTTATGACATGGAATGTTTAGTCCACTTTGTATTGGAAAGTTTATCCCTGAAGCTTCTGAAACTTCCCAAAACAGAATTTCTGATAAAAACCTCTTTGCTCATGAAAATAGTATTGCCAGAAAAAAAAAAGTTACTTGGCAAAAATCTTTCTTTAGATTAAAAAACATTGAGAAAAATAATTACTTTCATGGAAGAAATTGATCCATTTATCATTTTTTTCAAGTAAAATGAAACAATGTCATAGTGATTTTTTTTAAAACTTGCTACATCACTATTTTATTAGGAAAGGATGCAAACAACTCGGGAACAACCGGAAGAGATGTAGGAAGAGACGTAGAGGACGAGGTGTGCGGGGAGGGGCACAGAGCTTCCGCAGTCTCTGGATGCGTCACTCTCCCAGCGTCTCTCTGTGTTCACCAACCGGGAAGCTCCCCACACCTTGTCCTCTTGGGTCTTTGTGGAAGCCTTCTTATGTAGACATGATTGATTAAGCCATCAGCCATCGATTAATTCAGCCTCCAGACCCTCTCCTTTCCTTGAAGATCAGGAGGTGGGCAAAAGTCACAGTGATTTTTTTCAGTGGCCTTTTAAGTTGCCCAAATAAATAATAATCACTTGAGGACAGAAGATGCTGTTGTCTCAGTCCACCTCCGTGTCCTCACACTTAACGCTCTTGTTCTACTGGTGTGGAGCCTTGCTCCTCAGTCATAACTAGAGCTGAACACAGGACATGTGAAGAACTCCTGTGAGACCAGCAAGGCCCTGGCATACATATTTTATATAAGTTCATACTTAGCCCCAGCCCTATTCTTTATGTATTTATGTATCATTTATCTTTCAAAAAGTAATAGCCAAGTTTTGTAGAACACAGTTATTTCCTCCTCGGTGGCCCAGCTTACAGCAAGATGGTGTGAAAGACTTATGAGTTTATTTGGGAGGAAAAGTGATGTCTGGTTCAGGGAGCAGTTTCTAAATCCCTTTGTATGTTGAAGTGGAAGACAGAAGAACAGATCCCACAGGACGTCTGTGGTTATCTCAAACCTCTCGGAGGAAGCCTTCCGCACACCATCAAAACTGGATGCTTCTGAAGCATGTTGTACATGTGCTGGGATCATTTGAATGGAGAAGATTTACTTGAATACACCGAGCTGTAGTGCAGTGGAGACTCAGAAGAGATCTACACCGTCTGCCGTGATCAGAGGGAAATATGGAAACTTGGCAAGATAGGCAAGCAGTGGAAACTGTCAGGTAATTACAGAACACTCAAAAGCCCACAGGTAAGGGCCTCTTCAGAGCTGGCAGGCATCAAAGGATCATTAATTATTCTTCTCACTGTTGTTCTTCCTTGACAAGTCATCTCAGATCTCATGGGGGAAAGAGAGAGACAGGCGGGATACAATGTTCTCAGTGAACCAAGGAATAAGAACAAAAGAGAAAGTCGAATTTGGGCAGTTTTCAATACATCAAGTAACTCTAGTTATCTCAGATTCCAAAGTGCTTGAAAGGACTGAGGTTAAAATAGAACAGTAATTGTCTTGAGGGCGATGACAGCAACCAGAGTAGTCAGGGCTACTATACTTGGCTCGGGGAAGTGGTGCCAAGTCTATTAAGGCTTTTCATACACCCGAGGGAGGTGTTTCTCAAGAGAGATTTCTCCAAAGAACCAAGCACAGTTACAAAGAGAAAGAGTATGTCCCTGCTATAGACGCTTTTAAGTACGAAGAAGTCTGCACCGTAGTTTCAACTTAAATTCACTTCAACAGAGGAATTTACTTTTGATACATGGATAAAAGATGGGTAGGAATCCGGATCAACAACTGTTTGTTTGTTTCATTCATTCATTCATTCATTCATTCATTCATTCTTTACTCTCTGTTGAGCAAATGCTGTGTTGAAGACCCTGATATGGGCGTTGTGGGTAAATAGCAAAGTGCCCATTCTCAAGGACTTTACAAAGTTAGCTAATTGGAGGTCAAAGTGAGTATTTGGGAAAATGAAGAACCCCTAGAATAGGATGACTTTTATTTTCAGGCATAGCAAGTTTAAAACAGGGACTCATAGCAGAGGTTCATGGTGCGACTTGATATCTCATCACAGCTCCTGGAGCTTTGATGGAACTGCCTGCAGATAGAGGGTAAGATGTTGAGTGGGAGGGATTTCATCCAGTTATAAAGTCTGCAGTACTCTTCTGTTGTCTGAAGCAGGAAGTGTGATTCTCAACACTGCTTCAGCTTTTTATCACCTCGCAATTGCAAGAGAGGTGGGCAAAGTTGGAAAGATTTGATATTTATCTGTGTTGACATATCACCTGTAAAAACATCAACATCATACCTGCAGCTTAGAACCTTGTGTCCAGTCACAGTAGTGACATGAGAGCCATGACAGTCTTATGTATCTCCTATGTTTACTCATATTTCTTTCATAATTTATAACTGTAATCAATGATATTGCACCAAATTAGATAGACATTCTGTGTATGATTCTATAGAAGTGAATTTGGGGTTATGCAAATTTTATAATAAGATGAAATTGAAGGATAAGACAAGATAATGATGACATTTGGGGTCTAGGGTTAAGGTCCAGAATAAAGAAAGAATGGTTGTTTGTTGACATGTCAAAGTCGAGGCACCAGATAAGAGCATTCTTGAACCCTAAAGCGGAGACCGTCCACATGGGCTAGTTGGCAGTTAGTGAGGAAGTTGGGTCAAACTCAGAGTCCAGCCAGAAAGAATCTAGACGTTCAAAATATTGAAACTGTGGCAGATAGGCTACCAGTTCTGGATTAAATAGATCTTCAGGTTGACAATACAGTTTGTATGTTAACTTACTCTAAACTGACGTCTGTAATTAAACTGAATATCCCTACTTGCCTATGTGTATTTAGTTTCTATTCTTTAAGAATGTTTGAAATTCCTGAAACCAGAACAAGTAAGAAAGAATAACAGATGTAATGAAATAAAAATATTTCTGAATAAAAGAAACCTGAACACACACGTTCAGAAATGCTCACATTTTAGGTGAGAAGAATGATGAAAAAGGAGACCCATGCCTCAAAATACTACGATCCTTTTTTTTTTCTTTTTTCCTCCAAGTAGGAGGAAAAAAAAATTATAGTTAATCTGGATAAAATTCCTACAAGGGAACAAAAATCAGATTGGTTTTGCACTTCCCTGCAGTTTGAGATATCTAGGAAAATAGAACTCTGCAGCTCCAGGGCTGGGAGCAGAAAAGATGTGCCACAGGACACCTGTACCCAGAAGCTTTAGGCTTGGAGGCAAAGCAAGGTATTCTTTCAGGAAATTTTCCAGGAAAATGGAGGCACACTGTAGCCAAAGGAAAAAAGAATCCAAAGTAAAAATTCAGAGTCATAAAATAAATTATTTGAAATGATATTTAAGTCAGTTAAAAATAAAATTAGGTTGAATACCAAAAGCAGTCCTTGCGAATGCTAAACGTTCCAGATTATAATAATAAAAGGAATATCAGGCTATGATAAATGAAAGTAGATTTGTCCTAAATACCTAGATTTATATTGGCAGTATCAAAAGATTGTTTCATGCTTGACTTTGAGAACCCCCAAAATGCATACTTTTGAAGAACTTTGAGTCTCCCATAGAAATTTAAAAAAGCCAAGAGTGTGAATATTTCAAAATCCTTAGATAGTAATGCAAATCTCTAAAAACAAAAATCACAGTTCATGTAACTAAAGAAAATATGAAAGAAGAGTAGAATAGTAAACAAAAAATAAGATTTCAGAATTAAGATTAGACATCAAATACTGTCAGGACAAACAGCTTAGAATTCCATTAAAAAGACGATTAGTAGGATAAGAAAATAAACTCTAATCATAATTTTTTTTTACAAGAGAGAGAAATAAAACTAAATAACACAAAAACATTAACAATGTAAAAGTAGAGAGAGATTTATTACCAAATATGAAGAGAGAAATACTACCTAATTGATGAGTTGGTTGGTTTCAGCTTGGATAAAAGTAATTGCTTTTAAGGAAATAACCAAGACTCTCTCCCTGTTTAGTACAACCTACTTTTTAGGTACAGGTAGATCTGAAACACGAGGAGCCTGTTTTCTTTGTGAGACTTCTTGGGGTAATATTTACTATTTGACTATGCTTGTAAATCAAGATTACTCTGGATATATTCTATTGAGAGGCGTGTTCACTCAAGGGAGCCTGGAATTGCTGTAAGCTACTAAAAAATATCAGTTTGGAGATTTCTATATTTAAAGCATATGCATTTTCGAACCCTTTTAAACGCGTAAGGGTTTACATGCCCACATGCAAGCACATACCCACAATGCACCGGGCACCCTAATGTAAAACAAAAAAATATCCACGGTGAATTTCCCAGCCTCATCTGTTGTCTCACATTCATTTCCTGCAAAAGCTACCCTCCCTAATTTAAATCGTCTAAAGAAACTTTGATAGCTTTCCAAGCAATTTCTCTATAGAGACGCAAATAATGTTTTCTCCCCCTTCTTTCTGCCTATGTCTGCTTTTTAATAGGAACAAATGATTAAAAGCAAAGCTATTATCAACAGAGATACTGAAAACCCAGAGACAAGAAGCAGCATTAATTATCTTTTTTCAAAGGTTGTATATGGATTAGGTAGTACATAGAGAATAGGTACATTTTTAATTGGAATTATTGCTGTCTTTGTAGAGCTACAGGGGTTGCAGTGTTGCTGAATAAGTGAATTTTAATCCTGAATTAACCAACTAGATCAGATGGACAGGTGCAGCTGACCATTAATTTCATCCTTAGGGAGAGTAAAGGACAAGAAGTCAGAGAGAGAAAAAAAGAATAAACAACAAAAGATTGCAGGACTTCTAGACTCTAGGACAAAAAACTCCCTACCCACTTAATTTTCCAGACCAATAGAGGGTGTGCTAGGACTTTTGAAAGTAAATCCTTCTGTCTTTTAAGAAATCTCTTCTCATGAGAATGAAATACTCACACTTGTTTTATAAATGAAGTTATGTGACTGGTTTTGAGCAGCATGTTTTAAATGCACGCAGGTTTATTGCCTGCATTTTGATAGTTTAAAAAATGTCGTTGAATCGGATCACAGACCTGTAATTTTTGTTATCCACACTGAGTGAGAAAGCATCCAGTGTATTTAATCCAGCCCCTTCCTCTTCCCAATAACTCACATTAACATCTAGAATGCGTGGCTTGCACATTTTCCTCCACCTACAGGGTTTCCATTGTTACTGTTTGTTTATTATACACTCTTCTGTATCTTGCTTTTTTTGCTTGAACATACCTCTTGAAAATTTCTGGAAGAAGAATTACTGCAGCTCACATTCATTCTTTTTAGTAGCTGCGTATTATTCCCTGTGGCTCCAGCAGCATTATTCAGCCATTCTCCTTTAAGTACTTGTATTTCCCCTTGGGATTTTCTTTCTTGGAGATTTAGTACCAAGAATGAGACTGCTGGCTCAAAAGATATACCAATGCTTGATTTTACAAAATGTTGCTAGATTGATTTCAAAAAAGTGCCAACACCTCATAGTCTGACTGTACTATTTTCTCACATTCTCGCCTACAGTATATGTTCTTAGTCTTTTAAGTTTTGCCACTCTGAAGACTATAAAAAGATATCTGATTCCTTTCATTGGCTTTCCCTATTAGTGACTGTGAGTGTCTTATCATATATTTTCAGTCATTAAGATTTATTTGTTAATTGTTTTTAATATTCCATTGGTTTGCTTTCTTGTTGACATAAGAAATAATACCCCTAAAAATTTAAATATTAGTCCTGTGGCTATCTGCTTTACCAATTGTTTTTTTGAAAATGTATCATTTATTGATTAACTTTCTGCTTTTGATATTTTTGCTCTGCATATTGTTTTTTTTTCCCCTGGGTTTTTCAATTGAATGAGAATGTATTTTCTTGCATGAATTTTATTATTTTATTTTTTACATTAAAAAGTTTTATCTGGAAATTATATTTGTATGATTTCCAGTTTTATTTTCTTCTAGGTGGATAGACAGTTGTATCATTTATTAAATAATTAATTCTTTTGTGTTTAATTGAAATGCCATGTATTTTCTATGATTACACTTGATAAATAAATACATGATGTATGATTAATGAGGTACACTTCTGGATTATTCTAGATCAACTTTAATTATTTAGTTCTGATTTTATTGGATTATGATCAGACCTAGAGACCTGTAAAATACCAACTTGTAAACAACTGTCAGGATTTTCTTTGTGACCAAATGTTACAGACTATTTTGTTAAGACTTCATGAACAGCGAAAAATTACACATTCTCTTGTTAGAAAAACGTGAGGTCCTCTCCATGTGGACACTAATCAACTGTGCTGATTTTATTAGTCAATTCTTCTACGTCCTTACTATTCTTATTTACCACATTTGTCTAGTTCTGAGAGAGGGATTATGGAAATCTCAAGCTGTACTACACTGCCACTTTCTAAAGCCTGTCTTGCATTCTAATAGTTCTTGCTTTATGTATTTAGTTGTGATAACGTATGGTACACATGTGCATAGGTCTGTGAGATTTCTTTTATCTGTGACTTTATCATTACACAGTCTTCCTCTTTGTCCTGTACTGTGCCTTTAACCTGAAATTCCATCTGTGTGTAGTGTTAATATTACCTGCTCTGTTTTCTCTCTTTGTATTTGCTTGCTATATCTTGGTCCGCCCTCTACACTCAACCTTCCTTCATTACTTCATTTTAAGTAGTATCAGATAAACAGCATTTAACTGTGTTTAGTTTTGACCTACCCAGTGATTTGTCTTAGCGAATTCAGTCCACTCACATTTAGTGTAGTGTATTCTTGCTGGGATACCTTCCATCTTACTTCACTACTTATTTTACATCGCTCCCTCTTTTTTTTTTATTTTCTTGATTTTTGTTGCTTTGATTACGTTTCTGTCCATTTCATTTTTCCCTTTGTAAATTGGAAAGTTCTTTATTATTTTCCTGTTCCATAAATGATTGCTTTCTGTTCTTTTAACCAGTCACAAATGTCTGCACCAAAATTTGAAAACTCTTTTGCTCATCAAGATTTTCTGTTTGCCTCTGTTCTCACTTCCAGCTGCTTAGTCTTTATGAAATAGTTTGATATTTTTAATTTCAGAAGTATCAAGCTTATTGATTGAATTGCTTATGTTCTTATTTATTTTTCATTCTCTACATCTGCACCATGAAATTTTCCTTTTAGTAGGTCCCTTAGGAGGCCTGCTCATAAATCATATGACACACTTTAAATTCTCCAATGCAACTTTAATCTGATGTTTAATATTAGTTTATCTGCAGTCTTTCATAATCTCACCCTTCTCCCTTTTCATGACATCCTGTTATTTTCCCTGTTTTGTATTTAATCAGTTTGCGCTTTCATTTTTTTTGATTCTTGAATTCAACTGAGACTAACAAAAAATTATCTAACATATTATTCTGTTACCTGTAATAAATACTTTCCATACTGTTCCTGAGTATTTCAGGACAAGGTGATTTAGCTTTCCCTTGTTCAGTGACGTTTTCCCTCTCCAGCCCTGTTAGTATTTTTTTCCTTTCATCCTGTTTTCTAACAAGGAGCCATCTCTCCAGAATCACCCGATTTGTCAGCAGATAGAATGTGTGTATTTTCCTTGTCTGCTTGAATGCCTGTCCCTTTCCCTTCTTTGACCTACAGCCGAGAAGGTGACCAGGGCTAATCATTCCTATGGTCTAGATAGCATTTATCTTCTGGGGCTCTGCTAGGTCAAAAATGGCATCCTCCTCCTCCTCACCAGTGCATCTCTGATATTTGGGATCAGTCAAGTGTAGGAAAAGCTTCAGTGACCAGTATGCAGCGTCAAAAGAAAGCACCTAGCACTCTTTCTTAATGTTCAGGATGCAGGATGCTGGCATTCACTCCCTGCCTCCCACCTTGGTGGTTTTCTGGGAGTTGTTCTCTCTGACAAGACACAGTAAGGGAGTACCGACGGTGATGATGGTGATGGCAAGGCGAGGAGGGCAGAGAGACAGTGGCTGCCGTGTGACCTGAAAGGCAGCAGACAGTGGCGAGGGTCTGGATGCCTGTCCTACACCCCTCCAAACAGGCATGGTGGGAGTGGCCACCCTGCAGAGCTTGAGGAGAACCTCATTTATCTATAGGTTGACGAGTACCGATTGTTTTTTCCTACAATAATTGTGATTTGTGTGTATATTTGTTTTTTAAGTCTTTCTTCACATTGTCTACTCCCCTCAAGTGTATGATAAGGTATTGATTTTGTCCAACAGGTCAATGGAAGCTGGGATCTGGAACTCAGAAGAGAGACTGGGATTGGAGGCAAAAAGCATCATTCACAAGAATGCAAATGGTATTTTAAGCCAGTGAAACTGGATAGGATTTCTTAGGGAAATAATTTAGTGTGAGAGTCAGAGAAGATAGTATTAGACGTGTGAGACACAATGACCTTCTCAAGTGTGTGGAAGGAGAGATATCAGAGAAGGAGCTTGAGGAAGATGCTTTGTCTACTGGTGAATGAAGTGTTATAGAAGAACAGAGCAGGATAAAATCTATTCTCTCTTGATAAATTGAGAATTTTTGTAAATTTTGTGCTTTTCAAAATAATAGCTATATTGTTATTTGCATGATAATTTAGTTTATACAATATATACTCATAAGTTATTTGGTTAGATGGAAATGAAATAGACAGATCAATCCAAAAAGTTAAACATTTTAGTTATAATTACATTATGATTTTGTGGTCTGTAATTTAATTAATACTAATGGCTTTATAATAAATGCAAATTTTTCTCTCACCGCTAATGCTGTTTTAATCTCACATATTTTGTATTTCACACTGGGAAAGCAAGGTCAGCCAATGTTTCCACATAGTAATACTTTTCAAGGAGAAGATGGATCCATGGAATTTCTAACACATTGCTGGTGAGAGAGTAATTGGGCATTGTCTCCTGAAGTTGATCATTCAGTCCACGGTGACTCAGCAAATTCCACTTCAGGGGAAATCTCCAATAAAGAGAAAACCCTGCACATTTACAAAGGACACATATACAAAAATATCTATAATGCCATTTCAATAGTGAAAAACTGGAAAGGACTCAAATGCCCACTGACTGGAGGACGAATTAATAAATTGCATATTCACACCATGTTATCAACAGTCAAAGTGAATGGACTATGGCAACAAGTGACAGCATAAAAAAATCACAGCATTATAATATTATAGGAAAAAAAATGAGTCCCCACAAATTATAGGTAGCATGCTGTCCTTTTCATAACTCTAAAAAGAACTGAAGCAAACTAACACACCGTGCAGAAAAATGCAGCAAATTATTTTCAAAGGAAAGCTAAGAAGTGATGAACCCAGAATTTTGGATGACAGCTATCTTGCATAGTAGAGCCAAGAGGGATGTGCCATTGGAGGAACCATGTAATTAGATGTAAGTTATGCTCTACATAGTAGCTTTTATTTTGGGGATGGTGAATTAGCAGGTGTTTGTTCCATTATTCAGAAAACACTAATTGAATAATCAATAAAAGCAAGGCACGTATGGATCAATGATGTCAGTGTCGTGGCGCAAAGATGATTTATCCGATGTTGTGCATCTAAGGTCGACTGTGGAAAATTATTTAAATGCATGATTTACCATCAAAGCATAAAGGAAAATCTGCTGATCGTGCTCGGTTGTGATTGCTAGATAGTGCTCTGTTTTAGTGACACGTAAGTTCTCACTGTGAATGGTTGGGGACTGGGAAAAAACCATCTCTTGTTCAGAGATGTTATGTTTTCCAGATGCAGAAATATTCTTTTTAAATAGCCTGTGTTAAAATCTAATACAGAAAACATTTTGTTCATTATCTGTTTGTATAAGTTCAGGAAGAGTTCATTTCAATTTGATTTTTTCTCTCTCTCTAGATAAGAAGCTGTTCTTGAGGCTTATAAAATATTGTTAAAAACTGTAAATCCTGTGTCTTTCAAGGCAAAGTTGTCTTTTCCTTTCTTCTTTTTTTTTTCTTTCCTCTTTTCTGTACAACTATGGTAGAAAGAGTATTTTTTTTTCATGCAGTCTCATCTTTCACACTTTAGTTAATTGCTCAAATTTATAGGGAATCATTTTGATAACAATGGCCACTCACATCATATTTCAGCCTTAACCAACTACTGGCCTCTGAATTCCCTTGTAGTACTTGGAGATTACAAACCTTTTTTAGCAACTGTGTATTTCTGTTCACCTTTTTTATTCAGCACTAGACACAGGGTGAATTCCTTGTGTGTTGATAGCGTAGTATAAATAAAGAGGCATTCCAATCAGGGGGTGATTGTATTTCAGTAGGCATGTTATATTCATGTATATTCAGGAGTTTACATTCACAGCACCAGGAGGATTTTCTCTTTGTTGATAGTCATTTTGCTGGATTGAAAGCATTTCTATATTTTATTTTTAAATTATCCATATTCTTCATGCTTGTTTTCCTTGACAATGTGATTCCCAAGAACAGAGTGCCTCTTGGAAGTTATTTTACATGCTAACTGTATTGATCCCATTGGAAATAATGCTAGATTGTTTAATTACAAAAAGAAGATATTCATGTATATGGTGTTCAAGATCTTTCTTTGGATGTGTTAATTTTCAGTTGGTAAGCACCAGTAAGGCCTTACTGATTATTAAAATATTGAAATCCTTCTAAACTGGTTTTACATATCCACTTGCCTGAGCCTTTATAATACCCGTCTCTTGTTACAGACTCTTCCCTAAGACCCCAGAAAGCCTTCCCAATCCTGCCACCAAGCAGTTAATAGCTGGCAAATGAGATTTGGTCTACCTCTATAACAATCTCTGTTATTGTTAAAGTTATTATAATAACAATCATGTCATACCCCTTGTTAAATAATTTTGATTATCTATGTTTCTTTCACTATATGAATAATGGTTCAAACCTTTAGGAAAACTGAGGACTGCTCAGATCCTCAGGAAGCAACGTCTAATTAGCAGGGTTAAATTACATTCATAATTATAATCAGAGCAATGAATGTAATCCCCATGGCTTATAAAAATGTATTTTAATAGATTTATAGTAAATAATACCTACCGTGTCTTCTGCATTATTCGGCAGGTTAACACTTTACTTGTGTGCATCGCACAAGAAATACACTGAGACAAGGATGCACATCAGTTATTTGGGAGGTACAAGGAACACCTGCCAGAAAGTAGAGGTGTCATACAGGGAAGGGCGGCAGCCCATGAAGCGTCTGTGTTACCGTCTTGTGAGAGAAGCATAGTCCCACAGGGAGTCTCTGGGAAACGTTGAGAAGTGTGCTTTGGAATGACCTCACGAGGTGGGTGGGGGGAGTTGAGGTATTTATACATCCACATCAGCAGTCATTGGTTGAGGGCTGCTCTTCAAAATGTTGAGTCCTTGGCACTTATAATCTGTGAGCCCTAGAACAGAGCAGCCTTCTGGAAAAGACTTCAAACACAGATGCCCAGTACTGGTTTATGAAAGTCCTGCTCGCTGAAGCAGCAGGACTGAGGGATACGGGCTGGGCACTGATAACAGCTTACTGTAATTACTTTACCATCATCAGAGTTAGGTTCCGTGTTTTGCAGCACTTGAATTGCTCTTTTAATCTACCCTCATCGAACATCCACTTTGCTATGAGAAAGAACTACTTATTTTCACCTTTGGGGGAGAAGTGGAATTGAAAAGCTTCTTTTGGAAAGGTCACGCTCCTTAAAATAAAAGGGCTTAGTAAATGTGAAGTCTTTGAGGATTTAACTTGCCTTCCAATTTCAAGATTGCCTCCTATGTTCAGGCAAGGCAATATTTATTTCCATCTGTGCAGCTATCAATATATTCAGTTGGTGAACATGTACTTTAATTCTTCCAAACATTTAAAGAATAATTGGGTGGGGTTTTCGTCTCTTATATAGTCCACATGTAGATGTTGGTATGCAGAATAGAAATTGTAATGACAGTGAGTTCAGGCCAGACAACTGTACAGTGTCCTCATTAGACACTTTTCTGGTTTAGCTGACGATAACATACTTTAAAAGACCGAAATAAATGTGTTCAGTAATATCCCCAAAGTATTACAATCATTTCAGTAAATCTGGATAATGCAAAAACATATAAAGAAGAAAATAAAAATCACCTACAATTTTACACTCTAGGAATAGCTGCTGTCATCATTTGTCATATTTACCACCATTCTTTTTTTTTCTATGCCTGTTTTTACATCATTAAAATAATATGTGTAAGTACTACTTTTATTTTATAGCAAAATGCATTTCCCTGGGCCAGTGGTTCTGAAACTTTGGTATGCCTGAGAGTCACCTCCAGCCTTTGATAAGATATGGCTTGCTGGGCCTCTTTATCTCTGGGCCTTCTAATTGGGATGAAATCTTAGAACTGGCACGTTAGCCTAACAGTTTCCCACAGGAGACTGATGCTGTTGGTCTGAGGGCTGCACTTGTAGAGCTAGGTTTTTAAACGTTATACACATTGGGATGAAGGTAACATTCTGTTTCTCGATTGGAGCACGAATGCACATGTTGTGTTTATTCTGTGAAAATTCATCTAGCTATGAATTTTTATATAAATGTCATCTATCAATAAAACTTTAAAGAAAACTTCAAAAGGGTGATTAGAAGGACTTAGTAATATTTTCTCTATATATTTGCCATAGTTTATTATTTCAGTTTTTTTTCTGATGAATATTGGTATATTTTAATATTAGGGGTATTAAGATTTTGAAGAATTTCAGATTGTTTTACAGAAATGCAAATCCAAGGTAAAAATAAATATGAGTGTTTTAGCACTGTTGGTGCACATTGCCATCATGCTATCCCCAAATGGTATAATAATTCATATTCCAAGCAACAGTGAACATTTTCTTCTTTGTTTTCTGATTGGGTGATTGCCTTCTTTGGCTGAAGGTAGTATGATAACCTTTCTTCATTGTTTAGGCATGTTTTTAATATCTGAGGCATAAGTAACACAAGTGATTAACCTAGAAGGTTTTCTTGGGCCGTGCTTTCAGAACCATGAGAAATGGCATTCTTTCAGAGAGAAAAGTTCTTTGAAAACTTCTACATAGTTTTGTCCTAGGTAAAATGCTAGAGATTAAGTAGTGTTTTGTTTTGTTTTGTTTTTAATTTTAACATCCAGGAGCTAATACTGTAAATTGCATGGACCCAATCATTTTTAGGTTCTCCAGATTACTCTTTCATACTGTACCTTGGTCAGAAAAAACTGAGAGGTTCTCATTAACTCTCCTCCTTCCTCACTGACAAATGAAACCACCATTATGTGCAATCAAAACTGCTATTTATAGGGCAGCGGCGTGGAGGAATAGGATTACAGCTCCGCTAAATACATTTTACAATGAATATGGTCCTTGAGTTTAGCCCTCATTGAACTACAAGTTTTAAAAACAGTCTTTATTGATAAGTGGCATTAAGAGCAATCAGATTGTGTCTTTATCTCTAAGTGTGTATTCAACACAATGTATTACATTGAGCAAAAGCCCTTAAAAGCAGCCTTTCATATATACACTTGTACATATAATTTTCCTTGGATTCTTACACCTAAATATTAATATAAACTGAAAGAAATTTTCAATGCATATTTTTTATGTTGCAAGAGAATTACGAATATGGTTATCACCTATTATCACTCTTTTTTTTTTTTAATCCAGTGAAAACGTCTTACAACTCTGACAAGTAGTCAGCTCTCTCTAGTTAATAGAACGAGTTCCAGTATTCCCTAGCATCACTTGTGTCTCATGATTAGGAATTCCAGATGTCACTGTTGTGTGTTTGGGCAGGAGGGAACATGGTATGTGTAATGTGAAATTGAAGCGGTTAAGAAACTGACACATAGTGGGTGCTCAGTGAATATATTTTATACAAATACATTAAAACTACAAGTGACCATTCTTCAACTGGAGCGTGTTTCTGGGATAGAGGTCAGAAGGCGTGATGACGGATTACAGTTGCTGGTTTTATTTTCTGTATCCTTTCTAAATGTTTGGGGGGATGAACGAGAAGGCTAACATTTGAAAATAAGGGAAAAAAAGATAATGTAATATGTTCTCCAACCATTGCTTGATTCTTTCATTTCCTTTTTTTATCTGGATGTTTTTCCTTAACTGTTCCACAATCTGAATTTACTCATAAAAACTGACAAAATTTTACGTAGAGATGTATGTACTTTAGGTATTTAAGCATTCCGTGTTTCCCCTCCTTAGCTTTTCTCTTTCTTTTTCTTCATTCTTTCCATATTATAATTTATCATTAAAATTTGGCTAGGTGCATCCCACAGCTGCTATAAAAATGAAAGGATAGAGAAATCTGTGTGAGAGTACTTCCTTGAGCCTTTTATCCTTTCCCTTTGCTCTCCAACTGCTAGTTTTATTAGGATTTCAAAGGGGTGTTTGATTTAAATTTTACCATTTCCTAAAGTCTGTAAGAGAGAAAAAAGGCAGTCATTTTCAATAGAGTATTATTACATACAATATAATTCCAGTATTATTATATACAGTACATTCCAGCAACAGGATGATGTAATAGAGTAGCAAATGAAAAGTTTATATATATAGTATTATTATATATATAAAATGATATACATATAGACCACATTTATATTCATTATATATATACCACAGTTCCTCTAAAAGCATCACTGGGCACTTCACAGCCAATTACTGGTCTTAAATGTCAGTGAGAGGATGTGTTAATTTTTAAGTGAAACCAAAATGACTTTCGTATCTGAGCAGCCAGTGAAATTTTGCATCTGAGGGATTTTCTCCCACAAATGCCAAACTGGATACATTTGCAAGTGTTCCCGCCGATGTATCAAGAAGTTGGAAATTGCCCATGACTTTAAAACAATTTAAGAAATCGCTTTTACAAGCTGGGTGTTTACATCTATGTATGATTATTCTAATTTTTGATGTTAGGAGATTCCAACAAAATAACTAATCAAAATTGATTACTTCTATTTCTTGTCTATTACCTAACTACAGACTTGTATTTATTACTGATAACTTAGTCCTCAAGTTTATAGGCTCAGTATAAAGTATAGTGATTATTCCCAGACCGAAAATGTTAACATAATTGAAATTTGGTACATCAGGTAAAGGAATAGTAAGCTTAAATGCAAATAAGTCAATTCAGTTTTATTGTCATTTATGACAGGTAAGTTACTGCGGACTTATCAGAACCCTCTACAGAGAGCAAGTTGTCCTATGAATTGTTGCCTCCTACGGTGAACTAACTGATTAGTTAGCTCAAGTTCATAAACAGCAGTGGTCCCAGCCCCTCTTCACTATAGGAAACCATTTGTCACTATATTGACACTCCTTTTGCTTTGTAGTTAGAGAACCATTTAACTTTATTGGAACCAGGAAATTCACCACATACTTCATATAAGCTGTTCAGTAAAATTTATATTTAAAAAATGACAACATTCACCTATGAGAAATATGTGCCCAGTAACAGTATAACACACTGAATTCTTCTGGTGTATCTCAAGGTTTATTTGTGTTAAATTGTATTTTAATTACTGAGCATATACTAAAGAATATGTAATAAATACTATGAGAATTATGCAGAATTGCTTAATAGCCTGTTGCTATTACTGCCCAATTTTCAAACCCCTATCTTTTCCTGCCCTACTATCTTGAACCACCTCATAAAGTGCCAACCAGAAGTCTATAAATACATAATATATTTTTTAAAGCATGTATAAGTACCTAATTAATGGATATTTTGCTGATGGACAATCAGCATGGAAAAAAAAAGGAATATCAGCCATTAAAAAAGAAACTAAAATAATTCAGGGAGGGGATTGACTTCTCCTTTCTTTCTTTTTCTGCCAATTCTAGGCGTGAAGACCAAGATTTGAAATGGGTAAAATGACAAGACATTTTATTTCATGCTGGAAATCTCTGATGTCCCTTGTGAGACGGAGGCATGTAAAGAAGTTTCCCCACATACAGTTTTTCATAGTGGAAAAGAATTTCCTTGAATTGGGAATTTGCATTTTGACTGACTGTGACAAAAGAAATCCATCCAGAAATTATTTATTAAGTATCCATTATATGTGAAGACACTGTTAGGAATAAAAAGCAAAGATAACAGTACAGTGTTCCCTTTCATATCTTCCCATAATCATTATGGCCCAGTGAAACTGCACTATTTAACTTCAACCAGCTTGAAATGAACCTTTGATACAGATCCTTTCTATTCATTCTTCTTAATTTCTCTTCCTAGCATGTTAGTATGTGGTGTCCTAATGCTGGGTACGTGGCGAATTGTTGGATCTGGGAGTACAATAAATCTTCATTTAACATGCCTGCTCTGTACCAAGCATCGTACCAGGTGCTGAGAAGAGGTTGCAAAGAAATAAGGGTGGAGACCTTTTTTTCTAAATGGTGTTAACCCTACACTTAGAGGGGTTAACGGACTCAAAGCTAAAACCAAAGCAAACCAAACAAAATGAGAAGCAACAGACCTGAAAGAGAACACATTCTCCAAAGTGTGGCTTTATTGGTACTGAAATATCCGGTGACTAACAAAGATCTTACCTTCTTTACCTCAAGGGGTGGTTTATTCAGATCAATAAACCCACACTTGTAGGGAAATGATTTGCACAGCAAATATGAAAGACAGCTCCTTAAACAGCATCCATTGTGGTGATGGCAGCGGGTCCATTAAGAACCCCTGGGTGTCCGCATCAGTCATTTCAAAAGTGTTACTGTTGAAAAGGAGTCACGAGCTGATGCCTGCTGAGATGGAGTGTGCTTGACCTTGTCAGGAGCTCGGGCGCTGGATCAGAGGGAGCGATGTTGCACTGAGGTAACTGCAGGTAAGGTCTGTGTTTCGACCAGGAAAGCGATTTATAAGAGAGGCCATTTTTCTCTGAGTCCAGATGTTCTTCTGTGCTTGTTTTTAAATAAGGTGGGGAGCCTATTGGGTTTTTCCTTCTGTGGTTTCGCTGAGATCACTGGTGAAGCACTGAGAACTTTATGGATTTTTGCGATGATAATGTTGTGTGTTTCTCATGTCAGGATTTCAAAGCATTTTATTAAGAACATGAGTGCCCTCAACTGGGTGAAAATGAAGAGCAGGTTGGTCGTAAATCCAAGGGAGGGCTCTCGTCCCTGGTTCACATGGCTCTCATTCAGAGTTTTATCCTCTCCTGGAGCAGACATATGGCGGCAGGGTGGTATCATGGCCTCTTCTTTTGTTGTCCTTTCCCTGGAGACAATATGATCTCCATTTGAAAAGCATTTATGAAGAAGGGCGAGTCTCTGGGGATGCGAGTTCTTTGTTTATTTACAGAATCAGAGGATTGTCTTTCCTCTCTATTGTTGCCTTGAGATAGTTTGTTGAAAGGGCTGAAGACTTTCATGACTGTTGGTCATTTTCTTTCATGAATACGCCCCGGGCAGAGCCCCTTGGCAGGCATTGGACATTCCATGAGTGGCATCTCATATCTCTCCAAAGTCCCTTAAAGATGTTATGACTTCAGATCTTTCCTATGTCAGAACTTTGAAGGGTGGAGGTGTGAAATCTGGCTTCTCCTAAGGCTCTCATGTGAGTGTGATTGTTGGTTTCACAAGGCATCTCTGGAAAAGCTGTATGAACAGACTCTGCAGATGCTACATCTAGCTTCCTTGTGCCAAAGAAATGGAGGATACTCTGCCACCAGGTTTTCTATTTCAAGATAGCTTATGTATTTTCGCTAGTTTAATTTTTTTACATGATACTTTGTTGTTTTTGCCAATAACTGACCTAAACACTGTGGTCAGTAGATGAAAAACGACTCATATGTTCCCTTCTAGCCAGACAGCTCAGATTTGTGAAAGGATTAAAAATTCTCAAGTTAAGTCATATTTTCACAGGCTAAAACATTTTAAAACCTGATTTGAATATCTGAAAATCAGTGGAAAAAATATTCACATATAAAATATCTTTATTTGAATGCAAGTTGCTTATTTCTCCTCTCCCTTCCCCCAGCTGTCCCAGGGATGGCATGTTTATGAGACCCTGACTCCCTGAGTCACACAGCATGAGATGTCCTGTGTCACAATGAGAGTAATTTAAGGGCACATCCTCTAAATTACTCATCTGTAATTCTAGGGAATCTGTATTCTGAATGACTGAATGAAACTAAAGCCAGAACCCTGGAATCATCCTGCAGCCTTCTAGTTTGTTCCACAGTGCACAAGGTCCTACGTGATTTGACTTCCTGGATTACTGTTGAATCAATTCCTTTGCCTTCTTTCCCTAAACCTGATTTCTTGCCCAGTGATGGCAATGGTCTTCTTGTCTTCCTGCCTCGAGGCATATTCCTCTCCAGTGTATCGCGTATGTTGGCTCCAGAATTGTCTTTCTAAAATAGAAACCTGATCATGTCGCTTTCCTATTCGAAACCCCTCTGTGGCTCCTGTCTACCATGTATGTCAAACTACAAAACACAACGTCCAGGGTGCTTCCTGCTTTGTTCCTTTCCTCTCTCCCACCTCCCATACACCCACATTAAATCTAAGTCCTGCCAAACTTGTCTCAGTTCCCCAAATGAGATGTCGTATTTACTCCCCCGTGCCTTACTACAGCTTCTTCCTCCTGCTTACAACATCCAATTTCAAAGTTAACTTTTTGAAACTTGGCTCAAGTTTCACGTTCTCAGGCAGGACTCTCTTTGCCTCCGGTAGACCGGGTGAGGTGCCCCTCCTCCCCCTCCTAGAATCTTCGGCAGAATTCTTTATTTTAACATGGGCTAGAAACACCCAAGGGCGGTTGGACACTGGTACGTGTGCAACTTGTGAAGGCTGGAAGTCCTGCTGTTACCCTACAGCAATTTTATCTTTCCAACCAAATGTATTTCTTTTGACATTTTTTTGTGATTTGTAAGGCTTAATGCTAAAATCTTCTCACATATTTCAAGGCTGTTATCCATTACCACAGAATGCTTTCGGGCTGCTGAATGTTAAATATCAAAAAAAGAAGAAAGACCTAGTCCTTCTCCCTGGAGCATGAGTCTGTTTCCTTTATAAACACACTCATTCCTCATGGCTGTACCCTGATGGGCACTTTTCTTTCCTTTCATGTTCTCCTGGGATTGCCTTCTTGTACCTGCCTGGGATGGAGACACTGGGGCACATGGCAGTGTTGTGAGAGCTGCCAGGAGAAATAAAAGAGATCCCTCGTTGAGCAGTTCTGCCAGGAACACCTCCAACCATGTGTTGGGACCATTCTCTGATGTGCATCCTTTTAGTGCAAAACAATCAACTGTGTCATGGACCTCATCTCATTCCATCCGTTCGTTTAGAGCTCCCAAATGATTATGGCATTGCGAGGTGCCGAGGATACAAAAATGAGTAAGGCAGAGCTCTTTTCCCCAGAAAGCTTAGAATTTAGTAAGTAGAATAGATCGGTTTTAAACAAAACGCATGCGTAAAGTTCAGTGATGGACAGAACACGTTCCCTAAAGGTGAGTCTGATCAATCATAAGTAGCAGAGAGAATCCAGAATGAAAAATGACAGCGCTGGTTTTGGCCGTATTGAGTTTGAAGAGCTTATGTGACATTCAGTGGAGCTGGGGCACAGGCAGGTGGCCTTAACAAGTATAGCACTCAGGAGATGATCCTATCCCGGTAACGTGTATTTGGGGCTCACCAGGTGAAAGTAGATATTTGAAGCTTTGTAGGGACTGATGAAAGAAGGTGAATGACCACACTGTTTAAGGGCTATCAGAGTGGGGAAAGGAGCCAGCAAACGAGAGAAGCAATAGTTGGTGATCTCGGAAAGAAAATGAGTTGGGGACATTTCAGGAGCCAAAGAAGGTTATTTGGACTAAAAGAGTGATCACCAGTCAGATGCTGCCAAGAGGTCAATAACAAGGCGTCAGGAGGGGTCCATCCGCTTTAGCATTGAGGAGGCCATTGGTGACCGTTGTCTGAGCAGATGGAGCAGAATGTGGGGGTGGAAGCTGGGCTGGAGAACCATCACACGGTAAGGCAGTTCAGATGGTGACTGCAGAGGATATGTCAGGGGCAACGCAAGAGAAGTCAGGAGAAGCATGCCAAATATCCCTCATATTTAAATAATGTGAGACATGAGAATGGATAAATGCTGCAGAGAAGTCAGTAGAGCAGAAGAGCTGCTGGTAGAAGGGGTCCCAGAGAGGCAGGAAGAGATGCCATCCTGTCCCCCATTTCTTACATGGGGTTGGGCAAGGGAACAATTCAGATGGATACACAGGAGTTCACAGACACCAAGCATCACATGTGCCCTTATGAAATCTACTGAGCCTCTTTCAACTGTATATTGTGTAGAGACCTTGGCAAATGTGATGCATTTATTTTTTAGTTCATATCAGCAAAACGGAAAAATATTCCCCTGAGGGCTGCAGAAGCAGCTCCAAATACTCATTTCTTTAACTCGAACAAATCTCTTTGGCTCTCTCTGGCACTGCTGAGTTCACTGAACTGCTGCGCTGAGAATGTTCAACCTCCCTCACTTCGCTGATCATCCAAAATGAGCTTCAGCGGCCCCTTGAGCAGAGCCGAGACTGTCTTTGCGGTTCCTAAATCAGATTGGAAATCGGGTCATCACCGCTGTGTTTACTAAGTGTGCAGACCTCTGTGATCTTTTCACCTACCAGTAGACTGTACTTCATTTCCTAAACAAATTCCATGAAAATCCTAATGATCACAAATAATTTTGTTCTCTCTTTTATTTAAAATAAAATCCTTACTTGACCAGCTGGCCACCACCAGTGCACATTACTTGACCAAGGGCTGATTTAATTTGCACAAGTATTTAATATCTCTAGAACAATCTGAGGGTTAAAAAATGCCTTCTAGATAGCAGCATGCTGCATTCTTGTGGATCAATAATATTATAATGGGAAGTGAAGATTACTTGTTGTCCTCACTAGCGGGCAAACGGTTTTCCTTAGAGCCAGATACCTGTTAAGTGGAGGGTCTGCTGACATAGGAGTACAGTGCTTGGCACAGGTAGGGCTTTGGTTTCTGTTGTTTTCCACGCTGAAATACTGCTGCTTGAGCTTTAAGTCCAGAAGTGTCCCTTTCTGCAACTCTGTCTTTGAAACCTCCAGAATGGAGGAGGTGTTCCTCCTTTGACCTCGCCTCTCACCTGCATATGCAGACGGTGGCAGCGAAATTGCTGCATTTCTACGTCTGCACCACCCAGCCTGCTTGTCTTGTTGACTGTTACACTGCCTGGTCCCTGCCTGGGCTCCAGTTTCCAGCAGCCATTTAATAAAATGTACTGAGTGGTAAAATGAATGAACGTGTGCAAATCTTGTCATTTTGATTTGGAAAGTTACAAAAATATAATCTGCCTAAAATAGTGAGGGCTAACTTCCCAACTGTGACAGGTTTTCTGCGGCCTAAAAGCTGTGGATGCTTTCAGCATAGTTTATCCCAGAAGCCTTTCTATAATCTTGTATCCTCAGAAAATCCCATATTCTCAGAACACCTGGAGGGGTGGTTCCTAGTTCTCAGTTTAATGGACAATTTTCTCTTTCTCTTTTCAAAATTTCATAGCTTTTATGCCTTTCTTTCCCCCCCCCTTTTTTTTTTGTCATTTGCCATAAACTGAGATGTAATGTTGCTACTTGAAAAAAAATTATCCTGTTTTCTTACCGGTTTGCAATTTACTTGAAGGGAGGGACTGCATTTATTACCTCCATCAGTGCTTAACGCTGCTTTGCTTATAGGCAGTGATTAACAAGTGTTTGTCGTATTGAACTTCATCAGCAACTACCACTTAAACAGGGCGACAAAATGCGAAGGGACTTTGGTGCAGGAGTGGTAGTTTATGGCGTGGAAGTGGGACCAGTGGATGATGCTCATCACCACTGAGTGATGGTTCCTCCCGTCAGTACTCTCCTAGGGCTCTGACAGAGCCAAGGGCAGCGGCCCTGGCCTCCTGTTGCCAAAGGCTGGAAATGACTGAGCTAATTCGTATCCCAGTTGTCCGCCAGTCATTTATTAAGAGGATCAACATGGTGGTGGGAAAAACTACCAAATGGTAATGACCTACAGAAAGAGTCAGTTGCTTTCTAAGCTAACAGTTTTTGGAGGAAAATAAATCCTAGTATTCTTTAAATAATAGAATTCTATTCACAGCTGAGGTTTCTTAGAGATACGATGAGGTAGGGCTGAATGAAATAAGTGAGAAATTTGTAGTTTGCTGTGACAAAACAAACCCATTACAGGCGAATAGATAAATCTTATCTGAGCATGTAAGATTAAATAGTCAAATTATCTGCATAAACAATATTTGACTTAAAGGGATGGGACAAGGTTCATTCAAAGTCAATGCTAGATACTGCTTGTCACATTATTTCTTCAATGTATTTCAAATCTACAGGAGACCATATTTCGCAACAGCTGGATTTCGGCAATGCTTAAAAGATAGCTTGAAATGCATTGCCTTTTCATTTACTAAAAAAATGAATCAGTCATCCTATAAAATTGTTCAACATCCGTAGGATTTATGAAGCAGAATGAAATAACCTTTTATTTATAGATGGACTAAGAATACAAAGATAAACATGTTAGGGGCCCATCATTTTTCACACTTAAGAAATTAAGGCAATTTAAAGAACTATGGATAAGAAAACATTTCCTGCCAAACACTAATTTTTGGAAACTTGAAATTATTTAGGAGACAAAAGTGTTTATATCTTAAATTCTGGGCATGTAGAAAAACTAGTATTAAAGGATGGCTTTATTAGACTTGTTCTAATACTGTGTTCAAGATACAAAGGAAAATATTGAGCAAAATATTACAATAAAACTTAATTGATTTCTATTATAACTATAGAGAAAACAGAGATCCGTGATTGTTGAATTAATTGTAGTAGACAACCTCACTGAAAATTCTTATGCAAAAAAATAAGTGGTTAGTTTCAAAGTGTCACCCTCAGATTATTTGTTAATTACAAAGAGAAAAAGCACCTTTAAAATAGAGAAATATGATGGACACTCCACTAAGTGATAAAACCTAGCATTATCAATAATGAACAAACGGGCATGTTATCTTGATAAAACTGTTTAAGTCTAATCATCAGGAAACAATTAAGCAAATTCAAATTGAAGGACATTCTTCAAAGCAGTCTATACTCTTCAAAGACGTCCGTGACATGAAACAAAAAAGACGGAAGGATTCTTGACTGGATCTTGGACCCAAAAAACCCAAAAAGCTATAAAGGACATTATTGAGGCAACTGGGGAAACTGGAATATTAGGACTGTTATTTGATAATATTTTGTGTCAGTGTTAACTGTCCCAAATGTGACAATATGGTTATAAGTAAAATGTCTTTGTTTTCAGGTGATACAAGCTGAAATATTTGAAGTGTCATTATGATCGCAGCTTATTCTCAAAGTGATTGATTAAAGAGAGAGAAGAGACAGAAAATGTGACAACTAGTGAATCTACTCTAAACCACATACTTTATGTGGGAATTTATTGTACTATATATTTTTCAATTTTCTATAGATTTGGTATTTTTAAAAATATAAAGTCAGCAGAAAAAATGACTTGATGGTTTTCAAACCTACGTTTGAAGAATTGCCAGGGATATTTATTGAAAAGGTAAATTTCTGAGCTCTACCCTCATTTTTTCTGTGGAACCAAAGTGGGGCCCACTTGGATAAGAGTTACCCAAGGACACATGAATTAGAAGTACAGCTTTCTGCTAGACTATTTACGAATACAATATTATTCTGTTGACTTGGTCCGGTCTATCTGTCTCTTCACCAAGCTACCAACAAGGTCAACAAAAATGAGCAGATGACCATGAATGCTGGGTCTGGTGGTCTGGGGCGGGGATTCTGGGACCATAGTGTTGCAAATGGATACAAATCCCAGGTGAAGGTCTGGCCTGTCCATCATTAGTGGGGTGAGGGTACTTTCCCAGTTTTGCACCTGGTCTCTCACCTGCTCACGGGACTCGTGGTTACCAGCGTGTTACTGCCCATCTTTTTGGAAGTTTAATAGAAAAAGCCCAGATGCCAGTACCACCAGCACGTGAATGTCCTTTGAACTGAGCCAAGTATATCTGAGTGGGGTTTATCAAGCTCTATACATTTTTTAGACTTAAGATAGCCACACAACGTACAATTCACTCCTATATTATACAAGTATAGAGTGACTATTATTTTATTTATAAAGCTGTGCAACTTTTCTTGTGTCTCTTGGCCATCTGTATGTCTTCCACAGCAAAATGTCTGTTCGGGTCCTCTGCCCATTTTTAAATTAGGTTGTTTGTTTGTTTTTGATGTTGAACTGAATTAGTTCTTTGAATATTTTGGATGTTAACCCCTTATCAGATATGTTCGCAAGTATCTTCTCTCATTCAGTAGGCTGCTTTCTTGGTTTGCTGGTAGTTTCCCTCACTGTGCAAAAGCTCTTTAGTTTGATGTAGTCCTGTTTGTTTACTTTTGCTTTTGTTGCCCTTGCCTGAGGAAACATTGAAAACAATATTGCTAAGACTGATGTCAGAGAGCATACTGCCTATGTTTTCTTCTAGTTTATGGTTTTAGGTCTGGTGTTTAAGTCTTTACCATTTTGAGTTTATTTTTATAGACAGTGTGAGAAAATGGTCCAGTTTGATTATTTTGCATGTAGCTGTCAAGTTTTATCAGCACCATTTATTGAACAAGCTGCCTTTTCCCCAGTGTATATGTTTGCCTCCCTTTTTCATAGGTAATTGACCATGAAAGTGTGGGTTTATTTCTGGGCTTTCTATTCTATTCCATTGATCTAGTGTCTGTTTTTGTGCCAGTACCATACAGCTTTAATTACTATAGCTTTGTAATATAGTTGGAAATCAGGGAGCATGAAACCTCCAGCTTTGTTCCTCTTTCTTAAGATCACTTTAGCTATTTGAGTCTTTTTGTGATTCCATACAGGTTTTAGGATTCTTTTTTTTTTTTTTTTTTCTAGTTCTGTGAGAAATGCTCTTGGTATTTTGATAAGCATTGCACTGACTCTGTAGATTGCTTGCGCTAGTATGGACATTTTAACATTCCATGTGCACAGTATATATTTCCATTTATTTGTGTCATCTTCAATTTCTTTCATCAATGGCTTATAGTTTTCAAAGTAGAGGTATTTCACCTTTTTGGTTAAATTTATTCCTAGGTATTTTATTCTTTTTGATGGACTTGTAAATGGGATTGTTTTCTTAACTTCTCTTTCTGATAGTTCATTATTAACATAGAGATAGAAATGCAACAGATTTCTGTATATTGATTTTGTATTCTGAAACTTTACTGCATTTATTAATTTTTTTAAAATAATTTTTTTGTGGAGTCTTTAGGGTCTTCTATATATAGTATCATGTCATCTGCAAATAGTGAGTTTTATTTCTTCCTTTTTAGTCTGGAAGCCTTTTATTTCTTTCTCTTACCTAATTGCTGTGGCTACAGGTTCCAATACTATGTTGAATAAAAGTGGCAAGAGTGGGCATCCTGGTCTTGTTCCTGATCTTAGAGGAAAAGCTTTCAGCTTTTCACCGTTGCATTCTATGCTAGCTGTGGGTTTGTTAAATATCGCCTTTATTATGTTGAGGGGTGTTTCCTCTATACTCACTTTGATTAAAGTTTTAATCATAAATGTTGAATTTTGTCAGAATCTTTTTATGCATCTATTAAGGTGATCATACGTTTTTTAATCTTTGTTTTGTTAATGTGGCCTATCTCATTGATTCATTTGCAGATTCATTTGCAACCATTCTTGCATCCCTGGAAAAAATCCCACTTGGTTATGGTATGTGGTCCTTTTAATGTATTGCTGAATTCAGTTTGCTAATATTTTGTTGAGGATTTTTGCATCTGTGTTCATCAGGGATATTGGCCTGTCATTTTCTTTTCTTTTTTTTTTTTAGTGTCTTTCATCTGATTTTGATATCAGGGTAATGTTGGCCTCATGAAATGAGTTTGGAAGCATTCCTTTCTCTTCAATTTTTTGCAATAGTTTGAGAAGAATAGGTGTTAACTCTTTTTTAAATGTGTGGTAGATTTCACTTGTGAAACTGTCTGGTCCTGACTTTGTTTGTTGGAAGTTTTTCAATTACTGAATTGATTTCATTACGAGTGATCAATCTGGTCAGATTTTCAGTTTCTTCCTGATTCAGTCTTGGAAGAGTGTGTGTTTCTAGGAATTTATCCATTTCTTCAGATTATCCGTTTGTTGCCGTATAACTGTTCACAGTAATCTCTTATGAACCTCTGAATTTTTGTGGTGTTGGTTGTAACTACTCTCTTCATTTCTGATTTTATTTATTTGGACCCATCCTCTCTTTTTTCTTGATAAATCGTGCTAAAGGTTTACCCATTGTGTTTATCTTTTCAAAGAACCAACTCTTAGTTTACCTTTACCTGTGAGTTTTTTTTTTCTTTCATAATTTTCTTGTTTCTAGTTATGGCCTTTTCATTTCCATTTAAAGAAGTCCCTGTAATATTTCTCATAAGACAAGTTTAGAACTCTTTTAGCTCTTGCTTATCTGGGAAACTTTTATGTGGTCTTCAATTCTGAATGGTAACCTTGCCAGGGAGAGTGTTCTTGGTTTTAAGGTCTTTTCCTTTCAATACCTTGAATATATCATGCCAGTGCCTTCTGGCCTGTAAAGTTTCTACTGAAAAATCAGCTCATAGTCTTATGGGAGTTCCCTTGTATGTAACTAGTTGTTTTTCTCTTGCTGCTTTTAAGATTCTCTCTTTAACGTTCAGCATTTTAATTACAATATGTCTTGGCATGGGTCTGTTTTGATTCATTTTGCTTGAGATTCTCTGTGTTTCCTTGAGGTGGATGTCTGTTTCCTTCACCAGGTTAGAGAAGTTTTCAGCCATTATTTCTTCCAATGGATTTTCTGTCCCTTTCTCTCTTTTGTCTTTCTGGGACCCCTATAATTCTAATGATAGTATTCTTGATGTTATTCCAGAAGTCTCTTAAACTATCCTTGTTAGATTTTTTTTCTTTTTGATGTTCCACTTGAGTAATTTCCGCTATCCTGTCCTCCAGATCACTGATTTGTCCTCTGCATCCTCTAATCTGCTATTGATTCCTTCTAGTGTATTTTTCATTTCAGTTATTGTATGCTTCAGTTCTGATTGGTTCTTTTTCGTACTTCCTCTTTGTTGAGGTTCTCACTGAGTTCATTCATTCTTCTCCAGAGTTCTGTGAACATCTTTGTGACTATTTCTTTGAACTCTTTGTCTTGTAAATTACTTATCTTCACTTCATTTTGTTATTTTTCTGAAGTTTTGTCTTGTTCTTTCATTTGGAAGATACTCCTTTGTCGCCTCATTTTGCCTAACTCTCTCTGTTTGCTTCTCTTTATTAGGTGTATAAATTATGTTTCTTGGTCTTGAAAGAGTGGCCTTAAGGAAATGATGTCCTTTGGGGCCCAGTGGTGCAGTCCTCTGAGTCACAGGAGCCTGGTGCTCCAGGAGTAGCCCTTATGTGCCCTCCTGCTGTGATGGGGCTACCATTGCTGTGGGTGCACTGGTGTGCGGAGCTGGTCCCAGCCTAGCAGGGGCGTGCTGGTGTGTGATACTGGCCCCCAGAGTGACAGCTGCTTTGGTGGGGATGCTAGTGCTGGCTGAGGCCTCCTTCCAGGAGGAGCAGAGTGGAAGCCTCTTTGAAGGGGCCAGCAATGGTCGGCGTGTTGAGCAGGGCTGGTTCTCAGGTTGAATGCCAGGGTAGGGTGCATGGTGTCAGCTAGTTTGATGGATAATGACAGAAATGGCACCCTCCAGCACCCAGCCATCATTTTTTTAATGACGCCCACCAGCATTTCTGCCCCCAGAGAAAGTTGCACTAGATCCCTGCCCCTCCAGCCTGTGCTTCAAAATTAGTCAATGAAGCTCTTTCTCATAGGACCCAGTTGCTTTTCAAGCTACTGCCTGTGTGCTGGGCCTCAGAGCGAGTAAGCAGGAGTGAGCCCTTCGAGAGCCGCGTCTTAGTTCCCACAGCCCTCTGGTTCTCCTGGACGCAAGCCCCACTGGTTTTCAAAGTCTGATGTTACGGGAGCTCATCTTCCCAGTGCTGATGCCCTGGGCTGAGGACCCCAAAGTGGGCTTGGTACCCTTGCTCCTCACGGGGGGGCCTGTGGTGATGACATCCGTCCCCTTTGTGGGCTGCCACACTGGCGGTGTGGGTTCTGATTTGACCACATCTCTGTCCCTCCTACTGTCTTGGTGTGGCCCTTTCTGTATGTCTTACTTATTAAAAACTCTGTTCTGCCACTCTTCATTTGTCCTTAGAGACAGTTGTTCTGTATGTGGTTGCACTTTTGGTTTGGGAGGAGGTGAGCCCAGGATTTTCCTACTCTGCCATCTTGAGCTGGACCTGTCTTATTTGTGTGTTTTAAACAAAAGGACGAAATCACAATAAGGGCTCACTATTACCCATTATTTTTATCTTCTCACCAGATTTTGGCTCATCCGCATGACCAGTTACAACTTCCGGCAATGACACTGAAAGTGAACTGATTTAACCCTTTGGCAAACAGGACTGGCTTGTAGAAAGAAAAGAAAATCTTATTTTACTATCTGCATTTCCACCTGCACTCTGCCAGATCTATATAATTGATTCTTTCACATTGACTGTTGACAATTTGATTGGTTCTTTGTGACCAACATTAGCGACAGAACAAAAACAATTTGGCCTACAAATATTGAACTTGGTAGTGTTATGAAATGTAACTGACATCAAGAAGCCATGCAGCAGTTCAACAGCAAACCCATTAGGAGGCCGAGGAAGGAAAATGCCACAGAGAAAAAGCCATGTGAGTGGTGGGGCAATTCTTCTAGGTCAACTCCATCTGGAAAATACTCTCTCTCCATCCAACGTCCAGGGTTCCACAGAAATTTTCCAGGGCAACAGTATAAGCCTGGTAATGAATTAGCACAGCCAAGTGAATGTCATGTGAGTTAAATTTGTATACAAATGGGCTTTAACCATTTAGTACTTCCAGGATTTCCCAGTTTGGGAAATAAGAAATCAGACTGAAAAAAAAGGCAAGGATAGCAAAAACAAGAGAAACTGAAATGCCGGTGTTTAAATTTGTGTGGTTGATGCTGAAAATTTTGTCCTTAAGAATTCTTTGAATAGGTAGACGAAAAAAAAAAAACCCTAAAATCCCCATTCTCTTTGACCCCAGAAAATGACAAAACTGACCTCAAAAAATACCACAAGTAGTATTGTGTGTCCATGTTCTAACTCAGTAGCGGGTAAAATAAACAGGATTTGTTTTAAGAAATTTTGCTTTTTCTAATATAGAAAAATGAGAATGGATTGTTGCCACTACCACTGGTCTGGCAGAATTTAACTAATCAGCTTCTGAAAGAAAATAGTCCTGGTTTGCATTTTGCAAGTACCACTGAAAAGGGGCTTGTTTATTATAGTGATTATGCTAAGCATACATTTAAGGGAAACTGCTATGGGAAATTTGATGAAAATGGACTTCGTGCTTTCTTTGGACCCCATATTTCAGCTTGAAAAAAAAAAGGCAATCTACAGAAACCTGTAAAGTGGCATTTTTCCATCCGTCTAAATTCATGTTGAATATTAAGCACTAGTGGGGTCTAAAATGAGGAACAAACGGTCACTTAGCACAGATTGCAGAAATATCCCATAAAGATGCAAGAGTCTGCATTAATCATCTGAGTGGGACAATGAGTGACCTTTTCTAATAAGAACGGGAGCATCTAAAGTGAACATTAAATTTCACTGCAGTCCTATTTGCTGTCTGTCTGTGGCATTCATCACCGCTGAGAGGTAGATGTCCTGAGACGGCTGGAATCTGACAATCATACTTCACAGGGACAGAATATTCTGAAGAGTGCAGAAAGCTTGTTCACCCCCCCCAATTCTGGCAACCTTAGGGCCATTATGGCTTCGTTTCTCTTTCATTATCAAAGCAGAGCAGCTGTTGAGCGAGCAAGGTTAACAAACCTTGGAAAAATATTAAAGTTAATTTGTTTTTAGGGCTTTCCTAAACCCAGAAGTTGGAAGAAGATTATTTTATATGGACCCATTAGTCTTTCAATAGCCAAATCTGCAGAGCTACTTATAAGATTTACTCTGTGGGTTTTAAGTAGATATTATCAAGGGTGGGCATCTGTTTAACTGGCATATGGAGTCACGAGGGGCTGATGGGTTGGCCTAAAGAGTGCTTTAGACTAATGACCTATTCAGAGACTGGAGAGTCACAAAATCTCAGCTCAACTCCTGACATTTAAAAGCCTTTGAAATTAACTGGTGAACAGGGTCGACGTCTGTACAGAATCAAAACAACTAGGTGGAGAGAGAAAACAGTAAGTATAAAAGGTTATTTGGGCAAAAACAAACTTTTAAATTAAAATCAGTAAATTTATGTTAACCAAAGTTGAGCAGATAATGTGGAAATACAATGGGGATGGCCTTAGGATCAGTCATATCTGCTTCCTGGGTACCCGAAAGCTATGTGGTCTTCTCTGAACCTTAGTTTCTTCATCTTGAGATTGTTGTGAGTGCGGCCTGCAGATTTAATTTGCAGATTAAATATAATAGATAAGATCATAAGATTAAATACAATAAAGTCCTAGAGTCTCACATTTATGTGTCTGGTGATCTACACAGATGGTCTGAGGGAGCTGCTTTTCTAGAAACTCAGAGTCTTTTAGATTAAAAAATAGAGCACTTTTAAGACTTTAAGGAATTAAATCTTAAATGGTGAAATTTTTGGACTGTGGCCAGAGGGACAATAAATAAATTTTTAGGAGACCTGTCCAGGTTAAAAAACCCAGTTTGGGTTAAATATTCTGAATCTGAATTCTAATCTAAATGCTTTCTATGTGGATCAGTAATTTCCCTTATCATGGGCCCTGAGCGGTGTCACCCGTTTCTAGGACAGGGGTCTTGGTCAGTGGCTGATGGACTTAGACCAAGGTTTGTTGATACATCAATCAAAGAGCTGAAGCTGAAGGTGAGTTCAGAAGGGATGGTTGGATCTAAGTCTAAGGAAGTTGAAATTTGAAGGGACAGAATTCCTGGGACACCAAGGGTCAAAAAGCTCTACTGAGGGGCGTACATCAGAAGTCATGAAACCAGTGGGAAACTGGGTACAGCCTGGAATTGTCAGCAACCTAATGTGGGCTGTTTGAATCTAGTTTACCCACTAGCCCCTTAATGTCCTCAGACATTTTGCTACAGGCAGAGTGGTTGGGTGTTCCAGAGCTGCATGATTATACTGCATCCTGTTGGGCGACACTGCTCCGTCCTGGTCAGGGTGTGTGGGGATATCAGCGCACAGAGCACTCAGCACGGCGTCTGTCTCACCATGTGAACGCAGGGGCTCTTGCTGTTCTCAGGGCAAGTGTGACAGGAGAGACTCAGAACTGCCTGCAGACATCTGAGCACTCCTGGGTCTGGGCATCCTGCAAGGTCATGAAGTCAGTACTCAGTGCAGAGCGTCCTAAGGGATTTTCCAGAAGAATCTGTAATAGCGGGAAACTGATTGTCATTTGCTTTTTTTAAAAATTGAAGTACAGCTGATTTACAATTCTGTATTTCTTTCTGGTTTACAACATAGTGATTCAGTCATACATATATATATATTCCTTTTCATATTCTTTTTCATTATAGGCTATTGCAAGGTATTGAATACAGTTTCCTGTGCTCTACAGTAGGACTTTGTTGTTTATCTATTTTACGTATAGTAGTATCTGCAAATCTTGAACTCCCAATTTATCCCGTAACTTTGTTTTCTATGTCTGTGAGCCTGTCTCTGTTTTGTAAGTAAGTTCATTTGTGTTCTTTCTTTAGATTCCACATATAAGTGATGTCATACAGTATTTTTCTTTCACCTTCTGGCTTACTTCACATAGTGTGACAATCTCAAGTTCCATCCATGTTGCTGCCAATGACTTAATTTTATTCTTTGTTACGGCTGAGTTGTATTCCATTGTATAAACATACCACAGCTTCCTTATCCAGTCATCTGTCAATGGACATTTAGGTTGCTTTGTCATTTACTTTTAAATATCAGCTAGGAGGGCAAATATACTTATAAGTATTTTGATTTATTTTGATACTTGGATTCAAGCTTAATGAGCTGAGAAAGGGAAGAAGAACAATTAAAAAAAAAAAAGACAAGAAAAGAAAACTAAGTGAGGAAGTGACATTTTTGGATACCAATGATAGAGATACTCTACCTTTCCTGATTCACAAACTTGCTTCGTGTCGGGAACTGTTTTAATTGCTTTAAATCATCTAATGCTCTCCCTTTAAGCCTATGGAGTTGCTACTATTAACACTTCCATTAAACAAAGAATTTAAATGATTTGTCCAAGGTCCCAGAGCAAAGTCAGGTCTCAAACCCAGGTGTTTCAGTGCTGGAGTCCACACCCTCAATCCCTATGCCAAGCTCCCTTTCGCCTTAGCGCCCCTTAGTTTCTGCAGGATGGAATGTCGCCCTTTGCTTCAGTGTTCCCAGGAATACATAAAAGCACCTTTGTTAACTGGAAGTGAACATGACTAACATTGACAGATACAATCTGCTCTCCACTTGGTGGATCAATTCATGTAAATGAGACGTTACCACAATGTCTTTAAAAGGAACTAATTCATTAGCTTAACAAGTACTCACTGAATGCCCACTACATGGCAGGCATTAAGCTAGATATATAGAGGGGTGTGGTGTGGGAAAGGCCATTTAATAGTCTTATCTGACTCTGAAAAAACAACGTGGTATCTTAAAGTTGAAATCTTCTGAATGATCAGGTGTCAAATTCACACTCAAGGTAAACTTTAGGATACAAGACCCCAGGACTCAAGAGACTACCTCTGATAGGAACCAGCAAAAGACAAATTAAAAAAATATATATGTATATCAGTTTATGCACAAATAATGCAGACATACTCGTGTAAATAAAAATGTGATCAACCCAATTACAGGGGAGGGGTGAGGAAGAGTAGAATTAAATTCATGCCTGTCTAGTATTTCTACTTTGGAAGTAGCACTTTTAGAAGGATGGGGGAAGCATTTAAAAAGAAAGCAATGATTTGCTATGAGTCAATCAGCAAACGAGTCTAGAAATATGACAAGAGTTTTGGTCAAAGGTTTTCTGCACCGGGCTTTCCGTGACCTCTGAAAGCAGAGTATCAGACAGTTGGTTGGAGAAAGAGTGAAGGTTGCAGTTCCATTATATAGTAATTTCATGTCAAAAAGGAATTAATTGTCCAGTCTCTTTGTGCTCTCGATAGTTGTGGTCAATGAATTGATCTGACACTGAAAATTAATGCCTGCCATGTATTTTGTGTGAAGTGATGATACTGTGCTCAGCGAGTTGTCAAGGCAAGCTGTTACCTTCGCTGAGAAATCTATCTGAAGATTAGCTTTTCCAACAAATGGAAAAAAAGTCTAGATGTTTTATCCATCAACCATACTTCCTAGTCAGCAGTGGAGCCCTCTGTGCCTAGCCAAAAGACCAACATTAGCTTGAGTTTTATTCTTAGGTAAACAATAACTGAGGCTATTGACATGTAGCACCTTGAGGACAGTAAAATTAGAACAAAAAAAAGAAAACTGATGAACGGGCCATGCTATCTCAGGCAGAATAATACAGAATTTAGGAATTAAAAATTTTTAATTAGTTAAATTCTTCCAGAATTTAGGGAGTGCAAAACTCAAATTTTGCTTGAGTGATTAACACATGATAGACTCACACATCAACAGTTAGTCGAATCTTCAGATGGACTCGAGGTTTTTTTTTGGAGGAGGAGGGTAGACTTATCTGTAAAATGTAGATAACACCATCCTTGAGCAACGTTAGAGACCGATGAGATAATGTATGTAAAATGAAATTGATTGTTCCAGGTTAAAAAAAAAAAAAAAACTCCTCTAAAGGCTCATCTAACTATTCTGGATGTTAATTTTTACCTGATCTTACTGTTAATGAAGCAAATTAGTGCCATTAAAAAAAAAAGGCAACATTAAAAAGCATGTCCTTCATTTGAGAGATGCAAGGTGATTTTTGGCTTAGAATGGAGAAAGGATCCAAGTCAGTGTCTGTTGTAAAGCAGACAAGCATTCCATTTTAGAGTTTGAAATAGATTGACTGTACTTTAGTCTGTTTCTACTTTGCTTTATTTTATTTTGGTTGGAAAAACACAGGCTGCAATATATCTTCTTAAATAATGATAAGTTCAGTTATTATTTAATACATCCTTGATAATCAACATCTATGTAGAATATAAAGCTTTAAGTAGCAATGGCTTTTTGTATCTTCTTTTACTCATGTCTACTAAGGACCTTTTAAAAATGTATATATAAATATTAATATATATACTTAACATATATATTTGAGATATATGTGTAAATACATATAATGTATATATAAAATATTCTTAGACAGCATAGCTTAAAAATGTATTAAAAATTTTTAAGATATTATTTTTCAAGAGGCATGATTTTCTCCTGTTTGCATTATGCATCTAAAAAATCTCTTACACAAATTGCTACTTCCCTAATTACAGATTAGCAAGGGATCAAGAGAACTAGTGAGGACACGCAGATTTTCCTTTACAGAATTCTGACGTTAATAAAAGGGGCAAAGCTACAATGTCAATTGAAGAACTGTTTTCTTTTCCAGACATTCGTTCTTAATGATGAGTTATACTTGAGGAAGACAAATACTGTTCTTTCCTAAGGAACTCATTTTTCCCCCATGATGGCATTTTGAAGTCTATGATTTGTCACAACTCTCAGCAGGAAGTATAATGGCCGAGCATGGCTTAGCGTGTCATTTATTCAAGTAACGTGGTCTCGGGTCTGTGGGTGACAGAAATCCTCTGTCTCTGACTTGCCCTTGGCCACCATGTCAGTCAGTGATTACGATTGGGCTTCCAGAGTTGCTTCATTCTGGCTGAAGTTTAGAATCGCCTTGTCCCATCCTGTGGGACTAGCAGTTAGATGTCATCCAGCAAGAAAAGCAGCATCGCCACCATCAAGTACCTCAGTTACTTTTCTACACGGGGAAGGTGGCCCGAGACTCTAAAGAGGTCCCCTTCCATGTACGGTGAGAGTGCCCCAGGAACAAGGTGCATATGTAGTAAACAGATAAGTTTCCAAATATTGTCGAAGAGCACAGCCCAAGTTGTAAAGAAGACAGCAGCTTTACAGAAATCGGATTAGTCCAGAAATTTGCATGAGTATGCCTCAGGCCTTCAGGACCGGGTATTGGCATTGGCAGCTGAATGTGGTTCAGATGAATGAATATAAAATCACCCGACTTGAGTTCCCGCCGCTTAAAAGAAAAGCCACCAGGAACTTTCCATGACAGTGGGCTATTTGACACACACCCTCTGCCTTGGTTTTATAGGTTGTGTACATCACTTCTTCTCATTTTGGCCTCCTAACCTTTCTCTTCAATCATCCTGCCTCTTCCAGAAGACCATGCCTCCTTCATCCTCCATTTCAAACACTCCAGCATACAGTGGATCCCAAGTATTATATTCTAGGTCTGTGTGAAAATTAAGAACCTAAAGTCTCATCAAAATATTCCTGAAAAAAAATCTCATAAATATGTGATGAGGAAGCATGCAATGACTTGATTTTGTACATATAACCTGCAGATATTTTAGATATTCTTCCATTAGTTAATGCTTCTCTTTGACCCTCAACTAATTATTTAAGACTTTTCTGCAGGATTTAAATAAGTCATCATCACCCCATTGCCTTGGCATGCTGCTGAAAGGTCAGAAGACTCTTAAAGTCATTCACGTGTTCCTTTCATATGTTTCACCAGGGGCCAAATAACTTTTTTTTTGAATGTGTCTTTTTTTTTTTTTAACATTTTTTATTGTTTTATAATCATTTTACAATGTTGGGTCAAATTCCAGTGTAGAGCACGATTTTTCAGTTATACATGAACATATATATATATTCATTGTCACATTTTTTTCTCTGTGAGCTACCATAAGATCTTGTATATATTTCCCTGTGCTATACAGTATAATCTTGTTTATCTATTCTACAATTTTGAAATCCCAGGCTGTCTCTTCCCACCCCCCCACCCCCTTGGCAACCACAAGTCTGTATTCTATGTCTATGAGTCTATTTCTGTTCTGTATTTATTCTTTGTTTGTTTTTTTTTTTTTTCAAGATTCCACATATGAGCGATCTCATATGGTATTTTTCTTTCTCTTTCTGGCTTACTTCACTTAGAATGACATTCTCCAGGAGCATCCATGTTGCTGCAAATGGCGTTATGTTGTTGGTTTTTATGGCTGAGTAGTAGTCAACTTTTTAAAGCTTGATTACCTTAGTTCCTTGTAGGACACAGTCGCTTGGATGAAATTTCAGAGGAAACCTTCTCTACCACTCAAAATGCGACTTTCTTTTATTGTATACATTTTTATTACATACGTCAGAATTTGAAATAGTAAAAGCTTCTTGTCCGATTGAAATTGTAAACACCAACCCCATACGAAATGGTATGGTCTTCCCCAACTGTGATCTGTCAAATTACAGGGGGAGTAGCCCAGTTAAAGGAGCAATTTGCTTCTCTTAAAGGGATTAAAGGAAATCTCTGTGGGTCCAGGCATCACCTGTTGAACAAGCAAGTTAATACTGAGGAAAGAGCGTAGGGATCAGATTACCTGGATTCAGTTAAATCCTGGCTCTGCCTTTTCCTCGAGACAACCTGAAGTTAAATTCATTACCCTGTCCTGAGGCTTGTTTTTCACATTTTAATAATTATGATAATAACATCCTCTGGTCCATAAGATTATTGGGCAGTTGAATAAGATACTGCGTTTAAAAAATCAATTGTATAAAAAATGCTATACACAAATACTGTTCTTACGGTTTTTGTAATTTTTTTTTAATGTGCAGTTTGGAGAATAAAGCAATGTAGTGAGTTTGAATAATTATGTCCAAAATGGTTTCTTCCTATGAGTTGTTCATCAGCCGTATCAGAAAACAATTTAGACAGAGCCACCGAGGAATAGCGATGTCTCTTCTTCTGCCTGTGTTTCCTTCTTGTACGCTTGTTCAGGACCCAGGCATTTTGGTAAAGTTGTATCTTTGGGTGTGTCTGGTAGGTTTTCAGAAGGGACTTGGATAGGGGTGGTGGGGTGCTCTCTATATGTTAGAATATATTGTCTTTAAAGTAACCGGGACCTCCTCGCTGAATTATATATCATGGACCTTTATTCTGCCACCTTCTCTCTTGTCTTCTTATTTCCCAATGGACGGAGCATCTGTCGCCGTATGTAACAGAGGCATGAGCAGGATAGCTGCTTGAATTAGAGCATGAAGTCTCTAATCCCATCCATTTTATTCTCTGCATCAGAGTGATACTTCCTAATCATCACTCCTGTACCCAGGGTACATAATGTTTGTGATCCCTTTTTAAAATACATGTATGATTATCACCCCTGTTGTGAAATCCCCATTTGCTTTCAAGTGGCTGTGTCCACTGAAGCCATGTTCCCTTAGGTCACCATTGGCTGACTCCTGGCTTAACCCTGAAAGCTGGGTTCAGGTTTCCTTGGGGACATTGGACGAGTTGATCATGTCCTTTCACAGGCTTACCTTGACTTGCCTCTTAGTTACTAGAGTCAGTTTTCTCTTAGAGTCGATCTCCAGTCTTCTTTTGTCATTGTAGATGTAAACACTCAAAAAGGTCATCATCTCCCAAGGCTTCAACCAGCACTTAGGTGGTGATAACTCCCGAATACTGGTCTCGAGATGTTTGTCTGTGTTTCTGATGTTCAATAGACACCTACAAATCTAACAGAATGCTAAAATTCAAGCCTCATTCTCTTTCAAAAAAAGAAAGAAAGAGAAGAAACTTCCCATTTCTTCTGTAATTCCTGTTTCAGTTGCTTCTCTCACTCCACTGTGTCTGGTACAACGGAAAACTTAAGGACATCTCATTTAGATTCTCCTGCGTTCCTTCATCCTCTAGAACAAGCCATTCAGCAAGACTTGCCAGTTGCCCTTTGGGAAAGTCTCCTTAATCCATCCGTTCTTTTCACCACCGCTGCCCGTGTTCTAGCGTAGGGCCTCACCAGCCTCTTGATGGTTACATCTGACACGTACTGGCCTCTTCCTCCTTCCATCCACCTTCTGCACAGTCACCCAAATGGTCTATGGAAAATGAGATCCAGCTGTGTCATTCTTTTTCTGCTTCAAAAACAGAAAACTAAAACCTCAATGATCCCCACTGATCTGGAGAATAGAGACTATTCATTAGCAAGTTATTCTCAGCGTGTTTATCCAGAGTCAACCTCTACGATTTTGCACATTTTCTTTTGGGTGTATGACGTCTGGTTGTCATTTCTACTCATCCTTCAAGACTTCACTCAAGTAAATGTCTCTGTAGCTCAGGAGCTAGATGAACGCGTCCCTTCCTGCCCGATGCTCTCGTAGCCCTTAGCTTACTTCCCAGTACTCATCACCTTAGGAACATCCGCTATTTAAGTCCAGTTTATGGCATTAGAACACAAGCTCCAGCGAGGGCTAGGGCTTACCTGTTTTCATTTGTTGATAGTTTCCCAGGACCCAGGTCATTGCCTGGTATCTACTAGGAACGATAAATATTTACTGAGTAGGTCAGTAGCTAACGTTGTGCATATACACCTAAGTAAGCAAGATTTTAAAAAAAGAAAATTCATCACAATTTTAGGCAAAACTTCTCAAAATGACTGAAGGTGGCCTGTTACTTCAGTAATCTGAAGAGGGCAGTATGTGGCATTTTACCTCACATTGTCTTCAGAAATAGACATTAATAGTAATTTCATTTTTAGCAAAGGCAGTGCCTCCATAAGAGCAATTAAGCACCTGAAAGGAGAAGAGGATGACAGTTAGTGAGACTGGAAAACCAGGAGGAACTTAATGGCTCAGTCAATACCACTGTTTGATCTTGGCCTCTGATCAACACGTACCTGCCAGTTGACCCCAAGGAGGCATTAGGACCTTGTTTACTTTTGCTCCCACTCTTATAAATGCCAGTGACAGTCATGCACAGACTGAAAGTTGGGGAGTTTATAGCTGGGAATTGGTCCTTATTACAACTGGAGTGGAATGAACCTGACAGATTAACCGGGCTGGTGGTTTTCAACCATTTTCCCCCTCGTAGCGAGATACCCGCCAGGTAGCGTTTACCTGAGCTGCACGTCACATCACTCACTCGAGTTTGCCGCACAGGTAACGCAGCCTGTGGCTTCTGTGCAGTTCTGAATCGCTGCCCAAGTGCGCCTCCCCCAGAACCATTTCTCCCATCCATTTATACACTCGCAACATGAGGCTGGGAACTGTTTTCTAGACGAAACCTGTCTTTTTTCAGATCTGGGGCTTACAGAGAATAAGTGACCCCGCCAAGATTATGGAGATAGGAAATTAGGGATCTCAGAATTCAGAGGCCAGGACACCCAAGAGATTAAGAAAGACGTCTTACTGACCTAATGTTTATTTCTCTCTTAATGAGAGACTAAATATGCAAACGGACAATGGACAGGCTATGTATAAAAATAAAACTCTGACCCCAGCCTGCAGCAACCAGTCCAGGAGACCAAGCATAGCCATGTGACAATTGGTCTAAAATGGCTAGAATATGATTAATAACTGACAGCTTCCCTAATTTTTACCCTTTCTTCCAACTTAGGACCAATCAGAGAAAACCAAATATGCACCCCTAACCAATCGCCTAGGATGCTCCACCTCCGTCCAGCCCACCTGCAGTGTCTCCGTGGCAGCAGCCTCCAGTCAGGGCTCACCTGGAGGCATCCTGCTTCCATGAGAAGTGCTTTCCCACTTCTCTGCCTGCCTTGAAGTTTCTGCCAAACACAAGTGATGGTGGCTGGCCCCCTTGCTGTAGAAAGCTCTGAATGAATAGCCCCTTCTTGCCCTCACTTGGGGGAACTTGTTTTCACAGTTCTCATGGACCTCCCATCCAGACCCCCTGCACTGATCCTCACTGCAGACCCCGGTCTTTGACCAGGAGCCACCAAAGAAGACCAGAGCACTCCTTGTGCCTCGCTGCTCACAGCCTGTCAAGTCCGTGCCAACACGGTAAGTCAGCATGGGGTCTGAACTCTGCTGTCTTTGCGCTGAATTTCTCAGCTGCTTATTCTCAGTTGGGTACCCAGGTTTCGTTATTGGTTCTCACTTGGTTGACATTTTTGGTGGAGTCTGGCTTTTTCATCCCTTTTTGCTGTCTTTTTTTTTTTTTTATGTTGTGCTAAGTGTTTTTTGTTATAAAAGGAAAATCATAGGGTAGAGCACAGAGGGAGGCCCTGCAGGTCTGTTGTTGGCGCTGACCTCACAGACTGGTGAGTGCGGTTCTCACTGGGCTGAGCTTTACCTGGGCAAGCTTTGCTGTGGGTCATCAGTACATCCTAACCAAGCAGAGTTCATTCTAGAACATTTGTTAATACAATTTATCATATTAGAGTCATTCCCAATGCTAGGCGGATCTGTATTATGACATTAAGAATAAAGTTGAGCTCTTTAACATAAAAGCAACATAAAAACCAGTGATAACATTTTGACTAATAAAATCTGTGAGACTTGGACAAGACTTGCTCCAAGACTTGGAGCAATCAGAATATATTTTTATTTTCTTTCATGTATATAAAATATTCCTATGTTAAAATGGTGTTCAAATATTTTTCAAAATGTAAAAGATACTAAGATAAATAATATTAAACAGCATCTTGAGAGATGAGTGTATATGTGTGTGAGGATGAGGACTGACTTTTCCCCCAACTTTACTGAGATATTATGACTTCTAACATTGTATAAATTTAAGGTGTATAATGTGATGATTTGATAAATGCATATTTTGCAAAATGATGACTACCATAAGGTTAGTTAATACATCGATCACCTCACATAGTTACCAGATGTGTGTGTGTGGTGAGAACTTCAATATTTTACCCTCTCAGCAACTTTCCAGAATAACACACTGTATTATTAACTACAGTCTCCATGCTGTACATCAGATCCCCAGAACGTGTCCATTTATTCATATGATAACTGGAAGTTTGTACCTTTGGATCAGCTTCATGTATCCCTAAGCCCTCCCCACCCCCCTGCCAAGTAAACATCAATCTACTGTCTGCTTCTTTGAGGCAGTTTTTTTTTTATTTCACATATACATGATGTCATAAAGTATTTCTCTGTCTGACTTACTTCACTTAGCATTTGCCCTCAGGTTTCATCTATGTTTGCAAATGGCAGGATTTCCTTCTTTTTATGGCTGAATAATATTCCATGGTGTGTGTGTGTGTTACATTTTCTTTAGCCATTCACCTGTCATCACACACTTAAGGTGCTTTCCATGTCTTCATAAGTGAGGACTGAATTCTCTTAAATTCCTACCAGGTCCTGGGAACTGTCCCAGTTCTTTATTACACATTATTAAATGGCTTTGCCTTCCATATTTTTATAATTCCGTAATGTGTATTCTGTTTTTCACTCTCAAAAAACGTTACATTATTACTAGTAGGCCTAGTGTTCTCATGCTCTCTCCAGATCTCCTGGCAGAGAAATTTGTCTTACTTGGCAAACTCATGCAAGGCTGGTTATGGGCACTTTTTGGTTCTGTCAAGGTGCCTTGCCTTGCATGTGATAGACGTTTGTGGATGTTTGTTTTCCCAAGTGGGAAGAAACAGAGAAGGGGGTAAGACAGCTACAGAACATCTGGCTGCTACTTTTATGTTTGTGTGATCCTACCCCACGAGGTAGATCTTATTATCTGTATTAAAGGTGAGTAAAAGGAGCGTTGGAAAGATTCAGTAACTTGACCAAATCCCATGGCTAGTTAGCGGTAGACTCCAGATGTACCAGCCTATTCTGCCAGCCCCACAGCTGACCTCCTTTCCTACATCCTCAGCCTCAAAGCAGAAACACAACCACAGTTTGAAACCTGTCATAGGACTCGATGAAATGACGTTAATACAAAAATACTTAAAGGGTATCATTCTGGGGGGAGACTTTTGCTCGAGGTGGAAGGATCCTGAGATCTTTGTTGGTGGAGCACTTCCTCAAGTTCTGGCTGCTAACGCAGGAATTCCGCACAGCCTGCTTCCCGGGTTAGTGAAGCGCGTGCTTCCCTCTGCTGGCGCGGGGAAGACGCTGCATCGTGCTTTGTGTAGGCTCGGCAAAGTTCAGGATGTAAAGATTCAGTTCTCCTGGCGGTTCTCAGAGATTTCCAATGCATCTGGATTCTTTCTATTTTTTTTTTTTTTTTCAGAAATCCCTGAATAAACTTATCAACTTGTTTCTTTCTTTGCCCATCTCGTCTGGCTCTGCCATTCCTGTTAATATGGTCAAGGTTTAGCAGAGGCATCTAGAAAAGCTGAAGCCCACCTGGGTATATGTAAATTCAGGAGGTTAGAAATCGGCATGTGTGCTAGGATCAAGGATGCATTGGTCCTTGTTAATTTGCTGTTAATATTGCCTGAAATTATAGGTAACTGATGTGTAAGCTTCTGAATCCATTATTCTTTCCCGTCCTATAGAAAACGGACTATTGATTCTCAATAAGGCAGATTTAATATTCAGCCCATCATTTAATGATTCATTTTTGAAATAAAGACTCAAAGTCTGTTCTGTGCCACAGTGCTAGTGGTGAGTGGGTGTAAGTCAGAATAAACCCCCTGCGGTTCCGTTGTGAAGATGGGCATGCGAGCATGTAACGGGGTGCAGCTACAGTGCTGTGATCTTCACAGAGTGCTGTGTGTTCCCAGAAGGAATGACGAATCTGCATGAGGTGACAAGGAGACTTTATGGGTGCGGGTGTGCTTACACTCCAAGACGTGGAGGAGTTTATGTGATGGATAAATACAGAGGGGTGTTTCAAATTGAGAAAATCTCCTGTCGAAGGTGTGAGGATAGGGACAAACGGAAGACAAAGCCAGGACACCCAGTTCTGTAGGTTGACGTGAGGCGTTTTCAGGGCGTGTGCAAATCAAGCCTGGGATGTAAAGAGAACAGCGTTCTGAAGGGGCTGACTTCTCCACGCAAGGCGTCAGGACTGTGTAGTGCGTGTATTACGTACACAGGGAGAAAGGCGGGGAGGCTGCTGAGGGATGGTGTTTTACATCCATGGATCTTGTTCTGGTTCTGTCTTGTTCAATATAACGTGAGACTTCGACTACAGTAAGGGAATCAATGTAAATACCAATTTACCTTTAGAAAATGCATGCCCCACGTGACATTTTCTGAAATCTTCTGGTTGCTGACGAACTTAAGTTGGCCAGTTTAAATGGGTAACTGCTGAATTCCACTTAACCCTGTTTTATGTAACCATGTATTGGCTCTTCAACATTAAAGTGAGAATAAGACATTTTGTAGGTGAGGCTTGAATAACATAAATAAAACAGCCTTCCTTCTCCAATAGCCACCATTCACCCCACCCCACCCCGCTTCAGAAAACAAAATTCTCCACTTTGCTTTGTTGGCATAAAACAAGTTTCTGGCTATATTTTACCTACTTTATGCCACTTTGATTTTTTGAAATGAACTTTACTTTTGTATTATAAAAATAACATTTAATATTAAATTTTAAAAAATAGAAAAGTGGTTAAAAATTATTTTCTTATACTTGACTCCTAAAGATTCTCATTTTTAAGTAAGTGTGTATTTGTATAGCTCAGGGAGATAGCAACACTTTGCTGCTAATATTTTCCCAGGCGACGCGTTTTATAGTAAGACTTCAAAATATCTTACGATTACGAGCTCATATGGTATCTGACTCCAGGGGCTCCAATCATCAAGAACCTGGTATTCAGACGAACCTTTCATGGCCATTGAAATTTGCTGTAATGAACTAATAGTTCACAGAAGTTGAAAACAGTACTACCTTTCATGCCTCTGATACGATTACTAATTTATTTTCTTCATCATTAATTAATTTTCTATTTACAGGGAACCAGTAAAGCTGCTGTTAGGAAGCCTGCCATGTTATCATATCTAGCTAATGAGTTCTTTAAAATTAGTTTTACCCAAACTCTTATTAGAAAACGTTTCAATTAGGCAGCAATACCTTACTGGGTACAGCGTGTGGGAGGAAGTGATAGGAGGGAAATCCTCTTATATTAACTAAAGAACTTACTCGAATTTTATTAGTGGAATTTACTGCTCAAATCCTTGTTTATGAACTCCACTCTCACTTCCCGCATCTCGGATGCTTTTGGCGTTAACACACACCAGACATCCTCAAGTTCTACGCACGTATTATTTAAGAAGGATTCCAAACTCATTTTTGGAGAATCACCACCTGTTCTTTTATATTCTTTTGAAAAACAAAACAAAAAAGCCCCCAGAAACCTGCCAGAAGATGAGGTGCCCTCGTCCTTTGGCACCGGTCTCCTTAATTATCCAGACCCAACATCCTCCCGCTTGTTAAAGGCACCCTCTCCCAGCTCTGTGTGATGCATCGAGCCACCGACTGGGGAAGCGGACCTAGCAGTCCAGTGGCTCTGCCACTTAGAAATGTGGGAACTTAAAGACTAGTCTTCTAAACACCACCTTTCCCCAGGTGCAGCACGCCTGCTCCCCCAGCAGGCCTGACTCAGTGCAGAAAGCTCACGGTCCATCTAAGAACAGACTCTAGGCTGGAGACCCAGATGGGGAGGCTGGCAGGTGTCACCTGCTCCCAGCATTGGGTGGAGCTGTATTCCTCTTTTCCACGAAGAATATTCTCCAACAGTGCTGCTTGATTAGAGCGCTACGTGCCGCTGCATTTTCCTTCCTAGAAGCAGGGTAAGCCTCGGTATTCTCTGCGATCAGCTTTACCTCTGAGGCAAGCCAAGTCGTGTCGGCGCCTCAGATGATCCTGCATAGCCTTCGTGGTCCTCTGAATGGTTGCAGACCCTGCTCATGCTTGTTTCTGATGTAACTGGATATTAGACAAATGTCATCCTTATCATTTGATCTTAAGAATATTTGCTGTTTTCCTTGAAGTGTGAGAAAGTCAAAAGCCAGATGTTTGGAATAGCTTTTACTTGCCCCTGCAAGATTCACTCTCACCCGTCTCCATCTTGCTCTCTGCCTTAGGAGGCTGACTTCGTTGGGTTGCATCCGTCAGTCTCCATTACCCTCTGACTTTCTGTTGGTTTCTGGGGGGAAAGTCAGGCAGGAGACAGAGAACTGGGAGAAAGGGAAGCTCTGGTTTTTACTCCCCATCCCATCCTCCTGCAAAGCCATGGGTTAATAGTGGCTGCATTCCTCCCTGAAGGACATGGGTGCCACCGTGTGGGTCCTCTCCCACGCCTGGAAGTCTCATCCTGTTTGGGTAACTGCTCCTCTCCTCCTCCCTCAGGCCTACAAGTGGCAGTGGCTTCCTATCGCCAGGGTTTCCCCATCCCTTGTGGGTTTCTCTCAACTCTGCTCAACCTTTGTGAGTGGCCTTGTGGCCAACACACCTAGGATAACACTCACCTGCCCCCAGATGAGTCATGTCCTTGTGTAATCCCCTCTCCTTGAGCACAGGTAGAATCTGTGGTTTGTTCCAAACCAAGAGAAAATGGCAACGGTGATGCGATGTCACTCCCTTGATTGGGTTGCATTCTCTGAGGCTCCACCGGCCGTGAGAAAGCGGTCCAGCTGTGAACTGCCCGGGGAGAGGGTTCGATAGCAGATAACTGTGGGAAGCCTCCGGAGCCCTTGGGCAGCCTGTGGTCAGCAGGAAGATGGGACCGCAGTCCTACAACCACAAGGAGATCAATTCTGCCAACAACTCGAAGGTGCTTGGAAGGGAATCCTTCCCTTCTTCAAGACCACAGCCCCAGCCAACACCTGGAGTGTAAACTGCTGAGATCTTAGGCAAGCTGTGCCCAGAATCCTGATCCACAGAAACTATGAAATAATACATGTGTGTTGTTGTCAGCCACCAAGTTTGTGGTATTTGTTATGTAGCAAGAGAAAACCCATGCAAGGCCCTTCATTAAATGCTCTTTTGAAGGTGGCGTCTATTTCTCTCCAGGACACTAAGTGAAACAGGAGGACCGGGAGTTAGCAATTACTTTCTGTAAAAGGCCCACACAATAAATATTTTAAGCTTTGTAGGCCATAGTGCTGCCTGTTGCATATCCTTTCTCTCTTACAGTCCTCCAACTGTTTAGAAATGTGATAACCAGCCTTAGGTCTTGGGCCATACAAAAACGAGTGGTCTGCTCGATGTGACACATGGGCTGCTGTTTGCTGACCCCTGTGCTTGACAAAAACATGGTACTGAGAGATGAGTGTGTCCTGTATTCATCATATTACTATATAGTCATCAACACTTATTTCCTCTACTTCCTGAGCACAAATCTAGGCAGTATTTCCCAGCCCATGGAGTATGTGCATAACCATGTATCTGAACTCTGTCTGGTGGAATGAGGGCGAAAGGGACATAAAGTAGTCCCAGGTCTGGTCTTGCAAATATCTTGTGCAGTTCTCCACGTGCTCTCATTCTTCATCCTCTGGCTGGAACGAAGTCTCCAAAGATCTCATGGATAGAAGAGAAGGTGGAGGGGCCCTGGGGCCCTGCATGTCATCATGGGAGGCCGCCCACAGAACACTTGTTTAACATCTATGATAAATAAACTGCTATTGTGAATTAAGCCACTGAGATTTGGGGACCCGTTTCTTTGTATATATCTCAAAGCTGACGGCACCAAGAAGTAGCTCATTCTATTTGTATTTTCAGAAGAGAATGTCCCAGGTATCTGCTTAATCGCTCCTGATTTTATTTTGTGCAGGTGTGGTCTGTAGAAATGAGTAAGAGTAAGACAAACCCAACAGAGTTAGACTGCAACCCAAGTTAATGGGAAAATCCACATCCAAAGACCCAGAGAACCTCGGTCCTGTGCCCTTGTTACAATGTTATGGCTCTTCTGTTTCCGAGACAGAGCTCTCCTCTCTCCCAGGCTCCCTCCCGGAGAGACTTCCCAAATCTCTGGCCGCACATCTACAGCAGGGCAAGGGATGCTCCCAGTAACCTCCCTGTCCTGACACCCCCTTCACACACCGGCCACTCCAGCTTGCTCTCTACGTGGAGCGCCAGCCTTCCACGTTTCCGACAGCCCTTCCCCGAGCAGATTCTACTGAATGGCATAAAAGCATCCCTGTAGAATGGATTTGACTCTTTAAAGATATTTAAATTTCATTCTTCTAGACCCTTTGAAAGGTAGTTCCTCTTCAACAAAATAATGTCTCATGCAGGAGAATTCTTGTACTTTGATCAGTTTAGTTGGAATACAGTAGTGGGTGTCTTTGCTGGGCTTGTCTTTGCCCTGTAATGCAAGATGACGTAGTGGTCTGTGGCTTTCTTCTGATGCCCTCGGCTCAGCTATTGACAACAACGCCCTTAGGGGCTTTGGAATCAATAGGAATAGAACAAAAGGACGTATGGCTTTTACACGTGGGTTATTGCAGGGCACGTCTATTTATAGTGGGCTTCATCAATATGGATGACTGCCTTAAGCTACCGCATTGTCTTCAGCATTCATCAGTTTAAAGCCTCCAAAGAATTCAAATGCCAAGCGTATTAAAGAAGCGTGTCTGGAACCCAGACTATTCAAATATAAGAGTCAATAGAAACAGACAAAAGTTTCCTAAATAATTAATTACTAAGATCAGCACTAAAGTAACAGATCTCTCCATCTCTCTGTCTCTCAAAACAGAGAATGGTGTCTCTGACACAAAGATGAGGGATAAAGTGGAGGAGGTGGCAGTGCTTGTCCAGTAACACTAGGTGGCAGCAGTGGGTTTTGAGCCAAAGCCCTTTCCCTTTTTCAATGGGCGAAGTTACCATGATTAAGAACCAACCAGTTAATTGATGAATAACTAGATTTTGATTATATATGAAGACATGGATTTCCTTTTAGTGCTTTGTTTAAAACAAATAAAAGATGTCTAAATATTATTGGAAGGTGAGAAAACAAATTTACCATACAGGAGGTATCAGTAATGTGATTATAGTCTATGAAAATTGAATAAAACAAACATAAAATTAGAAGCCCTCGTCTTGCAGAAAATAAACTGTTCTTTTAGGAGAAGCAATGGTTTCACACAAGGCGTGCATTTAAAACATTGGCAATCACTGCCAGCTGGATAGTTCTTAGCAATTTTTAATTTGAAAGGGACTGACTTAGCATATGATGGATATATTAAAGTAACTTGAACTTTTGTTGATTTATTTTCTGTAATGCTACTCAGTATTTTTAAGACTCTGGTGTAAATATCTTCTCACCACCAGAGAAGCCTATTAATCCCTCTAGAAAGAAGTAAATTGTATGTCAGTTATTTAATCAAGAAATAATACAAGATTAACAACCTGACCTTCTTCTGGCATGTTGGGTCAAGAAATAAAGATCGGGTATGTTCTCAGATCCTCACAAGGTTTTACTCAGCATTTATCTGAATAATTGAAAGCAAATTCAGTCATGTTGTCAACAGAGGCAGGATGATGTGGTAGAAGCTGGCCAGAGTGTGAATTATAGTTCTAGCTCTGGCTTTAATTTATTTTCTGACCTTGAGTCAATAACGTAGCAATCTTTAGATGCCAAGTGTTCAGTTTTAAATCTGTAAAGTCTATCTGTTGTCTTAGATGATTTCTATATTCTGCGGTTTTATGATCAGCAGATTCCAATTTCTTTGCACAATGATCAGTTGGTATATGTATTTGGCATGTAATGTGATAAGCGTGTGTGTGTGTGTGTGTGTGCGCGCCCGTGTGCACTAGAGGACTGACCCTGATTTTAAACTCACAGTGAAAACAGCATAGCCATAAGTTTTGCCTCTTGTGTGGGACTGGATTGTGTATTTGTTAATTTCCTTTACAAATAGCTCCTGAGAACATTGTGCAAACGTGTACCTAGGAGAAGGAAAAGGAGACAATAAGAAGTGCTTTTGTGACAACCACACAGAATTATTTGCATTTTTCATCATTATTTTCTTTCCTCTCACCTGCAAGATGCAAATCAGGCACCTTTATGTGAAACCTACCACAGGGAGCAATTTCACTAAAGTCATTAGATCTTGGCTTCGGCTCCACTGAGAGCAGGAACTACTGATTCTGCTAAAACGGAAAATGTCTCCAAGGCCCAGAGAGACTAAGCTGATGAAATTTAATTTGTTTAGTGTTTAACACACAGATTGGACTCCAGACAGTTCCAAAAAGGATGAGCTCCATGTGACAACTTTCAGGTCTCCCTTAATTAGGAGTAGGTGTTAGTTAGGAGAATAGCACCACCGTCCGGCTACATCATGGTTATGATGTGTCGTGAAAGTATAGACGGAAGGACCGGCGTTTGTAAGTTTCCGGGGGGGGAGGCTCGGGGTTCTGTGTCTGACACCAGCTAACACTGATTGAGCACCTGCCATGTTCCGAGTTCTGTTCCGTAGTATCTCATTTCATCTTCTTACGGGAGTGTGAAATTTACAGGATCAATGTACAGACAAAGAGACGAAACTGGAGGACGGTTAAGAAACTTGCCCAAGGTAGTAAGTGGCAGAACCAGGATTCAGATCTAGAGAGTCTCAGTTCAGAGCCCAAGTTCTAAACTATGACTGCAGATAATTGGTCTCAGAGCCGAGTCTTCTGCAGCAGAAGCCTCAGGAGGCAGCCAAGCTGGGACATCGCTGGAGAATTAGTGCAATTAACATGTAGCGGTTGCCCTTTAAATTTGTCAGCCTCAGCCTGCCTTGTCTCTGGAAGGGAGAATTAGCGTGGTCTCGCCCAACAAGAGCAATCAGCCTCCAAGAGCTCTTGCTCCGTCCCTGCCATCACTGGTGGGACGGCTTCTTGTTCTGCAGTCCATGCCGCTTGCTTCAGAAACAAACAAAAACCTCAACGGTTTTGAAGGACTGTTTCATTAAATGAGTCGTATGAAAAGAGGTTTCATCATTTTCTCTACAGAAGAGTTGTATTTTTCCATCTCCCTTGATTGTTTATGTCTCTTGTTACCAATGTGTAAACCTATCAATGGATCAGTGTTACTCTGGAAGTTTCTATTTCTCTCCTGTTACTCTTCCAGCAGAGAGAAGCACAGATAGTTAAAAATGGCATAAACTATCACTGTTAATAATTGCTTTCCCCAATGCTACCTGGTTAAATGTGCAAAAAAAAAAAAAAAAAAAGAATAAATTAAATTGGTTGGCTTCTGACAGCATACATATTCCCATGGCTATAAATGGGCTACATTATTCGTAATCCTCAAAGGTGCAGGAAAGAGTAATAACAAATTCCCAATTAACGGATTGCCGCAGACCCGTGGGAAACCATGTCATTTGACCAATGATCTCGTCATTGGGGACAAAATCATCTCTTTGGCTTTCATGTGCTGTGGAAGTACGTTTTTCCTTACCTCAGCCGAAAGCTGAATATCACCAGGGATGATCATTTAATTTCACATTTTATTAAAACACTTAATGCAAAGCCATGTTATAACGGAAGGCAAAGCACAGAGAAGCTCTTCCTCAGAACATAGTAATGAGAGAATTACCACATTAATCTATGTATAAAGGCCCTTTTGAGATTTTCATGCCTCCCATGGTTTCATTTTCTATGAAAATGTGGAGTCAGAAGAGCTTCAAACAAAATTATTCATCATTAAACATTTCATTTTTACAGGTACCGCCCTGTCAAGACGTCGCTTCCATGGCGACAAACACGTGTGGCTCTTTTGGCTGAGTTCTCCCCTAGTATCCGCCAGCAGGGCCGCACCTTGATCTGGTGCACACAAAGGCGTCACCCAGCCCATGAATGTATCCGGGACGAGCTGAGCCTCCTCTGTCATATAAAGGGATATCCCCCAAGCGGCAGCTCCCTGATAAGCTGTCTGATAATTGATAGATGCTGGCAAATCAAAAGAACTCTGGGCCGTGTTCTTACACTGCGATCCCTGCGTGGCAGCCATCCAGCCTGAACTATCACCAGCCTGCTCAGCTGGTTTTGAAGTTTCAAAAAGCTGGGGGGAAAGATTGGAGGTGGGACTAAAATTATTTTCCTAAGAGTGTGTCTGCCCCCAGGAATCTTGCCTTGTATTTTCTGGTTCCAGAAATCACCCGAGCAGATAATGAAGTGAGTTGCGGTACAGTGGGGACAACTGGGTGAGGAGATGAGGCAGTGTTCATCTGGGGGACCATCTGTGGTACCCAGTCCTGACAGATGCCTCTCGTTGACCAAGGTTTCTGCCCAGGATTTCTGTTTTCACGTCAACAGTCAAGGAGGTGGTTAAATGCAAGGACTATCAGAAGTTCGATAAACGGTTTAATGATAAAGTCTATGCAGAAATACTTCACAGCATTGTGAAGTTTTAGGGATATGGTGCTAAGAAAGCTTTAAACATCTTTATAATCGGCTAGAATACAGTGTCCTTAGTAACAAAGGACAGTAGACTTTCTATCAGCTACAGCCTAATGCAACCTGCAGTCCCCGCCGGTTACCAAATGGTCCTTGTTGCTGTTAAAATTGTCACCAGGGAGTTCAAGGACGGGGGCGTCATTTGAAATGGCCTTGGAAAATATGTTGAAAGAATTGCCTCAAACCATTTTCCCTGGTGCTTGTTCTCTGCCCCTGTGCTCTAACACGCAGCACATGATAAAATGTATCGTGTATATTTATAGTGTGTCCAGAAAATGCCAAAGTGCTGAAGGCTCTGACATTGTTTTCATTAGAGACGGATACTTCAGGGAATTGTAAATGCCAGCTTTTCAAATGGGCTATAGATGGAAAAATCCAAAAGATGCCAGCTTTTACAAATATTTTGTACTGTGTGAAGCTCCGGACTAGCTGCCTATGACAAGAAAGGAGAAATTCTCCTGAGTTGCGTGCAAACAAAAGCGCCCCCAGCTCCTGACAGGAACGCTGGCGGTCATAATAGCCAGGACCCAGGAATGAGATCATTCAGCTGGCCTCATCTTGCCTCAGCCTCACCAACGCTATTAGTAAGTCTAAGAAAAATAATATAGATCTAAATATGAGAAGCCTTTACAATCGCAATATAGCTCCTTCCTTCCATCCTGCTCCATCAGTTCCGTCTTCTCACCCGGTTGCAGGCGTCACAGCAGAAGTGTTCCTTTATCCGTGTTCTGTTTGGAGCCCTTAGCGCCCAATGGGCCCCAGCGTCCCTGCTGCTGAAAAGTACCAGGCACTACCTGCCCTCACCTCTGTCCTTTGCTTTTCACTCGGAAACCGTCACATCAAATCACAAGGAGAGCAGACTGAGCTCTCTGATTTTGCACCCTCCAGTTTCTCTATCAAATAGACTTGATAAGAGTCCAAGCCAGTGCTTTTCAAATCTTCCCCTGCCTGCCTGTGAAATAAGCCTTCTAAGGCTTTCACACCGAATGAAAAGCTGAGAGGCATCACCCGTTCCAGGTAGGAGGCCGGACGACTGGAGAACTGCGCTCCAGCCTCGTCTGGCATGCAGTGACGGCAGAATCCCCCCTCGTCATTTTGTCTTTAGGCAGAGAAGATGGACTTATTCCTTGCTCAGCATGGGGGTAACAGAAGGATGATAATCCCTATTTCCAGTCATCGCAAAAGATAAGGATGGGCATAACAAAGATGTCTCCTCGGCTGTAAGGCGGTGCTTTTGTTGCCTTTAATAAATATGTGTTTGTCACATAGTTTGTGTCAGATACGGTGTCAGATACTGGAAGTATGAAAAGGAATAAGACGTACTCCCTGTGGTTCCAGGAGCTCACAGTTTAATGGAGGAATTCGATTCATAAATACCTAAGAGAGCACAGCGTAATAATGAGAGCGCTGAGGATGCAGCCCTGCAGGGGGCGTGGTTACCAGGACAGATGGAGGGTCTTTTACCTGAAGCTGGAAGGTTCAGGAGAAGTTCTGGAAGGGGAGACCCTTGAGCCGAAGATTCCACATTAAACAAAGTTAATCTAAGGGATGTGGATCGGGAGTGGTAACTGGGGTGGGGACTGGAAGGAGGGGTATTAACAACGTGAGGAGGAAAGGAGTTATCGAGGAGGAAGTGGAAATGAGAAATTCAGTGACAAGCTTTGGGAGACGTCAAGTAGTTGTGCGTGGTTGACTGCAGAGCACGTCACGGTGGCCAGTCGGGGCAGGGAGGCCGGGAGGCCAGCGGAGAGCTGGCCCTAGTGTGAAGGACGTTGCCCGCTGACCTGGAGGTTATGAGGAGCCAGTAAAGAGTGTCATATGGAGGAGTAACATGATCTTGTTTATTCTGCAAGATCACGCTGGACGGTGCCCTAAGTAGAGTGGGATTTGGAAAGGAGTTGGAGGCAAATGGTGGAGGAAACTTTACACAACATTTAAAGATAAATATACCTTTGACCCTCCCCCACCCTGCCTTTTAACTATTACTTAGTTTAGGATTTTCAAGTTTGTGCATACATATATTTAAGAAAAATGCATTCACAGTGTCATTCATATCTAAAAATTTTTTTTTTCCCGGAAGGCAAGAAAATTTAAGCCAGGGATGGGAGAGAGTTTGACTAAGATCCTCAGTCTTCCTATTCAGTTATGGCTGCTGCTGTTCTGGGGAAGTGAGCTCTCTGAACCTAATGTGAGGATGGTTCACTCTCCTACATTTTCCAGATCTAGGAGATACTTTGAGATGTGTGCCCAGTTAGGTTGGTAAGAGATCAGAGTGTACTGGCTTCTTGATGAACAGTTGCTGGACTTACCATCTAGATCTAAATTCAGATGGAAACATTTTCCTTTATCACTTAAATCCTAGCTAACACTGGTAGCTGTACTAAAAGAATCACCAAAGCAGGTTATGCCTACATAATCAGCAAACTGACCATGAGAAAGTTCATTCAGTGATGCTGGCTCTCTTAGGTGGCAGACTTGATTCATTTGTTGAGTGTCCTGCGTTGACCATCAGCACAACACCGCATTGCCCTTTTACATCAAGGACATGTGGTCTAAGTCTGTAGTTTTTATTTCCAGGGCTGTATTATCAAATGCAAAGTTCAGCAGTCAGCATGCAGGGGGTGGTCATAGTAGGCACTGATTATTTCATCTGTACATGGATTCCTCTTCCTAAGGGCATCTCTGTTTCCTTTGCGGGGGACATACATTTCCTTCCTTGTGTGTCGTCTTGGCAGGCCAGTAGCTGAAGTGCCCTTTCCTCTTTCTGAGGAAGCGGACAGGGCTTGGAAAGCTCTCTGTGATAGATCTCTCTTGCTGCTCTGTTGGGGCAAAGGCAGTAAGTTTGCGATCTTATCTGAGCCAGTGGAGTCTCTCTTCCACAATTCTGGATCCCCGGCAGAGATTCCCTGTAGGAAGGAACAACTGGAGGAGACTCATCCCAGTGTTGGTGGCAGGTGAGACTGAGGAGCCGTTTTCCCCTTCCAGCACTTTGTCTGGCACCCTCATCCTCGTCTCAGCTAGGCCAGTGATCAGTATCCCTTTTCAGTCTCTGAGTCCCCTTGCATCGTTCTGGTCAACTCCCCGTTTGCGTAGATAAGCTGTGTGTGTTTTCTGTTGCTTGTCACCGAAGAATCCTAACTGAGAGAACAGTAATGACTAATTTGCTTTTCACAGAAGCTAAAGTACATTACTCATGGCTCACACAAACTCTGGCAATGTGCTTATGAAGGGTGGAAGAACCAGGGGGCATTAACTCCATTTTATAATGAAGACAGATAAAATACTGAGAGATTCAGTATTTGGTTTATGTCACAGAGCTCATCAGAAGCATGAATAAAGAAGAATAAAATAGAGACCTGTTGGCTTCCAACTCTGCCAATAATTAGCGGTGTGACCTTGAATAAGTTACTTAACCTTTTTTGGCTTCCATTTTCTTCAACTGTAAAATTAGAGGATTGGGTCAGATGATCTATAAGACCTCATCCACCGTAATCATTTGGTTTTTCATCTGAGGCTCTTTTCTAGAGGCTTCTGCTCCGTAGTTGGAGACCCTAATCTGTGAACAGAATACATCAATAGCTAAACTATAGTGGTCTTAATAAAATGTATTTAAATTCATCCGTGAAAGCAAACTATGATAATAGATTTCTCACCTGCATTTCCTTAGGGTCTATGGCTGTCTCTCCCTAATATCTAAATGTTCCTTCTTTTCCCAGTTAGAAATTTTGAGACATCCTCACACTTTATCATCAATGGGAAAAGCAGTGATCTTATCAGAACTCGAACTGAGCCTTTTTGGCTTTGCCTAGTGGTATATTTCTATATCTAAAGTAATCAGAGTGGAAGACAGAAATACACCAGGGTCAACGTTCCACTAGTGTTAACACATATCTCCTTTTTCCACTTCTCAGGGATGTCACCTCATGTTTACCATCTTAACAGTCGGCGTGGTAATTTTTAAAATCTCAACTTGGCGAATACATTTGTTTCATTGTATTGTCCAACCCAAGACTCTAAAGAGCATGTTTTCCAAAAAGAAATTCCTGTGCCATCAGTTTGCACGTACCGTGATTGTGACTGTCTGTTTTTCCTGCTCTGTGCAAGAAGAGGGGAGCAAATGAGAGAAATACGTGAAGTAAAACCACAGAACGGGAGAACTGCCATCAGACATTTGATCATCTGTTTCACCCATAAAATGATGAAAGCACAAACGAGTTTTCAAAATGGTTTTTGATATCAAATTCCTCTGATGTTTTGAAACACTCAGCTGAGGAATGAGTGGCTTCTAATTATGAGAATGGATTGATTTACTCATTCTTGATGGCAATACCCCAAAAAGTTTAAGGAAATCCTACATAGTTAAAAAAAGGTACTGAATTATACTTAAAAGCTCATATTTAAAAGAAAAATTCAGTCTCATATGCATGTCACCTTTTGTAGTTAATAGTTTTCATGTATTACTGTGACATATTAGAAAGCACTTCAACTCTCTTCTTACAGGCTGTCCTGGGATAGCAGTTAGTTATTCCCTATTTGGATTAGAAAGTGATGACAGTTTTTATTAATCCTAGTCACAATCTGCATCTGAAAAAAAAAATCCTTTTAGACTGAAACAAACAAACAAACAAACAAACAAAAAACTCCAAACCAACCCCAAACAAAACCCAGCTATTTCTAGGAGTTTTATATTGGTAGCTTCAGACTGTACAAGCCTATTTGCTTTAAGTAACATGTGGAAACCACCTGGGCGGGTTCCCTGCTACCACTTGACTGATTCTGCTTCTTTCAGCGCTCTTAGTTTCACCATTAAATCACAAGAGAAATAAAACCATGATACAGTGCGTGCTCTGGGTGGCTTCAGTAAAAATGTGCAAATTAAGTAAGAGCCAAGACTATACAGAAATTAGTGATGTTCCATCCCTGACTCACATCATAATCCACATAAGTTCCATGCTGATTTGACATATAAATATTAAAAAATGAAATTGCAAAACTATTTCCTGAAAGAAAATGTGGAGGCTTACTTACACGGTTCTGGCTGAGAAGATCATGATAAGCACACAAAAAAGGGAGACACCGTAATGAGGAAGAACGTTAGATGTGAGTACCCGTAAGCACACACGGGTGTGCAGCTCACAGACGTGGACACACGCACACACATGCAGCTATTTCTGGGTGTTAAAAAGTCATTAACAAAGGCAAAGGGAAGCTGGGGAAAATGACAAATTGGCAATATATTCATCTTTTCGACTAATAACTCTTTTAGACCAGCAGACAATGAAGGATTGATAGTAATTCACTGACATTATGGAGGGCAGGGTAGACATCACTGCAGCCTGTGAAGCTTAACCAAAATTGGAGGATGGTGAGGGAGGCTTATGGCTTCAGGGGAACTGAGAAGAAAGCTAGAACAGTTGTGTAAGATGACTAAAGCTCACCCTGATCTGGTGACTGTTCCATTCACAATTTCCATTCTCCTGATTGAATCTACTCCCCTGTATCTTACTGTATTGGGTTCTTGGTACTGAGAAGGGGGGATCCTACTCAAATATTTTCATCGACTTGAATTTAAATACATCTTAGTCTTTTAAGGGCTTAAGAATAAAGATCGAGTTTTAGTAGAGACTTGCCTCCATCACTGATCAAGCTTGTGTCTATGGTCAGACTCCTGATCTCCCATTTAGTTACATCCACAGGCTACATAATAAGATGGTTGCATGAGGGTGTGACCTTTCTGCAGAGCAATGTTCCCCAAATTTGTGTTCCTAGGAAGCAGTCACCAAAGTGTTATGAAAGAAAAACAGCTACGTTTTCAATGGTTAAAAAAAAAAAAAGTTCAGGAAAAACTTTCTCAGTGTTAATTACTCCTGGGTTGTTCAACAACTTGTACCTGTGAATGTATCTTAGACGTTTCCAAAAGGGGGCTAGATGACGATGCAGTTTCCCATAGAGAACTGACCGTAAGAACTATGTTCATGGAGCACGCATTTCCATCTCCTAGAGCAAGAGCTCTTCAGAGCACACGTGGGGAATTTGCTGCGATGGGACCCTGGCCAAGCTCCAAGCTTCTTTGGATTTTTTTTCTGTTGCCTCATCAATCTCTCTGTCTGTTTTGCATTTCCCACTTATCTTTTTCATGGCAGACTCTTAATAGAAGAATTCTGCCAGGGGTAGTTAAATCTGTTTAAAAGTTTTCCCTGGAATTTGAGTGAAAGTATCATGGATTTTTAAAAAAGATTTGCTTTTCCATTATAAAACAGTACATACTGATAAGAAAAATTTTAATGTGAGAAAAGTACAGTTATGAACATGGCATGATCTCCTGCCTAGAGGAAACTTGTTTGCATTGTGGTTATTTCTTCCATTAAAAAAAATCCTATCTGTTGTTATAAAAAGTCATAATTAATGTATATAATAGTTTTTATCTTTATTTCAACTTTATGCCATATCATAATCAGTTAGATTATAAGCAAAGAGAATAGTTAGAATAAGATCCAAACTATTTACTTGAACCCATCAGGCCCCCTTTGTCTCATCTCCTGCTTGTAAGTGGAAGACCCTAATCTCCTTCTTTTTAATGACTCTTCGGGCACACTTACGTCCTTGCTAGTTTTCACCTCCGAACTTCATCACTTGCTTTTGTTCTTCTGGAATCTTCTCCTACATCTTTACAAAGTTTGTTCCTTTTGATCACAGAGGTTAAGGATAATCAGACAGGTTAGTAATACTGATTTTCTGTACCCAGGATTACGGTTTATCTGCTATTTTTAAGAAGCAAAATGATTTTTGTTGGTATTACACTATCACTGTACTAATAAAAATAAGCTGAAATTGGAAGCATCGATGTTTTGAAATCAAGATCAAAAATTCAGTTCTTCAATTCATATGGAAAGGAAACAAAGCCACATGTACACTCTGGAGTGGTCCGCGTGAGCAGATGACAACGGATTGTGGTGTGGGAGAGCTTCTATTGCAACAATGACTCATCCTTCAGTTCAAAGATATTTGAAATGAGTGGAATACAAGTTTGCGAGTATTGATATCGATTCAGGCAGTTTTGCCTACATATGATAAAACTCAAGAAATAACAAACAAGCCTTTTTTTGAAACAAGATCTACTGCTGCCTATCAATAAAAACACTATAGTCCCTTAAAAATATCAAAATAGACATATAAAAAGGTTTTTTAAAAAAATCTCTTCAAAGATTTCTAATAAGAGATGGGGTTATTAAAAGAGTCAAAAGAAAATATTTGGAGTGGGCGTACAATTCCTTCTCACTGTCTTCTTTAGTGGATAGTCAGAATAAACTTAGCTTAAAAATTCGCATACAGTGACCTTTGGTACAAAATGATGACAGCATCAATGAGCTTTATTTTTTAGTAAATACATGACATAGCGCTACTTTTGAAATTTTCAGGGTTAATTAAAATTCCTTCATTTTGTGTAGTGTTTCGTCTGTTTTTAGGCAATAATTTCCTCCTAATAATTTTATCAGCTAATAATTCATATTAAAATGATAATGCTTGTTTGACCTCAATTTATGAGTGTGTTAGTTATGCATTTTTATTTTTGAATTTATTAAACATTTAGTTTCATGACTTTTTATTTTATTTTATGAAATCTGAACTTTTTAGTTATCTATTTTGCAAAATACCAGTAGATCAGTATTATGTAAAATAAATGATAAAATATTGATGTCTCCTTTTTTTCAGTATTGCATTCACTGATCACTAATTTAGGTCTCATCAAATGTCACCATCTCAGAAAGGCCTTTCTGGCTACTCTACCCAAAACAGAACATTCCAGACTCCCACACCAGGCCAACCAGTACCTCACATAGCTTAACTTTCCTGCCATTTATTGTTCTGAAATAATATTATTTATATTTTAATCTATTTATTATATATCATCCCTCAAAGGAGTAGAAGCCCCCTGAGAGTAGGAATTTTTGTTTGTGTCCCCAGTGCATGCAGAAATGCATACAGCAGGTGATTAATGAACATCTGTGAAGTGAATGTGGTAAGAAATGAATTGAAAGCCTGCTGATTCCAGGTTCTGACTACATGCTGATAATCACGGTGACAATGTGAGCTGCTACAGTTTCGAGGTTATTCGTATTGACACTGAGATGAGAACCTGTTATTTTTAAGTTTGGTATTATTTATTTAAGGTTTAATTCCATTTAAAAAATTACTGGATTGTAGATACTCAGTATTCTAAAGTGATGAAAAATCCAGTTAAAATTTGCTCTTCGTGAAGATCACACCGATTTACTTCTCTACCAATGATCCATTTTCACTTTACTGTTCGACTTTCAAACTTCTGTTCATAGACTTCTGTCTCTGCCAGGATTGGTCTCTCTGTACTTTTTTTCTTTCAACGGATGATATTAGGCCTGTCTTTCTCTACTAAAAGCCACAATGCCCCTTGTCACAGAAGAAAAAATTTGAGAAAACAACTTAAAACACCATTGTTTATTTCCTAAAACTTAAAAGGTGTTTATAAAGATATGCTCCATAAAAAGTGTTGTAGTGAATGGTCTTAAAGACTAAACACAAAATTTACTGAAAAATCATCAGTGACTTCAAATATGCCCTTGCAATCATGCCTATGAACAAAATACCTATATGCCTTTCATAGGATGGACTTGAAGTTTGTATTTCCATCTAGTTTATATACTAGCAAGTTGTTTTATGGTGATTTATGTAATCTCTAACATTCTGAATTTTGCAAAATACAAAGAAAACCATCCTCTTTAGGTTTTGTTAACAAGTTGCTTGTCAAAATCTGTATGTGCATATGGCCACGGAGACAAGTTTTTTTTCTTTTTTCTTCATTTTTTAAAATACCTGCTTTTTTTTTTTGCAGCTAATTAATGTGGAGTGTTGTGTATACATCTGAAAGGTAGCACCTTTAGCTCTGCAGGCTTTTATCCCAGACATCTGATAATAATTACTGCATAAATAAATTCATATCACCAGGCAGTTAGAAGCCGTCTAATTGCAACAATTAATTTGTAGACTTACCTAATTAAATTTCCCTAGCCAGAATGTGTTGTCTGCATACATCAAAGTTTACAAAAGGAGAAGTAACAGAACAGAATAAAAAATGACAGAGTCCCTAATAGAGTCCCTTGAGAGGAACTTCTGAGGTTAAAATAAAAATCTATCAATGCTGAACAAGAAAATATGCAGTTCAGCCGAAATGATGGATGGTTCTGCTAACCTTCATGCAAAACGATCCTGACACATACTATTATTGAAATAGGAACGAGCGTATCTTTGTCTACCTTATTGCCTTTATAAAGTGGATGAAATGGTCTGGGAGTCTGAAAACTCTTTTTTATGTTGTACTTAAGACGATCCTGATCTCTTTCTTCCCTTTGAGACTTCCATAGCTACTTGTTTATCTGCTTCTTGCCTTCCTGTAAGAACTGAGTAATTGCACAGATGCATGGTGAGGGGAGAAAACTGCACAGCCGGCACCTTTCGCTAGCACAGAAGTGCCTGCCCTGCCACTGGGGGACACGGGAAAATTCAAGTTTTCTGGCCTTGGGTGCGACATATACAAGAACAAATGGCAATTAAAATGCCATATTATTTTTACAAAGAGAGAAAGAAAAAATAATTTAGTGGCTAAAAGGAAATAGCACAAGTCAGCTTAACTGGGAAATAATACTCTCAAAAACTTTTCATTAAGCTTTTTTTTTTTTTTTTTTTTTTACCAAAGCCTTTGCTTCTATTTTTCTCTTTATCACCCACATTGGTAGCTACCTCTCCTTTTAATCACCTTGGAATTTATTAATATGTAAAGGGCTCCCACTTTAAAATTTGTATACAGCCATCCCTTGGTACTGGAAGTGACTGGTTCCAGGACCCCTGTGGATCTCAAAATCTGAAGATGCTTAAGTCCCTTATATAAAAGGGTGTCGTATTTGCATATAACCTCTGCACATCCTCCTACACTTTAAATCATCTCTAGATTACTTACAACACCTAGTACTATGGAAATGCTGTGTAAATACTTACCAGGCATGGCAAATTCAAGTTTTACTGTTTGGAACTTTGTGGAATTTTTTTTCAAATCTTTTCCATCCAAGGTTGATTCAATCCCTGGATGCAGAGCCTGCAGATACAGAGGGCCAACTGTACAATTGTTCTGTGTACCTCTCACTGCCCTTACTGTGCTGTAAGCGCCCATCTCTCCCTGCTTCCCTACTATTGCTGTCTGTTGTCTTCATCTCCCACCACCATCACTTCCTACTCCTGATCCGTGGCTGGCAATGACTGCCCTCTGCTATATATGTGCAGAGCTCCTGAGCCAGTGCTGAGGAGGGCAAGCTGAGCATCAGGGGTCCAGTTCCCATCTGTACCCTACCGGTGTGCGGGGTATGGATTTAGTCAACATGACTGATTGCCGAAAGATGATGCCATCAGTGGAAAGTCTTTCAGTGGCCTTTCCTCAGCTCCCCCTTGTTGCCGCAAAGCAACTACCTCTTATTTGTGAGGAATGGGATGGGTTCTCTTACTCAAATAAAATATAAATTAATTTAGAAGGGCATCTAAGCAGGTATGTTATTGATAAAGAAAATACCATTATAGAATTGTAGCGGGAGATAAAGCCTTATCTTAAAAATTTTAGACACTGTAATATGCCTCTTATTCCATCTTGAACTCTTTCTGGAAACTAAAGGCAGACAAGGTAGGATATGTTAGAGTTTCCTTATAGAAACTTACATTAAAGTTTTACTATCAAATAAAAGAGTAGGCAGCACCAAAACATATTTTAGAAACTGTGTTAGAGTGCAAAGTTTGTGACTGCTATGACATAATTGATTTGGGGGCTTCCTTTTCCGTTTCCTGAAGAGAAACATAAATGCTTAACTTTGGGATAGAGACATTTAGAGGAAATGTGTTGACTTCAAATCTTTTATTGATGTCATCACTGTCTCTGTTTTTGCTTGCATATTTTTAAACCAATAGGAGCCTTTAAATGCCAATGAAACACTTCCCACAAATTCGTAACAGTCTTCTCTGCATTCTCTTGAGGAAAGTAGTATCGTTTTAGCAGTTTTGTCTGGAAAGATTGCCTTTGCTCAGACCAGGCTCTCTTTAGGTGTCATACCCAACATGGGTGACAATGTGATGAGCAAAGATAGGGGAATACAGGGTAAGAACTCCATAAAATTCCTTGGTTAATTTTTAGTCAGAATATTGATTTGTCTTCACTCTTTTATTTTTCATGTAGAGTCTCAGAGAATTAGTTGTACTCAAATGCAAATGCAAGTGTCAGGTGTCATATCATGCAAAATAATCTTTGCTCCTATGTAATAATGGATTATTACTACCCTTTGAAAAAGAAAATTAGGGGCTTTCAACTGCGGCACCTGTGACATATTATTTGATTTATATATCTGATTCAGATAAATTTGACTTTGAAATGTGTCTGCCGTAAGAAGGGTCTACATATAGAATTCAGGTCAAAATAAAGTAAAAGCAAATCCTATCTTCTGAGGTGAATTAAGTTAGAAACGCTCTTAACAATAGGATGAAAGAAAGATAATGAAGTTTGGGTAATGGAATTAACCAGGAAAGCACTCCTCCTCGCTGACCTCTCCTAGAACACTGTCTCCCTTTGGCTTCTGTGACGCCACACCTTCCTTGTGTGCCTATTCTCAGTAAACTTTACTGGCTCATTCTGTTTTACTTGGACCTCGTCAAGGTTTTACCCCAGCCTTCTTTTCCTCTGGTTCTATCCCGATGGATCTCCTTGGGGCCTCCCTTGCCTCTCAGGGAAGAATGCTGGGACCACCGAAGTCTCAGGAGCTTGCATGGAATGAAGAGTCCACCTGATCAAAGGGTTCAGAGCCTTTTAAAAGAATGTTGAGGTGAAGAAGGAGGTGGTCCAGTGGACCTACATCTCCTCACCTCACCTGGACCTAATACCTATGTCCTGGCTTCATCTTCTTCTGCCTTATCATAGTTGTAAACTTCTGCAATGAATATTAGTGTTTGGTCATCAACCCTGTTTGAAGTTTCAGAGCAGCAGGCCTGGCCAAGGCCACAACCCAGGGAAATAAAATATTCTGGGGATATTGAGGTAGACATAGAAACAAAAGATAGAACGGTTTCTTGGGGATATTAATCTGGGACCTATTACATGGGATAAAGGATCACTGAGAAAGTCTTTCTTCGTCAATTTTTAGGAAATGATGGAATAAATATAAAGTTGAAAGAAACATCCAATTTCAGGACACATATACTTTAATTGGAAGAAGGGGACAAAGTAAGAGAGTCAGTAGGGAGTCAGCTCTTCCGCTCCCCCATGGCCCTTCCAGAAAAGCACCAGCTAATTCTCCCAATGACGTGTCCACTCAGTTAGGACAGCATCTGAATGTTAATGTTTTCTTTATTCTAAACGTCTCAGGCTCTCATCAATCAGTAGGATATCGCCTTTCCTTTTCACAAGCTCCGTTTTGACTACAGGTGTGTACAACATTTATTAATTCATCTACTCTATTCAGATACATTTGAAGCCCGTGTATCCTTTTCCCCCTTTGCTTTTAAATGAAAGGAAGCTAAAATTGAAAAGAGATCTTTCATCTCACTTCCTTTCCCTCAAATGTGAGAGCTACACTTGAGCTAGCTTTTCTGCCACTCATAGCTTCTCGTGGAGTTGTTGAGTAGGTTTTCTCACAAAGCAAGGCGAAGTGTATTGCTTTTAGGACATAAAGAGAGATTTAAAAAAAAATACCATTCATCATCAAGTAGATTTCCATTAGCACAGTGGTCAGTATCATTATGCAGTATGAATACCTCTATTATGTGCTAGAAGTGCCCATTCTCCTTTCAAAACTATATTGAAAATAACTTGATGTCAATTTCCATGGCGACAGGAAAGAAGAACATCACTAAGAACTGTAACAAGCACATACATCTGAATTATTGGGAAACACTGAGTTGGTCCCTTTATGTCAAGAGTTCTCTGGTTCTTGTTGTTATTATTGTTTCATTACCTGAGAAGAAAAAAAATGCTCTAAAAAATATAGGGCAATATCTGAATTGCATCCTTCTTAATTTCTTGCTGGTCAACATCCCCCCACCCCGCCCCCAGAATATAATGCTTCAAAAGAAGAGTCCTAATTCTGCATTTGTGAAAATTTTAATAATGAAACTCTTTCTGAATGGACAGCATTTTATGTAGGGCATCAGTACCTAATATTCCCTTAGTTCTGCCAGACAGCACCATCTAATTGTTTTTGTTCAGGAGGCAGAGAAACTGCTGGTTAAGTACTATGTTGATATAACTTCCTGGTCTTCTTTTTCTTCTACTGTCAGTGCCTACTTAGTACATCAAATGTTAAACCTATGCAAGAACAAAGCTTTTTAGTGCAGTACTTTGTGAGCTATGTAATTAACCTGGTTTGCTTTTTCTGGGTTCCAGAATCAGGCCAACAGTAGTCAAACAGGGACCTCCCAGCTTAGATAGGATCTGCATCATATTTTGAAGAACTTTAGAGAGTCAGGACTTCAAAATAGAGACAGAATTAGCTGAAAAACAATGAGCTCACACAGTGGGTTTATTGCATTACCTTATTGACGAGTACAAATCACTCATACATTATACCTGTACCAGTCAAGTTAGATCCCAGTTACTCATCACAAAAGACCTGATGACCAGCCTGAAACCCACAGTCAGATGTTCCGAAGGCCTTTATCTCCATCCCATTTCTGTTCAGGTGCTCTGTTTTCATTAAGCTGTTACTACACCCTTCCTGCCTACCTCCCACTCCAGTCTCTGTTAAAATGTCCTCTTGCTTAGATGTGGACTTTTAATGCTGTTTGCAGAAACTCGTCATTCCCCCTTCCTGCAGTGATCTCTTTTTCACCTGTCTGTCTGAAGAGTTTCAACTTTGTGCTATACTTCCTCCAAACACTGTCAGTCTCAGTGACTGAGAAAGCTCTAGATTTTACTGAACCAAAACTTGGGTCCCATGGCCTGTGCACAATGAAGCCAATTTACTGATACCAGATTGTGAGGAAGGAAAGTGCAGCATTTATCGTAAGGCGCCAGACAAGGCGTCCGGGAAAGTCAGTGCTCAAAAAGCCCAAACTCCCAGATGGGTTTCAAAAAAGCGTTTTTAAAGGCCAGGGAAAGGAGGGGAGTCCCAGGGTCAGTGATCAGCTCCTGCATGATTCTCTGATTGTTTGATGATGAGGTAAAGGAAAAAAAGGTGATAAATCATTGCAAAGATTTCCTGGTTCAGGGCAGACTCTGGAGGGGATGTGCTAATTTCTTTCCACTTGGTGGGGAGTTTAGCATCTGCAGAACAACTCAGCGAATGTGCACCAGGTAATATTATCCAGGTACTTCAGAGAGGAGCTAAAGCAGAGGATACAGGGGAGGGGTCTGCCTCAGGAAGACCCCACAGGATCCCGCTCAGTTACACAGAGCTGGCTTTCTCTCCATTTGCTTTCATATCCTAACTATGGCTATTGAGGTATTTCCTTGTCTTTAAATTTTCTCCAAGTTAGACATGACTTAAAAATGATTGTATAACCGAAGAGGGATGATGTCCCTATGGTCACCTCTGGCTCTGAGATTTATTCCCCTTAATTAACCCAGGTAGTGGGTCGTTGTGCAGTCTTGTCCCATGTAACCGTGCATGGACTGTGGATAGCGCTGGCCCTTTCTCTGACTTACACTGAGAGGGAGAGAGAATCCAGCACACTTTGTTAAAAACCTAGAAGATGGAAGAAGTTTATGTTGCAGAAATTAAGAAACTGGAAATTGTATGTTAAATATTCTTCTTAAAAGCTCTTTTAATTACCCTCCCACTTGAGATTTTCCCCTAATCACTCATCATTTATTTTCTGTTTCTTCTTTCTTCCTCTGCCCTCTCATCTCTCTTCTTCAATTTCCCTGGATTCCTCCCCTCCAAATTCTTCTCAGTCTATTTGGCAGAACAATTTGATCTTCTCTTTACTTCTGCTCTCAAATTCAGCCCCCGGATTTCCCAGGCCACCACAGTGTTCAGGTGAACGTAAGGACCATCAAGTCCATTAATAGTAACTCAGACACTTGGCAGAGAACTTGAGATTTCATTTTACGGGAATATAACTCTGCTTTTATATCTAATTTTCACCCAATTATACTGGGTGATAGTCTCTTTTTAGTTTACATTGATTGATATGACTAAATCTGCATCGTTACAGTCAATCTGTGGTATTTTATTTTGAAAAGGACTTGACTAAATGGAGTTAGAGAGAGAGAAAGTCCTTAAAAATCAAATATAAGAAACAATGATCGTAACTGGGATATATTCATCTAAAACTAACAACCGAGTTAATGGGAAAAATCAGCGTATGCATCATTTATTAGGAATATTTCTACAGAAAGTATTTTAATGTTCTACCCCTTTTTGAAGTGTTTCAATATGTGGTCCACATTCACTAACCTTATAGTTCCCTAAACTGGTGGCACTTTTGTTACAATTAATTCATATAAAATTTTCTTTCTAAAAATGTGGCTGACTGATTATAAGTGGAAATAAAATCTTGTAGTCAGAGCACAGTTGGCTTCTGTACCACTGCCTCTCCCAACAAAGTTGCAGGAAATTCGTCATTAATAACAGAAATTCTGCGTGCCTTTCAGAAGAGTGGACATGAAATGCTGCCCAAGAATTCTGTGTCCAGCTCTTTAGGACAAGCAGCTGCTGAAGTTCATCCAAACAGTTTGCCATGAATGCGTACGTGACCGAGCCTTCCAGAGGGGGGCAGGTTGCATAATTTGGACTCTCTCGAGATGGATATTTGATGACATGATCACAGGTCTAATTTCATGATTATCCCCGGAGAATTGCTGATCAGCATTTAATGTATTTTGGGAAAGGGAAGGTAATCCATTGCATGTGTCTCCGACACCTGCCAGGTCTTTGGGCAGAGGCCAGGTTGCCTCAGCCAGCTGCCATGCCCTCCCTAAGCACTGGGAGCCCTGTGTTGGCCAGACCCCACTCCTAGTCCTTACCTCTGGCAGAGACCGTGCAGAAACCGATATGAGCTCCTGGCAGGCTCCCTCCTAAAGACATCGGAGTTCGTGGAAGTGCAAGTTTACTTCACTCTTGGGTCACTATTAGAACCCAGATCACCCCTGGAATCACTCCAGTTGTAACAATAAACATGGGACTTCCATTTTATTCACCCACATTATAATCTATATTTTTTAGGAAGATTGTGCCACAATGTGGAGAGCAGGCTTGAATAGTTTTGTGAAAGTTGACTTTTTTAGAGGCACACCTGTTCTCTGTTTACTCATGCCCTTTTGTACTCATTAAAGAACTTAATTTGAATATGGTTAGAGAAATTGAGTGGATAATTTCATATCAGAAAGAAATTTAAATCTCTCTAAAATCAAAGACAATAGGGCAGTTAAAAGAGAGTGCTGTACTCTTTCTAGAAATTCCTGCCTAAGGGACTTTTGGGAAGCGCCTTGAGGACATTCATTGATCCAAAAAACAATTATTGACATGGAAAACAAATGTATGGTTACCAGAGGGGAGAGGGAGGGAGGGACAAATTGGGAGCCTGGGATTAACAGACAAAAACTACTGTACATAAAATAGATTAGCAATAAGGATTTACTGTATGGCACAGGGAATTACACTCAATTTCTTGCAATAGCCTATAATGGAATATAATCTGAAAAACAGTAACTGAATCACTTTGCTGTGCACCTGAAACTAACACAATCCTGTAAATCAACTATACTTCAATTAAAAACAGAGTCATTGCGCATCTATTATGTATCCGACTATTTTCTAGGTACTAGGAATACAATGACGATGAAGACAGATGGCTGGTAGGCTAGGAGCCGGCTGATGCTGAGTCAGACAGCCAAACGAAGTTAAAAGACAGACAAAAAATGTTCAAGTTTAATAAGTGCTGTGAAGGGAGCAAACAGGGGCTGAGAGGAGAGCGGAGGCCACTCTAGGGGCATTTTCCAAAGAGGGCATTTACCCTGAGACCTAAAGGAAAAAGAAGGGGAGATATGTGGTGGGCTGGACCAGAAGGAACTGGAGGCAGATTGGAGCAAGATGAGGTTAAAGAGAAAGACAGAGGTCAAGTCATGCGGATTTATAGATCAAAGCACAGAGAGATGGATCATATTCTAATTGCAGCGGAGAGTCCAATAAATTGCCGGGGGCGGGGGTTGGTAATGATCTGATCCAACTTTTGTTTTAAAAATGCCATTTCCCCATCTATAAGTCAAAAATTTTGGAGAGGATAGAAGGGAACAAGAAAAGAAGAAGGGAGACCAGTCAAAAGAATGTTGCAGGAATCCAGGAAAGAGAAAATGGTGATGGTGAGAAATGGGCAAAATATTTGGGACGTATTTTGGAGGTAGGATGTAAAGGTGTGACTAATCAGCTGGATGTGGGAGCAATAAAGTAAAGCTGATGCTAGGATTCTGCTGCAATAACGTGGTAGACACGGAAGACAAGAAGACCTACACCCTATTTTGAAAAATGGCAGCTTGACGCCAACCAGTCTGTAGACTGCAGTCCTGCATAGTTACTTCTCAGACATGGAGGATGACACTGGGGCATCTACAGGCAAAAGAATCTGATGGGGAGGACCTTTCCTGTGAGGACTGGAAAGCAGAGTTTTAGAGAATGTTTGCTTTATTTTAGGTGGTGACAAAGACTCTCTTCTTGACACAACTCTAGTCCAGTTGCTCTGAGCCCTCAAGGCCCCAGCCTTTGGGCTCAGTGTTTGGCGCTGCCGTTTAGTTTTAAAAAGAATCCTGCTGGGTCGGTTTATTGAAAATCTCCCACCCTTGATATTTTATCCCCTGGCTTGCCTTCAGCAAGAATCCTGTTGGGTCAGTCTAGCAAGAATCCCCCTGGCCTTAATGTTCCCTCTAAACAATTTTCCATCCACTGACCTCGCCCTCCTCCTTGGCTGTAAATCAACACTGGTCCTTGTTGCAGTCAGAGCCCAGCCCAGTACCCACCCCGACTGCCAAACCCCTCTTGCAGGAGTCCCTCTGAATAAAGTTTGTCTTAACCCCTTTAACAAAGTGCCATGAATCATTTTTTTTTTCTTTAACAGTAGAGGAAATACAAATAAAAGAAAGCAGTCACGGAAGAATAAGAAAGGGTAGCAGGAGCTGAAAGAGACTGGAAAGCTAAAAGTCAGTTTAACCGGCAGGGGTAGACCAGAAGAAAGAAAGGACGACCAGATGCCTTGTAGGGGAGCCCCTGACTCAGCTTGCAGGTGAGACATCCCAGGGTCTCCTCTGAAGCATCGGCTCATCTTCCTGTTTCTCAGAAGAGAAGGGAAGGTCTCTTGCTCCAGGGGACTCTTCCTCCCTTTTGTCCCAGCCACACAGGTTGTTTTCCTGCTGAAAGGATATTTCTCTTTTAAACCCCACAAATGCCCATCGTAACAACAATTCTGCGGAAAGGGAAACATTGTGGTAACATTTGTTTACCTGAGGAAATACCTGATTTGTGTCTTCGTACAAGAAGGTGAAATGGATGCGTGCGGACTTGGGAGGAAATGAATACAGCTCTCCTAGATGAGCTGGCATGCTGAGTTCATGATTAGTGTCATTTCAATGACACTTCCATTTGAATTACGCCCAAAGGTCTTGATTATTTTGAATGCATCTTTTCAGTGGCATGTAAAGCAGATCAGTCTGAAACCCTCAAATAAAAAAAAAGAACCCCCCACATCTATTAAGGGGCACATGTAATATAAATCTTGAAGGTTCTGGATCTTGATGGAGTATGATGTTTTTCATTTCAGATTTAATGGCTGAAGGACTCCAATATTAATCTGAATTCACCTTTGGCTCAATTTTTAGTGTGCATCTCTTTAAAAAATGGTGAATGCACTGACAATTGAAAGTCCATGCAGATTGTTTTAGCATCGTTTGTCCCCTGACCCAGAGGTTTATGAGTATACTGGCCAATATTAGTCCCCTAAATAGTTTCACTGTGTATGCATTTGTCATACCCCAGCAGTCCAGAAGAGGCTTCTTTAGAAACTTGGGGCTCAGATGAAGTAGCTCCTAGCTCCCCTGTCATATCATATTCTCTCTCTCTCCTTCCAGAATATTGGTGGCAGTCTCTTGTGAAGAGGGCCAGAGTACAAAGGATAATTTCAGTATCTTTGGACTCTGGCATTAGATTATTCATCTAAAGTCGTAATGAGGGTTAAGAATCTCTCAGCAACCAAATAGCCTTTGGTATTGGAATTGCAGGTACTCCCTGACAGTGTGATCCAGTTATCCCATCAGGCAGGACACTGAAGTTGCATCAGACACCTTCTTCGCCCAATGCCGCCCCGCAGCTGTCAATCAATTCTCTAGGGTTTTGCACACTTGAATAGAAATAATATCCAGCCACAGTGCTTATCATCAGCCCCAAAGTACTGATCGAGCACGAGTATTCCTTTATCACTGAATCAGGATGAGCCTGTAAAATAATTTGTTAGGGGGGAAAAGCATCTTTTATCCTTTGGGTCCTGAACAGAAAGGCTTCCTTGTGATCATCTGTAGTCAAACCAGTGCCTCCAGGTAAATCAGGGATAGAGCTTTTGTAGATGACAAAGGCTAGTTAGGTCTCTGACACAAATGTATACAAATGAAAGTTTTGGTTCTAGGATCTATTTTTCAGTTTTAGAACTTGGAGCAAACTACAGTAATACTATTTAAAACTTTCCCCGACTCTCATACCCTAAGGTCTCCCTAGTCTAATTATATTTACCTGTTAATGGTAACCAGCTCTAAAACACAAAACACCAACACTCTCCAAACAACCAAACACTTGTCTCACAAGGAGTATGAAAACAGAAATTTGATGACTACAAACAAAATTAGAAGCAGGTGCAGACAGAATCTGGGAAAATGCAAATATACTTTTAATCTGCTTGTAACAACACCCCTTGTCAGGTATTTTTCAGAAGCAACTTTTAGTTCTACCTTGAAAAAAACTGGCTTTCTCTGCTCATAGTTCATCTTCTATACTTGATTTCTCTTCTATTTTGTACTACCTTGTTCTCAATTTCTCCTCTGCACTTTGGCTTGGTGGCTTCTAATACAGTTGAATAGCTGTGTGTGTGTGCGTGTGTGTGTGCGTGTGTGTGTGTGTGTGTGGGCATTCACGTGTGTGTGAGCAGGTGAAAGCAAATTGCTGTCTTCGAAGCAGCCATATTGATGTGATCACGTATCAGAGGAGCCGGCCGGCTCTGTGAAATCCAGCAGTGGCGGCAATTTCTGGTTCTTGAAGAACACCCACGTGGAATTTCTTCTTAAGATTCCAAGAGCGAACATAGACTAACATCCTGTGCATGCTGTGTTTGAAAATTCCTCCACACTGGCTGAGTTGCAATTTATTTTTTCTGCCAGCTGCGTTGCCATCACTATTTTGCGTGTTAAGAGTCTGCCTGAGCAGAAAGTCTCACATTCCTTCCCCTTCTCATTGTTTACTTATAGGGCTCTGCCAAGAAGAGATGCACTCTGCATTCATGAATGGCAAAAATAAATTAATTAGGTGCTTGGGGAAATAATTATGTAAATGATCTTGAAGAATTCCATACGTGGCTATAAAATAAGACACTTTAGCTACTAGTGGGTTTGGATCTCTAAGCAATACCCAGTCTCAGGACTCATTTCTAAGGACAAATTGTAAATAAATAATTTTAAAATTTAAAACTGCAATTATCTTCCAGTTATATGGTGTTTGAAGGTGTTTGAAATCTTTTAGCACAATCAGGGGTTTTCCAGCATTCCTAACTCAGCAGCAGAGAAAAGTCAGGGTGACTCCTTGGATAATTCAGGGTATTGGCTGTTGCTCCCTGAGCCAAGCATGAAATTTCTTTGAAGCCCTGTGATTTCTCATAAATATTCATGAGCATTTTGCATTGTGTCCATGTAATATAGATGTTTATTTCAATACAAAATTAATATGTCTCCCGTCTCTTTGAATAAAATAATGCTGAAAGATATACCAGCTGTATTCTGGGGCCTCCGGTAGCTACGGGGGTTCTGTCAGTATCATCAGGGTGGCCCCCAGGTTAAGAGACTTGCAGTGATCTGGCTGGCTTGTCATGACGGCCCCTCGAAGTGACCTAAGAAGGTCGCTCCTGTTGTCTTTAGTTTACAAGGACAGGCGCTGAGGCGCCGAAATTTTAGGTAACCTGATAGCAGGTAAGCTGTGATCTCCCAAAGCTTCCAAGCGTCACGGCTCTCCTAGTGCCACTGAGCTGCCTGAATAAATAAACTTCTACCCTCAGTGCCTTCAATGGAGCCAAAAATAAAACCTCTTCTGTCATCACCTTGCTGCTTCCCCACCCCCTCACCCCTGCCCAAGAACTTTAGAGACATGTTATATAAGACTGATTTTTTTTTTTTATTAAGTGGGACTATTTTTGCTATAAATAAACTCTGAAAAATGTCACCAACGTTTGGTAACTTTCTGGGTGAGGAGCATGGATAAAAGGAAACATGCAATCGTGGCCCTTTCCTTTCCAAGTTCATTCACTTTTAAATCACTCCCTCGCTCACTCTGCAAGCTGGAACACATTCTCCAAAATTGTCAGCACCACGTTCTGTGTGCTGTGCTGTGAGAATGCGGTGCCGTCCGCAGACAGATCACAATCACATTTAGTTGTTCTCTCTTCTTAGTTTACTTATGTCTCTTTCATAAACCACTGAGTGGGGTAGAGAACTAAATGTGGACGATGACACAGTACACATAGCTCTTTCATTGAGTTATGCCCAGGGTTCTATGAGAACACAGAGGTGATGTAGCAGGATGAGAATGATCAGTTGAGGAAGGCCCCTGGGAGAGGTGGTAAACGAGCTGAAATTGGAGGGATGAATGGAAGTCAGCTGTATTAGCCACGGGTGCAGAGAGGGAGGAAGTGTGGATGGGTCAGGAAGGGCTAACTGGTTTCCTCACGTTGTTAACTTCTGATCTCATGATGGAGTTAACCAAAAGAATGAGTTAAGGTGGATTTAGAGACCTGGTCCAGCCTCTGTTAAAAAGAACTTTCAAACCAAACTGTGATGTCTGTCAGGGCGTGAGGAGAAAGCCAAGAGTTCCCCACGTTACCACTATTCTCAACGGATTGTTGAAAGTGAAACAAACAGAAAAACTCGGGTTTAATTACTGTGACTTGTGGTACGCATAGAAAGAAGTAAACTTGATAAATTACAACACTGGAAATACACAACGGAATTAATGGCAGTTAAACACTTGCCCATCTTTTGTGTATTCTTATCTCTTCTCATTTAATGGAAGAAAGGGGTAATTTTATTTTTCCTGGGAGATTCTAAAAATGTTATTGTACTTATTTGCACATTTATTTATCTGTTTGCTGCCTTGGTCACAATGCCATTTTTCTTATTTATACGAAGTATTTTGAGAAACCGGAGATATGGGAAGAGTATGATCTATTTGTTAATGTATTTATACATAAGGACAGTTTGAATCTATTTTATCTAAACCTGGGCCATCTATTCAGTTTTGAGTTTGCATAAGATATGTATTTCCATTGCCCTTAGAATACATGACATTTTATCAAAAGTGACCTGTGTGCACCTGTATGTTTCTCCCGGAATGATACTTCCTGGGTTTCTGGTAACAAAGAACTTCAAGCTTTTGAGGAGAAGTTAATGTTCCTTCTTTTGAAGACTGTGAGTTTGTGAGATCACACCCTAGGTAGCTGAAACCTGAAACATCATAAAGGTATTTGGAAAACTCAGGCATTCTGTGAATGAGACATGAAATGAATTTCATGCCCATCAGCTCCCTGGAGCCTTGTCACAATAGATAAGGCCAAATTGAAGGACGCGGCGTTACTTCTTGTGGGCTACTGAGCAGCAGAGTTAATAACTGAATCATAATTTCACTCCAGGACATAGAAGCTGCTACATCCTGTCCTCTTTTGATCCCTTTAATCATAATAGCAAAAGTAGAAATACTTTTAAATCAGACCAAATGATGAAGACATCTATATATGCTCTCCTATAATTTGGCTTAAACACTTACTCAAATTCCTTTCCTCTGGGTGGGCTTCTCAAGTTAATCCCACCATCTGATTATTCTGATATTTCTTTTATGTGGTATATTGATTGTGTTAATGATCCCAGTTCTTCAGAGCCTCAGCCCCACCCCCATACCTGCATGCTCTGCTTTGTGACTTAGCGGCCTTCTGTGTTCAGGGAGTGTATTTCCCTCATCCTTGATTTGGAGTTGGACCACGTGATTTGATTTGGCCACTGCATATTCACAGTTGTGATGCAGGCAGAGACTTGGGAAAATGCCTGCCATTTCCATCTCCTCTTTGCCCCTCTGACTTTGTCTGAGAACTTGTCTAGGCTAGCCTGCTGGAGGAGGAGGAGAGACGTGTGTCCCTACTGTCCCAGCTGACAGGCAGCCGACCACCAGACGTCATTGCTGTGGCAGTAAGCCACAGAGGACCACAGATGCATGACCAGCCCTGCCGAGCCTAGCCCACAACCTCTGAACACTGCAGACCCATGAGTTAAGTCCATGTTTACTGTCTGATGGCACCAAGAGTTTGTGCTCGGTGCAGAGCTGTACTGTGATAATATATGCTGGCAACAATTGCTTTGTATTTATATTATGCTTTCTAATTTATAGCATATATACATTTACATGATGCTTTTGTATAAACTTATTCCATTATCCTCCCCGGTCCCCATCAACTTTATTTAAAGAATATTCTCTCTGAGACCCTGGAAGAGGCCACCTCGTGGCCCTTCACTCTCTTCTGCTACCATAACTATTTGGGCTAAGATTCTGTATGTGTTTGAAGGACATTCAAACCCCTGGCTGCCTGGCAGCTAATGAGATTCTGTATCTAATCTGAGGAAGGGAATTTGAATTAAAGTGGCTGAGATGCTTGCTGAAGCTGATGTGGTGACAGAGAGACCAGGGATGGTATGTGGACCATGTGCCCAGTTCATTCATTGTTAGATTGAGCAGGTTGCAAAAGAGAACCCAGTATGCAGAAGGAAGCACAGATGAGAGACCTGGCAGCCACTGACAGTCAGCAGAGGCGACCTCACTCCTTGTTGCTCTCGGGTGCCCAGCTCTGGTTTTCAATGGGCTCCACCTCTGATTCCAAGAAGTTCCCTTTCGCTTTCAGTAACCAGCTCGACTTCACCCCCTCTATGCTTCTTTTTTTAAAAATAAACTTTATCTTTTAAAAAACAGTTTTAGATGTACAGAAACACTGCCAAGATAGTACAGAGGGTTCCTGTAAATCCTACACCCAGTTTTTCCTGTTATTAACATCTTACATTACTGTGGTACGTTTGCTAAAATTAATGAGTCAATATTGACACTAGTATTTATTGCAGTCCATACTTTTCAGATTTCCTGAGGTTTTTCACCTAATGTCTTTTTTTCTGTTCTGGGATCCCATCTAGGACACTCTATCCTGTTAGGTCATCATGGCTCCGTAGGCTGCACTTGGTTGTGTGACAGCTTCTAAGATCTTCCTTGCTTTGGGTGACCTTCACAGTTTTGAGGAGTACTGGTCAGAGACTTGGTAGAATGTGTCCTAAGTGGGATTTGTCTGATTTTTTTTTTCATGATTACACTAAAGTCATGTGTTTCTGAGAAGGGGACCATAGATTTAAACTGCCAGTCTCATCACATCGTGTCACAGTGCCTGCTGTCAGCGTGGCTCATCACTGATGATGCTGGCCTTGATCACCTGGGTGAGGTCGTGTTTGGCTGTTTCTCTGCCTGAAGTCGCTCTGCTTCTGCTCTTGTCCTGCTTGTGTCCTTCAGTAGGAAGTCACTCTGCACAACCCACGTCTGAGGAGTGGGGAGTTACGCTCTCCCTCCTTGAGTACAGAGTATCTGCTTAAATTGGCATTCTTCTGCGTGGGAGACTTGGCTGTTCTCTCCCAAGAGTTTATTCAATCATTGGAGAGTCATGAATACTTATTTTATACTTTAGGTTATAATCCAATACTCTGCTACATATTTTATTGCTGAAATGTTTTTCTTTGGCTAGTGGGAGCTTTCCACTTGGCTCTTGTGTCCCTTTATCATTTCTGGGGTTTTGGGTTTCGTTTTTTTAAGCATTTCCTTCCTTTCTGGCACTGCAAGATGCTCTCTGGGTCACTTTTTTATTGAAGCTAAATTTAGTTGAATCTGTTGCTTGCATTCGATGAACTTGACTAGAACAAAGATTTGCTGAGGTCCCGTTTAATGTCCTTGCTATGAACCTGTTTTCTTTCACTTACCCATACTCCATTCAGTGTGCAGGTGGGCACCTGTTCACTGGGTGAGCATTTGCTTGTGTGTTTATTGGAGAGGGAGGCTGGCAGGAGGGAGAGAACCGTGGTGAAATACAGGAGTGAAAACAAGAGTCAGGGAAGAGTGACTTCTAAAATACCCAAGAGGAAAGGCAGTGAAGGACCAAGCTCTTCTTTCTCTTCTCTCCTTGCTTGTCAGAGAATATAGATGTATCTTACCAGAGATTTCTAAGACTTCTTATACTTTATACTAATTATAACTTCACAACTACTCATATTTATAATATTTTAACTTCTTTATTAGTAGCAGGGGAAAATGAAGTCATGCTAGAATATGTCAAAATACCAATAGGATGTTATCTTATTCTGAATAAGTGGAGCAGAAACTATTTCAGAAGTATTTGTTCCACAGCGAGCCCAGAGGGAGGCAATTCACGTTTAAGAATAACGGCTGTTAAGTGCTGGTGCTCCACTAAAGGCTTTACTGAAATACTGATTTTAATACTCAGACAGAGTGCCATCATCCAGATGGTGACCCAGGTCATTCTCAGCTTCAGTCCCTCTCACAAGGAAAAGAGTTAGCAACTCCTTGTGGACAAAACACCATTGTGAAAAATGCCGGCACCCAGGCGTGAGGCTGAAGCACACCCTTGGACCACAGAGGCTGAGAAGGACCACATTAGAAGGGTGAGCAGAGTGGTTTTGCATTGCCCTACCCCCAGGCCAGCACAGAGCAGCACCAAGGGGGCACCCCAGGACCTGTGGTTTCTCCAGTGGGAAAAGAGCCCAGCATGGACATCCAGCTTCTCCAGTGTTACAGGACACTTCCTCGGAGGTCCACTTGGATCTTGCCTCATGGAGATCAATGGGAAATCTACTGGATTCAACCACTGGGGATCAGATAGAGGCGAATAAAAGAAGAGGGGCAGGCGCTTACCGCAATCAGAGTTAGGATTCAGACATTGCTGTTTGCAGCTGTGCATGAGTAAATATCCCAGCCAGGGGCTCCTTCCATCTTCAGAGCCCAGCTGATGGGAGCTCAGTTGGCAGTTCTGCCTAATTGGGTTCCCAGCCAAGAGGCCATTTTGGCCATGGATCCCATCCCATGGCCCATCTGGGCAAGGAAGAGGCTCAAAGTCTGGCTTAACTGTTGAACGTGATCTCTAGCCACGCCCCGCTAGAAGAGTGGCCACAGATGTCTGGCAGCCAGGAGTACATCCTACAGCCTGCCTGGATTGGTGAGCAAGATCGCAGAAGTTACCTGGAGAAGCAGACCCTGCCAGGACTTCTCAGATGTTATTTCTGGGTAACAGGTGCAGTCTTACATACTTTTTGCAGTTTGCTGTCCCTAATAGAACAAAGCCACACAGACCCCACATACAGAAGAAAACTAATTTCAAAATACATACAGTATATCTTGAGCATTTACAACCTTTATTTAACTGAGGTGTGGACCAGGTAATAATTTGTATAGCCTCTCCTTGGGGATCTCTTCTGGTGATAGTGAGAAAATTAAGATTTAAAAACATAAGGAAAAGAATGGTCAAATCAAGGTGGAGAATTATCCTAAATATTTTAGAGCTATTTTGACTAATTTGGCTAGAACATTACTCTCCTAATCTCAGATCATTGGCCTTTTCTCTAAAATATATATTCTCTAATAGAAGTATTTGAGAAGCTGGTTACAATGATTGGTACTAGAGCTTTCCTTTCCATAGTTCCAGGATGATTATGGATATCAATTTGAACCACAAAATTGCAGTATAATTTACTTATTTCATAATGTTTGGCGTTATGACATCTATCCCATCCCACATACAAAATCCTTCCCATCTCCTTTCAATTCTATCACCACCGTAATTTATATTTCAAAATGAACAGCCACAGAATTTAACAAAAACAATGGTGGGGGAATCTTCTAGGGTTAGTCTACACAGAGAATGAAAGAAAATTCTCTCCATCTCTAGTTAGAAGTGGAGAGGGACAAAGAAAATTCTCATTTCATGACATAAACAAAGTTGGGCTGTGTACTTATGTTATTTCTGGGTTTACTGACATGCAAAGCTTGACTCTCAGATTCTTATCCATGGATAATGTACTATCTCTTATTCTAAAATTTGGATGAGAAGAACATTACTGATGATTCAGTGGTGAGTTAAGTGACATGGCCGTGTCCTCTATGCTCTAAACTTGGTAGGACAACTTCCCATATTTACTACCAGAGATGGTGGTTAAACTAGTTCAAAGTGCAGGGAGTTATCTGTACCCCTGGGATTGAATCCAAAACTGTGTTAGTACAAGTCACGTAGAAATGATCATACACTAATTGAGAGAGCCTGACAAATGAAGAATTCAATCCTTGGTGTTCAATTTTGATCTCAAAAAGAATGCACTTGGGAGAGATCCCCTGGATAAAATAAAAGCCCAGAATTTGTACCACTAAATCTTCCGTGTAGACTAGAATACAAGTTCCTTGGGAAAAAACTGCGTCTTATATTCATTGCACCAAGGACAGGGACTGACAAAGAGTCAGGGCTCAATAAATATGTGTTGGATGAAAGAAAGCTCATAATGGCTTATTCTTTTCTGTCTTCATTTATCAAAATTTCCTAGTTAATTTTATTCAATTCTTTTTCTTTTCAGTTTTCTTTATTTGATGTCAACAGAGCAGTAATTAAAGGAAGCTCAACTTGAGTCTATTTTTATTCATTATCCCTTAGAAGAAAAAAATAATTTCAAAGAACTGAATCAAGTTGGGAAATTCTTGTTAGATAACTAATAAGACAACTTATTGGACAACTAGTTAGACAACTAACTAGATACAATGTATCATATTGTAACAATCAAAATGGCGGCAGCCCTGCCTTCCTGCCCCCTCAGAATCTCCAACTCTTAAACTTCTCCTCCGGCTTCAGCATCCCATTTGTCTGTCACATAAGGTCTGACTCCTTGTAAGACTCTTGCTTTTTTCTAACCTTTACAAGAATGCATCAAAACCATCAAATAACATGGTATCAGAGGTCAACTTCTTCTAACATACTGAATGGCTTACTGCAGCTGAGGAACAGCAGACCTTTGATAAATCCTCAGCTGGTGATCATTTATTAGCAACATAAGTGATCAGTTATCAAACAAGTAGAAAAAGTAAAAAGAGAAAACTTTAAGCTTCTTTGTGTGAATAGTCAGAGAAAAGAATATGTTGGTTCTGTTGCTCCAGTTAAACTTATTTTTCTTTTTCATCGGCCCCTCTTCTTATCTCTTCTCTTATCCTTCAAAGATGGCCCAATACAAAATTACCAAGGAAGAAATGCTTTACTCTTGTGCCATTCCATCATTTTCCTCATTGCCTTTCTCCTTGCCAGACTCTGCCCTTCAGAGCTAAGGCTCCATTTTTGAAGGGACATAACAGCTGATGGATTCTCAAAGAAAGCTAATGCCTTCAGCTTGTTAGCTAATTCAACAGGTAAATCTATGCAGAAACAATATTTAATCACATACAGAATCATATTTTCTATTGCAGGTGTAGTATCTTAATTTGCTTTTTAATGTGTTTAAATCTCAGAAGAGTTAAATACTGACCGACCCTCAATGTCTTGCTGGCTCCCTTTCCTATCCCTGATGCTGAGCGGCACAGTAACCTAGGGATCTGCTCTTGATCTTTTGTTTTTGTTTTTCTTCTTCATCTTGTCTCACTACCATCAGCCTCGGGCAGTAGAATTTTCTATGATGATGAAAACATTTTCTGTGCGGTTCGATATGGTAGCCTTCAGCCACATGTGCCTACTGAGAACTCAAAATGTGACCAGTGAGCCTGAGAAGTTGTATGTTTAATTGTATTTAGTTTTAATTGATTTTATTCAATAGCCACATGTAGCTAGTGGTTGCCATATGGGGCAGTGCAGCAGGGCGGTTTCATGTGGTCCCATGGCTTTGAAAACCACCTGTATGCTGATTTTATACCCAGATTTTATCTCAAATATTGCCACTTCTTATCTGCATCGTCTTGGTTATCATCTTGGTTACTGCATCCAGGCAACCAGAGTTGCTTTCAGCCTAGCATCCTAACTGGTCTTCTTGATCTTGCCCGTCCTACAATATACTCTCCGCATGGTTACCAGAGAGATCTCTTAAAACATGAGTCACACATATCGTATCACTATCCTGCTCAGAGTCCTTGTGCTGATTTTCTATTGCTCCTATAAAACTTACCGCTATCTTAGTGCCTTAGAACAGCACAAACTTGTTACCTTACGTTTCTATAAATCAGAACTCCTGACACAGGTGTTGCAAGGCTATGGTCTAGGTGCTGGTAGGACTGCATTACTCTCTGGAGCCTCTAGGAAATAACCTATTTCCTTGTCTTTTCCAGCTTTTAGAGGCCACCCACATCCTTTGACTTTTGACTCCCTTATTTCGTCTTCAAAGCCAGCAGCATAGTATCATTTCGACCTAGCTTCTGTCACCATATCTCTTTCACTGACCATAATAGAGAAAAGTTCTTTAAGATCTCGTGTGATTAGATTGGACCAATCCAGATAATCCAGGATAATCTCCCTACTACAAGATCCTTAATTTAATCACATCTACAAAGTCCCTTTTTCCATTTAAGGCAGCATATTCACAGGTTCTGGAGACATCATGGGAGGACTTTATTTTGCTGACTTCCTCCCGCCACTTCCATTATCTAAACATTTTTTGGGATCTAATCCGTCTCTGTCTCTTTGAACTCTTTTTTTCTGTCATGCTACCCTGCTCTTAACTTCATTCTTGCTGCTTGGCAATACTCTAACGTGAGGACTCCCTCCTGAGAGCCTTTCCCGGAGGTCAGTCCTTCTCCACCATTTCCCTGAACCTTTCCATGTCTTATCAAGGATCTATTCAATTGTCATTTCCTTGGAGACACATTTCCTACCCATCTTGACTGAAAAAAACGACAAACAAATAAAACCCTCCCCACCCAGATTAAGCTCTAAAGACTTAGCTTTTATTGTAGTCCTTCATAGAGCTTATCATTCTCTGAAATTATATTAAACAGCAATTTTTGTATTTATGTATTATTTATCTCACCTAATGAGATGTAAGCTGTGGAAAAATGGGAATCCTACCTTCTAGCTCATTATTGAATTTCTTGTACCTAGAACAGTGCAGACACTCAGTAAATATTTGTTGGATAAATGATATAGTGTTAATATGTAATACAAATATAAATGGATAAATGAATAGTGTTAATACATAAAGTTTTTATAATAATGGGATGTGATTTAGTAATTATGATCATATTCTGTAAATGCTAACAAAGACTTAACGATATTGAGTAAAAGAATATTTTCACCCATGAAAATCCTATATCCATTTTGACCATTATCAAGCTGAATTCTTAAGCTAGGTTAACTCTATTGATGTAATTTAGAGAGAAAATATTATAACCTCATGATTGCCCTTGAAGGCAGAAACTGTATTTGCTTACTGTACCATGTAATAATAAATTATATCTTATGAGAACAAAATAATTCTAATGAAAGCAAATGGGGCAAATGCTTGCATTACATATTAAAACTAAATTTATCCTTATTTTCAAGAGTAAATTTAACATCCATTTCACTGATTAAAACTGTATACTAGATCAATGCAGAAATCCCCGAATCCTCATTAAGGCCTGTACATGGAGTAATGCACTAATTGTTACCGTGACAATTTACAAAGCCTGTAATTGGCAGGCAAAGTCCAGCTTCTCCCTGTTAAATACTTCTAAAGAGTATTAAGATGTTTTCATACCTCCACAACTTTATGCATCCACCAAATATTCAATATTCTGGATTACATACATAAAGTTAAAACAATTAAAATTTAAAGTGAGTGTGGAGTGGTTATCTGTTCCTGGGCATTGAAACAGTCACAAGAGCCTTTAATAGCTTGTTCTCAGTAGTCTTGAATAGATCTGTTCTAATGATTGCTTCCACTGATCGACTTGATAGCTTCTGGTCAGAGCTGCACGTCTTCTTCAAGGATTAGAAAGTCAGTTGTGAGCACTGAATCAGATTCATGCGGTTTATTCCACGTGCAGTGAGAAGTGTGAGAAGGTGTGGAGGGAACAGCCGGGAGAAATTGGCAGTGGGAGGTCCTGGTGTTCACTGCTGAAATGGAAATAGAAATAATGAGTATGTCATAAAACCCCAAAAAGGCAGCAGTCAATTAAGAAATAGAAAATGAAACATTGCCTTTAATACCTCCCATCTGTGCATCTCTCCCTGTATCTTTATCACTTTATCTTAAAGTTCTGGTTGGTACATGAACTTTCTGACGCTATGATCACCTGCAGTGTCTTCTTTGCTTATGACAGACCTGGTTTATGCTAATTGTCCCAATGTAATTATTTGTACTCCCTTTAACTCTAAAAGTTGTCTTGATTTGGGTGATAAATTATATATCATCCAATGCTTATTCGTGTGCATTACAAAAGAATACCAGTTAAACAATGTTGCCAAGAAAAAAGAATTTTAAATAATTGTCAGTGTAAAAGCACTGACAATACAGCTTATATTCCATGGAATTATAATCAAGTTATCAATTGGCTTAACATGTTAATGCTTTTTGCAAATATGGAAGTTAAATTCTGGATTTATTTACTCAGAGAAAACTTGTGGCAAATTTCTACATGCCAGGTTGGCATGTGTTACCACTCACATAAACACATGGACACACGCAGTTGTAAATATGGTCATAGAAGGAAGGTCCAAGCTGTACACTGGACATTCAGACATACCCATGCTTATGTAGAAATATGGTAGGGCAGGCCTACCTCTAGAGTGACTGCCATTTTCTTGAAGAATAGAGAAAAGTTTATGAGCCTAATAAAAATGTGAAACCTGATAGAATGCAAGGGCTCATAAACTTTGTCAAAGAAGAATGGATCCACTTAGGGTGATTACATGTTAGTTATGAGGATGAATGTATGTGTCTCCCTATGCGTCTGACTCTAATGGAATTAAGGGTGGAGGGTGATCAGGCAATGATAATTAAACAAAGTGTAAGAGTGGTAATACTTAAGCTTCCACATGGGTATTTATTTATTCACTTCGACTTTTCTATCATAATGCCTCTTTCCTCCTTCCCTCCTCTCTCTCTTCGTCCTTACCTCTGTTCCTCCTTCCCTTCTCTTCCCTTCTTCCTTCCTTCCTCCCTTCCCTTCTTCCTTCCTTTCTGCCTATGCTTATTTGATCCGTGTATAAATTTAAAATAGTATAAACTTGACAATTGACCAAACCTTCCAGATTGTTTTCACCCAGAAATCACACCCTCATCTGAATACACAGAACTTATCACATATACCTAAGGCTTTAAATGAATCCCATACGCGCTTACAATAACCTTGTATTTCATCCAGTCAGTAACACGTGTGTATGTGCCTAAACCCTCCACACAAATCTAGTTTCAAAAATAGAGTGTAAGGTCCTTTTGATTGAGGACTGTGTTTTATACTACACGTGAGCACAAGACGTGCTCTGAGTATTTGTTGATTAAGTTTCCATAGTGTTGGTACGCTGTAAGGAATTGTGAATCACAGTCAGGAGACTTGGGTTCTGGTTTCAATTATGCTCTTTGGGCAAATCAATCCTTTTAGTCTCCTTCTGCGTGTATATGATGGTGCACAATTTTACGAGGAAAGAATGCAGACAGGCAAAGTTGGAAAGAAACTTGTAGGATGGCTTATAAGCCTTGCTGGCTTTCTCCCTGGAGTCTCCATGAAGGGACGCTGTACCCACAGCAGAGCCGGGAGACCCGTTCTGCCTGTCGCCAGCATGGCGGACCCAGTGCTCCGATAGAATCTTAGCGGCAGCTTGTGAACCTGGGCTGCAGGGCTGCGGCAGCCTTGCTGTGTGAGATAATGGATCTCCTCCTCTTTAAGGCAGGAGACAATACGTTCGTTCCCAAGTTCGCGTTTAAACCCTATTGGTCCGGAAACTCAGTCTTACGGAACAGAGTCAAAGGTTTAAAGCACAGTTTGCAAACAGGTAAAGTGTTTACTAAACATGTAAAGTAAGGCTGGATCGGAGGGACACACAGCCCAACATAGAGTAAAATCATTGAGACAAACAGCACGCTCCTGGATCAATTTATAAATCTAATGCTTCTTTCAAAGTGAGGACAGCATGACATAACTATAAGGTCGAATGACATGGTGCTGGCCACACATTGCCTGCCTTTAATTACCGTTTCTTGTTTCTGCTTTCATTGGCTCTGCAATGGTTCTGTCCTCTGTGGAACACAGTTTTGATAGGAATTTTACTACTTGTAGGGATAATAGTGTATGATAGCTTCTAGTTTGTCTGTGTCATGGGAATTATCGTTTGGAGCCATTTGGACAGTCCTTATGTAAGGACTCTGTCAGTTCTGCACGCCCGTAGTGGCCGGCTAGGTTAAGTGGGGCAAATTGTTTGGTTTAGAGGGAGGCTCTTGCTGGTGACGCCAAAGCATATATACCTGCAGGCTACAAATGGAAGCGGCTGCCCGAGATGAAAGTAACTAGGCAAGTCTGAGAAAGCCACAGGTCGGAGTTAGACAGATTATTTAGGATCCAGATAAGTGTGGTATCAAGGCATCAGTCAATAATAACAATATTGGGAATTACAGAGCTTTGTAGGGCTTAATACGTATTTTCACACACAGTTTCTTGTGTAATTCAGGCAGAGCTGTATCAGGAGTGTGCCGTCATCCCCGTTTTACTAATGAAGAAGCAAGTTGCCCTAGGATTAATGAGCTGCTGATGGTCCTAATTCTGCTACTAACCAGCTTGAGCAAGTCACCCGTAGAGCTACGATGGGGATAATAATATCGATACTTAGCTCCTACTGATGCTGTGAAAAATAAATGAGTTGATGCACGTGAGATGGTGAGAATAGTGTGATAGTCAGTAAGGCTCAATAAATACTAGCTAAAGATCATGCTGATTGTATGAGGAAGGACTAGGATTTAAATGTGGACCTTCTGACATCAAAGCCATTGAAAGCCCCACTGTGGTGCAGCTGTTCTTTTAGTTGAAGGGTCAGAAATGGAACCAGAGGCCCTGGTGTGTGTCTGTGGGGAAGGGAGGCAGGCAGGAGAAGTTCAAGCTCAAGGTCTAAGCAATAAGGAGCAGATGATCACTATGGGACATGGCTTGAGAGAGAGGATCTAACACTGAGCCAACCTCTTCTTCTCTGGGAATTTGATCTGCCTTTGAAGGCTGGAACTATTTCCAGGGATCAACTAGCCTGAGATCTGTAGGCACAGGGAAGAGGTGAGCAGCTGGGCCATTCATGACATGGTGCCAACTACTTCGGATGTCACCTCAACTTAGAGAGTGGGGAACCCAGAGAATTTTCTTGATTCTCAATGAGAGGGTAGCATCAAAAAACTGCTTTTAGATTGTGCCCTAGAAATTTTGCCACGTATAAAAGACAAAGGTTGGAAACTGACTCAAATTCATAGTGTGATCTGAACATGTTTGGGAAGAAATGCATATAATGCCTGGTTAATAATCTCACAAATCCTGGCATATTGAGCCCTCATAGCCTATTGCCTCTAATATGGGAAATTAAATTTAGGTAAAAAGAAGGAACTATTTAATGATTACAAGTTTCTACGCTGTATTTCTCTGAAAGTTACTAAAATTTAACAGCTGTGTGATTTTTCAGCCAGAGAGTTAAATCTCTGAGTCTCATATCCATCACTGGAAAGGGATTCCTATTTCAGAGAGTTGTTACAACAATCAAATATGAAAATGGCTGTGAAAATACTTTTGAAAGCTGTATGATGGATGATGATTAATTAATTACCCATTTAACGTGAGCTTGTGTTCCTATCTGTTTTTTAGTTGTCTAATCCCAAACTTTCCTAACTCACTGGCTGAAAATGATGGTGATATGAACAGAGCAGCTGGAGACGCATTCTATTTCCAATTTAGGGATCACAGCAACACATGAAGGTGGTGGTGGGGGGGGACTAAAGGAAGAACGCCAGGCAGGAGGGTGTTGCAAAAAGGCCACTTGAGAGGAAATGGATCCTCTATAACTGAGATGATGAGGGTGTCAGGAGTCGGGAGGAGGAGCTGCATTTGTGAGGAGGTAATGAGTCCAGTCTTAGCCGTGTGCGAAGCCTTGAAGCGGAGTCCCAGCATCATCCCTGAAGGATTCATCTCTATGGCTATTTCCAGTCATCTGCCAAGCCCTGAAGAGTCATCCTTCTCAATACCTGGCAAAAATCATCTCTCCTTCATTTTTGCGGCCAAGACCCTCATCATTTCTAGGCTGACAACTGCTGTAGGCTCCTTACTGGTCTGTCTGCCTTCACTCTCAGTCCTTTTAATTTCCTCAGCCAAACTATTGGCATTTAAGTTTCTAAGTGTATGAAATATATTCTTCCTCCCTCAATGCCCAAATCACAAGCATTCGAAGCCTGCTGATCTCCCCGTGTTTAGATCCAGTGAACCGAAGGTTTTACTTTGAGGGGCGACTGCTGTATGCTGAGCTAAATCACCCCTTTCATTCAAATTTTACATGAAAACTCTAGTGTCTTTTGTGCTTCCTGTCAAGGACACATAAGGAAGGGAAATGGTTATTCTGAAATTGTTGCAAAGCCTTTAGGGAAGTGATGTTTGAATACTGTGAAATGTGTAAATAAGATTTACTGAGTGATCAGCTCTTGGTTAGGTAAAGTTGAACAGGTGTTCATGAAAAGTTCACATAAATTTCAGATAACAAAGTTTCAATTTGGCTGAAATAATATTAAAAGTTATACTGAGGGAGCAAAGCACATGGAACATTCTGGCAAATTCTAGAACAAATCAAAAGCATTGCCAAATCCCCAATAATAGCCATGTATGTATTGTGAATAGTTGCAGAGAGAGCACAGTAATTTTATTTTTGATTGTAAAATAAAAATAAAATCAGATGAAGGTTCCTGAAAGGATATATCACTGGCAGTGAAGACAGTATTTAAAAGTCTACCAGTCAGCAATTTCATAGACTCTTAGAATGTCTAATATCTTTGATTTTTTTTAATGCATGGGCTTGTATTTATTTCTTCCTATGATTTATGTAATCCAGCAATCTTCAATGATGAAAATATGAACACACAAGGCGGTAGAAGGTCATTTCAATCACTATCTTGCATGTTATGCCTGTATGTCTCGACCTTTGAGCGTTAAACCTTTGGTTGAGCATCACAATTTTGAAGGTCATTAACTGTGATGGATCTATGAAATTAAATAAGATTGAGGGGAAGAAAGCTAAAAGCTGTCAGTAACTGTAGGGTGCTCTAAAATTAAAGTTATTAGATAATTAAAGAGAAAAATCTCACAGGAGCATGTATATATGTAAGATGTATTATATATACTCATACATACGTGTGTGTGTGTGTGTGTGTGTAGAGAGAGAGAGAGAGAGAGAGAAAAGGAGACGGGAGAGAAAATAAAACTATAGTAGTATTCCTGAAAGCAGAAGTCAGAAAATTGACATGGTACTTTTTTAGTGGAAATATGTGGTATGCTGATAGGAGAGCAGGAATTAGGGTAGGATTTAGTTGAAATAAGGATAAAGGTCACTTTATTACTTCCGAGGTCTTCCAGTCTTCCTTCTAGGCTCTTGGTATCCCTGTGTGGGATGTTACACACAACTTGGTCAACCAAGAAGCTTTTGGTTTTAGATAAAGTGCTTTAATTCTGTGTCATTTATTACACCAAATTTGAAGTCTCCTATAACAGCTACATCATGGCAGCAGAGTGCGGAGTTGATTCCTTCTCAAGGTGTGGAGATACATGGTCCCCTATCCATGGAAACTGCATCGTCCGCACTGCACGCATAGAGTGATGAGCACTTGGCATTTTTGTTAGTTGTTCATTCTCTCTCTCTCCTGACTTCCCTGTGAGCTCTTTGAGCGCAAGAGCTACCTGATTTATCTTTATAATTTCAACATAAGACCCATGCCTGATTCACGGAAGATGCTCAAGAAATGATTATGGAATTCAAAGAAGTTTAGATTTTATCCAAAGGGCTTATGATAGCCCAAGGGTCCTTTTTACTCTACAAATTTAGCATAATCAGTTCAAAGGCAAATGTTTATGCAGAAATACTAGCAAACCAGTAACAAATATTTTAAAGTTAAATTTTATAGCACAAGATTTCTTCTCTAAAGAACTCCATGACAGTCGAACACACCACACTGTGGAACAGGCTTGTCATGACTTTCCTTTTAAGTGTGGTTGCTTACTGAAATTAAAATATTCTCCCCAAATCCTAGAACATCCTAGAAACTAATAAAAATTTCTCGTCATGACAGTCAGGAAGCTGTTTGAGGCAACTGTGTTTTTTTTGAAGAATTCTTTCTAGCATCTTATGCTTATAGGTTTTTAAGCACGATGAAGCATGGACCAGAGAAAAACTCACGTAAGGGAAACAAAGATGGAGAAGGATGGAAGAAATACTGAGAGTTTGATAAGAAAGCACTCCTTGCAACTTATTTACAAAACAGAAACAGATTCGCAGACATAGGAAACAAACTTATGGTTACCATAAGGTTACTTATGGAGAAAGAAGGTGGGAGGGATAAGCTGAGAACTGGGGATTTGCAGATACTAACTACTATATATAAAACAGGTAAACAGTAAGGTCCTACTGTACAGCACAGGGAACTATATTCAATATTTTGTAATAGCCTATAATGAGAAAGAATATGAAAAGGAATATATGTATGTATCTGTATGACCGAATCCCTGTGCTGTACATGAAACTAACACAACATTGTAAATTAACTATACTTAAAACAATTTTTTAAATTTTTAAATAAAGTAAAAAACAAACAAACAAACCCAGCACTCCTCGCTTCGCGAATAACACCACTCCATGTCATTTGAATTGAAAACTGTACTTGGTCTGATTATCATTCGAGCCACAGGAAACACAATATATTGGATTTACTTTCATCTCTTTATCTCTCTTGCCTCAAACTTCACTCCCCAGGCACCTACAAGGCCCAGAGAAAAGCACAAGTGTTATACATGGAAACAGAAATAGTTTAAAATACTGCTGTAGAGGAGCCCAGGCTGCCTTCCCCACAATGAGGCAAAAGGGGCTGAACTTTACATCAAGCCTGGCAGGGCAGCACCCGGGCTGGGGAGGTGGAATGCTCCGAGGGGTGAAGGATCAATTCAGCTTTGCTGAGCCCTGTCAGCGGTGGCTTTCTTTAAGATGCTGACATGGCTCTGGTTGACAGTTTGAAGAAATTTAACTGCTTTGATAAGGTTAAAGAGGGCAACCAACCACAAATAGAAAACAAAACACAAGGCTGCTTAGAAGCTTGATTGCAGGCTAGAAACGGGTTGTCAACTGGCAAAGTTACCAACACCGATTACCCACTTTAAAAAAAAAAAAAGAGATTAAAGCAGCAAAGGGAAGAAAAAAAGCAAAAGCTCTCATTAAAAACTATTCAACTAATTTAGAACATTTATCAGCTACGCTGATGTTGCAAAATAAAAGTTTGGCCACTGCCAGTTAAAGGTACATAACGTCTGTTTTTCTAACCCCTTTGAGAAGTGTAATGGCAGCAATTAACAATCCCTGTGGGATCATGGAAGGAATAACAGCTTTTATGAATCTGTTGAGAAAAATAACAAAATTTGTCTTTTCTTCAGAAAAACATTTTTTAAAAACCTAAAAGTAAACAATAAAATAAAATTCAGCAAAATGACCTTGACATTGATCATGGCCACTTAGCTTTACTTGTAAGCAATTCAGTTAGTAGCGTGGTCCAGAGGACAGCTTATTAAAGAGATTATCAAAATATTCCCCGGGAACCCACAATAGCAGCTGCATGAAATAATAAAATATCTGGTTGGATATATTTGTTCATTTTTTAAAAAAAGGTAATTGCACTTCGTGCTACTCTCAGTATCTAAATATCCAATTTTTAAAGATGTACCAGGTGGAGTTAGTTACAAAGCATAGTCCTTCCAATTTCTGCTTATAGTATTAATGAATGAGTGAATCATTAATTATTTGAAGTCCCATAAACTGATTGCTCTACGTACTCATTACTGTTTTAGATTCTAGGTTCTAGGGATTCATCAGTGAAAAAAGCATTTACCTGTTATTTCTTCTCCGTCTTCTTCAGTCTGTGACAGTCTTTAGTCTTTCTTATCTTTCATAATCTTGTCTCTTTTAAAGAGTACCAATTAGCTATTTTGTAAAATGTCCTTCAATGTGAGTTCACTGTTTACTCATGATTCGTTAAAACATGTACTTTGAAATCTCTTTCCTGTAGCGAGCGCTCTGATCTACCTGGTTGCTTTTTTTCCATAATTTAGATTTTGTGTTGATTTAATCTCTGTGATGTCCATCCCCACTCTCCCTTTGCTAGCAACCTTCTTTTGTTTTCTTGACACTTTTCTCTGTCTGCCATTGCTTTCTGGAAAGTTTCAAGGCTGGGCAGGAGTGGGCACAAATGTGAGAGATTAGAGTTCTCGCTTTTGTTATTTTTGTTCTCTTTCTACGCGTAGTCATTTTGAAGTTTCAGCAGTCTTTGTTTTCAGGTCACGAGGAGGTTTATGTTTTGTATAGGGTTTTTTTTTTTTTTTTACTTGTGAAGTTATTTTGTATTGTTTTGGGAGGAAAGTGTAGGAATTTGAATTTCATCTAGTAAAACTGGTAGAAAAGTATCACCTCGAGCAAGGTGGACTTAAACACAAACGCTATTAAGCAATTAAGTTTCATCAAGTCTCAACCATTTCTTTGTCATCAAGATAGTCTTAATAACACAACAGAAAAATACGGTGTTTCCGTACACGTCACATCTGCCACTGGAAAGCATCCTAGACGTTTGATTGGTGGCAGAGTATCGCTTCTCTGTTTCTGTATCTTTTCCCTGATGCTAACGTTGCCATTAGTCTTTATTCCATTCATTCATCCAAAAATATTTACTGATACTCAATTATGTGCCAGGGCTTTGTGCAAAGTGTAAAGGAATATTTGGTTTTCCTGGATGAGCTTGGAGTCTAGGGGTGAGATAAATATTTATTAATTTTGTAAGTAATGAACTATTATTATGAAGAAAATGCTCAGCCTACTAGTTAGGAAATCTTATGATACACAGATTGCTTATGGGTGACTATAAACCAGAAACTTACAAAGTAAAATGAAAAAAGTAGAAGAGATGAAAAGTTTCCTATGAATACTCTATGATACACAGAATTTGGAGACAGATCCTCCAAATGGAGAATTTATCTGAAACTGGCATATCATAGGCACTTTGGATGATGGTGTGTTACACAAAAAGGGTGTGTTTAGTTAGTACCCAAATCAAGTGCCAGTGTTAATACAACATTTAAAGCAAAAAATAAAAATAGCCTTTCTGGTGTCTAAGATGCATGAGTTAGAAATTTGGAGATTTTTTTTGAGTATTCTGAGTCACTAGACCTTTTATTCAAATTATTCAATGGTTTACAGAATTAGAAGTGGTTCCTGATGAGCTGGATATTGTAGAAGCATTTCTATTTCTAGGGAAGTTGTTAATGAACTTGGTTACCTTAAGCAAGTAACAGCCTCTATGGGTGTCAGTTTTCTCAGCTCTAAATGGAAAGCTTGAATTGGATGAGCTAAGCTTCCTTCTAGCTGAACTTGCTAAATGCTTCAAAGGACTGAAGCAGATTGAAAGGCAGTATGTATTATAACCCATATGTACCTGTTGCATTGCATTCTTAAGCGAATCAGATACTTGTACAATTTAATGTTTTTTCCTATGTTTTTATTCTTACTGTGATTCCTCTGCTATCATTAAAGCAACTAGGCACCAATATAAAACAAACCACTAGCTTAATTATACTGATATTTAGATATAAGGTTTATTTTTTTAATTTCCAAAGTATCAATATAACACAAGGTGATACTGATATGGAAAATTGTAATATACATATATTGTATATTGTAATACTGTAATTGTAATTGTATTGTATTGTAATTATAATATACATATATATATACACACACACACATATACATACATATATTCACTTTTCTACACACAAAGTGAGTATTTTTCATGACCCTACACTTTTCTACTGTAAGAGAGTTCTGAGAGCTCCTGTGATGGATAAAAACAAATATGTTCATTTTTGCTAAGAATATAATCAGGTCACATCTTTCTCAGAATAATAATTGAACTCTTTTTAATTTGTATGTGGTCACTTGCACACATCGCTAAGCCACGGGATATTCTGAGTCCATCTGTTGGATGCTCAGACATTTCCATCAATCACATAGCAGATGCTGTTCAATCAGAAGCTTTGGCCCTCTTCCCTGAATTTTGGATGGAACGGAGGGTCAGTTGGGGTTTTGGAGGCTTTAATTTCTAGTGGAGCCACTTGTCATGCAAGGCAGCGACCTGATACCCTTACGATATCTGTTCAACCAGGGCTTCTCATCGATCCTGGTGCTGCAAAGCTGTGGCTTAGATGGACCTTCGGCAACAACTCCCAGACCACTCGTTGCCACTTCGGAGCTTTAAGAGTGCTTGCTGGTTCAGGAAGCTCCACGTCGGAGCTCATCTGACTTACAGCTAAACTTGTAGATGCGACCTGAACGTAGATTTCTAACACATCCTCAGGAGAACCTGAGTTCTTCCACACAGGGTTTTGGAATAGCTCCTGGGTATCTGAATTCTGTCAAGAAGTCAGACAAGTTTCCATAGTTCTGGGCACATTCAGTCCCTTAAGAAGGTATTTATTTGGCTGATTTTTGAAGTAGATCTATGTGTCAGGCATAGAGTTAAATGTTTCAGTATGAATTTTTGAGTGTAGTTCTCACATAAGTGCCTTGAAGTAGATGTTTTTAGTAGAGAAACTGAGTTGTAGAGAAGCTAAGGAACTTGTTCAAGCTTGCAAACAGCATAGTCAGGAACTTGAACACAAAACTATCTAACTTCAAAGCTGCGTCCTTGAGAATGAGTTCAAGCATAATAGTAATGGCAGGGCCAAAATATGTGCTCAGTCTCGGGGTAAAGAAATAATGTGACTAGTTTCCTGCCTTATTTGGACTTTATATCCAGAGGCAGCCCATGAGTACCCTGATCCCTTACATAATCCATGTCTTGAAGCCACGGTGATCAATTAACTCAGTGAAACTGGTATTTCTGACTTAATAGAAGACAACACAAAGGCATTTCATGATGACTGATGATTAATATTAAGAAAAATGAATGACAGTGTAATTCTGAGCTTCAGTTTTCAATATAATATAAATGAGAGGATTGTTAATTATTGTGGCTAAGTGATCAATACAACATGCCGAACAGGCAATTCATTTCCTAAAACTCTTTTGGGAACCTGAATTACCTGATTTTTCTCTCTTCTTTGACAATTAATCTATTTTGTATGGCTTAGCCTTGAAGCAATGATGAAAAGTATGTTTACTTTGAACAATTTGGTTCATATGAAATGCGTGTTAGAGGAATTCCAAAGAAAAGTTGCTTTTTTTTTTTTCATGGTTAAGACTCTATTCATCTTTCCTTTAGAAGTTGGCACCAATTGGTAACATGTATTAATTGATAATAATTTAAAGGACCAAATATTGGTTCTAGGCTGGAATTGATGGAGAAGGAGGGAGATTATTTTTCACTCTGAATATAAAAAAATAAGCTCAAAACACCAGTGTACAAATAAGCATCTTATCTTGAATTTGAGATTCAAACACCTCGAAAATGAGATATTCTGTGAATAATAAAACTCTGGCATAGTGCGTAAAAGAAGCAAAGGTTTAGTCTCTCCCATAGAAACACAGAGAGAAATGGTTCGGGGCAGCTCCATTATTATAAGACACCAGGTTTATTCTTTTTTTTATTCTACTGTGCTAGCTCTTGACATCCATCCTCACCTCATGGTCCAAGAGGGCTCTGGATATTCAGCCATGTTTTCTAGATTTCATTCTGAACTGAGGCAAGCAGCGGGGATGGGGGAAATCTCCCTTTCCCGAGAAGGATATTTTAGGACATCTGCTCGTGTATCCTCTACCAGAACTTAGTCCCATGGGCCACGTGGCTTTTGGCTGAGCCCACTGCAGAGAGGAAAGCATGGGAATGGAATTAGGCATTTTGTCACAGCAGTAATCATTAAACCTGTGGACCTGGCCTGGGGAAGGAAACAGTAACAACTGCGGATATTTCTCAGGACTTATTATGTGCCAGGCGTTAAACTAAGTGCTTTATATACTCTTGTTCATTTAGTGTTTAAAATAACCATATGCAAATGAGGAAAACAAGGCTCAGAGAGGTTAAGAAACCTAACAAGGTCATACACGGCAGTGGCAATACCACACCTGAACCCAGGCTATTCCACACTGTATCACTTTGCTAAGGTAACGATAGATTCGTAGAGCAGAACAGAGAGCATATGTAGTGCCTTAATAGTATTGCTTAATTGTTATTATTAATAAGAAGTCAAAGAAGATTAAATAAATGGTAAAACATACTAGATTCATTAATTGGAAGACTGAATATCATTAGATATGTCAACATTATCCAAATTGATCTATGGAATCAAGTAAAATACCAGCAGGATATTTTTAAGGACTCAACGAGCTAATACTAAAATTTATTTGGAAAAATAAAGAGCATTGAATAGCCCAAACAAAAGAACAACAAAGTTAGATGACTCACACTACCTACTTTTAATACTTACTATAAAGCTAGAGCAATCAAGACAGCATGGTATTAGCAGAGGAATGACACAGATCAGTGAAATACAGAGAATAGATCAATACATATGTGATCAACTGATTTTCAACAAATGTGCCAAGGCAATTCAATGAACAAACGACTATATTTTCAACAAATGTTGCTGGAACGATTGGGCATCCATATGCAAAAATATGAATCCTGACCTGTATATCACACGCTTCATACAAATTAACTCAAAATTGATCGTAGATCTACATGTAAAACCAAAATCTATAACACTTCTACCAAAAGTCATAAAAGTCACTTTTTGATTGTAGGTTGGGCAAAGGTTTTCTTTTTTAAGGAGCACACAAAAAGCGTGAACCTATAAAAGAAAACATTAATAAATTAGACTGTTGAAATTGAAATATTCTGCTCTTAAAAAAAAAAGTCACTGAGAAAAAGAAAAAGATAAGAGACATACTTGGAGAAAATATTTGCACATGAGCATACAGGACATATTCAGAATAAATAAACAACTCACAATTCAATAATAATAATAATAAAACAAATAAAACATGGGAGATGATTAAAGAGACAGTTTATTACAAAACAGACGCAGATGTCAAATATGCACAAGAACAGGTTTTTAACATCCAGACATTAGAGAATTCCAAATTAAAACCAAAGATACCACTACTTATAAATTAGAATGCCTGTATTTAAAATAAAATGACTGTACAAAATGTTGGCAAGGATGTGCAGAAACAGGAACGCTCATCCATCGCTGGTGGGAATGCAAAATGCTACAGCCACCTTGGAAAACTGGCAGTTTCTTCAAAAGTTAAACAGCCACTAGCTTTATGACTCAGCAAGTTTCCTCCCTGGTTTTTATCCAAGAGAAATGTATGCAGGTGTCCCATGAAAAACTTTATGCAAACATTTATATAGCAGCTGTAGTCAAAATAACCAAAAATTAGAAACAATTCAAATGCCATCAACTGAGGAATGCATAAACAAATTGTGCTATCTTCATAATGTGGAGGACAAGAAACTTAAAGAAAAAAAAAACTAATCGATATGCTAAACGTCATGGATGACTCTCAAAGGCATTATGCAAAGTGAAAGAAGCCAGACTGATAAAGACAAAATACTGCATAATTCCGTTATAAGTCTACGTGGAAGAGGCAAAACTGTAGGTACAAGGAAACGAAACTGGGGTTGCCCGGAGTTGGGAGTAAAAGGAGACAATCAGCTACGGAGTTCATGGGGAATCTTTAAGATGATCGAAATATTTTATGTCTTGGCTGTTGTGTTGGTTCCTTTACTGCATGCATGTCAAATCTCAAGAACTGTACATTTAAACGGAGTTAATTTTACTGTATGCCAATTGTACTTCCATAAAACTGACTCATAACAACAGCAACAAACAGAATTAATGACTGTGGAAGTACTCAGGCTGCGCCAGTCTCCAGGACCTCAGTAGCACCTGAATTCCTTCTGGAAAGCATTTCATATTCTTTCAACAACATCTCTGCATTGCTGAAAGAATTTTAAGGAGAGGTTTATTTAGCTTTAAATTCCCAGCATCTGAAACAGATCTCTTGATCTCCTTCACCATGAGGTCAAGGACTTTGAGCCTAAACTTTTTTATTTTGTGCCTAGTACATGCTGGAGAAATATGTCTTATGTTGAATAAAATTGAGAAAAATTCTGTGAAGTGGTGAATTTTGCACCATCGTTCATCTTTGTTTCCCAATGATCCTGGATCTGAAAATTTTCTGGTTTGGAGTTTTGCAACTCAAATGAGGTGTGGTTTACTTTCAGAAAGCCTAGTGTTTCTCAGCCCTGAGTGTTGGTCTTTTATTAAGCAGTAAGGGAGCCTCTAATATACGGATGCCTGGGCCCATTTTCTGGGATTCTGATTTGTAAAATTAATATGAAAATTTGCAAGTTTCACCAGCTCTCCAGGTAAATCTGCTGTAGGTGTTCCCAGGTCACACTTGGAGAGAACATGGCTCAAAGTTCATCAGTAAAATTCATGAAAAGAATGAAAATCAAGCCATTGTAAAAGGTAACATGATCGCATTAAGGTTGACTTAATGAGATAAAAAGATGAAGGAATTTGGAACTAAAAAGAAAATAAAGCCCATTAAAAGAAACTTTGTATTTCGTAAGTGCCAATTATTTATTCTTTTATTAATTTTAGTTTGTGTGTTCCTTATCAGCAGAAAGAGTAAATTAAATACATCGTCCAAGAATCTTTATTAAGACATGAAAACCAATAACAGTAATCATCTTTAATTATATGGTTAATGGCCTCAATTTGAAACATAATTTTGTTAAAATTTTAAGTTATAAGCAGGAATTAGGTTGGAAATTAGTTCATGAAAGCCTCTTTAAATTCATCTTCCAGAATTCTGTATTTTAAATGCAGGTAGTCATATTTGTAAAATCCATCTGAGCTATAGAACATTGATCTTTTTCTTAATGTATCCTCTCCATCTATCTTTATGTTAAAAAGTACAACAAAGGCTCCTTTATTCTAATATTTGGTTTAGTTGTAATGTCCATTTGGCCTACTGGAAATGCCAGAAACGTCCCTTCTCTGATTCTGTAGCAGTTTGTGAGCTCACCATCACCTTGAACATAGATTTAAGCAAAGTAGGAACTCCAAGAGTGAGGTCAGACAAGAGCGAGACAGAATACCACGGATTCCCACCTCAGCCTTTCAGAAACTGCTCATCTCTCGGTGGTCTGCGAGGGCACAGTCAGCAGCAGCTGCGTGGAGGGACTCACAGAGCTGGAAATCGGAATAAATGTCTCTGTGTGGGCGGCAGCTGGGACACTGATCAGGACGGTAGCCTCTCACATTTTCTCAGGCTTTGGACACTGCCGTTATTAGCAATAATTGGGTCCTTGTTAAAGGCAGAGCCACTTCAGTTTCCCTCTTCCCTGTCTTAGCATCTTTCGTTCTTCGGGAAGACCTCACACATTGTTTCTAGAAACATCTTCCTTATTCATACTGAAGTAAAGCCTCGGGTCATGAGCAGCATTTGGAAGAGCCCATCGTTCATCTCCGGAGAAGGCCAGAGTGTTCCATCTCAATTGTCTGATGTCCTCCAGGTACCCGAGACAGCATCATCTCTGCCCAAGGTTTTTCTGCTTGTAAATTAAAAAATAAGAGTGTGTACAGGGTCATAATTCTTCTCTGTACCTATTTCTCCCAGTTGCAATAATTCCCTTTGTTTAGCAGAGCAGGAAAAGAGTATACCCAGTGCTCTCAGGCAACGTACTGAGCCGTCATCGTGAGGCACGTGTGCTAGACCGTGTACCTTGTTGCTGCTGCGTATTCAGTATGAATGGAGGAGCAGAGTGAGGATATTTATGTTCAACTCCACTGTCTACCCTGTTAGAAGTAGTTCACAGACAAGACCCTCTTGTATTTGAAGAGTGGCCACATCACCTAGTTAGTGTCCAGTTTCTGACTTCCAAGTCCAGGGATGTGGTCACTGCTTTCACACTATCTTGTTTGAAACCACTTGCCAGCCGACTGCAGTCGGTGAAGCAGCTACCATTATCCTTAATGGCAGCCCAGGGAAGTTCAGTTTTGCCCCCCTAATCCTGTTACACAGCATGTATTGTAGCAGGCTTGGCGAATCTTGACATGTCCTAGAAGAACTTTTACTTCAAGAACTTTTACCAGGTAGAAATTCCATATATATATATATATATCATTCCATAGAGAGTCCTATTAATCAAGTCACAGCCTCTAGGGCATGGATTCTGATTCATTCACAGTGACCGTACGATAGTCATACGTTAACTGTGACAGACACACAAAATGAATCCCCGTGTCCTGCCTCGCTCCTCACGTATCTCAGTTCTGAGCTCCATACCTGCACAAGTGCATCTGATTGGTGGCACTGAAATCCAGCTGCACCTGATTGGTGGAAATGAAAACCAACTGGAACTCAGACTGAAGGGAGCCTGAGAAATATAGCTGGTGGTTTTCCAGGCTCTGCAGTACAGGCAGACAATTAGGAGGCTGGCAAGGACACTGGGAGCCTATCCACGGTATTCGCTACAGTCCCATTATCCTCTCTATACACCCCTAGGGACTTCACCCACCCCATGACTTTAATATCATCCATGTGCTGATGACTATGAAAGCTTTATTTCCAGCCTTGACCCTCTCCCTGGAGTGAACTTCAGGCACGAATCATTTACCATCTCCACTTGGATGTCTATTATACACTTTAAACAAAATCATGAAAATACTCTTGGTTTGCTATCTTTGCTTCTCTCCGTCTCTTACCCACCTTATGAAAAACATAGCTGGACTGAGTGACTAGTTGCTTCAGCCAGAAATGTAGGGGTTATCTTTGATTTCTTGCCTTCCATTACTCTCCAAATTCAATTTGTATAATCAAATCCTATTGGTCCTACTTCCTGAACATATTCCAAGTCCATGCTTCTCCCTTTATTTTTTATTATCACTCTTATTCCAAGCCATCATCATCTCTTTCCCTGATTTTGCAGTAGCTCTGTAACTTGTCTCCCAGCTCCAATCCATGCCCCACCACAATCCATTTTCTATTCAGCAATAGTAATCTACAAAAATACTCTCTATACATTTCTCATTGCATTTGAAAGATATCCAGTCTTCTTAGCCTCGCTTATGAATCTCTCCATCATTTGGTCCTTGCCTTGGCGATCTGTCCTCATCTCATGTCACTCCCTTGCTTACCCACAAGTAGATACTGATCTCCTTTCAGTTCCCTGAGTATTCCCAACTCATTCTTGCCTCAAGGCTTTTATACTAATCATTTATTCTTCATGAGATGTTCATCTTCTATCTGTAGCCACCTCACCGCCCCTTTCTAGTTCTTGACCTGAATGTCACTCTTTAGAGTGTTTCATGTGTAACTGTTTACTCAGCTTCTAGAACAGAGACTGGCAAAAGGGTAGACTCAAAAATATTGATGAGTCAGGAGGGAAAGGGGGAGAGAGAGATAAATGGGGAGTTTGGGGTTGGCAGATAGAAACTACTATGCACAGAATAGATAAACAACAAGGTCCTACTGTAGAGCACAGGGAACTGTATTCAGTAGCTTGTAATAATTTGCAATGAAAAAGAATATGAAAAAGAATATATGTGTGTGTGTATATCTATATATATATATCTGAATAACTATACTGTATATCAGAAACTAATACAACATCATAAGTCAACTATCCTTCAATTTTTAAAACTTAACTGAGTTAATAAATTATATCTATGCAGATGAAAATATTGATGCTTGAAGAAATAAAACGACTCACCCACGGTCTCACAAACAGTGAATTGCACATCTGGAATACAACTCAGATTTCTCTAACTCTGAGACCAGTGCTCCTAACTACTATCTTCTCCTGCTAGAACTAGACTCTTGACTTGTTGCGATGCCTGTATTGTCCTCCCTTCAGCCTCATCTGGCTGAGTAATCTTAAAGAAATACTTTGATGTCACTACTTTGAAAATCTTTACTAGTTCTCTATTGCCTGTAGCTTATAGTGAAATCTCCTCTTTCTAGCATTTAAAGCCCTGCTCATACTGACTTCATTCCATCTGTGAAATACTTTTTTTCCACTACCGTATAAAATTCCTATCTTCTTGGGGGAATGTTTGCCACGTTTAAAAATTCCTCTATTTTTTGCTTTTGGTTCTACTTCCTGAGTCCTGGGTTTTCACTCCACTGACATCATACTCATTCATTCATTAGATACTCACTGAGGGCCAGCTCTGTGCCAGACGTTGCTTGGATTCAAGACCGTCTCCTGAGCCAGTGTTCTAGAACCTTCCAGGATGCACACGTCTTTGGGCACAATGCCCCTGAAGGAAGCTCCTGCTGGGCCCACTCTTCTAATGACTCAGATTCTCATTTCCTAAATCGGGAGCTCCCTTTTGGCTTTGATTTTTAAGGTTTTTAGGAAATCAATGACAAACAGTGCAAACCCTGCTACAAAGTTAATATGAACCAGAAATTATTCTCCTTTTCTCTATCAAAGCTTGTAGTGAGTGAATTAAAAAGAAAAGAATTGAAAGAAAACTTCTAAGTGCTCTCAAACTTCATCTGTAGAAACCCACTGCCACACTGAGGCAGACTTTAAGACACATATACTTTAAATGAAGTTCCATTAAAAACAGATATACTGTGCAGGGTAGCTTTTATGTATTTCTTTTCACATCATTGCTGATTTCCCAAGGTACTTGTGTTCACAGAAGCTCTCTCTTTCCTGTCAGCCTGCTTCTCCTGCCAAATGCATTCATTGAGGCCACAAGGCAAGGATTTAGAGAAATTGCTACCTCAGAAGCAAAATGATGCCTTCAAAACATGCACTGTAATTTCACATCCTAGACAGGGAGCAAACTGATTTGAAAAGCTAGAGTTAGCTTCCATTATAATTGAGGAAATTATGTTCACTTCAGTTATGGTATAAAACAGAAGAGGAAAATAAAGAATAGTGAATACTCTTCCATTACTGTTTATTTTTTGAAAAATATTAATGGTCAAAATTTGGCCATTTGTGATACTGTTGGGATATTCCTTCCATTGTTTGAAAGAAACTACAAGACTTTCAGTTCCAAAACAAATATGGCAGCCCCCAGATTCTTAGATGGGCGGCTGGTTTACCCACCTGTTTCTGCCTTGAAAGGGTTCCTTCATATGAGGACTGAATTTCTCTTGTGGTACTGGAGGTACAGGGTGTAATTCTGGTGGCTGACTCCTCAGAAATAGGAATCCTTTTAAGTCTTTCTAGGAGTTTTTGCTTCTGGTAAATACAGCTAGAAACACCAGGTGACCTGTCTCCTGGTTTTCCAATCTCTGCTTACTGCATAAACTTGGTCATTTTTCTTCACTTTTCAAGGGTTTGTATTTTTTATCCATTAAGTGACACTATACGTGTATTACATGACTCTTCTAAGGATTAAGTGAACACTATGACAGTCTTCATCAACTCCTTCCTGTTCTGATGTTGGCCATTTTCCTTTGTCCTGCTAACTTCTTTGGAGACAGAATCATATTCCTGAAATCCTGTCTCTGCATCATCTTGCTATTTATTTCTATATTTGATTGATGCAATTACTGGCTTCCTGAGGTTTCCATGTATTGCTTCTGATCCCCTACTCCTGCATAAACATCCTCGCCCTGGTGCCACTTACTGAAATCCCACTCCTTGCGTAAAACATGAGATTGTCGTGACTTTTCTCCTTGACTGCCGAGCCTCTGCTAGAACAGAAGCTGCTGTAACTTCCACATGATGACAGTACAGGGAGGAAAAAAAACACAGGATGAAATGAAGCATTCATCTTTGGTCTCCTTTGAGCATCCAGTCAAAAGGACCAACTAACTTGTAAGGAAAAGAATATCAGACTTTTGGCTTTCATGCCAGAAAGCAAATGGAGTAATATATTTAAGATAACTCAGGAAAAAAGATATGATCCAAACTGATTTTTATGTTGTAAAAGCCAAAGACAAGTGATTATGATCTTGCAAAACTTCAGAAAATATTATTCCCGTGACACTCTCCAAAAAGTCTGTTGTGAGAGAATGAACTGCAAATAATCGAAACTGTTGGAGTGACATCTGCATGAGGACTGATGATAAGCATTAAATACATGTTTAACTGTGGAATTAGGGTTAAACAGTGGTTCTAAGGAAGATGGTGTTGCATAAAATGGTTGTGTTCTCTGACAATCAACGAAATATGGGGGAAGTTTGAAGAGAGTATATGAAAAAGTAGAATCAGTTCATAATATTACAGGTGTTAATTGAGAATAAAAGGATATTCCTACAAAATAAATGCTGGAGGGGGAGGGGAGGGGAAAAGGAGTTACTGGCTAATTTCACTACGGCTTATAATAGAGAACCAAAAAAGAGCCCCCATGCCCTTCTGAAAAAGAGACGAAGGGTATCGTATAGTATAATGTTAATCTTTAGAACGAAACACAAACCTTTTAAAATACCTGAGGATATACGACACCATTTCCAAGATTCTATCCCAAAGATATGCTGCCAGTATTGTACAAAAAAAAAAAAAAAAAAAAAAACCCAAAAACTCTGCACAGAAAGCCATTTGTGGTAGCACCATTGTTAACAGCAAAGACTGCAAACAAGAGAAATTATCATCAGTAGGGACCCAGTAGTTGAACAACAGTGGTATAGTTACACAATGAAATGCTAAACAGCTGTAAAAGGGAATAAATGTTAGTTTTTAACTTCTGTGGAATTATCGCAGGTTATATTACGGCGTAAGTGTATATATCCAAGTATTAGTATCTCTAGGAGATTGTGCTGGTTTAGTTATAAGATTCAATACTTGATATCAGGTTTTACTTGTTTCCTTAGTTGAGGCCCAAATTTCTCTACCTTGTGTCTTGTGGTATCTAATAAAAATGCTTAATTCCCTTAACTGGTTAGCAAGTTAGATGCTCAGAAAAATATCTGAACATTTCGAAACCAGTAAGTCCTCAGGCTGATGTTGTTGATAGAACGTAAGCACATTCTGTCTCTGGTCCTTTAGCTTCCCACTTCTTAGCACAAGTTCTACCTTTCATACAACCTCATCCCTCAGACAGTCGAGTATCCAAAGGTCTCCAGGTTAGTTCACTGATTCAAAAGCACTCATTGTGTGTTGCACCAATCCTCTTGAATTTATTGAATGTCAGATGTTGAAGAGGAAGCCAGAAGTCTTCCAACATCCATTCACGTCTTAGTAAAAGAATTTATAGTTGGGCATAGGAAAACCCAGCTAAAGATTATATTTTTTATCCTCCTTTGAAGCTAAATATGGACATGTGACTAAGTTTTGCCCATTGGGATGTGAATGAATTTTTAGGTGCCATTTCTGGGTTGTGCATGGCAAAGCAAGAAGCATGCCTAACCCCTCCAGTGACCCCTTCCCGTGGGCCACAGTGGGATGTATTGACCGAAGCTGAAACATCCATCCTGAACAGTGAAATGCGAGTTCTGGGCTGAGGATGCCAGAGCAACAGGATGGAAGGAATGTGGGTCTCTGTTGATTGTTGTGCCTTCTACTGGCCCTGGATGGCTGACCTAGACTTTTATGTGAAGAGAAAGTAGCTTCATCTTCTTTAAACCACTCTTATTTTGATCTCCTTCTTATAGCAATCAAACATTCACCCTAATACATGAGGGGATGACTTAGATTCTAGGAAGAATAAAAGTAAATTTTTTTGTTCCCAATTAGCATTCTTCACAATAGCTTAGAATTTTTGAAGAAGAGACTGAAAGTTTAGATACTAAAAGTTTAAATAGTTTTATAGTTTGAAAATCTGTGCTGATAGAAACTGCTCATATTTATAATTCTAACATGTTTTTGCCCTGGTGCCCTTAATCTTTTATGGTTTGCTCTCAAAATTCTAAAGTACTTGCAAGTTGAGCGAAGGAACAATGCATCAAAAATATTGGTTGAAGCAATTTACTGACACCAGTTTTAATATCAATTGTATAGTGATACTGCCAATTGGCAGAAGAGCGAAATGAAATCCAGTGTAAACCTTGCCCTAAAACTAATTGTCTAAAATGTTGAAGTTCAGAGAATATGTGGGTAACCTGAGGCCTTAACCATACTTGGAAATTGGAAATAGCAGTTGTAATATGAGGGGGAAAAGTTTGTGTAATTTTCAGTCCGTGAGAAAGCAATTATTTTCTTTGGTCAGAAAAATTGCACAAGGTAATTTTTCATCCCTGTTTTCAAGCTAATAGCTTCCAGGTTGTTTCAATAAGCCACCTAACTTTCAAGATAGCAGGCATCAAAATAGTTTAATATTTTAATACTTAGTAAAGAGTCAAACGCTTGACAACTGTGGAACTCTGAGGAATGTATATCTGAAGTATTTTAAGAATAGGGGTGAGTTATGAACAATTCAACCGTGAGACAGCATATCTCAAAGCAAGTTTCAAGGATCACCAGAGTCAGACTCTCTAGGGCTGGGTTCTAAGAAGCTCAATATTTAAGGAGCTCCCCAGGAGATTTGGTCACACACAGAGGTCAAAGACCAGTGATCAGTTGTGTAAATGTACAAAAGCAAATATATGATACCAGTAATTACCATTTATCAAATATCTATTATGTGCCAGCTTTGCTCACGTGACTTCATTTAATTTTCCTAGTATCTCTAAAAGGCAGATGGCAATTCACTATTTTATAAATTTGGAAACTGAGAGGCAGAAACCTTGAGTACATGGCAGAGTCAAGGTTGGGGCCCACGTTGATTCTCATTAGGATATATTACATGGGCAATTAAGGTTGCTTATGTCTATCTTTAATAGTAGATATAGTGATCAGACACTTATAAAAGCTACTTAATCACTGAGTGCTCAAAATCCCTAATGCCTAGATATGTAGGTTTTTTCCCAGATAAAAAGTAGAAGACACGAAATCTTACAATGATCTTACAATTTAGATGGAGAATAAACAACATAGGATGGACCAGAAGAGGGACTCTCCTTCGTGCTGGGCTTGAGGCTATGGCCAGGATGTACCTCTGTGAAGAATAAATGGGAAGACATTCCAGGCAGTTAATATTTAAGACAATCACTTACATTTGGCAATCCTTCTTCAAGTCACTTATCTTTAAATCATGAACTCATTTGTCATCCTAACTTTGAGGCCCCAAATTTTAATTGTCATGTCATATACAGTGGTGCATATAAATCTGTGCATAAGAAATTCCACTATCCTATTTGCCTGACATTTCAGCAGATCTCAAAGGTAAGTGAGCAATCACCTATTCTGATTCCATGGTTCACAGATGAAGAAACCAAGGTTTAAAATGTAAAGTGATTATCCAAGGTTATTCAATTTGTTCCTCATCATTCAATGAAACAAAGTTAACTCTTGGCAGGGCTGGAATCTGTTTCCAACCTCTGCTCATTGCCCTTTAGTAAGAAAAACCATTCAGCATATGTGTTTTTAAATAAAACACATCCCTAAAGTCAAGGAACACTTGGTGGAAATGTGTTGTACTTTTATATCATGCCAGATTATATATTGCTTTTCTGCTTCTGGTTTGGAGCCTGGGATTTATAGACACAGCAAAGGAGGGAGCAGAGATGTCACATCACTGTTCACACAACACAATTCCAGAGCTTTTTTATCCTGAAGAACTCAATGTGCTTTGCAAACATGGTTTAATTAAGCTTCACGGCAGGGGCATCTAAGGTGGACGAAAGCAAGAAGGGTTGTAAAAAAAGAAGCATGCGAAGCTTGGAAAATGAAATAGATGTGAGGATGACCTTTCTGTGATCACTGTCACTTTGTTGATCTCAAAGGTGGGTTGGTCTCCTTCCAGGAGCTGCAAGTTGCATTAAAGGAGGTGACCTTTTCCTCAATGGAGACATAATATTTTTAAGTCAAAGATATATCCATCTTTACCTTCAATCATTTTTTCATCCTGTTAACTCAGAAAACAGCTACATAACAAGTGCATATATAAGGCACTTTGGTACCTACAGTGGATTAAATGAATAAATTTTTAAAAAATGAGTAAGTCATAGCCCTTAACAACAAGGAGCCTACAATCTAGCAGATAAATTAAGAGATGTATAAAAACCATTGTTCCTCAAAGCATAATGTAATAAATGCAATGTTAACTCTGTGAAAGAATATTCAAAGATTGATAACAGATGGAAAGTTTTAACCAAGGAGAGCTAATTTTTGGTCTACTGCTAATTAAATTCTTAAGGTTGAAATTTAGGGATGTGACTGTTACCTGTTTTGCCTGCCATTTTTACAAAGGAGTTGGGTAAAGATGTAGATGACCGGACAATCAGAACTGGGAGTCATACGACACTAGGAAGGATAGAAGGGAAGTTGAACCATGAATTTGAGATCCAAGGTGATATTAATAACGTGGAGGGATGGGCTGCATTAATAAGAAGACATGTAATGGAAATACACAAGTTCTGTATCTGAATGCAAAAATTCAGTGCTATAAGTTTATAAAGTTATGCTCACAAAGCTCATTTAGAAAAAATCTGCAACAACAATTAGGACTTACTGAATTTGTACCAGTGCCAGACACTTAACTGTATGCTTTATATATTATTCCACTTAATCCTCACAAGACTCCTATGCAGTGGGCACTATTATTATCCTCATTTTATAGGAATGGAAACCAAGTGTTGGATACGTTTTACCCAACTTGATTGCTGAGCCTATGATTTGAAGTATGATCTATTTTGTGGCAGATCAGGCTCCCCTTCCCCCATGCTTAATTTCTCAGTGATGATATGTAGGAGTGTTCTCTGAGCACTTAATTATAAAATAATAATAATAATTAATAATAATAATTAATAATAATAATTACAAGTAAGTTCTGAGTTTCTTATCAGAACTTTTTGGAGTAAAATGCTAATAAATTACACATAAGTAACTTTATGTCATCAATTTTTTAAAGTAAAAATGTTATACTTTACTAAAAACATCACTTATTTAGTGTGTTTCATGAGTTAGTTTTTCTAAATGGATCTGATGAGCAGAAAATTTCATGTCATTAACATTTTTAATGAAAACAGCCCTTGCTAGAGTAAGTTATGATTTTTGATAACTACTATTACTATTTTCTGCTAAGTGACCTTGACATTTTAATTAGCTTGCTTTGTATTTTTAGAACTTTTGCCTTTCTTTCCATTTGTTCTTCTCTCCGTGGGAGGATAAACCTTCTCACATAAGTCAACTAACATCAAAATATGTTTTTATGATTTCTATTGACAAATGAGATCTCTGCTTGGAGTTAACAATCATAGAACCAAAAACAGTGTAAAGTAGAATTTAAAATAATCTCCCTGTGATAACATAGTTTTATGCTTTACGTTAAGAAGTACAGTTGACCCTGAAACACATGCGTTTGGACCGTGCAGGTTCACTTACGTGCAGATTTTTTTCAATAGCAAATACTGTAGTACTACACAATGCTTGGTTGGCTGCATCCCTGAATGTGGAACGGTAGACATGGAGAACCAACTACACATTAGAGGTGGATTTTGGACGGCATTGAGGGTCCGTGCCACTAACCGCCTAACACCCACCCCCATGCATGGTTCAAGGGTCAGGTGTACGAAGCATTTTAAATGTTGAACTTAAGTTTCATGTGGAGATCTGTTTCTCCATTTGTAAGCCTTGCATTATGTTCCCACTGTTGAGCACATTTATGCAAATAACTGTTTAACATGACCTTGGAAGACAAGTTCAGAAAAATTGGTCTATTTTATGTGACAGCAGAACATAGACTTAAAAAAGATTTAGTCTCATAAAACAAAAACTACCAACTTTCAGTGCCCAACTAAAATAAAGTATAAAGATTGGGTCTTATAAATATAAGTGATATCAAATGTCCTATTTACAAAGCCACATAAGATGAGTTCATATTAATAGACACAAAGCTGAGCTCTCTAAATTTTGCTCCCAAATGTTGCAGACCCAGCGAAGCCTGAGAGCTCTCCACAGCTGCCCCTATCAGGAAAGACAAGGGGGTCTATGGGTGTTGAGATAAATTACTGTCTGCCTTTCATTTTCTTCCTTCTCATTCCAAGAAGAGGTGGTTTGAGCCCAGGATGAAAGCTTAAGCTGTTTAAAAATTACCCCCTCATGGCTTTGTTTCTGTAAAAGGGTTATATCAGAAGAAGCACAGAAGCCCTGAGAGAAAGAAGACATTGTTCCCCATGCTGGATGGAGGCTAGAGATCACGGGCCCTTAAGTAGTGGTGACCCGCTTCAGTCTACAGCCGCACCCCAGGGATGTGGCAAGGCTCAGAGGTGCCAAAAGAATGCCATGCCTGGGGGGCAGGGCCCCATTTATTCATTCCTGATTCACTCGGCAATAGCTACTAAAACTTTCTCTGTGCCAAACACTGGTATAGACTCTTGAGATACATCACCATACAAATGAAAAATTACTGCCCTTCAGGAACTTGTCAACTACCTGGAAAAGATAGATAATAAACAATGTTCACCATAAATAGATACGTTATAAAGGATGTTCAGGTGTAAGAATTGCAATAAGAAAAGGCAAGGTCAGAAGGACCAACAGGGGAGGCTGATGATTTTAAATAGAATCATCACAATAAGCCTGACTGAGCCCTCATGTCTTTTATTTTAGTAATGAGTGGAAGGAGGCAATGGCTTGGCTCTGGAGCTATCCGGAGAACGAGTGATCCGGGTAGAGCAGGCAGCTCGTTCAGAGGCCCCAAGGCAGGAATGGTTCCGACATTTCTGAGGAACAGAAGGAGGCCAGTGAATGTGAGTGAATGTGTGTTTGTGGGATGGGGCAGAGAGATGTGCCGGCCGTTAGTCATTGTAAGGATGTTGGCTTGTCATTCTGAATGAGGAGAGTTATTGAAGGATTTTTGACCCCAGCAGTAATACTATCTTTGTTTCCAAAGGATCATATGACTTTCTATGTTGTGAATAGGCTGTTTAGGGGTGGGTTGGAGGTGTGGGGGACACAAAGGTAAAAACCAAGAGACTGACTAGTTGGGAGACTAAATCAAGGAAGACATGCTGACGGCTTGAACCATGCTTGTAGCAGTGAAGGCAGAGAAAAATGTTTGGATTGTGGATCTGTGTTAAAGGCAGAATCCACAGGATTGCCTAATGCCTTGGATATGAGATGAGAGAGAAAAGCTACGATCAAGAACAGGGAGTCATCAGACAGGGAAAAACAAATACTACATGATATCACTTATATGTGGAATCTAAAACAAAGATCCAAAGGAACTTATTTTCAAAATGGAAACAGACTTACAGACATAGATAACAAATTTATGGTTACCACAGGGAAAATGGGTGGGGGAGGGATAAATTAAGAGTTTGGGATTGACAGATACAAACTACTACATAGAAAATAGATAAACAACAAGGACCTACTATATAACACAGGGAACTATATTCAATATCTTGTAATAACCTATAAATGAAAAAGAATCTGAAAAAGAATATCTATGTATAACTAAATCACCTTGCTGTACACCTGAAACTAACACAGCATTGTAAATCAACTAGACTTCAATTAAAAAACAACAACAACAAAAAGAATAAGGAATCAAAGAAATAAGTTGCAGGGGCCTCAGGTTAAAAAATAATAATAAATTCTAGTTTTGTGTGCAAGTAGCAGTGCCTGAAAGGAACACATGGTTTAGAAAATGAGGACATCACTGGTAATCACAATAGCCCAGAGAGGAAAAGTCTCTCCTCAGTTTTCTGGATACCAGGTTTTTACATGATCTGGGAGAGAGGAGGGGAGACCAGTCATTTAAGTTGCATTTCCCTGTAATCCATCGGATGCAATTGTTCAAATAATATATGCTTACACATGTCATAAGGGTGCAGCTTGTCCAGTTTCCCACAAGCTGGATACACCTGTGAAACAGGCAGTTCTTGGGGAGCATCATGTAATCCTCTCCCCGGTCACTGCTCTGGCCAGGTGTCACCACTAACCTGGCTTCTAAGGTCACAGGTTGATTTTTCCGTGTCTCTGTGTGGATGTACCTCCTTTTGCTTGACATGTTGCTTGTGGATCCATCCACATTGTTGCCTGTGGTTGTGGTTTGCTCATTCTCTGCTGCGTTTGAGGTTGGCGAGCTCTTTCTACGAAAGGCCAGACAGTAAATACTGTAGACTTTGGAGTCCACGCCTAGTCTCTGGTACACATCCTTCATTGTTGCCATTATTTATTTTTGTTGCTGTTGTTTTTACCACCCCTTTAAAAATATAAAATCTATTCTTAGTCCGAGGGCCAGTAATACAACAGGCACTGAGCTGGCCTCGGCCAGTAGGCTGTCGTCTGCCAGCCCCTATTGTGCAGAATTGCAGCGTGGGTGTGCTGTGTCACATTTATCCATCCTACTGTTGAAGAGCATTTGGATAGTTTCCGTCTGCGGCTGTTGGAAGCGTCTGGTGCATGTCTTCCTGGGCACACATACACACATTTTTATTCAGTGTATACCTGGCAGTGGAATTGCTAGGTGAGGTGTAACTCGTGTGTGTGTGTCTGTGTGTGTGTGTTCAACGTGAGTAGACATTGCCAACCAATTTTTCAAAGAGGTTATACCAATTTACTTGGTATTTTTCATGTTTTAAAATTTTTCACTATTCTGGTGGATGTGCAGTGGAATCTCACTGTGATTTAATGTATCTTTTCTTAATGATTTATCAAATTGAACACCTTTTTTTTTTTTGTAATGGCTTAAACAAATTCGTATTCCTTATATGCAAATTAAGCCTGACCATAATAGTATGGTAGCCTATGGGTAATTACTTAATTACCAGTTGATTAATATTCATTTATTAAACATTAGATCAGTTCACTAAAAGCGTTCATTGAACCATGCCGGTTTGAAGCTAACGAGTCTAGGAAACTTTAAGACAGAACTTTAACAACAGAGTAACAGAGGACAGCTACAGTAGTTTTTGTTTTCTGCAAGCCCTGCCCCTCCTGGCAGGCAGTGGGCACCTTGCATTTTTTCTGCGATAATCTGGAGCCTCCTGCAGCGAACACAGCAGCCTCCACCCTAATCAGGGGCAATCATAAGTGAGATGATTTTGCACCATTTGGCTATAATTAGACCAGCTTTCTTTTTAGTGATTCATTAACATGATACCTGGCTTTCGGAAGCAGCAAACTCAATCTAAATTCCTCCAGAAGGAGGGGCAGAGTGATAAGCTGGAATGAGAACTTGGTAACTCAAACAAGGAAAAAAGGAACAGAAAAGAATATGGCTTGGTTTCCCTTCATCCTCAAACTGCCAGCTGCAAAGCAGACAGAAACAATAGCCCGTATGCCTGCACTCTGAACAATAACCTTCATTACTCTGCTCCCAAAGGGAAGCTGGCTGACAATTAGACCCTGGCAGGCAGCAGTGCCGGGCTGTCGCACACAGTTGTTTTAACCCCGGTTTTTCCTTTCTATTTCAAGAACAGTGATGTTATATGTAGGAAATCCATATATCCTATTGTTCACCTGGCCATTGCCTCCTTTTATCTTTAGTGTGTGGGGCACATACATTTTTTAACTCTTAAGGGTACTAACTGCCACACAGGCGGTGTATGTAGCCGTTGTCATTTCAATATGGTAAACATAGTCATGGTAATAGCAAATGCATTTCTGATTACTTACTGAAATCAGTATTTAGGAAGCATAGAATAAGCCCTCAAGGGAAGGCATATTGTGGGTCCTTAAAGAACGATGGTAATTTCTACACAGACCCTGTGCTTAAGGGATTGAGAAGGTTTGGAGACCAGTGTCTGCGCTGAAACTCTCATGAAGTCAAGAAAGTTCTTCTGTAACAGGAATACATTTAGCTTGGGCATCTTGTTAAAATGCAGACTCTGACTCAGTAGTTCTTGAGAGAGGCCCAGGATTCTGTGCTGCTCACAAGCACCAGTGGGGGCAGTGCTGCCCACCTGGGGCGTCACACTCCAGGGAGGTGCTCTCCAGGGACAACATAATGTGACCCCATATGGAATTTTCCGGTAGCTGTGATAGAAAAGTAAAAGGGAACAGATGAGATTAATTTTAATATTATATTTAATTTGGACCCCATATATCCAAAGCATCATTTCAACATGCAAACAGAATAGATGTTAATGAGGTATTTTATATTATATATTTTTGTTGAATGAAAGATTCTTTCAATTCTATAGTGCTTTTCAATTTTTAACAGTTTCACACACATGATTTAGTATAATTCCATAATAACTTTTTTTCCCCCTACTTTTGATATTGCTTATATTTTATATTGCTTATATCAAAAGTCACTGAACTAGTGTATTTTGAGGAGGTTTTATTTTTTGTAACCAAAGGTTTATTTAGTCTCTGTGGGTAAAATATGTAACAGAACTAGAACTGCATTTCTGTTTTCCATTTATTCAGTCATTCTTATTTGCTTAACACACGACTGAATGCATACCACGTAGAGTAAATGACTTAGTCTCTACCACTCTGAGAAGTTTCTCTTCCCAAGCCTTTGAAGTTAGATATCATTTAAAGATCTTGTACTATGGTTCTCCTAATTCCCACCACCAAAATTTTTTAAAGTACATCGTTTTATGTTGTAGCAAGGTCTTTCCTTCCAACATTAGAAAGTTCAAACCCTATGTAATAAAACCACGTTAATTCCAACCTCACAAATTTAAAATGTGTATGAATTCAGACTTGGCCTTACTACTGTTTGCTCTGATGGTATGTATTAAGTACACACAAATTTAATTTACAGCTTCAAGCATACAATTTTAGTCTATGAAGCATTTTGGTCATACCAAAATTTATATAATGTACTCATTCATAAATAATCCTCTTCTCTGTATTAAACCCAGTCTGGAAGGACCTCTATTTTCTGGCATTCATTAACCATTAATTGTCCGCATATATAACTGTGGGCCAGGAAATGAAATTCAATTTAAGACCTGCTGTAGCAGTGATATTCTGTTCATTTAGGCTGGTCCTCTTTCTAGTTGTGTTATTAGAGAAGTTCAATCTCTTCTGAATTTTTTTTTCAATCCATACATCCTGGATTAGAAAGAAATCTAAACATTTTCTAAAGTGTGTTTGTCAATAAATTGAAATCTACATGCAATAAAGGTGTAGCGCATTTCATCTACTGTAAGGCTGGAGGTGGGGGCCTGAGGTTTCCTGACTTTCTTTTCTTATGGCTGCAGTGTTCTTCCCAAACAAACGCGCAACAACAAAATAAGAAACTAAATAATAAAGTTTGTGTCTTTAGGGCTTTGGTGTATGTGCTAACCAAGAAATTGTTCCTGCCCTGAAAAGCCATCCCTTAAAAACAAGGTCTTTTAAGTAGAGGGTAGCCAATAATCAACTTAACCAACTTCTTGCTTTTGCTCATAGATTATACAGATGCTTCTCTTCCAGTTTCTTTCTCTTGACGGAAAATATCTGAGTAGGCATTTCTACGTGCTCATTTATTCATGTGATCTATTTTTGACTGTGGGTGCTTTCAGCCAGCATGCTGGGTCAGTATTGTAATTGCTTTTCTGTTTATGGGAACAGTTCATGAGGTTTATAAAAATCACTTTTCATCAAGGGGTCTGTGGCTTGGTTGTCCTGGGAGACCTCCAGGGTTAGGTAGCATTCACAATATTTTATTGCTGCCTTTGCCTCTGCTGTGGTTTAATGGGCTACATTTTGGAAGTTCACTCTCCTCTCACCTAAGGTGTACCCTATTAAATTATCTCATTTTAATTACTTTGTTCCTATTTTCATCACATTGCCATAATTTCCCTTCATGACCAATTTGTTAGCTACTTTAATGTAAAAAGAGGGAGAGAGAAAGAGAGAGAGAGAGAGAGAGAGAGAGAGAGAGAGAGGGAGAGAGGGAGAAAGAGTATTCCCTGGTCTTTCAGTGCTGTTTCTGAGCATTGGAAGTAGAAGGGTCATGGCAAATTTGCTGATGAAGACCAGCTGAGGACAGGTTACTTGGCTGTAAATGTGGGAGTCTGCCGAACAAGGCAAAAAAAAAAAAAATCCATTAACTTTAATGTTTAAAAGAGGTAGAATGGTCTCATCATAAATTGAGAACGTTCTCAACGTAGGCAGAAGAGTGACAGCCAGAAAGTCTTCCAAGAGCTATTTCTATTTGTCCATGATATTTTCAGCCCAAAGGAGATTGTCACAAACCTTGTCACTCTCCTAATCTGTACCTAATAACTTTAATTTGGACATAACTATTTCTGACAAGTGGGAAAGTAGTTGAAGCTATTTTAATATGATAAATTCTCATCATTTCTCTCTATACACAGAAATACTTTGTCTGTTGTTACTTCCTTCTATTCTGCTAGTTTTTTTTTTTAATCTAGTGAATATTCTCATAATTCTGAAGGGGAATTCTTTTCTTCTAAACCGAAACAGATAAAATAAAGATGAGTGCATATCTTCCCTAGGCTATGATGTAAACACTATAAATGCATAAATGTAAAAAGTATTTCCAAAGATATGTACAGAGCAAATGTGGTGAATCTGACAGACATGGTTGGAATTTTGGTTCCACTGCTTGTCACCTGTGTGATGACTCGGACTTTTCCCTACTTCCCTGAGCCTCTGGGTTCTTACCTATGAAAGAGAGATAAACCATGCTGGATAAAACCGCCCTTCCCTGCTTGAAAATCTAAGTTCTGGAAACATCAAGTTGCTGGCTGTTCTCCACATGTTCTTGTTCTCTTCTGTGCCTTTAGGCCGTCCCCTCTGCCCAGAATTCCCTCCTCCACACTCCCCACCGCTTTGCCTGGCCTGGGTCTACACGGCGTGGGGCTCACCTGTCTCTTCCTGCGGGAAAGCCTCCCTGTGTGCAGGGGACCCTCTCCCCGGACTGTCTGGCCCTGCAGGTGGGAGTGCCTTCTCTGTATCCCCACACCTCCAGCACCACCGCCATCATGGTACCTGACACGGTGCATTTACAAATGTGTTTGGAGGGGAGGCTACAGCTCAAGTGGTGGAGCTCACGCTTAGCATGCACGAGGTCCTGGGTTCAATCCCCAGCACCTCCATTAAAAAAAAAAAAATTAAATAAATAAACCTAATTATCCCCACCCCCCAAAAAAACCTAAAAAATATATGTTTATGTTTGTACACCTTAACAGCATAAAAGCCACCAGAGGCTGAGACCACCTGTGCCTCACGCATCACTCTACCCCCTTAGTGTGGCACAGTGCCTGTCACAAAGACGGCACGCCATACTTGTTAGGACCATTCCTCTCCTCCCTGGGCTCCCGGATCTTCCTGGATTCATGGAAATGCTGTGTTCAAATTGTTCATTTATGGTTAAGAGGTCCTCGTGTGTGTTCCACAGTTTCTCAGGCACACCATAATCATAAAGCCACATATTCTATTTCTTTTTCGTCTGTCTTCTTATCTATACTGTGAGATCCTTGAAAGCCAGAGTTCCGTCTTTTTCATCCTGACATCCTCAAAACCTTATAGGAGACCTGGTGTAGCACGAGCACTCAGCAAATGCCCATGAATGAATGAATGATTATTTTGGTAATGAATAATTATTTTGAAATGAGTAATTATTTTGGTAATAATTATGACCAGTTCTCTAGTTAAGAGAAGTTAAATCATGTTCTGGTTTTTAAATATCCAGCAAGATAATTGGTAAAATACTAAATTGTCTATTTGTACATCACAGATGGAAATGTCTATGTATAAGTTGATTGGATTCAAAAAGAAGTTTTCTTCTGTGAAAACAAAGTATAGTTTTTTGATTGAATATTAAAAATATTTGTATCTCTCTCTCACCTATCCCTGTTTAAATGCTGTTGGGAGGCAGCATGTAAAGTTATGAAAGGAACTTCAGATGTGTTTGCAAAGATTAACTTCCAACCCAATGATCCATTGTGAGGTCTTACTGCTCAATATAATAGACTCTACCTTATTGGCTCATTTGTTAAGATGATAGCACTAAATTCGGCGTATTGGCATTTGTAGCCATGACTCAACCTGAGCCAGGGCTTTGGTGTGTTCTGCATTCCTCTTCCTCACCCTTACTTAACTCCCTAGCTTATTCTGTACGGCAGACAATTCGAACATTCTCCGTTTGTTTCAGATTCATAATCACAGTTCAGAGCACTCATGCTCGGCTGACATTGTTGCCTCCTGTGTCAGTGATACAATCAGCGACAGCTCATCTCTGCCACTTGTAAGGCTCTCTGACGTCCCATGTCGTCACTCCTGCTCACCCTCTCTTCTGTCTCCCTCCATCAAGCTGCCATTTGATCATTCTTCTTTAATGATTAACTTTTCTAGCAAACTTTCTGTTTCATCACTGTATGTAATTCTTTGACTCCTCCCTCTTTGAAAAGACCACCAGTGGCCACTTTATTGGAATAGGTGATGATCTCTTCCTATTTTACATTACAGCTCATCCTTTCCACTGCATCACCTTGGCTCAGAGGTCCTTAGCCTCCCCCCCCCCCAACCCCATGATGTCTGCTGCCCACCCCCTCCCCCTGCTCAGCCTATACCCAGTATAATGCTACCCAAATAAAAACGATGTTCTTCTGCAAATACAACCTCGATACTAACGTGTCTACTAGCTTTCCTTCTTATTAAGCACCTCTGTATGAAAATTCTGGAGGTATTAGTGCTGGAGTATTTGACGCTACTGATCATCCACTTCCTTGCCTCAGAAATGAGGCTCTCTGCTCTCTCTCCTCTTCCTTCAAAGTTGTTCTTGCTCTCTCTCCTTCTATAGTTCTTTTTGCTTCTCCTGATCCCCATATTCAGGGTTTCTTTAAGGGTCTGGTTGGGCCGTTTGCTCCCTTGGGATAATTTCAGTCATTCCTTTGGCTCTAATTATCACCTTTGTCTTAATCACTCCTATAATGTCAACTCCAAATCTGACCCCACTTTCTTTTAAATTAACCCATAAATACACAGACGAGATTATGTAAATACAGGGGTTCTCTAAATACCTTTGAAGATGATTTATGTACCAATGGTTTATTGACAAAAAGCAAATGTAACATATTTTAGTGTCCAGCAATGCTATACAGTAATTTAATCTAGTTCTTATTTTTATTCAAGAGCTGTTGAGTTTGCACGCAAGCATTTGCCAAATCTTTTGCAAATGTCTGGGATTTTTTTGTTTGTTTCAGAAATCCCTCACACAAAATAAAGAGATCCACTTAAACTGTGTGGGCTAAATATATAACTGGTGTTTGTTTTCATACAGGGCAGGGGAAATGTTCCCAATCTTGCATTGCTACCTACATTGTCTAGGCCTGAACAAAACAGAACTTTGAATCTCCTGAGGAAAGAAAGTATTCTTTTGATAGCTACCCCAAAGCTGTCCTTTATCTCTGAATTGGAAGCAAATTTCACCATGATAATCTTGCTTCGAGACTTCTGATTAATTGCCTTGTGGAAATTTAATTAGCTATATTTTATCCTTTATACAGAGAAGCAAACTCATTGTCCCTGTCTGGGTGAAGCGTGTGCATGGTGATAACATCAATGTCTACTCCCATGGCAACTGATTAAGTGCCATGTGCAAGCCCGATACGGAGACCTTTACGTGTGTTCTTATTTAATCCTCACAATAATCCAAAGCGGTAGCTCTATTCTTACCCCCATTTGACAGATAAGGAAACTGAGGTTCAGGGATCATCAGTAACTTGCGGAAAGCCATACAGCTAATAAGTGGCAAAGCCAGGATTTGAATTCATGTCTGTCTAATCCGCAAACCTACCTCCTTCTCTAGTACGGTGTAAGGAACGCAGAATTGTGTGTCTAAGTAAGCTCTCATCTCAGCACTGCCATTAGCCAGCTGTGTTACTCTGAGCAAATCACATAAACTCAATGGGCCTTGCCATCTACACAAACACACCCATAATTAAAGTTTGCACTGACGTCCCCTGTAGCTGCAAGCATTTTCAACTTTTTGTTTTCTCAATTTTAATTCTGCAGATCTTCATGGTAATAGACTAGAATTTCAAGCCAGTGTCAATAGCATAGATATTTTATAAAGAAAAGCTGATTATAACCTCAGAGTAAGAAACTGGGGTATTTATGTTGTCATTATGTTTCAGTCACTTGAGATACTGCTGTATCCCAGGGATTGTGAAAAGCATTCGGTCTACAATAGTGAGCAAAACAGGTAGGACGTTGAACACATATGCTTACCTTCTACTCTATCTGAAAACAACAAGTTAAAAGTCATGGGCCCATAGTTGCTGGTCCAGTAACATGCTAACCATTGCCTGTGACCACCTTCCTAGATTATATATACAAAGATTTCTCCCAAGCTTCAGTATTGGGTTTCTGGCCATCTCATCAGAAATAAGCAAGCAAAACCCAATACTGTGGCATTAGAATCATGTTTATGTCTTCCCAAAAGTATCATCAACATAATTTTTCTTATTTAACCAAGAAGAGTAATTTTCCTCCTCCTGGCCTTCCTGTCTCCATCTAATGATACCTTTGGTGTCCTTGGATAGCTTTATAATGATGCATTTCCTATATAAATGATTAAAAATTATTAAAAGCTTAAAAATGCATGTCACATAGTAAGTTCATTTCTACCAAGCAAATTTAAGCATTTTGACGAAAAGTAATTTTGCAACTGCAATGCATTTTCATTTCTCTTCCCTCAAAAAAAAATTGCTTATGCTAAAAAATTAGGTATAATGTGTATGAAAATCATCTACATTTTCTAGATACAACTTTTTTAGCCTTTCACTTTTATTACAGATAGAGGGAAGAAACATGAGATATTTGCTCTGTAAGGAAAGTAACATAAACTCCAAAACTTATCATTTTGTAAAATATAAAATTATTAAACTTATCATAGTCAAACAAACATGAAGTGAAATGTGAAATGGCTAAATACAGAACAGAACAGAATAAAATGCAGTGCCCTTTTGACCCTTTGGAAAGCTAAGAAATAGGAAAGCTAAATGATGGATAAACAGTTTCTAAGAGGGGAGTCCCACAGTCCCACAGTGGGTCTTATCGCTGGGGGGAAAAGGGGAAGAGAGATAAGGGGAAATCATTCCAAGTTCGTAAAGTTTTACTAACAATGTGTGGGCTGGCGTGAGAGATTAGGATGGAGAGGAGCCCCGGCCACAGAGCGTGTCAGCATCCACCTCCCCACTTTCTCAGGGGACTGCACTGAGCCCTCCGAGGTGTATGAAACTTTCCGCTGAGTGTAAGACAGCAGCCTGCCTGAGACAAGAGCAGAGCAGGATTGCTGAGAGAGGACCCCCCCCCCCCAGAAGGCATGCAGTCGGCGCTCCTCTAGGCAGGGACAAGGCCTGCTGAAGGCTGCCCTGGGGCAGGAGGTCGGCGTCTCCCCCGTGCTCTCTACCAAGCAACTTGCAGAGGGGTGCGGAAGGCAGGCAGCCGGGGAGAGGGACCTTTCAAGGTGCAGAAAGCTCTCCTGTGGGGGTGGCAGCTCCAACCTCAGTTCTCATTTCCCAGCCTGTAAGTTCAAAGCACCTTGTACCATATGTACATACCTGATTGATTGGTCAGCCAGGGCCTCTGTTAGAATTTACACAAAGAAATTGGTGTATTAGTCATCGGGGGCTGCCGTAACAAAATACTGCAGAATGACTGGTTTAAACAAGAGTCTTAGAGGCTGGAAGTTCACTATCAGGGTGCCATCAGGGTTGGCTTCTGGGGAGACCTCTTTTCCTGGCTTGCCGGCGGCCACCTTCTCTCTGTGTCCTTTACTCTGTGCACGTGGACAGAGAATCTCTGGGGTCTCTTCCTCTTAGAAGGACGCCTATCCTATCAGATTAGAGCCCCACCCTAATGACCCCATTTAACCGTATCTCCTTGAAGGTTCTATCTCCAAATACAGTCACACTGGGCATTAGGGCTTTAACATATGAACTGGAGGCAGGTGGACAAAATTCAGGCCATAACAGTTTCTTTCCTTCCCGGGAGTCCCCCCTTCACTGTGCCGTGGCTGCAGCCGCACTGGGCTCTATCCTCTGGTAACCCAGGCGGTAAAATAGCAATTTTCTATAGGAGCTTTGACTTCCGGTGGTCATGCCGCACTTCCAGGCAACAGCTCAGGGAACCGACTCCATACGACACCTTCACTCCTTCCAAAATCTTTCTTTTCTCACTCTCCAGAGCCTTTAGAAGGTGGTTGTAGTTGTTGTTTGTTATTCCATCCAGAGTTTATTGCCACTGATTAATATGTCATTTTGTTAATGCCATGCTTTCCCTATTCCTGTAGGTCAGAGGTTCTCCATCAGGGGTGCTTTTATCATCCAGGGCACATGTGGCAATGTCTGGGGTCATTTTGATTGTCATGACTTGGTGGGGACATGTTACTGGTGTCTGAATATCCTACAATGCACAGAGTAGCGTCCCACCCTCACCCCCTACAACTACTGCTGAAAGCAATCAAAAGAAGATCTAAATGAGTGGAGATTTATACTATGTTCGTGGCTTGGAAGATATAACATTGTTAAGTTGTCCATTCTCCCCAAATTGATGTATAGGTTCAACAAAATTCAAAATAGCAGCACGCTTTCTTGAAAAAAAGTGACAACCAATTTCAAAATTAACATGAACATGAAAAGATTGAGAAGAATCAAACAACGTTGTAAAATAAAAACAAAGGCAGAGGACTAACACTGTCTGATTTTATGTAGTGTAGTGTTGTCATAAAGATAGGCAAATGGATCCAGGAAACAGAATGGAGAGTCCAGAAATAAGCCTAGCCATGCAGTCAATTAATTTTGACAATGGAGACAAGAATTCAACAGAGAGAAAAAGGCATTCTTAACCTATAGCACTGGAACAATTGGATGTGGAAGAAAATGAATTGTCCCCTACCTCATTCCACACCCCAGGAATAATTCTCAGTGAATCATAGAAGTGATGGGAGCAGACATCCTTTTCTCATTTCTGATCTTGCATCCAGTCTCTCACCATTAAATATGATGCTAACGGTGGGGTTTTTGTTGAGCCACTTCACCAGGTTAAGAAGTTCCATTCTGTTCCTAGTTTGTGAGTGTTTTTATGATGAAGTCATGCTGAATTTTGTCAAATGCTCTTTCCAAGTTTATTGAGATGGTCACGTGACTTTGCTCTTTATTCTACTGATTTGGTTAATATAGCATTAACTGGTATTTGGATGATAAACTAATCTCGCATTACTGGAATAAATCCCACTTGGTCACGCTGACCTATCCTTTTATATGTCCGTTATATTTTGTTGATAATTTTGGCGCTTATTTTCATAAGATATATTATTTCTTGTGATGAGTTCTGGCCTCACAGAATGAGTTGGAAATTGTTCTTTTTTTTTTTTTTTCAGAGTGTATAAAAAATTGGTACCAATTTTTTAAAATTTTGTATAAGTTAAATTTACCCATGTATCCATGTGGACCTGGACTTTTCTTTGTGGATGATTTTTATTTCCTTATTCAGTCATTATACTTGTTATAGGTCTATTCAGATCTTCTACTTTTGCTTCAGTCAGTTTTGGCATTTTGTGTCTTTCTAGGAATTTGTCCATTTCATCAAAGTTTTCTAGCATATGGGAATTTGGGTGCTTTTTGATTGACCATGATAAAAAAACCTTGCTCCTTGAAAATAAATGTTTGTATATGTGAAAAATCGAAACAAAATATTTCTTTAAGTTGGGTTTGACATTAACTTGTGTACAGTAAGAGTACTGGAGAGACAGCAACATGCTTGCCCCTGCTGTGAATCCACTATCGGCTGTCACTTACAGTTCCCCAGTCACTATCTGATCAAGTCATTGCTTGGATTTTATGTCCAGAAGTGAGGTGGACAGAATTTATTTACTGTAAGACTCCTGGCTACACGATGGTTAAATAGTATGAATGTACATGGCTGTTTATTAAATATGATTTGACTGTGGTTTGTACCATGTTAGCGTTGAGACATTCTGGGACTTCAGTTCCCATGTATCCCATTATTTCTGTTCTTAGGTTTTTAATGAACAAGCATTTCATCAAGTAGATCTCATTAGCAGAGACATAGCAGGGTTGGTCAGTTTGTACTATATTTCATTCCACGGACGAGCAGTAAGATGGCATTCTGCAGAGATTGGCAAGGCTATAGTCTTCTGCCATTGAGCTATATAGAAGATAAGATAATGCACACATAATAAATTAGCAATTTGAAACATTTCTTTCTTGATTTTATATATCCAATAATATATAAAACGTTGTTCCAGGAGAAATACTTCTATTAAGGAAGACTCAAATAATTTCTTCCAATTGTCTCTTCCATGTGTATCTGACATTAGAACAAAAAATACTTATTTATTAGGATTTCACACTAAAATTCCATGCATTCTGTTTTGTTTGTAGGTAGCAGAGTGACTACAAATTCTTTGTGCTTAAATACTCTGTGACCCCATTAGTGAGAGAGCACAGTATAAAAATATTCAATGTGTCATAAACACAGTCATTATTTCTAGCACATACCGAAATTACCAGTATCAGCAAGGATACTGAAACCTTCAAATTAAAGTCACAAGATAAAACTCAGTAAATAACCATTCTTTCACAATACATGTGAAGCTATAAATCTAGCGAATGTGAAATCAGAACTATACCTCCTGTGACGTTTAATATAACATGTCTTGAGAATTTCCTCTCAGGTGGACACATGACTTAACAACATTTTCATTAGAACAACATTACAATTAGAAATATTTGAAAACTCCAGCTCGTGGAGTAGAATATTTCTGATATTGTGAATTGATTTTGACATTATTAGTGGATATATTCATCTAAAGGTAAATGCTTCTTTCAGAGATGAAAGGTAATTTTTTAAAGCTTCATTAGTCCTCTCAGACACACAAAATTGACCAAATTGGATGCCTTTGAAAGTTCATAATTGTATGACTTGGGTTATCAATTATTTCTCCTTGTAGGAGAAAACCTTGTATTAATTATTGCTTTGTAGACTACGTTTCATTTTCCCAGCTGTTAGACTGGCTTGTATTTTCATCACAATTAAACTGATACTTGTGATGTCCTTTGCTAGCAATTTATCTCAGGAAAATTCTATTGTGTGTTTAGAATGTTTGGGGGAGTTTTCAATAACCAATAATTAATGATCCCAATCGTGGCTGAATTGCTTATGTTCATCTGATTATAATTTCCTCATTCATTTCTTTCTTCATTCACTAATTCACTTACAATAGTATTACCTACCTCTTGAGTTTCTTATACTACATGTATATGGGTAGTACTGGGGCATAATTAGAGCTCAGTAAATGTTAGTTATTATTTTTCGTAATAATTAAATTATTAGTTCAGTCAATAATTAGAACACATTATGGGTAGCTGGATGCTATGAAAAAATCATGAGTAAAACAGATTTGTCTCCACACCCATGAAACTTCCAGTCCATGGATGAACCAATTAAACATAGATGTATTCTGAATGAGTGGCTTTCCTGTTAATCATGCTATCAAAACAAAATAATCATGCTATCAAAACAAAATCAAAATACTAAGTTGTTTTTAAAATACCTCTTGTTAGTAACCATATCTTCCTTTCTTAAAAACTAAGGATTCTGTGATTTAGCAAAAGTTTTAGAGCAGTTTTCAATCTCCATAGGCGTCCTAACAGAAAGAGCCCTGTAGTGGGAGTGAGCAAGTTAGTTGCAGGCGGTCTCTAGCTGTTTGCATGACCTCAGGTAGGTCATTTCAACTCAGTGGGTCATGCAGAATGGAAGGCAAATATCTGGGAAGTGAGGCCCAGAGATCTGCAGTTTTAAAAAGCTCCCAGGTTGCTTCTGAAACACAGACTGACAGCTAAGAAGATTTCGTGCAACCCTCCCAATTCTCCTGCACTCTGACAATGACTTCAAAAGTAGGAGAATAAATGAATGATGTGGTTCCTCTTTTCTGCCAGAATGCAGGCATGTGAAAGACACACTTAGAAGGTTTCTATTATTAAGATGATTTTCCCTAATGCATTTTATCAAGTCAACATTCTTGGGATTCATAAAGGCCTCTATTAAAATCTAATCCATTCTGAGGCAATTGGACATATCAATCCTACTATAGCTTAGTATGGCTGACTTCACACCCTCGTCCTTTTAATATCAAGCCAAAATGAGTAGGGGGGCTTTGGCTGTGGGAGGAGTGTGAGGTAATTTGGAACTACAGGTGCCGCTGAGGTTTTGCAGGGGGACTGTGAGAGCCAAGGGGCAGAGCCAGGGATGTAGGCACTTGGTAGGTAGAGGAGAAATTTCAGCATTTGGGGAAGTGATGCCAAGTAGAAGATGACGATGCAGAATTCACTCCTCCACTCATCTGTCCCACAGATGTTCTCCGAATTCTACTCTAAGCCAAGCTTTTATGCTAGCCACCAAGATTACGCATCTAATCGTGATTAGAGTTTATTGACCAACAGTGGTTGTCCACTTAATAATCTTGCTGGGGTCATGAGAGTTAATAACTGTTTGGTGCCATTAATAACTGTCTTCTCTCTGCAATTTGATTTGTGGGTCTGACTAATTTATTCCAGCATTTGGTTCCAGTATACTACTTCAGGACATTTACCAAATCACATAAATCTCCATGATTGAGTATTTACTTTATTTTTCCCTTTGTATCAACTTAATGTTTACACCTAAAGACATTCATTTAAAAGGTAAAATTAAAATCAGTATCATAAGTGGAAAGTTAATACCATTTGCCGTAAATGTATGGTAACCATAAAAATAAATGCAATGAAAACAAAACAATGCTGTTAAAACCTACTTAGTCGCAGTTCCCTGATCAAGGCTCAAGGATGGCTTTCATATTGCCATTATGGGGTCTTAGCAATCGTTAGAAAGATGTTAAAGATGTACTTTCAACAAACTGTTGCTTTCTTCTTCTTAACCCAAAGCATCCAAAGGAAATGTTATCAATTTATGAATGTTAATCCAATCATATATTGTGTACAGTATGGAAATTATTGGGCTTAACAAATGCAGATCTTTCTAGATGTCTAGATGGAGTGAATATTGACAGTAAAAATGCATTCACATATGTAGAAAATCCCAAAGAATGAACAAAAAAATCCAACTTGGAACTAATAAGTGATTATAGGAAAAGTTGCAGGATAAAAAATTAACATACTAAAGTCAATTGTTTCCTATGTGAACAACTGGAATTTGAAATTTAAAATACTATTTACATTAGTATACCCCAAAAGACTGACTTGTGTGTCAGTTGTGGGATCCTAGAACTAAGTTTTCCGAAGAAAGAACATCTGGAGTGTTTAAATTCCCATCCCTGTCTACAAAAGCTTTTTCAACCCAGTATGTAGGTGAGCTTGTAGACTCAGACCACTAACAACCTAAAATGCCTGGCCCATCAACTGGAGCTTTCTACTCCATTCTTATAAAAGTAAGGACTCTCCAAGTTCTGGGCTGCATTTAATTTGTATCCCTGCACCAGTATTTTTCAGAAAGAATGAGGTAGAGAGTCCAGGATTATGGGATGGAAGAAGTCCCCTGGGTAATACAGAATATCTTTGATCCAGAATAGGTGGTGGTTTTCAGGGGGACACTCCATTGATGGGTAAATCTTTGGCAGTTACGTGGTTGGAAGTTGGGAAGCTACTCATTTGTGCATTTGGTAAGCTTTCATTTTTCTTTTAATAAGAGGCTCTAATTTATGCGAGTATTCTTAAAATATGAGAATTATGATCATGGCCCATATTTAATGGATGCTTCTCATGGGCCAGAAATTAAACTAAAGACTTGGTATGGATTGTCTAGTTAAGCCTCACAACAACCCTAAAAGATAAGCACTATTACTATCTCCATTTTACAATAAGGAATTTTAAACTTACATAGCTTAAGAAACTTGTCCAGAACCACAGATTTAATAAATGGTTATGCCTGGATTTAAAATGATACAGTCTAATAGTAGAGCTGAAAAATCTAAATGTGTTATACGCTGCTTCTTAAGGAAGTGGTTCAAATAAGCAGGAAAAAAAGTTTGAAAAATCAGCCTTGTGTCCATAAACACATAACGTGACAAGAAAACATAAAACAGTTTTGGGCTCTGGGTAATTCAGATTGTGAAACACTACGCTTATCAGGAGAATTCAGATAAGTATCCAGAAGTCAAAAAGAGAGGTTTTTTGGCCTGAAAAATATGCATAGTCACCTCAGTTTTAATTCCAAGAGCTGAAAGAGAAAGCGAAATTTTTTCTTCCAGATTGACATCTGCATAGTAATTGTTTCCCAGGTCACATCTGCAGGAGCTTTCACTTTTACTAAGTGAACCTTGGCTGAAATAATACTTTGTTTCCTACTTGATTCTTTCTAATGAGCCTGGGCTGAATCCTGGAAAGATTGCTGTGAAGGGAAGAGCACTAATCAGGGGACAGAGTAAAGGATTTATCTGGGCATTAGCCTCTTAGATCTTTTGATCTGGGGAGCCCTCTGATCAATGCAGCGTGCTGGGGCGGGGGCTGGGCATTGAGCTACTCTGCTAACTGCCCCTCAAGGGAAACAGTGGGCTGAAGCTGGAGGAGAGGAAGAGAGAAGGAGAGAGGGATCCAGCAGGGAACCTGCCCGGAAGTGTTCACACCGTGGGCTGCAGGGCCTGACCCAAAGGCAGTGAGCGAAGCACATCACAAAAGCAACCCTGTAAGCTTCTAGAACTGTGTTCTAAGCATCTGTGATCTGTCCCCTGAACATTTGTCTCTCACTATAGGAAGGAGGATGAAACAGCTGCACACGTTGTCTCAGTGCTGTAAACCTGTCATCAGCCTTGCATTGTTTACATATGGCTACAAGGTCTTTAAGCCCAGGATCCCTCAGCTATACAGCAGGGACAGATATTTACATGACAGCTGTGTCAATTGGAAGCAGCCCGGTGCGCTTGTTTGCTTCACTAAAGCGCCAGTCACTACCACCCACCCTCCCCCACTGCCCCAAAGACACAAATCTAATTCTTCCTCTTTTTAAAATGAGCTTCATGTTAATAATAGAACGGCAGTGCAGATGCTCGAAATGGAAATAGCTGGCATTTCCCTAACAAGATCATAATTCTGCTAGAAATAATGGATTTCAAGTGAAATAGCTCGAGTCCAAGAAGAGTGGTTATAATTCATGACCAGACGCCCAAATGAAATCAAAATCTGGGAAACATGCAAAGTGCTAATTTTCTACATCAGTGGAATTTATCAAGTTCCTACTGATTAATTTGAACAGGGGTTTGGTTGTTCAATTGATAGAGCTTTGTTTGCCTTGCAAAGACATCTGAATGACATTGATTCAAATATTATTGCTACTTCCTGGTTTTGCAAAAAGCTTTTAAAAACTGTAAACCAAAACCCTCTGAATCCCAAGTGGCTGATATTAAATGTTTTTACTTTTATTTTTATTATTTGAGAGTGAGACTCCTATTGACTTCACCAATGAGGTAAATAGCGATACATCTTTGGCGGATAATTACTATGCAGTTCTCATGGAAGTGGAGTTTAATTCATTACTGTTGCTCTTATTTATTATTAGTTTTTCCAAAGAAAATACTTATTGTATAATAATGACTATTTATAATTAGCCTGGTTGAAAAATAAACCACTCCTAAAATGCTTACAAATAGTTCAGCATCAAAAATACTTTCTAAAATCTCTTTTCCACTGTCTTACAATGTAGAATAGAAAAATATTGTCTGGCTGTGGTAGGTTGAATAACAACCCCTCTGCATCACACCATGATGTCCATGTCCTAATCCCAGAACCTGTGAATGATACTTTATATAGCAGAAAGGACGAGTTGTTTATGCTAAACCTCATGTCACCCAACCAAGACTTAATTACAGTCTCAGCTCTCCTAGGAATGGAGTCTTAAGCCAGCCAATCAGGAATCACCAGATCATCATTAGTTAGGTAACCTGTCTGATAGACCCGTAAATAAAAGTAAACTTACGATAATCAACCTACTTTTTATGCCAAGTGTCACCTTGTTCCTGCTTCCTTCTGCCTGTAAAATCTTTCATTTTGTACAGCTCCTCGGAGCTTCTATCTGCTAGATTGGATGCTGCCAGATTCATAAGTCCTTGAATAAAGCCAATAAAATCTTTAAAATTTACTAAGTTGAATTTTTTTTTTAGCACTCCAGAGCCTCTTGAGGAAGCACGGACCCGCCTACACCTTGTCTTCAGTCCAGTGAAACCCATTTCAGTTTCGGAGCTGTAAGATAATAAATTTGTGTTTCTTTAAGCAACAGAGTTTAGGGTCACTTGTTTTAGCAGCAGTTGGTAGCTAATACACTAGCATAAACCTGAATTCTCAGAGTAATTAATGCCCTTAAATAAGTAGGGGAAATGAGTGTTTCATTTGAACTGTAAAATATTGACTAAGATTTAGTAAATTCAGTTTGCTTGAGATCTAAGATTTCTAGTCATCTTAGAGTGAAACACATTCTCCCACTGTGGAGCCCTGTTAGGTGACTTCGGATTCTGTTAATTTAAACATGGTACATCCTAGAAGCAGTGTGCCTTTGAGATATCCAAATGGTGCTAAAAGGACCAAGATAATGAATGAGCTGTTCTACTCTTTAGGAAATGATGAAAGGTGATGTACAATTCATATTCTTATCATCACCCATCATTCATCAAGTTAAGAGCTTCAAATTGCTAATTGAGGTTGGTGTTCTCTAAGTCTTTAAAAAAAAAACACAGTATATCAATACAATAAATACCCATTTGTTCTTTTGTGAAAACTGAGGGGAGGTTTCCCCCAAAGCCTAGAGCATGAGTTTTGAAGTCAGTGAACACTCAGGTTCAGATCTCAGCCCTAAATATGTGACCTTGGTGTGGTAACCCCATCTCTCTGAGCCTTGGTTTTATCCTCTGTAAATTGGAAAGGAAGCCTCCCTGTTGGTTTATTGTAGAAATTAAATGAGACAAAGATCAAAGATTGTAAGTAACATGGCATCATCTTTAACATTGGAAACCTTCCATACCCCTCATGTCAGAAAGTTCTGTCAATCCATGAAGGTTCAGGACTTAATTTGAAGCCCAAACCTGACACTAAAGTTTCTAGAAGAAGAAAACTGATCTGGCTGGGAAAATGTTCCCTTATCTGCTGCTAGAGCGAAAAAATGTGGTGCCCAAACATAGAATCAATTAAGGTCACAGAAGCTGCCTTTTTTCTCCTGGTGGCATCCACTCTCTGTTTTTCTCCTTCTCCTTCTCTTTCATGACCTAAGGTAGTTATTACTGTGGAAGAATCATTCTTCTTCAGAAAGGCATGGTTTAAAATGATGGCAGCTTTGGGAAACTTACAAAATATTGAGATCTTGGGTGAAAGAAAATCTCTAAGCATCACCATTCTCCCCAGAAGGTGGGTTAGAAACCACAGATCATCATATCTGATTATTTTTTCCTTAGCTAAGTCACATATACCTCTAATTTAGAAAACAATTAGGTAATCATTCACTAATAAGTTTTTTTTTTCCTAATCACCTATAACTGGGAACCAAAAGAGACTTGAGTGTAAAATTTTTGTTATCTACTAATTAATTTACATTCAGTTTTCATTGAGCTTGTTTTCAGAACGGGTTGGGACCAGCCGTTGCAAAAGAAACAATGAACCAGAGATTAAGAATCCCTAAATTTAATCTCACTTCTGCTATTTTATATATACAGAAACTCTCTCCATTAATCTCTATAAAGGTCTAATTTATTCATTCATAAAATTAAGTTAAAATTACCTCGGTTTCAAGATTGAGTGTGCAAAGCTGTCTAGCATACAATATATGCACTTTTTGGAGTATTTTCTCTACTTTTGCGTGTAGAATGAAGAGTTCAGACTTTAGTTCACAAACTCAGGTATGTAAGAAACACAGTGTAGATTTATTCACTGTTCAAATACTCAGTGTTGAATTCAAGAACATTGAGTTCCTGTTCCCTCCAAGTAGTAGAAATTGCTATCTGGGTTTATACTTCAGGACTGGTCCTTCTGATGCAATGGAAGCTGTTCTCCTGGGAACTAAACTGCCTGGGTTTCAACCCTGGCTCCACCAATTATTTCTAAGAACTTGGGCAAGTTATTTCACCTTTTTGTAAAGTGGGTATAATAGCAATAAATCCATTTAGAGTTTTGTGGAGATCAAGTGAATTAAAACATGAAACACACATGATGGGACTAATACAGAATAAGCCCTTTAATAATGCTAGCTGTTTTTTTAAAAAATTATTGTTTTTATTATTACTGCGAAGTTGACTGAAAGTTGCAAAGTTGGGATGGTGAGGGCGTGTGCTGGTCTGAATCTCAGATTTTGATTTGCCACATGGGCCTGAATTTTTTGGTGAATTTCATTATTTCCTGTATCGCCAGGACCTCCTTGCGTCTGGGATCTGGGTACTCTCTCTGCCCCGGCTCCCAGGCACACCCACATTTTAGTCCAGAAGGCACACTGAGACTGCCTGGGACCTCACGAGCCTGGACAAGACAGCCAGCTCTCCTCTACCCAGATTCTGCTGATGATCTCAATCTCTCCAGGTCAGCTCAGAGCCAAACGTCTGAAGGCATTTTCACATGTGATCTTTGAAGCGTTATTATTTATTCATTTAGACTTTCAATCAATCTAAAATTGATTTCTGAGTGTGCTATGAGATAGAAAGTAGAAATTAATTTTAAAAAATATATGGATATTGAACTGAATTGGTACCATTTAGGAAATAGACCATCTTTTCCCCATTGTACTGCAATGTAACTATTGTAATAAATCAAGTAACCCTAATCATGTGGGCTTTCTAGTGTATTTCTAGCCTATTGGTCTATTTGTCTCTCCTTGCACTAATACCGCACTGTTTTAATTGTTATGGTTGTGTAGAAAATATGATACTTGGTAGTTTAAGTAATTCCTCTAGATTTGTTCTTTTTCATTATTGCCTGGACCATTCTTAGGCCTTTGGATTTCCTTGTAGATTTTAAAATCAGCTTGTCAATTTGTGCACACGCATACCACAAAACTTCTGGGAATTTGATCATATTTGTTACCTTCATAAATCAACCTGGGATATATCTTTGCAATAATGAATCTAATTCATGAACATGGTATGTCTCATCATTTACTTGGGTCTCTAAGATCTCTCTATAACTTCTGTTGAATTATTGTGTTTTCATTTGATTTATTCCTATATATTTGAAGTTTTGGGTGCTGTGTAAAAATGTGAAAACTTCATTTTCTATCAGTTCATTGCCAATATGTAAAAATACAGTTGAACTTTCTATAGTATCCATATCTAGTGGCCTTGCTAAATTGACATTAATTCTAATAGTTGTAGACTATTTGCATTTTCTAGGTCCACAGTCTGGTCATTTGCAGTTAATGAGCATTCTGTTCTCCTTTTCAATCATTATGCCTTTTATTCTAATTTCTTGCTTTATTGCACTGATTAGTATCTCTAGCAAAATGTTAAGTAGAAGATACATTTTCACATCATCTTTCAGTTCACTAATCTTGTCTCTTGCTATATTTGCCGTCATTAACTCATCTAATAAATTTTAGATATTGTTTATTTCAGGCCTGGAATTTCTACTTGATTGTTTTTAAGATTCCAATTTGATAAAGTTATCTTTTTATCAATTTTCCCATTTTTTCCTCTATTTCCTGGAACATAATAATTATAGTTATTTTTAAATCTTTGTCTACTATCTTTAATATCTGGATATTTGTGAGGTTTTTTTCTTTGTCTTGGTTAAATGGTCCTGTCTCTTTGCATTTCTAGGAATTTTTTTAATATGGAATGATAGACATTTTGTATAAAATAACTACAGAGGCTACAAATGATTTTACCTTTTTCCGAAGAGGAATAACATTTTCCCCTTCTCAGCAGGTGGGGTTAGGGAGCTACTCACCTTCATCCAATCAGGGAACAGTTAAGTTGGTCTGTTGTTTGGTAAGAATGCATTTACCTCTTGTTCACCCCTGTTCCTAGATCATAGCTCTCCAGGGCTTTCAAATAAGAGCCCAGTGCATTTATTGAGGTCCTTCCCTCTGACGGGTTATGAACTCTAATCTTTGTTTTCTCAATATCACCAAAGTAAGAAAATTTCCTTCTGCTTCTCAGAGGTCTGTGGCTTAGCTTTTTATTCTACCACTCTGTGTACCTTCAGAATTCCCTCAAATGATGTAAGGGGGAAACCTGCCAGAATTTGGAGGCCACTCAACTCTCCAATTTTATCACCGCAGCCCCATAAGCCCTTCACAGGTCCTCATGGTTTCTCTCTCCCCAACAATTGCTCTGTCCCCGGACAGATCTGAGATACCCTGTCTCTGTCCCACACTCAGAAACGGCACGTGCCCCCAGGGCAAAGCTCACTTCTCATGGCGGTTCTCTTTTCTAAGGAATCTTAACTCCCTCATTCTCTGACACCTTTCAAAAGATGAGTTTTGTGTTTTATACAGCTTCTTTTAGTTGCTCTCAGTGTGTGCATTGGCCTGCCACAAACCAATCTATATAACCAGGAAGTAGAAACTTCTAAAGATTTTGAGAACTGCTCCTTAGATCTACTTGAGAATAGTTCTTAAAGGGGGAAAAAAAAAAGAGGCTTCAGGCAAGATATATCCTGTGGAAGAGTGATAAAAGTGAACTAACCTCAAACTCCAAGCATAAAGAGGACTATCTAGCATGGAGGCTGGCCACTGTGAATATCACTGTGGATATGGATCCAGCTGATTTTTATGTGAAGTTTCGTTTTTTAGAGACGTACTTCAATGACTATATAGAAAGTTTCTATGGGGATTGGACTAAAATCTGCTTTGTTTCTCCCTTCTCTACTTGTGTCTTAAGGAAATATGGTCCTCCACGTGTGTTCCAGTGGAATTAAAAATGGCTACTACCACAATTTCATCCAGGGCACAGCCCTCAACTTTATAGAATTTACTAATTAAAATTATCTAATGCTTTTGACCCCGCACACACTCTTTTTCTAGATGTCATTCATTATTACACATTTTACCCCATTTTATCATCTCCCTCCAATTCTTCTCTGAACCACAAGTAATATGAGAAACTTACTATGCCATCTTTCCCAACCACAGTCAATTGAGATCATCTGTTTTTATGCATCAGCCTTTTCTTAACTTTGGCAAACTTTTTATTATTTTTTTTTGTGTATTCTACATCCCACCTTTGAGTTATCAAATTCTGACTGGCAGGGACATTGCATGATGCTGACTGTACACATAGGCTGGCTGTCCACAGCAATTCCCGTATAATTCTTTCCCATAGCATTTTATCTTGGCATAGTGCTAGCAAGGAAAAAGTAGATTTATAATGTCTATTAATGTCATTCGAGGAGAGAAGCCAGTGTCCATGCAAATGAGGGATTAATGCTGATCCTTAAATGAAGTGTTGGTGCAGCCAAATGCTGTGACAGCATTGCCCTGCAGCCTATTTAAAAAGCATGTCTACCATGATATGATGAATTCCCCCATATTAAGCTCTGCCACTTCGCTAAAGCAGGAAAAGCCATTCATCCAAAAAGATACAGCTATTTGGGAATCTGAAAACATTTCGTTTGACTTTTAAGAGAAAAAAAATCTACCCAATTTTTCATGCATCTTAAAAGCAGGAGTTTGATCTCTATCATTGTCAGTGAGCTAAGTCAGTGTTTAGCTTCCGTGTCTAGGTGACTTTGGCAATGACCAGAGGCACTGTTAACTGTGTATCTTTCGTGTTCCAGACTGGGCTGTAAAGACTTGACCATCAGACTAGACCCTAGACACGTATGAAAACACACTGTAGCACAGAGGAAATTTGCTCTTGGAATAAGTAGGGGTAAGTCTCTCTGTCTAGAACATTGTTTAGGGAGTATTGGATTTATATAAACAAATAGGTCAATATTATTGGCCTTATCAAAGTAGCAAGCCTCATTTTGCATTTATTCTTGTGATAGATTGTGGTAATTTAGAAGCAAAAAAATTAGACTGTTTACTTCAGAGTGTCAAATGTAATTACCACTTAGTGATTTTTCACTTTTAAGGGTCATAGAGAATCCGTAGGACCTGGAATAATTTGTTCTCATCACTGTTGGCATGTAGCTTTGAGACTCTGCCGTGCTTTTATGACCAAATAAAAGGTAACAAATGTATCTCTTCTTCCCAGCTTCCCACCCTTTGCCTCCTCCCTCCAGGCTTGCCAAAGATCCCCTTCACAGTCTTTTCAGGTAATCCCAGGCGAATAGAGATCTAAGACCTTGTCTCAATGGAGCCTCTAATTATGATGATGTTTTTGTAGATCACAAGCTATTTCCACAAGACAAATAAGAACTACAAAGACTTTTCTAAATGACCTCTATCTCGTCCACATCTTTGAATTTATGTGTTTTACTTCCAATCTGTAAAACAGTTATCTGCTCAATGTTTGAATATGAATTAATTCAACCAGAGACCCATACTCTCTCTTGGAAGACATTGCAGCTTAATGAGTAAATATGCATTAGTATGTCTTAAAAATGCACGCTATTGACCTGAAAGACAATAGGGGACTATAATGAGTGATTATGTAAATCCTCAGTTGCAGGTTGTCCCTGTATTCCATAATGTCATTAATTTACGTTAACGTCAGGCACTTACTAATTAGCTGTTCCTTGACACATACTCTAATGTAGGCTCTTTGTGAGTCACTGAAGTCCTTTGTGTGGGGACCTCCGTGAAGACCTTCTAGTTTGTGTATAATTGACAAACCGGACAACAGCTTTTATTATTGATCATAAAACTGCAGCCAGTTCACTCGGGTACTGGATTTATGTTTTGAAACCTTTCCTTGTAACATTTCTGTGGAGAAAAAGTTTCAGTGCAGGTACATTTTATTTATTAGGTGATCTAAAATATGCCCTCTTCTGCAAGGCCAAGTTCAGATGAGTTTTTCTAACCAAATACACGATTGCATTTGGAAATTTTATAATCACAGACTCCCCTCAGAAGCATTCACTATTTATGAATTCTCTGAAAAAGTCTAACATTTTAGTGTAATTTTCTAAACTACTACTTAAAAGTACAGATATTCGTGTGTTTGATACATCATCTAATTGATTTCAGACCCCTGGGTATCCAAAAGCTGACGACATCTACCTCCTAGAAAAAAGCCCACATCATTTAGACTCAAGATACCAACCAAGGGTACTCAAGGTCTCAGATTGCCTCCGTTTTGTGTTTTCTCATTTAAATTAACTACTGCACTAGTAATCACTGTCCATTCATTTATTCATCAGAAATATTAAGTACTAACTAACTCAACACCCACTACTACCTAGATTGCAATAAACAAAAGGGATTTTAAAAAAACCCAAAACATTCTGCCTACATGCAGCTTACTTCCTAAGTGGGGAAGGATATAGGCAATAAGCATGAAAATCACAAAGAACTTTAGAAGATGATCAAGGAGGAAGCGGTATACAGGAGGAGTACAGGAGGTGACATAAAGGCAAGGAGCAGGGTAAGGTGAAGTAGAAATTAAAATAAGGTGATGAGAGAAGGCATCCTTGAAAATGGAGGTACTGAACAAAGGTCTGAGTAAAAGGAGGGAAGAAATTAGGCAGATATCTTGAGGAAAAGAGGTCTAGGCAGAGGAAACTAAAAATTCTGAAACTACAAGAAGGCTAGTGTGATGGAGAAGAGTGAATGAGGGGGTAGCCAGGAGTCACATTCAGAGAGGTGGTGGGAGAGGTAGGCAGAACATGTAGGGCCCTGCAAGTCATGAAGAGTGTAACATTTACTCTGAGATGGAGAGCCCTGGAGAATCTGGAGCAAAACACTGACAGAATCTGAATATATCATCAGATTCTTTCTGGTTTGCATGTTAAATATGTCATGGAGATGGGTAGGTGGGCAAGGGCAAAAGCAGAGAGAACTTTTAAGAAGATACCACAATAATCCAGGCTAGGACCAAGGTGGTAGTAGTTGATGCTTTGAGGAGAGGCCAGAGTCTCAGTATACTTAGAATATCTAATATAATAGGTATAATATTGACTATTGTGTATATACTATTGACTACGTAATATAGTCAAAATTTGCTCATGTGTTCAGTGCTGCCTACAAAAGAAAAAGAAATCAAGGGCGATCCAAATTTGCGGCCTGAGCAACTAGAACTATGTGATTGCCATTAACTCAGATGGAGAGAACCACCAAAGAAGCAAGTCTGAGGGGATGGAGGTGGAAATAAGAGTTTGCTTTTAAAAATGTTAAGTGTTTGATTCCCACAAGGTATTTAATGGAGATGTCCAGAGGTAAGTGAATATCCAAGGCCAGATATTGGAGAAGAGATCCAAGCTCTCTTCTACATGTGTTCATTTGGGAATCATGAAGATATCTAGTCTTAAAGTCATACAACTGAGAAAGATCATGAAGGTGAAGACTGTGGAGTAGAGAAGACCCAAGAAGTGACCTCTAGGCACTCCAGCAGGAGATGGTTAGCAGGGAGAGGGAAGAATGAGTAAAGGAAAGTAAGGAGGAGTGGAAGGTGAGGTGGGACAAAAACCAGGAGAGTGTTGTAGAAACCAGGTGTAGAAAGTGTTTCAAGAGGCAGGGAGTGATCAACTATTCAGACACTGCTGACAAATCAAGAAAGAAGAGGATTAAAGATCAACCATTGATTGATTAAGTAGCAATCATAAGTAACATGGAGCCATTGGCAACCTTGGCCAGAGAGCTTTAAAATAAAGATTGGAATGAAGACCTCATTGGAGTGGGGTTTAGAGCAGATGGGAGCAGAGGAATTGAAATCTGTGACGATAGGCAGCTGTTTTGAGGAATTCTGTAGTAAAGGGAAGCATACTGACCAAAATCTAAGATAAGATTCAATTGACTACACAAAAGGGTAGGACTTTTGAACACAGGCATTAATGAAATATTTTTGTTGACTTGTTAAGGAGCACTAGTGTCAAAGAGAGCTCTAACATGGATATTTCTCTTCCTAGATTCCTCCCATGCCCAGAAGTACAGCTTCTGAACATTTTAGAAGCAACAGAGGCACTTAGATAAGAGATCTAGAAAAATCCCTAAAGAATTAGGGTCATGGACTTCCTAAAAAATCACCCCCATATCTAAGCTTCAGAGCTCACCATCACCCTAGGTGTTGCTATCAATGTACAGTGGTTTAAAACCAAAGCCTTTGTCTTTGGTTGGACCATTGACTTGTAAAGTAACCTTAGGTATCTTCTCAGGTTTCATTTGTTCCAAAGTAAAATGAGTGGCCCAACTAGACGGCTTCCATGGTCCCTTGGTTCTTTGGCGAAGGTCCTTTGATGTTGGATGTCAGTAGCACTGCAGATTCCTGAACAGCATGAGCAAACTGCATTTTTGCTCAGAAGCTGATGCTGTTTTCCAACTAGAGTTGGAGCCTGGATTTGAGAACGATGGCACCTGGCGCACTAACAGGTGAGGGGTTAATTTCTACCTTGCGGAGTAGAAGCTAGAATTTCTTCCTGAGGCCAGGCCCTCAATTTATTCATAAATTTATAAAGTAAAAATACTCATTTTTTTTTTTGCCTCCCCAAATTGCTGGGAAAGCCCCAAATAGGGGAGGTGATCCAAATGTAGATGTTAAGACTAAGGTTCAGAGTATCGGCTTTAAAATGTACATCATCGTTTTCATCGTATCAGGGTGTCCCTGCATAGATTTTTACAATGATAATTGTTTTAACCTTCTTTCAACTAGGTTGGAAAAGGGCAAAGGGGTTTTCTAGACTTGAGGGAGAGAGATCATGAGCAGAAGGCTTCCACTTATAAGAGATGAACTAACATCTGCAATTAAATGAATGACACTCAGAAGGCATGACTGTTCAATTTCAGGAGCAGTGATGTCTGATATCTCACATAAGGGCTCCATTTCCGAGTTGTAAGTCACTTATGCTAACTCAATCATCAGGTAAAACAACAAAAACATTTTTTTAAATTGTATGCTTGCAGTAACTGTGCTTTGGAGAACAATGGAGAGAAAAGTGTGTCCATTTCTGAAAAAGCAGTTGGGAACTAGCTGGAAGTGACAGAGAATCTCAGGACAGTAGATACAAGAGTCTATGGCAAGAGACAACCGAGAGAAATTTATGAGTAACGGTAGGATGGCCCCTGGGTTGATGAGCACAGCTGCCGAATAAAATCAAGGGGACTTGCCCACCTGAGGATTGTTTCCTGCTTGCTAGTTTCATCAGCTGTGTGTCTTGACTCTGTGAAATGACTGGCCTGAGACATGATTTACAACCACTTATTTTTCCTAGAGTCGTCATATTTATATGATAGTTGTTTTGCCGTCCATTCAAAGTTGTAAGGAGCCGGCTATCTAATTTAATTTCAAGGGCCATAAAAGAGTTAAATTCAAGTAGTTGTAGATATGAAAAATGCATTATTTTCTAAGTAGATAATACAAAACGTTTGAATTAATTTTTTGGCTATTATTATTTTTATACCGAAAGAAATATGTTAATGAGAAGAAATGGAGATGACATAAGATTGAACCCATGATAGACTGAACTAAGGTCAACCTCTAAATTCTCAGGTTGGGAGAACACCTGATTCTTGAGTAGCTCTATCAACCCAGGTATGTCGCATGTCGTTCCTAGAGATTCCCTAGAAAACTGGGTGAGTTTGGAGTTTTTCTTGAGAATTTTGAGCTCTCTAAGACATAAACTCCTTAAGGATACTATCCATTAAAATCATTTTTATAACCCAAGTAATGAAACACAGTTTGGCATCCTGTTTTAGTGTTATCAGGGAGGCACCTGACAGTTATCAACAGGCTGGATATCAATCTCTTTAATGGGTTGTTCTCTGAAATATATATCAGATTATGTTACAAATCCTTTTTGAAAGTATTTGATAATTGAATGCAATGAGATTATCCAATTATAAAGTGGAATTTTGTGAAGATGGGCATTATGATCTGTGTTTATCATTCATTATTCTTTTTACCATCTATGGATAATCAAGACTAACCCAAAGATAGGCTCATCTCTCCTCTTCTTTCCCTAAGCTTCCCCGACAAGTAGCTCCATAATCTTGCTTACATCTCCTTGTGATAACCTGCCATCTGCTTCTCATTTTTGTCTCTTCCCAAAAATAAGTTAAAAATAAAATCTGATTCTTCACACACTTATTGTTGATAACAAATGGTTATACCACCTTTTTTGTGGGAGGAAGGCATTGTGCTAAGGCTGCATTGGAAAAGAGGTATGATATGATCTCTCTATTTAAGGGACTTGCAATTTAATTAAATGGGAGGGATGGTCACAATGGCAATGGTGGTGAAAATAAGCAACAAATAAGTTGTATAAAGTCCCAGGTGACATTCTGCATGTGGAATCTGAGGTCTCAGGTAAGGTGATCAAAGATGTACTTTGCAGGAAGGCTGTAAATACAGCACTAATGGGTACAATAGTATTTTACAGTAATGGTGCTGATGATAGCTAGCTTTGATTATTTACCATGTGCACAGATATTAGGTTAAGCATTCTACAAGAATTATCCTATCAAATCCTCATCACAACACTGTGTTTTGGAATGAATTTTTACTTTCTCTCCCATTTTGAAGAAGAAAATATTGAAGGTATCTGCCCAAAATTACCTAGCTAGTAGATGGTGAATAAGAGATATAAATCCAAGGTAGTGTGACTTCAGATCTGCCTCGGTCCTAGGCAGGAAGACCTGAAAGGACAAATGATACCTACGTTTGATCCATTTACTATAATTTAGAATTGTTAGCTTTCAAATTATGCTCGAATTAGTGAGCCAATATCCCTGGATTTCAGGATGATGGCTTTACAATCAAGGAACTCTGCACTTGGGTTTATTTAAAGGGCTGATAAACTGCCAGGATTGTGAATTCATTGTTAAACATTAGCCTGGAAGAGAAAGATAAGGATGCACACGCTTTGTCAGCGGAGGAAGTGCGTTGCCATTCAAAGCTGCGAAATACAGCTAAGGAGGTTAAGAACTGAGGGGAACATAAGTTCAAGACCCAGGAGGAGAACGGGAGACCAGACAATATGCCAATTAATGGAATTAAACTGAAAAGACTTAAAATGAGGTCCCCTCAGGAGACAATGTACAAGAAAAGGCAGTTAATTCAATAAGGACGAAAGGATAAGCCAGCTAACTATGAGAGGATCAGAATATTTAAAGTTGATAGTGTCTTAAGAATTAAAGAACATTGGCTTGTGATTGCTGTGAATTTATTGTGCCCGAGTAGCTCGGTCTAATTTGGTCCCCTTCATCCTCTGAACAAATATGCTCATCCTGAAATTCCAGGACAAAAGAAATAATCCTTTTTGTTGCCACCAAGCTATAATAGTGATTATGATCACCAGCCATTCACAGAGGAATAAGCAAGGGACCCATCCATCATGCTGGTAAAGTTTCCTGCCCGTCTGTCACGCTGCATTTCAATGGCTGTTTCCTCAAATTTTAGTTGTTTTAAAAGGTGTACTTAAAAAATAAATTTTATACTTGGAAACTCTCCAGTATCCTGTGTTTAAATGTATAGATGTAATTTCTCTTTTGCTAAGTGGGTTTTACAGTGCCAAAGGCATGGTCGGGGGTGGTTAAAGAAAGCAGTAAAGTGAATCTGTATGTCTCTGTAGCAAATAACTGAAAATATGAATTTGAGAAATTCTGTTATGGGCTATATTCTCTAGAAAAGCAGTTGCTCAGTGTCATTATTCAATTGTGGATCAACAAATGTGCCTCTGAAGACTACAGCAGGGAGTAGGTTTAAAATCCTACACAAAATACAGAGGCACCAAAATGCTGCAGCCGAGCTTTGGTAAACGCACACTTGGAAGGACGGCATTGCCAAGGAAAGACGACTGGTGGAGGCAAATGACATTATCTGAGGACAGAGGGATATAAACTTAGAAGAACCATTTATGGGGAAGAAAAGTTTTTAATCAATGGGTGTCGATGAGGCTGAAAGACTGTAATTATATTAAAGAGCTTCTCCATCTGATATTTATACCTAAAGACTATCAGGTTTTATAATTGTTCTGCAGCTGATAAATTGCACCTTTTTATTTTTTATGAAGCCGTGGTCTACACAGATTTCATCATCTTAAAAATTCAGGAGTTAGAATGATACATTTTATGGCCTTTTTTTTTCTTTCTTTTTTGTTTTTTTTTTTGGTGTGAATGATCTAGATTTTCTGGCAAATCAGCTATGCATGTACATCATTTTCTTTCGCTCTACTTCGCTAAGCCTATGTGTACATATAACTAAAATTAGTTTCTTAAAAGCAGCAACAAAAATGTTCTTAGTCCATAAAGAAGTACAGGAGTGCCTTGAAGTCTGTGAATTCTCTGCTCTAAAACATTTCTTTAAAATATTTAGTTCAAACAGAGGGCGGAGGATGGGGCGTCTATTAAACACACAGTCCTGCCTCCCCTGTTTTTTTCACTCGCCATATAGTTTAAGGGACTCACCATTTATGTTACTGGTAGAAACCTGTCATAACAGAATTTCTGAAACCCATTCACTCCAGTGAATCCTAGGACTTCACTGGGAATAAAAGAGGGTACCTTTGGGACTCCTGGAATCCCTAAGAAGAGCTTCTGAAGAGTCCTTCTCAGGACCGAGCAAGTCTAATGTTGTCATGATCCTGGAATTTTAAATGCACAGTTGACCCTTGAACAATGTGGATGTGAACTGCACGGGGCCACTTACACATGGATATTTTTCAATAGTAAATACTACAGTACTACACGGTCCACCCTTGGTTGAACCCACAGCTGCAGAGGAACCCCAGATGTGGAGAGAGCCAACTATAAACTAGACTCAGAGGAACCTCCTGAGTTGTTCAAGTGTCAACTGTACTTATAAGGATTTATGAATTTATACCCAAAGGTCCGACAGTGAGAACCTAGAGATGAACCTGCAGGAGATACATATGAAGTTTGAATACACACCTGAAACACGGTTTTCATTTGACACACAGCTCTGCACTCCATGGCGCAGTCCACAGGTGAGTGCCAGTTTTTGCATCACTCAGTACTTGTTTCATCTCAACCACGGGCGGCATCACAAAAAAGAATCTTTTTATAACACTGATCTTTGGCAGCATTCATTCTGCAATCCAGGAGCACAGTGGAATTGGAAGGTCTAATAGATGGATAATTAAAGTACCCTGCCTAGTATGTGCCTGACACTGTGGTAGGAATAAGAGTGAAAAGCACATATGAGGTATAATTCTTAATCAGCCGGAAGTCGCACATGTGCAGCCTGTCCTAAGAGCCAGTAGGGAAGTGAGCTGGGGAGAGAACTAGCAATTTCATGGGAACTTTTGACTTGAATCCGATGGTCTTTTGGGGGGGAAGGTAGGGAGAGGGTAGGTGACTAGTACGTTTCAGACGCTGTATGGGAACTTCATAGATTTTAGGTAATGTAATTAATGATGCAAATAACAGGAGTTTTTATAGGTTAGTGCTGAAAAGGAAGAGAATTATTGTGGGTTTGATTACTTGCAGAAGACTCCATGGGATCGCTGTCACACAAGGTAGAATTAATGGGTTTTAAACAAAATGGGTTTGATGGTTGTGGGGGAAGAAATCCTTTGAGACAGAAAGAGATGTAAGTAAGGCGAGGTGGGAGGGATTTGTGAAGAGTGTTTGGGAAATGAAGAATATGACAGCTTCTCTGTGCTTATCATTTCTCATTCCAGTGGTGCTTCACTGCTCCAAAGGCTATCAATAATTCATCTGACCGGTTTACTTTGATAGCCACAGAAACAACTGAATGCAAATCCTTTCATTTTTTTTTTGAGATTCCTGGCATGTAGCAAATGATCATTCAGTGGAGCCACGCCAGCTCCTTGTTCTGAAGATTGCAAATGTCATAGCAGAGCTGTTCATCTATTGTCTTGGTCAGTGTTGAAAGGTCGACATTCTCTTTTTGTACTTAGAGCAGTCAGTGCTGCTTTAAGCCCAGAGAAAGTGTCTGACTTATATTGTGCGGTGATTTGTTTAGTCAGCAAGAAATTATCTTCTAACCTAATTCAAAAATTGCTGACCCTGAGGTCTGTTCAACTTAAAAGGAGCCCCTGCTCCTTCAGCCAAAGACAATTCTGTGCCATGAAATCACCTGTTTGAGAAATTCGCTGATCTCCTGATGAGTCACTCTTTAGTACCTTGGGAAGAGTGATCAGGCCAGGAGGAAAAGAAAGATAATTCTATAAACAGAGAGGTCAGAAATTCAGATGAAAGAATCTTCAACTTTTACTTCACCTCTTCATTTTCTGCTGCATTTGGAAATGAGGCTGACGCATGCCTCCATGGCATCATTAAAGTGATGTCGAAGACCTGAACTTTTCCACTGGAAATCCAGAATTTACAAACACAGTCTAGTTTCCCCATATTTTTCTGCCTTCTGGGCTATTTTTTCCTTTTATATTCCCTAAAAAAAAAATGACTCTTAAGTCCTCATTCTGCAAGAATAAAGGAATCCTGTGCCCTTTCTAAGAATTTTTATAAAAGGGAATGCTTAGTGCAAACTGGGTGTCACTTGTCACCTCTCCCTCAAGACTGCCACCCAGACATTTGCCTCCATTTCCTCCTGCTATCTCCTGACTGCTTTATGTATTGCGTTGTTTTTTCTGGTCCTGCAAATCCTCACCTTTAATTCCCCTAAGCACCATTGAATTTAGGCTTTTGTGTTTAAAAAGCTTCAGTTAAGACTTGAGGCTATTGTAAGGAAATTAACAAAGAGGCAAAAATAAGAACTCAGCTGCCCCCACCTTTGCTCCTAAAGGTCTCCTGACCACATTCTGTCAAAGATGGAAAGATGTCTTGCTGCGTGTCTGTCTCTCAGGATCCTAGCCTGCTTTCAGAGCCCTTCTCATCCCTAAGGAACACAGTCTTTCTATTTTGCTGTCTCTTCCTAGTCCTTGGATCCACCAGAGAAAACTCTGCATCCTTTACACAAACCTTAAGAAATCTCTGCAGAAGTTCAACTCCCCTCCCTACCGTGGAGAAGACTTCCGCATTATTTCTGGGTACATTCTTCTTAATTATTTCAATCGCTCCCTCCACTCAAAAATCTGTGAGCCAAGTGGCCCTGAAAGTACATTTCCTCCCCGTGAAAAGGCCACCTTCATGAGCTGAAATGCAGAAATGGCTATTGGCATCGTTTAGAACAGTAATAATTTTTCATCCTTAGGCTCCACCTAGAACCAGAGAGCCAGGGATGAGGCCAGGAAAGAGTAGGAGGTATGTAAGAAGAGACTAGAACACTGCATCCTTTGGATGGGAACTGCTCTCGGATTTTAGGGCCCTGTAAAGTGGAACTTAAAAGTCAAACATGACTGAGCCTAAATGTGAAAGCACGAAGACGTCTTTCCCTGTTAGAAAAGGCATCTGAAATGGAGGACAAGATCCGTTCTGTACCCAGAGAAACTCCCAGACCCTTTCTACAAATTCATTATCAAATTTTTAATCTGAAAGTCTATCTCCCTTATGTTAAAATAAGAATGTGTTCCAAGCTATTTTCTCAACTGATGCCCAAGTAATTTACAATAGTAGTCTGCAAAAATAAATGACATTTTTAAATTAAAAAAAAAGATTTCATTATATTCTATTCTTAAAAGTAGATATAGAGGAGGGCAGTTAGGTATATGGAATGAGAAACAGTCATCAAAGACGTTCCTGCAAATTCATAAGAATAGTAGACCATTCATCTTCTGGAAAAAAATGTATTTTAAATACCTCTGTTATACATACTCAATAAAGTACACTTTTTAAAAAAGCCATTTTACCTTCTATTCTGAAGTGACTGACCTAAAAACAAAGTAAAAGATGTATTTGGAAAAGGGCAAAAAAAAAATCAATTTTCTGTGTTACCATTACCTAACGTTATCACTGTTACTGATTCTTTTCTAAGCGTATTGTCTGCTGACTACATTTGTTACATTTAGTGGTGAACACGATAAAACTTCACACATGGGCGTCGAGACAAGTAAATGATGTTATTTTGGTGATCTTGGGAGTAAGAAATCTTTTTTTCTCCCTTTTTTATAGCTGACCTTTTCAGAAAGAAATCCCTCTTGAGAAGTCCTACTTTAATTTGTTATATTTTTCAAACTAGACTGTCACACGTGCTTTAATGACACAGTATTTCTTAACACCTAGAAATAAAACTAACACCATTTCTGTGGTTTTTAACACTGTGTCGTCCTACACACTGAATACAATCTTCATTAGTCACGTTTCATTTTACATGTTTTCCTTTTCAGGGGTTTATATGTATCAGAATGGATCTCTTGCTGAATAGAATTCAAAAATTAAAAAAAAAAAAACTTGGAAAATGCCCTGTTAGATACTATTTAAGCAGGAAGAAAAACCTCCTTGGTCAGGAAGGTTAAAAGAAGTTCACAAAGGAGCTCTTTTGTGATTCTTAATGTAGGAGTCAGTGGAGTTACACACTTCTGTCACTTCATGGGCCAGGAGAGAATTTAGGTTACTGCTGAGCTGAAATGAAGAAATAAGAATGTTGGAAGATATACGTTTTCATTTCTTTTGTTTTTGCTTTTTCAAATGGCAGCATCATTCCACATCGGGTAGTAGGGGAATCTTAACCTAGCTCTGTTTCTGCCCCCAAATCTCTTGATTTCTCTAGTCCTCAATTTCCACATTTATAAAAGATCCAGATTATGTTTGCCAATGATTAAAATCCTAACTAATGGCAAATCATATCCTTGGTGAGAGACTTGTTTCCAGACTATAAAAATAACTCTTATAACTCAATAGTAAAAGGATATATAACCCAATTAAAAATGGGCAAAAGATCTGGGTAGATATTCCTCAAAAGAATATATACAAAAGATAAATAAACATTACTAATGTATTAGTCTTTAGGGAAGTGCAAATAAAAATCACAATGAGATACCGCTTCACATCCACTTGGATGGCTGTAGTCAAAAAGACAGAAGCAAGTGCTGACAAGGATATGGAGAAATTGGAACAGTTTAGAAATAGTTTTGCAATTTCTCAAAATGTTAAGAATAGAGCTCTCACGTGACCCAGCAATTCAAATCCTAAGCATGTAATGAAGGGAAGTGAAGACAAACATCCCCACAGATACTTGTACATGAATGTTCATAGCAGCAGTATTTTTAATAGTCAAAAGTGGAAAAGAACCAATTTTGCACCTGCTAATGAATAAGTAAACAAAATGCGACTCAGGTCCTGCTTATATAGGTGAAATTTTGGAATTACTATTAACAGAACAACGAAGAGTCTGAAACTGTTACTCTGGTAAACAGGTTAACTCAAAACTTGTTAATTGCAAATTAACGTGTTCGCCTCTAACAGTTTTTTGGATACTAACAGAAGACATAGGACTCCCGGGTCAGAGACAATAAACAGCTTATTACTCACAGCAATAGTACTAGTCAAAAGTGTCATCTCTGTATGTTTTTTTTTTTTTTTTGACAACAATTGTCTGATCCCCAGATCTCCCAGGGAGACATGGAGAGGGCCAGAGGACACTTACTCGTGCCGTGGGCTGTGTGACAGAAGAGAAACACCAAGCTTAAGGAACCTGAATCTTTTATAATGGACAGCAAGCTAATCTGCTTGACCTTTGTCTTAAGGAAGACAGTATCTCTTATCCTGTACAGAAAACAAACCTACCCACCCCTCCAGAGGGAGACAGTTCGTCCCAAGTTTGTTCACTATAAAAACAGCCCAGAAAATATAACCTCGAACAGAAGGTGTCGGTGCCTTACCTGTAAGACCTGCCAGAACAAGAGACCTGTGGAGAATTGTCTCCCTGTACATGACCCCCTGTATATCTCAGGTCATATACTGGGTGTTGTGTCTTTATTTTGAAATGGTATTTTCCCCCAAATAAGTGAGTTTCTAAGAGAACACAGATCATTTAGTATAATGGGGAGATTTGTGCAATTCAGTACTTTAAAGAGTGCTGTCTAGGCTAGGAGCTTGAACGAATTTCTTTTTCTGATTGTTTATTTACCACCTCTCTTTCCCTACTAGAGTGTTGTTAGCTCAGCGAGCACACGTACTTCATGGTTATACGCTTGGATCCCTAGCATCTAAACAACGCCTGGTACATAGGAGGTGCGTGCTAACATTTGCTGAATGAGTGAATGCACTGAAGAAAGGAGAGGAAGCAGAGAAAAGAAGAAATGCAAAAGGTGGAGGAGGAAAAATATCTGAGTTGTCGCAACTGAGGACCCGCTGGGCTTTGTGGTTCCTCGTTTGAAGGTTATTCTTAGTACTAACCTACCTTTCCACTTGTATTCCTGCTCTAAGTTTCAATTTGCTAGAAATGGAAACACCTTCAGGATAGACTTGAGAGTCTCAAATGGCAAAGCCAGTTATGATTGAAGATGCAAGTTTTGCAGTAAATGAGTCAGCTGTCTGGGTCTCTTGTGGCCTCTGTCAATCGATGCTGCTCTGTGGACAATGTCGTAACAGCTGTACTGACGAAAGTAATGTCTTGAAACAGTCTTGTCTGAAACTCAGTATCTATCTATCTATCTTACAATCTGCTGATTTTATTCAGATTTCACCAGCTTTTCATGCACTTATATGTGTATGTATGTAGTTCCATGTAATTCTATCCCATGTCTGGATTCATGTGCCCACCACTGCAGCCAAGGTCCAGAACAGTTCCATCACAAGGACCCCTCATCCCACCCTTAAGAGCCACAGTCCACTCTCGCCCTACCCACTTACAAATCCTTGGCAACTCCCAATCTGTGGTTTGTCTCTACCTCTTGTCAATTCAAGAAAACTGCATAATGGAATCACACAGTATGTACCCATTTGAGATTGGCTTTTTACACCCAACTCGTTCTAATTTCCTTTAGATCCATCCAAATAGCATGTTTTGATAGCTTGTGTCTTTTTATGGCTGAGTACAAGATACCTTGTTTTATTGTGCTTCACTTTATTTTGTTTTTTACAAATTGAAGGTTTATAGCAGCCCTTTTTTGAGCAAGTCCGTTGGCACCATGTTTTTCCAACAGGATTTCCTCACTTCATGTCTCTGAGTCACATTTTCGTAATTCTCACAATATTTCAAACTTTTTCATTATTATTATATTTGTTATGGTGATCTGCAATCAGTGATCTTTGATATTACTATTGTAATTGGGGGGTTTGTTTTATATTTTTAGTTAAGGTATGTAGTTTTTTTTAGCCATAATGCTGTTGTATACTTGATAGACCACAGTGTAGGGTAAACATAACTTTAAATGCACCAGAAAACCAAAATATTCATGTGACTCACATTATTGAGGTGGTCTGGAACCGAATCCATAGTACCTCCAAGGTGTGGATATACTACTCACCCTTGAAGGACATTTGGGTTGTTTCCAGTTTAAGGCTATTATTAAAAAAAAAAAGCTGCTATGAACTTTCAGGAATGTTTTTGTGTGAATAAAATTTCAGTTTCTCTGGGCTGAATGCCCAAAAGTACAATTGCCAGACTTTGGTAAACATTTTAAGCACATGTTTAGCTTTGTAAAAAAAAAACTGCCAAATTTTTTTTTCCAGAGTGACTATATCTCTGTACATTCCTGCTAGCAATGTCAGCCAGTGTATGAGAGCTTTTATCATGAATGGGTTTTGAATTTTGTCAACTGTATTTTCTGCATCAATTGATATGATTATATGATTTTTTTTCTTTAGCTTGTTGATATGGTAGATTACAGTAATTGATTTTCGAATGTTGGGTTAGCCTTGCATACCTGGAATAAATCCCACTTGGTCTTTGGCTGTAATTTTTTTATACATTACTGGATTTGATTTGCTAATATTTAACTGAGAATTTTTGCATCTAAATTCATGAGAGAGACTCCTCTGAAGGTTTTTTTTTTTTCCTTTTCCTTTTCTTTTCTTTCCTTTTCAAAAAAAAAAAACACCTATCTTTGTCTGGATTTAGTATCAGAATAACAGTCAAGTGAGTTGGGACGTCTTCCTTTTCTCTCACTGGAAAAGATAATGTAAAATTGCTGTTAATTCTTCTTTCAATGTTTGTTACAATTATCAAGTGAAGTCATGAGAGCCTAGAAATTCCTTTTGCAGAAGCTTTTTAATTTAAAATTGAATTTCCTTAATGGTTACAGGATTGTTTATGTTGTTGACGTCTTATTGTTGTGTGTGTGTGTGTGTGTGTATGTGTGTGTGTGTCTGTGTGTGTGTCTGTGTCTGTGTGTGCATGTGTGTGTGTCTGTGTGTGTGTGTCTGTGTGTGTGTGTGTCTGTGTGTGTGTGTCTGTGTGTGCATGTGTGTGTATGTCTGTGTGTGTGTGTGTCTGTGTGTATGTGTGTCTGTGTGTGTGTGTCTGTGTGTGCGTGTGTGTGTGTGTCTGTGTGTCTGTGTGTGTGTGTGTCTATGTGTGTGTGTGTGTGTGTCTGTGTGTCTGTGTGTGTCTGTGTGTGCATGTGTGTGTGTGTCTGTGTGTGTGTGTGCATGTGCGTGTGTGTGTGTGTGTGTGTGTGTGTTTTCAGTACTCCGTGATCACTTTCACACCGATCACGACATGCATACTTAATACAGTGCCTACTCACTTTCTCTACAAAGGCCTTTCTATCCAGGATCTAAAACATAATTGTTTAGGGTCCCCTTGGTCCAGGAGCTCCCTGGGTTTAGAGAAGAGCACTTAACAGCTGTTTTTTTCCCTGCTTTTATGGCTGCCTGCTGAGCTTGACGGCTAGGGTTCTCAAGTATCTGTACCAGTAGGCAGAGGTAGCTTTCAGAGTCCTTATTCTTTCAGAATCCTCGATGCCTCAGAAATCTTTTTATATAACTGTAATCTGTTAATAACTCAAGAGGGTAGAACATAGTAGACTGGAGAGATAAGTAACGGAGGATATCTTGGGCTGCAATTTTGCGCTAGTCTCTGTAAAGAAGCTGTTTTTCCTTGAATTGAGGAGAGTCTAAAACTGTCGCAGATTCAGCATGAAAATATGGACATTTATGCCGGTTCATGTGAATAATGTGTTTCCAAAGATCGTTTGAAATGAATTTGGAGGGTGTTTTCTACTCAAGCTCAATTACTAACATAAAGCACGTATTTTTCAATAAGTAAAGTTGAAATCTTGTTCTCTGCTCGATCGTGAGTAACCCGTCTTCAGTTGGTTTAGTAATCAGTTGTTGACTGCTCTTGGTCCTTTAAAGGTAGCAGCTTTTTCTGAGGTGAATTACTGTCAACATAAATCTCAAAAGATTTTTTAATGCTCTTCTAGACCATGAAATAAGAATGCACTTTGCTAATTATCTTGTGTCTAATACATGCAAATGTCCAATGTAGTAACTCCGCCACAAAGACAGGATTAAAACTATGTGCATTTGGGAAGCATGATCAGAGAGGTTCCAGATCACAGCAACACACCAGTGCCCAACAGGCTCATGGGCAGATATGTCCCTTGTGTTCCCTGCTCCATATCTGTTCCACTTCTACCCTCTAGTGACAGAGCCCTGTTCACCCAGATGCTGGGGTCATGGGAGAAACAGGTGTTCAAGTCCATGGAGAAGACAGCTTCCCATCTAGCAAATGGGGACACTTACATGACAGACAGAAACACTTTTTATATGCATCAATACTGTTATTCATTAAAGCTGGCTGATTATTCAAAAAATTATATACATATATATACATATATATTAGACTATCCTGCCAGCACACTGCTTGGCCACCTGCAATATCTCCAGCTCTTGTGCCTTCTCTTGTCACAGCATTTACGGAGTCAGATCTAGGGAGAGAGACTTTCAGGAAAGGATAATACATGTTAACAACGTGTTGGTTGCAAATTATTGATAAAATACAAATTCCCCTTTTAAGAGATGTGTACCTTTTAAGGAGCAAAGTATCTATTTGGTATAAACCAAAGAAATTGGGGTATAATTTTGGCATTTTAAGCACTCCAGAGTAGGGTAGGTAGGTCACTGTTTCGGCAAGAGGGACCCGGGGGGTTGGCAGTGCGATGTGTGACTTCCCTGACGCAAGGCCAGCTCTGACTTTTCACCCCTTGGAATGGATTCTGTTAGATTTTGCACCAGAGATCTCTGGGAAAGAAATCAGCCTCACTAAAATCAAAACCCCACACTAGGTGGAATTTGATCTACCATGAGAGTGAAGAATCATAGTTAGGATTTCAGCAACAAATAGATTTTTAAATCACTTCTGGAATGGCTTCAGAGTGTTTGCGATGAAGATAGTCCGGCTGTGTCTTATTTTGTTGGTACAAAGTACAAAGTCTTAAGAAAATTGTTTTTGCTGCTCTCCAGGCTGTGTCCTCTGTCCATGAAGGGAGATTTCGTCCTCTGACACTGTTCAGGATTATATTCAGAGCAGAGGAACAAACTACTTGATTCTCTTTGTATGTCAGAGGTTTACAGTCTGAAGTGGCGGCATCTAAACGAGCCTCTGATACGCACATTGTCCCCAAATAGCTCCCCACGTCCATCTGGAACGTTTTTAATGGGCCCTCCTTTTTTCCTGACAGTTGGCCTTCTGCAAAGTCAGGATGCACTCACTCCACCGGGGTTTGCCTGGCTTTCGCTGTTGATCCAGCTCCTAGGAACATTTCCAACACGATTCACAGTGTTTACTTGTGCAGCTGTCGTAACTGGGTGAGTCCCTCCTCTCGGGGCACACGAAAGTCCGCTCGGTGTCAATGGGGTTGAAGCTTGTACTTCACGGGGATCTAAAACTTGCCAACAGTTGAGAGGGCATGTTAGAGTTCTATGTTTTGGTTTAGCTTCCTGTGGTGATTTTGATTCTTTTGACAGAATTCTTTTTCTTTCCATTTGTTGTTACGTTTAGAGAAAATTAACTGTCTGAAGAATGTAAGGCAAGCAGGAGTTTGCCTGTCTGTCTCTCTAGGTCTCTCTCTGTGTCTCTGTCTCTCTCTGTCAGATCACGGCATTTTTATCTGAGATAATTCCCTTCTTGTTTCCTTCTCACTGTTCTTTGGGTCGGTGTCGCCACCCTCTCTTAGTTCTGGCACTCACTCCAGACTCTTACGCCTACAGGAAAAATCGCTCTGATCTTCATTTTATTCTTTCCAACTCATTTTGGAATGACTCAGTTCTGTCTTTTGATGTAACAGGATTCTTGACTTTGGGGAGGCAGTTAATTTTATGACCTATTTATTTTATTGAATTAGAGTTGATGTACATTATTATATGTTACAGGTATGCGATACAGTGATTCACAGTTTTTAAAGGTTATGCTCCATTTATAGTTATTATAAAATATTGGCTATAGTTCCCGCATTATACAATGTATCTTTGTAACTTTATACATCCTAGTTCGTAGGCTAGGCTACGCCATGGTGTTCAGTAGGTTAGGCGTGTGAAATGTATTCCGACTACACATTTTTAACTTACGACGGGTCTTTCAGGACATAGCAGCATCGTAGGTGAGGAAGACCTGTATGGTTAAATTTATTATTATTACTTATAACTTTACTTATTTTCCAAAAACTTATGGAACCCATGCTGTCTGCTGTCAGCTGCAGTTTGGTAATCAGTGAAACTTGGGTGTCCTCGCTGATGGTCAGTAATATTTCATTAGACAGGGTTGACGTGTTTAGTGCCTTAATACTGATTTTCTGTGTTTTGATTTGTTGCTTTAATTTGCTCAATTATGTGTTGCAAAAAAAATGCAAACTCTTTGCAGTTTATTCGATTAATCCCTTACGAACTCAATTGTACGTTCTCTCTTCCGCATACTTTTGTATGCTTGCTTTTTCTTGCCCCTTTCACGCGCTGGTCATTGATTCTTGTAATATCGGCTCTCTGCGTCTGGGCTCCGAGTCTTCAGAAGGACCCTCTGTTGTTGGCTCTCTGTGTCGGGTCCTTCTCATCACACCACTGACTTCACACTCTTGGGGCTGTCGTCATTCACTAGGCGTTGCTCAAGTTCGCTATTTTCCACTTTATTTGTAGCTGTTGATTGGTTCTTTCTGATAGGAGAGGCTATTTCTCTCACCTTAAGAAAGCTCCTACTCTCTCGGGGAAAGTCTGTTTTGTGCTTCAAAGATACCTACCCTGTCTCCCAATTCCAGTTTGGATGCATGTGTATGTGTGCATTTATTCTTTTATTTAACAGACACGGATGTGTTGGGCAATACGCCAGCAATTTGAGACAGAAAGTTGTTATGTGTTATGGTTTCTGCCCTCAAAGGGCTTACAGTCTAAGATGCGAATAATTTGTGCCTCTAACCTTTACTGCTCCCTGCACTTAGATTACCTTTGGATTTCTCAGCACTAGTAACCACTTTATTCTTGTTTGTTTGTTTCAGTCTGTGACGCTTTTTATAGTTAGTGTGCCAGGAATTACCATCTATAAGAAGATGCTATGTTAGAACATTCTTTTTCTTCAATGTTACATTTTTCAGGCAACAACATTTGACACCCATTTCTCTTCCTGCTTTCGCCCCAGAACCTTCTTCTTCCGAGCTTTCGTATTTCATGAGAGTAGTGAAAGGCATTCCTCAGTCCTCTTCACCTTTTCACCCTCTCTTCAGAGACACCAGCTTGCATTTGTAGCTCACAAAATTGATGAGTGCCCCAGAGAGAAAGGCAAGCAGAAAGTCCAGGCCACATGCACCTCCTGCACCCTGTCCCCTTGGTGGCATCTTCCTGGAGGAAAGGAGAGCCAGCGTAACTCCCTCAGAAATGTTTCCTATAAATGCCCATTTATCTCTGGGCTCCCGGGACCACTCTTGAAACCAGCTTGGATGTTAGTCTGTATTTCCTTTCATTGGAGTCTTTGTTTTCCCTCTTCAAATGATCAGCTTGTGTTACTAATTTATATTCTAGGTGTCTGTCTTCTTCAGATACCAGATAAACAAAAACCCTTTACTCAGCTATTCCAGACACATGTATTCGCCTACCTTTTCTGGTAATTTTTAAACTGGGAAAATTCACCAAATGCATTCAGTCATGAAACGTGAGTTTTGGAACAGCCATGTGCCTGGTCATGTGTCAGACACTGGGATGCAGAGATGCGGGAGGCATGACCTTTGCCTTTCAGAGCCACGCAAGAAAAATGGGAAGACACATACACAAAGAGGAAGTTGCGGTAAAATCTTTAAATGTGACCCAGGGCACAATTTGACAGGAAAGTAAGAGAAGTTACTTTCCCTCTCTTTCCTCTTAATACTATCTGAGTAAGGGAAGAAATGTGACTTAATGAAAAGTTTTGATGTATTGATAAGCTGTGAAGTATTCAGTCCCAGGTCTTGGGCTGAAACCAGGCTCTGCTATTTACTATCCATAGACCCTAGGAAGTCACACCCTTTCTTAGCCAATTTCTTATCTGTAAAGTTGGGATGATGACAAGTATTTCTCCTAGTTGTCATAAAGGTTAAATGAGTATAGAATAGAATGCAAAGCACTTTGCTTAATATATAGTAGTTGCTCAATTAAATATTAATGGCATGAACAGAAGAATGTATGTCATTGACAACTGTCCCTAATGAGCATGTAACTATAACCTATGACATTGTGTTTTTATGTCACAATAATCTAGATCTCCCATTTCCTACCCATTTGTGATCATGGGTAAACAATTTTCCTGATCCTCAATTTCCTTGTCTCTAAAGTGAGGAAAGTAAAACTTACTCCATAGACTGTCAGAAGAATGAAAAAAAGATAATGTGCATAAATCAGTTATCATAGTGCCTAGAATATGGTGAGTACTCAAATATTAACAATTTTGATACCATATAAATTTTCCTAAGATTAAAAACAATTTTGCATAGTAAAATCTTTCAATTAGAAAACAACCCACTCATCTGTTCCCCATTGCATCAGTTCTCCAGAATGTTCCAGGCTGTATGCTAATCACACAAATAGGATTTCCAATATTTTCAAAGGAAATTGATTATTCCTAGGATTCACTTTTCCCAACACGCCCAACATCTAGTACATGTTATCCTGCCTTAATTTTCATTTGCCCTGTGGAATCTGTTTGCACTAGCTGTTATCTATAATCTTGATTAATTATTCAAAAATAAAAAATTTTTTTGGTTTTGTCTCTCTTTTTCCAAACTTTTTGAGTTCCAGAATTTTATATGAGCCTCTCCTGAGTGTTACCTATTTTCCTTTCACTTTGGGTTCCCTGAACTGGTATTTGTACCAGAAGTACAACTTTCCATTTAAATTATTTCCACAAGCACTAGGTGCTCAGTAGTGTCAATACCTTATTACGCTTTACCAGCCATCTCTAAGCCCTTCACCAGAATGAATTCTATGGGGGGAAGGTGTTACGTTACTTACTGACAAAACCCTAGGCCCATAACAATGCCAGACATATCACAGATGGCTGAAAAACAGTGTTGAATGAGAAAATGGCTGTGTTTACAGAAAAAGAATTTACGTAAGCTCCCGGTTTTCTTTTTTTTAGCCACTTGAAATTATTTAATACATGCTTGTGAACTATACAGATTCATTAAACTTGTATTAAACATTTCTAATACATTTTTACTTAACAAATAACTTGCATATGTTAAATTATTGAATAATAGTAACCTGGGACATTGCTTTTCTTGAACTAACTTTTCCTGTCATTGTATTACTTTCCTAACCCACAATTTTCTAAGTTTCCTGTTACCTGCTTATTTAGAGCATTCAGGGTTTTGCAGTTGCCTTTTGGCTAAAATGTAAACTATCAAGAATTTCATTTTGAAAATAAATCATTAGCATATAATCCATGAAATTTTTGAGTTGTATTTTAGTGGCGAAGAAACTCTATCCTTATTAATATGCTCACAATCAGAAGAAAGTGTGTATGAAAAAGTGCTTAGGTGTGGTAATAGGTAATATGCAAAAAAGTGAATCCCAAACTTTTTAAAGGTGAATATTCTCTTTGAACATAAGATGGTTGTGCTTTTAGAATTTATTCGTACATAATGGCAAAATGTATAATGGCATTTGAAAGCTATTAGCAGTATTAAAAATTATATTTTATTGATTATAATAATATCCTAATATTTTAAAATATAGTTAATCTATATATACTAGTCAAGTTCACAATTGTTGAAATTTGTACTGATACACAGACCACTCCAAGTGAATCTGCAGGTCAGTGTGCTACGTGTGGATCTCAAACCAGTTCTCTCATGAGAATCAATAGAAGAACTTCTTAAAAAGTACCATCTCTATGGCCAGGGCTGGCTTCACAGGATGCCACCTGTACAGCTCCTTGCTTAATTAAATGCTCTGTTGTTGCTGTCTTGAAATCTCAATAATTCTAAAAAAAGGTACCATGCTTTCACTTTGTTCTGGTCCCTGCAAATGATGTAGCCAATCTTGGCTGTGGTCTAACCCTACAACTGTCTACTCAGAATCTGAGGAAGGGGAGAGGATGAAGGAAGCTATGGAATCAATGTTACAATTTGTTTTTAATTTAAAGGCTGAAATGCAATGTACTTCAAAATTTTTTACATAGAGCGAATTGCATTCAACTTAAGGGTATGTCTGTGAGTATTGACAAATGTTTGCAGATGGTTCTTATATTTGGTGTAGCCAATATTTTTATTTTTAGCTAAATTTTTTTCTCAGTCTGTGGATTGCCTTTTATACTTTCTTTGTCGTGTCTTTTGATAAGCAGATTCTGTCTAATTGAGAAGTCCAGTTTTTCACTTTGAATTATTTTATTTTTTGATACTGTGGCAAATGATATTTTGTTTTTATGTTCCAATAGTTTTTTTTCCTGGAACATAGAAATATATTGATTTTCAATGAACTTTCTTACCTTACTTTTGGGAAGAAAGTGTTAAATATGTCACCACCTAGTGTGATGTCAGCTGTACGTGTTCCATAGATTGTCTTTATCTGATTGATAAATTCATCTCCAATCTTAGCTTGTTGTCTTTACAGGAATAAGTCTTTAATTCTGTCAAATGATTTTCTTTTATCAGTTGAGGTAATTATAAGATCTTTCTCTTTTTCCTGTTAAAATGGTAAAATATAGATACAGTGAACGATTTTTTTAAATAACAAACCGCTTTATATTCCTGTGACAAGCCTCAGTTAGACATAAAGAATTACCCTGTTTTCAGCTATTTTAGTATTCAATTCAAGAGTATTTTGCTAATAATTTTTGCATCTATGCTCCTGAGTAGTATTAGCCTATAATTATGATGACCTCATAAGATAAGCTGGGATGTGCTCCCATCAGCTCTAGTTTCTGAAAGATTTTTTTGCCGAGTTTAGTAGTATTTCTGCCTTAAATGCCTGAGAGCATTCACCAGTGAACCTATCAAGGCCTGGAGTTCTCTTCTCAGTGGGTTCTTTCCTTTATTGACATAAATTAGGTTTCTTTAATATATAAAGAACTATTCTGTTTTCCATTTTTATGCCAGATTTCAAAGGGTGCGTTTTTCAATAAATTTTTCCTTTTCACCTAAATACTTGAATGTATTGGCATAAAGTTTTTAATAAAATCTCCCTTATTATTTTTAATGTCTGTGGGATCTGTATGGATGTGTATATCGTTACTAGGTAGTTCCTCTTTTTTTCTTATTAGTCTTTCAAAGATTTATCCATTTTGTTAAGCTGTTCGAAGAATCAAATTTTGACGTAAAATTTTTTGTTGTTTATTTCTGCTCCTTTCTTTATTTTTCACTTCCTTCAACTTAGGGTTTAGTTTGCTCTTCTTTTTACTAGATTCTCCATGTATCAACTTAGATATTTGACTTCAAGTGATTTTTATTATTATAAATCCATTTAAAGCAAATTTCTAGGCACTATTCTAATTGGACCCCCCAATTAGAATTTATCATTCAGTTCAAAATGTTTTCTAATTTCTTAATTTTTTCTTTTGTTCTTCAGTTGTTTAGAGATTTGTTGTTTCAAGCAGTGGGTAGAGCTCAGTGGCAGAGCACAGAGGTCCTGGGTTCAATCCCCAGTACCTCCACTTAAAAAAAAACAAATCACTCCTTAGAAGTTTCCTATTTCATTTTCAAAAAATGTAAGGGTTTTCTAGATAACTTATCATTGTTGTCCAGTATTATTCTGCTTCAGTCAGATAAAATATTCTGTACTATTTCATTCATTGGAACTTATTAAAACTTATTTTATGTCCCATGGTTAAGTTCTACCTTGAAAACTGTAAGTGTGCACTCCGCAATTGCTGGGGTACCCACTAACAAATACCCACTAGGTCAAGTTAGTTTATTGTGTTGGCAAACCTTCTGTGTCCCTACATTTTTGGAGATCTGATTTTTCTATTAATTAGTATTAAAACTTATATAAAATTTCCAAACATAATTATGGATTTATGTATTTCTCCTTTCAGTTCTACCAGGACTTTGCTTCATGTATTTTAGAGCTGTTAGTAGGTAGCACACATTTGGATTACAGTATCTTTCTAATGAACTGATCATTTCATCAATATAAAATGACATTCTTTATCACTAGTATTACTCTTTCTATTGAAATCTACTTTATTTGACATCAAACAAGCATCAACTTTCTTATGCTTACTGTTTGTATTTACTATTCACATTCTAAGCCATTTTCTACCTTTTTAATTCTAAGCTATCAGTGTCATTAAAGTGCATCTCTTACAGAGAGCATGAGGTTAAGTAATGCTGTTTAAATTGGAGTACTTAGCCCATTTACATTAAATGTAATTGCTCCTACACTCGGATTAATTTTACCAACGTTTTATCTGCTTTCTCTCTGTCTTATCTCTTTCTTTCTACGTTTAGTATGATATTTTTGTTTCTTCTGTTGTGTTTTTAAAGATTCAATATAAGAGCTAAGGGCAGAGTTATTCTAGTTTGATATCAAAGCATTATCTTTAATTTATGTTCATTTTCAATGTCTGTTCATTTTCAATATCTGTTATCTGGATAAAATGTCAATTGTCTCAAAAGAAACACATTTAGTATTATGCTTTGTTTCTTCAATTGTGTTTTTAGTTATATTTCTTTATATACTTTTTTGTGCTATTTAGGAATTACAGTGCACATCCTGAACTCATTGTCTACTTAAAATTAATATTGTACTAGTTTGTGTAAAATGTAAGGACCTAAGAAATGTAATTTCTAATCTATCTCTTGTCCTTGGTGCTTTTGTTGTCAATATTCTATTTCTATATACACATAATAAATGTTATTAATTCTTATTTGAAATAGTCTTTTAAATTTTAAAGAAATATAGTCCTTTTCATTTGCCCATATATCGACTATTTCTTTTAGTTTTTCTTACTTAGTTATAACTTAATTAATTTTCTTCCTAACAGTCATAAGTTTCCGTCTGATAATGTTTGCCTTGAGCCTGAAGAACTTCCTTCAGCACTTCCTGTAGTGCAGGTTTGCTGGCAGCAAATTTTCTGAGAAACCGTTTAAGCGAGTATCTTCCTGTTGCACCCTCATTATGGAAGGAGAGATTTCTGGCCTGACTGTTTTTCTCCCCAGTGCTTTGCATGCGCTGTTTCACAGGCTGTCACTACATCCAGTGGAAGTCAGCCATCACTTGCCTCCCCATTCATCTGGATATGACGTGTGTTTTTCCTCCGCTTTTAAGATCTTCCGTTCATCTTTTGTTTTCCACAATCTGCCTGTGATGGGCCTAAGATGTGGTTTTCTTTGACTGCTGGGCATTCAGTTGAGACCCAGAAAGGCCATGTAATGAGAGTAAGGACTATGCCTTAGAGTAAGGACTGTAATTTAGGACAAAGAACATAAAACAGTATAGATCTAGTTTAACTGAAGATAAAACCAAGCCTGACAGATTCACTAGGATACAATAGCAAGCTAACCAGCTACCGGAACGCAACTCACCACTTGTCTAGCCGGGCCAGACTGCCGACTCCCCCCCGCAGCGCCAGGCGTCAGGTGTCCCTGGGCGGCTCTCGGCGCTGCAGCACCTGCCGTCTGCCAGGCCTGCCAGGCGCCCCCTGCACAGGCAGAGAGCAGCTTTCAGCTGGGGTCTTACAGGAAACCCCACGCCATCCTTTGGGGCCACCGTCTGTGCAATCCCCTCCTGTCTTGTACCCTGCACCGCAAATCCCCGTGGCCTCAGCAGCCCCAGGCTGCCATCTTCACCCTCCCTCCTCATCTCCGACCCCTACATCTCGCTGCCTGGACTCTGCTGCCCTGTTCTGAGACTGGGAAAGCGGCGCCAGGCGAAAACTGGGGCAAAATGGATCGCATCTCTTGTATTTTCATTCTCTCAACTATCACGATCTTCTGACACTATCGAATACCTAAAAATGGCTGTCTCCTGTACTCGGTCCAGTTTTATGCTTATTCACGACCGTAGAATACGTTCAATACCAATTGTCCCATTGTGGCCAGAAGTGGAAGCCCTCTTTAAAAAAACAAAACAAAACAAAAAACTAAAAAACTGCTTAGGTGATTTTTTAACGTGTAGACTATGTTACAGCTCTCAGGTGGTGGTCAGGCTGCCAGTACCTTTGTCCACCGGGCACTCCCAGGTGCTGGGGACGAGGGTTTCTTCGAGTGGAACTCGGGTTCCAGCCCAGCTGACAGCTGTTGGATGCCTGTCAATTACCTTAGCTTCCCTCATCTGCAGAAGCAGAGAACGGGGTTTACAATACTTACATTTTCCTCATTCATATTTGTCTTTTCAGGCATGTGTTTGATGACAAGACTAGGATTCTAACCGGAAGTTTCAACCTGGGTTCTGTGCATCCTTGTCTTCTAAAAGTCTTGATTCCAGGCCTTTCTTGTAAAATGCTTACACACTTCCCATATTATTCTGACCTTCTGAAACTCTGTGACTTTGCCTTTGCTCAGATCCTATTTCCTGTATCAGCGGTCCAAACCAATTCAGCTGGGCTTTTACGTCTTTCAAGAATTAAAACAAGACAACACAATGGGAAATGTTTATGGAAATTTTATTTTGAGGCTCAACTCTGTCTATCTTTGGAAAGAGCATTTTGTGTATAAGTAAGGTGAAGGAGACCGAAATGTGACACAAACTTTGTAAACTCATACACTTTTTAAGAAAGGCATAGGTGTTAGGGTTAATGACAATTTCGAATCAATATCTGGCAGCCTAGTATTTACAATAATAATATATCATGAGAACATGTAGTTTCATTACAAGAAATGAAAATTGATGTCAGTAGCATATAGAAGCAAATTATGCTCTAATGATTTCCTAATAAAGTAATTTGCTCATTGGTCACAAGGGATACAAATAAAAAAAAAAAAACCCTGCTTATACTGAGGCCAAAGTAATTATTTTTCAGCCTTTAAATATTAAGCAAGTTGCCTAAGGCTTCTCACGCCATGCTATATGATGGTTTCCAGTCCCACCAAGTTCCTGGGGAGTCTGAAAAGGTCAAAGACAGAACTTCAGAGATAATGGAATGCACTTAAAATGCAAATGTTTACCAAGAAGAAGCAGGTTCTGTTTTGTTTCATTTTTTTATTTCTCCCTGTGGCTGTCAGTTTTCCAGCCATGGCCATGTGACAGCTTAGGAGATGTATGTAGATTCCTGTAATCCCAGTGCTTAACCAAAGGGACAGGATTGCTTGGCAGAATCTGTAGAACTTTTACCAAATACAGTCCACCCAATACATCTTCAGCTACAACCTTATTTATTCCCAGGGTAGGTAGATGTGAGGATTAAGTCAAATGATATATATGAAAATGCTTTGACAATTACAAAATAGTATATTAATCAAAGTTATTGACACATTTGACCAGAACATGCAAACTGTTTTCAATATCTAATTACATTTGCTTCTGGATTTCTAAAAGTAAGCCATCTTGCAATTTTGTATTAAGAAATAGTGACTAATTGTATTTGCATCCAGTCAGTAGCATAGAAATTATGTTCCTATTTAGTGGACTTTCAGTCAAGCCAACAAACTGACAAATTAAAAACACTAGGAATGGCTATTTGTAGCCATAAATCCTGTTGCACACTTTTTCTTCATTATTATTATTTTGTGCTTTACCTTGGGCTGCTTCTAGAGTTTATTTTAAAAGGTAAAAAAAAAAATTGAGAAAGGAAGGAAAACTAACAAGGCAGATGGCTTGTCAAATCAGAAACAGGAAGCCTTTCCAAAAACAGAATAAAGAGCATGGTGAATTATGAGATCTGAATGTTCATCGTGAGTCGACTGCAATCCCTTTGGGTGTAAAAATAGGGTGATGCAGCTAGTTCAGCCTTTGAATGTTCTCCCCTTCCTAGGGGGCAAGTGTGCTCCCTGCACATCATCTATACCTGTAAGGGCTTTGGCTCGTAGTATGCCTCCCATTTTTCTTGAAGACCAACTCTTTGGCAGGGAGAACACAGCTCATGTGCTAACTCAGAGCAATGGCCAAAGGTGTTAAGACCCACCCCGCCCTGATAGCGTGGCTGCAGGACAGTGGGAAGCGCGTGGACGTGGAAGTCAGGTGGGGCTGGGTTTGAACACCAGCAATTCTGACAGTAGGTTGGTATATTCATGGGAAAATTAACTGACCTCTTTCTGTCTTAGTTTTCTGATCAATAAAAGAGGAAGGCAATAACGCTACCTTGCAAAGTTTTACTCAGAATTGATGATTATCAAGATATGTTAAAATGATGCAATTTAATGGCTCTATGGAACTCCATGTGCCTCCCCTTCCGTGAAGTGTTGTGTATTTCTCATTTCATGCCCACAGCAACCCCATCTCATAGAAAATACTAGCTTTTTTCGAAAAAATGGAAGCACTGAGGCTCTGCTAAGCTCGCGCTGAAGTTCAGGTGGCTTAGTAAGGAGAAGAGTCAGTGGGAGGAGCGTGCCCTGAGGATGACCATATAGGAGGTTAGTCCAAAACCTCAGAAATGTTGCTGGAGAAGAGAAACCTTCTTTTTATTTATTCATTTATTTTTTAACATCTAATTTTATGTATTTAGTTAGTTAGTTAGTTAGTTTTTTAAATTGAAGTATAATTGATTTACAATGTTGTGTAGAAACTTTCTTTTCATATCTTTGGTGACTCTACCCACTTTATCTTCTGAACCAATGGACTCCCTTTTGGGTTGAGAGGGTGGGTGAGTGGATTATATAGGACTTTCCCTGCCCTGCTTCAACCCCTGGTCTGATAGAGCAGTGAAAAGGTGGTCTTCGAAATGCTAACATTTTTGGCACCTATAAAAGAAAAAAAAAGATTCATTTTAGCAGGAGTAAAGGAAAGGAAAAAGAGTAAATGAAAGAACTTCTTGGCTACAAAATATGACAATACAGAAAGAAGGAGAGACTCTCATTGACAGATGCATTCTACAGGTGAACAATTATTTCTCTCAAATTGTCTGAATCAGTCCTCTCTAAGGCAAGGATATCAGCTGCTCTTAAATAGTGTTAGGAAGATAAGACTAGAGACAGTGTCCTTTAACTTATCAATCCTGCACTTTTAACAGGACCAGTCTTCGTATAAATGGATGTCCAAATCATTAAGTTTGCCAGATGTTTACAAGAACCCCATATTCTTGTGTCCATTTCTGGTGTACAGTGTGTTTCAGTCATACATGTACATACATATATTCATTTTTATATTCTTCCTCATTATAGGTTACTACAAGGAATTGAATACAGCTCTCTGTGCTATACAGTAGGACCTTGTTGTTTATCTATCTTACATGTTGTAGGTAGTATCTGCAAATCTCGAACTCCCAATTTATTGAAATGATTTTTTAATCTATTTTTATATATAGTGGCTAACATTTGCAAATCTGAAACTCCCAAATTTGTCCCTTCCTACCCCCTTTCCCCAGTGACCATAAGATTGTTTGCTATGTCTGCAAGTCTGCTTCTGTTTTGTAGATGAGTTCATAGTGTCCTTTTCTTTTCTTTTTTTTTTTTTAAATTCCACATATGAGTGATATCAAGATGACAGCTTTGAAATGTCGTCCTATTGGACTTTGGGTGATAGTTGGGGGATGGAGACAAAGAGGGGAAAGAGGAGCTGAGGAAAAGAGGGTCTGCTGTTTTGTGAATCTGCAAGAGTTGCTATCCTTGGAGGAAACGAGGAAACATCACAGCTACTCGGTGCCTTTACAGTGTAGGACTCACAGAATAAAGGTTTGGGGCTCCATTATTAATCAACTATGTGTTGCAGACCAGTGTTAGCGAGCGTTTCAAGTGTCTCTTCATTAGTCAGGGAGTGGTGAAGATCAACAGTTCAGTCACAAAGATATATGAAGCCTGCGTCTTAATACCGTTCACCTTGTAGGCAGGCTGGTGACAGCAGCTTTGTGGGCTGACAGGTCTGTTTCAGGTAATCTATATCCTAATAAATTTGGGAAGCTGAAAAGCAAGCGACCCCATTCACTGCTTATGGAAAACAGAACACAGTGTCTCACAGGCGGCATTAAGACCGAGCGATGCCTGAGCCATTGGAGCCCTGTTGGCTCCAGATTTATAGTAATGCATGTGGAAAGGTGGAGCGCCAGAATGGAAAGTAGTGAATTATGTTCCTGCGCTTAGGACAATGCCAGGTAGGTCAACTGTTGTGGTCACATCTTTCAACTCACTACATCATAGCTTTTCATCTGAAAATTTTTCTCAGTGGAGAATGCTTCCTTTGCTTCTGGATGAGGATGAGAACAGTAGCATAAAGTCAGCTAGTTTTCAGAAAGATGAAACAAATAGAGTCCAAAAGTGGGGGTGAGGTGGGGATTGGGAAAGACGGTATTCTTGCATTAGATCAGAAAGAAAAGTAGACTTAGGGGTGAAAGGAGAAACTTAACTCACTTGTTCTTTTATTTATCCTCCCATTCCGATCAAATCTAGTGCACTTTTGAAAAGGAAAAAAGTGAAAAAGAGACGTACCTTTTTAAGAGTTAATACTCCATCATAAATGAGCCGCGACCAATTTGGTACTTGAGAAACACAATTGAAAGTAGAGAGTTTAGTGTTTTTAAAAAAGATGAGCTCTCTAGCTTCAAGTTCCTTTCCTTGGCTTACCACAATCACAATTTTTTTCGACCCAAAGGTGATCTAGTTTATTTTTCGCAAAAGCTTAGCATCCTTGAAATTCTGACATGTCCATGTCATGAGAAAAGGTTGGGAACCTTAGTGTCAAATCATGAAGTCTTCATTAGAAAGTACGAAGCCAACAGAGTACTGTTACTTGGAGATTTATTACTCTGAAAGGAGGTCATACGTCAGTTTGCTCTACGATATGGTTGATGAGATGCCAGCTTGAGAAATTTGAAAAGCTCTAACTGGTGGGCTTTCTACTTGACCTTCTCCTCATACCTGCAAACCCAGAAGCTGATTCAAAGACTTTTAAATAATGGTGATACACACATTATTTTTCCTTGGCTTCTAAGAGTTAATTGTTCTAAGAGAAGAAGTAAAAAGTACCATGACCCATCTAATGTTTTGCTATAATTTCCAAAGAGTGGTACTGTTCTGTCCTATAGATGTTAACTTGCTTTTCTTTGTCGGGGATTTAGAAAAAGATTAGCTTGGCATTCAGATTGGGGTCATTCTTCCAGCCTCCACTGCTACACATAGAACTCAGAGAGTCGGAGAACATGTCCACCAGCCCAGTGGGTGATTGTACATTCGTGAATTTTGAGTAATTTTATAGAGCAAGTCAGGTTTCTGAGCCTTCTTGGCTGGGGGAATCTAATGTAAAATTTGTAAAACTTAAAGAACAAATTTTTATTTCCTATTTTAAATGGGTTAAGAAGTTTCTCTTCAGCTCATGATTTTTTGAGGTGTTATTACAAAAACATTAATATTTCATGTAGGTATTTTTTTTTACAATCTGTCTCTTAAGAATTATTTAGATAAAGAGCTTCTAGAACACTTATTTTTTTAACACCCAAATGTATTTATTGACCTTGTGACAATTTCAAGATTACCTTGTACGAGAGCATTTATTCTTAATCTCTGATTCCTCTCTTCAATAAATCACGTAGAGAGAAATGTAGAAACTTCATGGACCCTCTGAAACATTCATACACCAATAGATCCACGGGCACCAAATTTAAAACCACCGTTGTAGAGGAGTTGGAATTGTATCAGCTTAAATAGATTGATATCACACCCTAGATAGTACCTGGGACTCAGTAAGCACTTCATAAACCCTTTTGGAGAAAACAGCAGATACGATATGTTTTCATTCTGTGCTCTGAAATTACATTCCCTGGGCCTCTCCGAGACCCAAGAAGGTCATCTGTTGTCATTTCCAAGATTCCTCCCTTTCATTGCTGAATGGCAAAGAATAAGAGGCCAGAGAGTAAGGTCCCTATTTCAGCATTTCATGAATCTGGTCATTAGATCATCTTGGAAGGTTATAGTAGGCGCTTCTCTCTTGTCTTTCATTTGTGACCCTGGATTTGTTCATGAAGGAGACTAAATGAGCTGTAAATGGTTTTGTAAAGAAGTGGATTTCCACATACTGATGATGAAAGAATCCACGAGGCAGGGCTGAATTTTTTTAAGAAGCAAGTTGCAAACATTAAGTGGAGACATAATCTCATTTTTTATCATTCATGCTTCATACCCAGGAAGGTGCCTGTGGTTTTCAATTATTCAAGAAGGATGGAGATGTTTTATAAATGTAAAAGATTCTTAAAATTTATTATAGGTTTAAAGATTTGAAGATTTCTTCAACTGTTTATATACATGCACAGATTTTGAAGGCTGCTCCTAAAAATACTAATGGTGGTTTTTCTAGGGAGGTGGGAGACTGGAAAAGGGAGGTAAGGAGACATTATTTTAATCTGAAAATACTAGTCATCAAATGCATATAGTTAATAAATATACTATAAAAAAGAACTAATCTCTGAAAAAAAGAAGCTGCACTGTCTCCTCCATCGATGACCCAAGCATCATATTTTCCTTCATCTCGTCCCACCTCACAGACTCTTTTTCCTTCCCTGACTTATGAAAACAATACACTGTAAGACAAATACAGAGAATGATGTAGGATAGATGTTATTGGACTGCAGTTTGACTTCTATCATTGGACTTAGGTATTTGACGAATTATAGGAGGAATAAGGTATTTGAATTCTTTGTGGCTGCCTTCTGTGTAGGGGATGGAGATGTGCCGGGCATCTGAGACAGCCGTGTTTATGGCAGCAATGACTTAGACCCAAGCTTTGTTTGGTCCCAGAAGAGGTGATGTTGTCCATGTCAGTTAGACTCTATCAACATGGTTTAACAACCCTGTGTAAGCCATTTCCATAAAGAGCAGCTGTTTCCTCCAAGCTGTCTCACCCCTGCTGTCTCTAAACATGTGTTCATCCTCACATTGGTCCTTATACTTTGATATCATCTAAGATGGACAAAGGTGTTTTGTAACTATGAAAGATCATTTTCAAAGGTGGTTTTAAGGCCTAATATTTTAAATATGCTTTTAAACTGTGGAGGCTTTGTGTTTTCAGTGGCTTAATGCAATAAAACCCACCTGTTATTTTTGGCTGCTTTGTTTAGACCATCTGCTCCACAAAGAATGAAAAGCTCAGTGGTGGATGGAGAATTGTCTACTCCTCATGTGTCAATAATTTATTTATCCTCTCTGTCCAAGCCTTCAGGTCATTGCAGAAGTGTTTATCTATTCATTTTCCAACGCAAGGGAAGCCAATATTTGATGTTTGGCTTTATTAAAAATCATCACAGGGAACTGTAGTTTTTGTTAATTCATGGCTTCCTGTCTTCTCTATGTTAAAATAGCTTGCTGGTTGCATGTATTTTAAGGACCCCGATTCTCTGTTCCTCCTGTGGCAGGTGGCGTATCTGCTGAAGAGGTATTTTTGGTGATGGTGAACGAATCACATGTCATTCACAGTTCTGGTAACCATGTGAGCATTGCTGAGTCTTCTCCTGAACTATAAAGGAGTCTCAACAAGAGACAAGAATTACAAAGGTCAGGCATTTTGGTCACCGACTGTCTCCAGTTGAATGGAACGATTTTGCAGTCCTTATCCCCATCTTTTTGCAACATGGGGTACCGGAGGTCACCTTACTCTAACTCTCCTGCTTTACTTGATGACCAAGACTGTATTCTCTCTAGGCCTCTCTCGTTATTCAGCTCTTCTTTTTTCTCATCTTAGGCTTATCCTCCAAACTTCCTCTTGGATCTTTTCTTCCACTTACTCAATCATTTCCTCAAGGAGAGTGTTTCACACATGGTTCAAACCACCACCTCTATGTGGATGAGGTCTAACTACATTTCCAGCCTGCCTTAGTCCATTCGAGCATCTATCACAAGATGCCATATACTAGGTGGCTTATAAATGACAGAAATTTATTTCTAACACTGCAGGAGGTGGGAAGTCCAAGATCATGATGCAGAGAGATTCAGGGTCTGGTAAGAGCCAAATTCCTCATTGATGGCCATCTTCTCACTGTCACCTCACATGGCAAAAGGGACCAGGGGTCTCCTTCTGCCTCTTATAAAGGGACTAGTTCCACTCATGAGGACTTTGTTCTCAACTCCTAATACCTCTTAAAGGCCTCACCTCAAAGTACCATTGCATTGGAGATTAGGATTTCAACATATGAATTTGGGTGGGACACAAACATTCAGACCATCACATGGCCACTGAACTTGAACCTGGCTTCCAGTTTCCAGCTGCCTATGGAATGTTTTAGGAGAACGTAAGTGGAACAAAGATCTACTATTTCTTGAGTGCCCATCAAGTGCCAGGCCCTTGTTAGACATTTCACCAATATCCTGTTTAATCCTCACATAAAAAAATTTTGCATCTCCCTTTAGATTTGGGAAAATTTAGGTACAAAGAATTTAATAATTTTCCTAAGATCACACTGTTGCTAAGAAGCAAGCTGGGATGTTCAGATGTAATTCTAAAAGCCATGAGTTTTAAAGCATTTCATTTGCTAAATATTAGGTGTAATACTTTCTCCGTGTCACTGACTAAGCATTTCAGATTATCACCCAGATGTTGCCGGACCTCCTTTTCAGTGTTTCTCTGTTCATCTCCTAGCCAGCCCCCTGCTATGACTTTCATCCGAGTCCTCAGTCTTAGACCGTCCCAGGCACCGCTCTTGCTCTTCTTCATTTCTAACCCATCCGGTATGAAAACTATCCAATTTATGTTCCTGGGGTGCTGTGCCCTTATCATCATTTTTTAGCTAAAGAATCTACACTATCACCCATGATCTATCCATCAAGGTCAAACTACAGATTCGGAGCTTTCCTTCAAGTCCTCTAATCTGCCTGCCCAAAATGATCATTATTAATTCATTTCACTCACACCGACGGTTTTACTGGGTTCTTCACTCAGTCTGCTCTTTACCCGATCTTGTTCCGTGTCCAGGAATCTCTTTCCTCCTCTTCTTGGCCAGTGCAGTCTTACTGTGGTTCAAAGTTCCAAACCAAGTTCTTTTCCTCCAAGAAAGCCAGCTTGCTTGTCGACAGCCCACTAAGATCTTTCTTCTCTGGATTCCTGCAGGATGTGCAGCGTGCTCCACACCTTTATCTATTGTCTTTTATTTGCCTTCCATCATTTGAATCTCCAGGTCTTGGATAGTAAACTTTTGAGGGCAGAGGTCCTCTGTGCTACTTCTTGGAGCTTGGCATGTGAACTTGGCACAGAGCGTGTGCTCAATAACCACTTTTAGATTAATTGACTGGTGTAGATTGTGTACTTAGAGGTGACAGTCATCCTGCCACACAAAGCCCATAGCCTCCCTGAAAGCCTTTATTACAGCCCGTTTGTCCTACAAGTGTTTGGAATTCCCCACCTTTGACGTCATATATGCCTAATAGGAAACAACAAGCAATCTTTATTTAGCTCCTTAAGTAAGTTTCACATCCAGTCCAGTCTCTCACACAAAAAGGTCATCGTACTTACCTGCTGCCATCCTTCAGACCTGCCTGTGGTAGCTCTGACAATGGAATGCCCCTCATTCAAAGACAGAGAGTAAGATTTGGTAAACCATAGTGTGTCACTAGGTTTCTCATCTACAGTCAGGATTCTCTCTTTATTCCAAAGCGCATGCTTACAAAGTGTTAGATGGAGAATGGAGAATTGTAAAAGTCCTCTCCATCCCTGAAATGTAATCTGTTACGAAACAGGCTGGAAAGATTCTGAAGAGAAAAAAAAAAAAAAAAGGCGTACTTTAAGTTCTTTTGGGGTTGAAAACAACACTTGAACTATTGCCAATATGGTGACCTCTGCAGAGATATTCACTGAGCCTTGTTGAAGATGGATGGTGTGACAATAAGCGTCTGGGAATTCAGAGCTCGGATATCCTAATGACTCTTGAAAGGCAAGCCAGGTAACTCAACTCACTGTAATATGAGAACAAAGGACAGGGCTTCTAATGAGGTTTAGCTTCTCTGCAAGAGCACACGTTGTGTACAGGAAGCACCATTTTAACTTTTCAATACCTTAACATACATTGGCATCGTTAGTGCAGGGCCATTTAAAGGCCTGTAGAATTCCAATAGAAAAATCAATGGCCAGTATAGGGTAACACTAAGGTCACATTAAAAAAGGGCATGAAATGGGCAGCTAATTCCCAAAGATTTGCAGCGTGATTCCCAGCACGGCATCTAATGGAAGAATGATTAGGTAGAATTAAAAGCTATCCGCAATACCTCTGCTTTGTTTGTACACTGAAATTGAATCCACACTTTTGGTATACCAAAGACATAATCTAAATTGCATAGTGACGTAGAAACATCATAATATAAATTGCATCCCAAAACAAATAGAAAATGTTACCGATTTAGTTAGGTATTTTGTTTAATCCAGTTCTGACCAATTCTGTAATATGGTATTTGTATCCTAATTTTGGAGATGAGCATATTAAACCTTGGAAAGATTAAATAACTTGCTCAAGGTCAAAGTTAGTAAGAGGTAGAGTTAAGACACAAATAAGTCTGAAAGCGAATTCACTTCCCTGACTGCTGGATTTGGGGTTTTGAGAAATCCTAGAATAAAGAAATCCATTCCACATTGTTTCGGGCAAGCTCTGCCATATTCATTTGATCAGTAAACCTGTTTTCTACAGAATGCTTTCTAAAATCCAAGACGCTAACATTCTGTAGCACATACTTCAGGGAATGCTGCATTGCAGTGGGAAGATGAGTAATTGGGCAGGAATATCAGATCTCACTCAGTTGAAAAGAACTGTTGAGGGAGTTGATTAGAATCCAGTGTGTATCCAGAGAGTATATCTTGGTCAAATCCCTCTTAGCTTCTACAATCAGAAGTGCACAGAGCCATCTGGCCAATGAAGTAACCCGGAAGCAATGATCAACCAAGTCAACAGATCGGTTGTTTCGCACCCAGGATTCTACTCAGATGAATCACAAGGAACCATGGATGATGCTTTGCTTCTAGATCTGAAGTAGATCTCCCGTTAACTTTTCAACGCTGAGTATTTGCAAAAGTAGGCAGCGGGACTGCTCTCCGGGGTAATCCAGATGACCCAGGTGGATGCTGCTTATTCCTACTGAGACCCATGAATTTTAGGAGACCAAGAATTTTCCATGAAGACTGTTTGAAGCCATTTAGATGCATTCGCAGTGAGATAGCTTTTTTATATGGCCTTAAAAATTAGCTATTACATTTTAAGTGTTTGAAATGAAAAATGAGCATGTCTCCTCCCATCTTTGGCCCCAACCCATTTCTGATCCATGAGTATGGAGGAGGGAGGAGGGGGAAGAGGGTCAGAGATTAGGTGAGGTTTTATTGTGAATATTATTTCTGCTTTCAAATAATCACTTTGTATTTTGACATAGCTACATGACAACTATCCTTCAAGTCAAAATTGTTAACAAAAGCCAAGTCAAATTAGCCAAGATAACTTGTTCTCTTTTGAGGCACTGTGTCTTACTTATTTTATGATCCAAGTGTCTAGTACAGCGTTTCACACTAAGATCAATAAGAAAAACCACCGCCACATCTAGTAAAATCAAACCCTTGCCTTGAATTCAGACCCTGGATAAAGACTATGAAGATGGCCAGTAGAATCTTGTCTTCCCAACTCTAACCCTCTACTACACCTTGACCTTGGGGACACTTCACTTTTTCTACTGTCAATACTCTCCTAGCCTCTGGGGTACTATTTCTTCCAGCACTTTTTTTTTTTTGGTAGCAAAACTGGAAAGAGGCTGGATATTTAAAGAAAACTTTTACTTAAAGTCCTATTGATAAGAATTATGCTAAAAGACCCAGAGATAAATATATAAGTAGATACGGAACATGGCTTACTCATTTTCATCTTGGGAACATGTTCAGAAAAGCTTTCTGCCTAAGTTCTTGACCTGCGTCTGTAATGCACACACCATCTTCTCTAACCACGACACTGAAAAGCCTCGATTCAGAATTCCTTATGACCAAGAAAAAGAGATTGACATTCTCTTTCTCAACTAGAGCTGCTTTACCGTGTTCCTGACAGCCAGGGGAAGTATTCAACCATTTCCCAAAGAAGCTGTTAGAGCACACCCAAGCCCTCAGTACAGGGGGTGGCTGACCTTCAGCAGTTTAGCTGAAGACAATGAATTCTACCTGGAGTTCAGTTCTCAGGAAGCCTGGCTCCTGGCCTGCCTGCAGCGAAGTGTGTCTACCTGACTATTTCCAGCCCGCTGTAAGCTCTAACACTCTCCCAAGAAGCTTACCACCACTGTTTGGCAGATTGTGAACTGGAGGATGTTTCAACAATATTTAAGATTCTCAAGGGGTTGTTTGTAAAGTTGATTTGGCAGGAAGTGGCAATAAACAATGTATGGGAAAATTTTTCTGTCTCATGTACCAGATAATTTGGAGGAAACACTTCACTTTGGGTTATAGTTTCCACAGATGTAGCGTGCAAGAGTCTTATGTTTTTACAAAGGGCTACGTAACGAATAATAGCAGAGAGTGTTTTAATTAACTCTTTCATACTATTCATTCTTTCTTCAATTAAAAGGAATGTTTCAAAATAATTCTTGTCCTGTGAGCATTGACTCAATAACACATTATGGTTGATTATATTGGTAAATAATATTCAGTTTAAGCTGAAAAAAATAAATAAAATAATTCTTGTCCTTTGACCTAAGGCTTCTCATTTTTAATAAGAATTAATCTTTTAAAATGTGGACATGCAACTGAGAATTTTTTTTCTATAATGAGAGTGGATATTTTACATATGTATATATATAATTCATAGGAAGAACTTAAATTTATTCCACACCATCACTCTCTCTTTGGAATATTAATGTTTGCTATGTTTAATTAAAAATAGTTCCTTGAGGTTCAAAAAATATCTTTTAGCAGGCTTCTGAGAAGGATTTAAGGGAACAAAGGAATGCAGTTTCTTGGGTGGGGAAGTGAGGTTTCTTCAAGGAGGAGGCTCATCCAACAGGGGTAGAGAATTGTTAAGTAATTCTGCCAAGATCAGTGTCAGCTTCAGTTACTGGCTGCATATTTTAGAGTAAACACTGACTGCTCAACTCAGAGTTCTGGTGGTGGTTAACGGAGGCACTAAATTATCCCCTCTGTGGGTTCCTTTGGTAGAGATAACAACTCAGGAGACTCTGTTCATTCCTTTTTGTGTCTCTCTCATGCCCTTTCTTTCCTCTTTTAGCCTTATATTTGAAAGCTCAGAGTCCACCGAAGTCCTATATGTGAGCGGCTGCAGTGAAGCCACGAACTCCACCTTCCTGCTCCCGCCTCGTTGATTCTTCTCTCGCTCACTCAGGCTTCCTGGGCTACACCCTCGGGGATGTCGTCTTGTCATTGACCCTTCATTTACTGATTTAGCCTACATGGAGCCCAAACCGCTTTACGGTGGGGCAGATGTTCTCCATCTACAAAAGCCCACTCTCTGACCCCATGCCTCGCCTGGCCATTTCCCTTTCTGGGATCCAGTTCTTTGGGGTTAGACTAGCCGGAGGTCCTCCCTGTTTATATTCGTGTCCCGCACCAAAAAGTCATAAATCAGGTGTTCCCTCAGAAGTTACTTTTGGTTTCCAGGCAGAAGTCTAGGGTCACAGTGTTCCTGGTGGGTCAGGGGAGAGGGAGGCTGACGGCTGAAAAGGAGGCTGATGGATGTGATGGGGCAGTGAATTGCTGGAGAAGGGGAGTAGATATTGGCTATGCTTCTCTCCCCTTTGGTAATTCTTAAGAAATATAGAACCCAAGCAGCTTAGTATCTGGTCAGGTCGTATTTTAAGAATAACTGATGGATAAGGATCAGCCGATTTTGAGGACTCCCATGCTCTTAATCATCGGCGTAATACTCAGCTCTTTGTTCGCTGGTTTTCTAATCTCTCCTTTGAGTCCAGTACCCATGCTTATTCCTGCAGAGACTACCGGGCCCTGAAGTGATGGAGTCCTGCCCTTCACACTTACGTCCTTTCTTTTTTGCTCCCTTTGTCAAGTTAAAAGATCTTCATTGCTCTCTATGGATTTCTGGTCTCCAAGACGTTGTTCTCAATGGTGTTCTAAGGTGATGAAGAGGCCCTCTACCTCCACCCCAGTGGCTCTAGGGCACTGCAGCTACCACGACTGATTCTCTTTGCAAACTGATCCCTACCAAGGAGAACCATCATGTCACACTCTTGCTATAGTTAACACTCCTCCCTGACCACTGACAGTGTATTTTCTCAGCTTGAAAGTGTCACAGTGGCCACTGGAGTGGTGGCTGATAGAACTGTGGTCCAATAACTGTGAGTATAAATTCAACTCAAGCTCCTGAATATAGGACATAGGATCTTTGACTTTTCTATGAACAGTGTGGCCCAGGAAAGCAATGTTATGCATCCATTTTAAGGCTGTATTATCATCGTACTTTCTAGTTTTTCATCACCCATCAAATGTTATTTTGTCTATGTTGACAGCACAAAGAGGTCTAACAAAAGAACCCTACTGAGCCCCATCCATGTGTCTGAGAGACTCAGAGGTGAGCGGGGAGCAAAGTGTACCCATGTTCTCACTTGGTCAGCTTTCTGAGAGAATCAGTCTTCATTCCAAGAACCTGCCTGATTTTACAAACAGCTGAGAAATTTTGCTTCCATCAGGAGTAATGAAAACTGAGCCCTTGGGGGATCCAAACTATTGGCCACAACCTGAGCTCATCTCAAGCTGGTAGCTCTCCTGCCCACCCCAGGAGCTCTCTTTCTCTCTCAGAGTGGGTTACAAAGGCTTTTGCCCCCAGTAACCAGAATATTTCTCCTCCCCTCCCTTCCCCACCGAAACCTATTCTGACCATCTAGGTCAGGATTGCCTTGAACTTGGTAAAGGTCATGAGAAGTGTCTGAAAATGTTTTCTCTTTAGTTTCTATAATGGACTCTCAATGTAATTGATGGGATATTTTTATGCAGAAGGAACTTCCGATCTATTGAACTACCATATGTTTATCTTAGCTATTGTCCCTTGGAGTTATCAGTGATGGAATCCTCTGTATATTTGCATTTGTCTGGTAGGGGGAGGAGTTGGTCTTAAAGACTGTTGATGAACCTGTGCTGTGGCTCTTGGTTGATGCTAAATAACAGAACCAAAAACACAAGCCAGAGTTCAATCCTCAGAGGTTTCCGAGAAGCAGTGCATTCTGAATCAGATTTTAGAAAAAGATAATGTATGCTTTTGCTTAAAGGTATAGCCTGCTTTAACATGCAGACCAGTCCAAACACCATTAGGTAGAAATTGGATAGAAATAGATAAACAAGCCCTTTCAGCTTTAGTCTTAAAAATGCTTTTCAAATATTTTAAAATCATTAGTCCTATTAGCATAGAACTATTAGCAGGGATGTCCAAGTTGCAGATTTGAAGACAAGAAAGATCTGAAATTGGCAGTGTCTTCTTTTGGATTAAATACTTGCTTTATGTTTTGCAAGGAGAATAATGCAATATTTGATTTAATGTAAATAATTTCTGTGAAATGTAGCTAGCATGTGATGTGGTAGACACATCTGCAATGAGAAAAAAAAAAAACAACATAATGTGCTAATTCAGAATAAGTAAAAGTAGATTTTTACCAAACTATCTTGTAATTTGATGTAGCAAATGCATATGAAGTCTTTAACGTGGGAGAAAAATGGACAGATCTTGGGATAGTATAAAATTCTTGTTTCAGAAAATAATAAACTGTTTAAGTTATAAAAAGCAGGCCCAGTCTATTAGAAACACCCTAAGAATGCAAGAGGCATCACTGAGTAACTGATATGTGATGAAATTTGTTTTTAAATCAAATACCTTTATATTCCAAGGCTGGATTCATGCTCCAGTGCAAGGCCCTCATCTCGTCTTTAACTTTCCCTGTTAAGTGTGATCTGGAGTTTGCTATGAAAAGTGTTGCAGGGACCATTCACTGCATTCAGAATAAAATCCAAAGGCCTTACCCTGCCCTTCAAAAGTCTTTGCAAAGTATGCCTTTCCATGAACGTTCAGCTTAATCTCCCGTTAATACCAGGAAGACCCAATGCTTCAGTTAGTGAAACTGGCTTCGCATTCTAGAACCTGGATTGTGTGCCCACATCCAGGCCTTGGTTTGGTTGGTTTGGTCTGCTTGGCCAGCTTCAACCTTGCTTTTCAGCATCTGCCCCTCAGAAGTGTCCCCTTCATTCTTGGCCAAATTCAAACTCCCTTTGGTCTAACATCTTGGTCAGAAGAACTTTCCCCTGTTCTCTTCTTCCTCCAGCAGGTTATTAGCTACTCTGCCAGCTGCCCCATCCCGTCAAACTCCAGGTGCTGTGGGTTTTACCTCCGAAGGCAGAAAGCAGCTGTTAGCCCATAGCTGGCATTCACTTAGTATTTGTTGCTTGGCTGCCTCAATATTTTGCAAGTTATGCTTTCTTCCCCAAAACTGCCATCCCCAACTCAGCCAGGTCCCGATCGTCTTTGACCTAATCACAAACTAGTCCCCAAACAGGCCACACTACCTCTAACCCAGCTCTTCTGCACACTGCTGTCATAAAGATCTCTCTCACACAGAAACTTAAAGGCAGCGTGCTATTTTAAAACTGCAGTCCTTTCTCTCTCACTCACAGGTTGAATTCCACAGGATTTATATGACATGGGACTTGTCCCCCCTCCTTCTCCTGTTAATGGTGTGAAACTTCCTTTCATGTGCTTTATATACCCCAGCAACACTAGAGAGTCGCATCTTATGCAAGTGACAAATTCCTGAAGACCTGTGTAATTTAAAACTCGCAGTATTTAATAAAACTGTTTCCATGTGAATGGATGTCAACTGGGGGAACATTTCAGAGCAAGTGTTCTTTAACCATTATAGGGTATTTTTCCTTTCATGTTCTTCGGCCCAGCAATGCCTCTATTATTATTTCACAACATACTGTCTCTTAAAATTACAGAACACATGGTAATGGGTTTTTTGGAGCTCTTTGTGACTTTTTATTGCATTTAAATCCTGCTTCCAGGTTATGGATTTTCAGGCATTATTTCAGGCCTGAGTTTTAGCTTTAGTCCTTAAGCAGCACTGTTTAGTGAGGATTTAAATTATTTTGTTAGGGAAGATAAGGACACGTAGGTCAGGAGACATGTCTGTCCACTAGCACAAGTGGCCCCCGAGCAGGAACAGAAACTCCCCTGTACTGGCCACTTCTTCGTGTTTTCCCTGTTTGCCATTCAAAACCGCACCCTAAAGTTTGCTTGAGTAGTATTCCAAAGTTGTATGGAATTATCAGTTATAAGGGCCCATCCCAAGACACTGCTGTCCCTTACAAGCTTGATTTTTCCTGCCTTCTCTCTTGAACTGTGAGCACCTGCCTCTAAATCATTTATTTCATTTTCTTTCCCTGGAATCAAGTGTCAGTTCATGAACTTGATCTTTGCTCTTCATCTCTACTCTTTCTTTAAAGAAGTTTGTATCAATCTTTTCAGTTACACACCATGATTTCTCATTTAGTCCCATCCTTTACAACATCTTTATATTCTTTATAGCTGTCACCTCTGAACCTCTCATTGTGTTTTATAAAATCTCAGACACTGTCTCTCAAAGGAAGGGTACCTGAGAGTCATCGGGGGAATCTGACAAAATGCACAGAGCAGCAATATTCTGGTTCAGTAGGTTTAGGGTAGGATCCGAAAATTTTTATCTTAACACACATGGCAGAAGATTCTGATGCTGGTCGCAGTGGCGTGCAAACCTCATTCGCTACGCTGGTGCTTTTTCTGTTGAGCCCAAGTTTGTGTGCTGGACACAAGCCGAAACATCGGGGTTTGGAGCAGAGAAGGGTTTATGGCAAGGGCCGAGCAGTGAGAACTGGGCAGCTCAGGCTCAAAAAGCCAAACTCCCCCAGTGGTTCGGGGGGAAGAGTTTTTATAGGCACAGTTTGGCGGGAGGTCACACGGGAAGGTGTGACCTTCCCGTCCTTGGTTGGTGGTGAAGTAACAGGGAGGTTTTTCAGGCATCTCAGTCGTCGACTTTCCGGCTTCAAATAGTCTGGAGTCCACATGCTTGTGCTCAGCTTGAAGTCACCATCCTCCACCTGGGTGGGACCTTAGTTCCTGTGGAGTTGCTCAGAGGTAGGTATCAGGGAGTCACGCACATCCCCTGAGGGCTCTCCCCATCCTGCGCTATTGTTTCTTGACTGCATCTCTTTTGTTTTCACATTTCCTCACTCCTCTAATTAGTAGCTGTTTGAACCTGCCCTTTGGAACTCAGGGAAGGTCTAGGAGGCATAAAGGAGGGTCAGGGAGGGTCCAGGAGGTTTAGAAGGACCACGGGGTCCCATGCGGTTTTCACTTCTGAGCAGCTTCATCCGCTCTCCTTTATTCTCGGAGTGCTCTGCATAAACCTTCCTCCCTCTGGTGATGTTCATTTTTTATCTTTAGATTTTTTTTTCACATTTACTCTCAATTCTATCTGAAGTTGGAAACGTCTTTCAAAATATTAATTTTGTTCCTTTGCCTGAGGATTATCACCATATTATTATTTGATGACCAATCACTGATATTTGGAAGGTGACTTGATTAACACTTTTTATTATATTTTGCATGTCATCCCGTTCTGTAAATAAGTTGATGATATCCCCGTCGAATTTCCCTGCTTTCAAAAAATGAATTTGCAATAACTTCATGATCAGAAAAGATGGGAGCTTTCAATTTACATGTCACAAACCTCAAGTTTTCCTCTATGGAGAGCGCCTGGCTTTGCAAGGGCCATTTCTCTTCATTAATTGTGTGTTCAGAGCCATTAGTATGTACATGCAAATCAGTGCCCTTCAATCCTGATAATTTCGCAGGCTGGTTGTAAATATTCCTCCTCCAAGAGAACCGTGTCCATGCTTATGCCCTGCCATTGGAAGTTCTGCATCTACTGAACATCTTTTATTGTTGTACTAGAAAAGTAATCAAATTCTTCGTTTCCTCCTTAGTTTATTGGTGGGAGTGGGGCAGAGAACAGGCGGGATGTGAGACTGTCTTCTGAATCGGTATCCCTGATGATACATCATCCAACACAGATCTCAGTCTTGCCTTCCTTTTCCCCTATGGAAGTGTCAATGAAAAATTAATCAGTCGATCTGAGATGGGAGGGAAGGGGGCAGGGCACAACCAATTAAAAAAAATGGCACAGCAAGATGGTGGAAGACTCAACTCCCAGTAGACCTTGAGCTTCAATATATGCCCATTAAAATGCAACAGTACTGTAAATGGCACTCACAGGTGCCAGGACAGTCTCAAGGCTGACCATGAAAGGTCAAAAAGTGGGTGAAGGCCCAGTTCTGGAGAACCCCAGCCCCTTCCCCAGAGTAGCTGAAATGATCCTCCCACGTGTTAGCACTGGGGGTTACCAAGCCCATAAAAACCAACTGCCCCGCACACCTCGGGGCTGATCTCATTTCTCCTAGCTGACCCCATGCTCTGAGGCCACTGCTCTCCCTTCTGAGCAAGATGGCCTACACTCTGCCCATGGAATGTGTGTCTCCTAGGCCTTTCTCTGGCCTTCTGAGATGGCCTGTGCAAAGCCAACAACCCTCACTTGGCGGGGCACATCCCAGGGGCTCGACCGAGACCTGTGACATGACCTGTGACATGACCCATCCTCTTACACCCCATTTTTTCCTGTATCAGATCTAAGAAAGAAATGGAAATTTTTATTTGACCCGAATTTGAGGAAAACTCTGAGGACTGCTTTGCCAGTTAGAAATCAAGGCACAGTTACTTAAGGTTTCTGAGACAGAGGGCTCTACATCCTATGACGCATTGTTGACAGTTCACATAATCCAGATCTAAGCGTTATCCTGGTGGATCCTGTGATCCCTCACAAGATCAGAAAGGAATGTTATCTTTTAAGGAGTTGTCTTGTTGATTTTCTAGGAGAGTGTCGCTCTTTATGGATGAACACATAGTCCTGCCGATGGGGCAGGTCTGGTCGAGGCATATGCAGACACAGTGCACAGTCGGGGGACAGAGGAGGCCAAAGGGCAGAGAAGAAGTTTTATGCTTCAATTTTTTGTGTTTGTTGCCATAGAATATGAATTTTGTTTCACAGAAGCTACTGAAATCTCGGCATGTTTGGGGCCAGTGGTCATGATTTCCACATTAACTCTTCATTCCAGTGGTTCTTCTGTCCCAAGTTTTGTGACATTCTCCCAAACTTTTTTGCACTTTTTTGTTACAGTGTTTGTACATAATTGCAATTGTGTAGGAAGCATCTTTCCACCCTTGCCTGCTGAATTATAAACCCCACTTCAGAATTCATTTTATTCTTACTTCACACACCTTCATGACTCTAGGTATAGCTGGAGAGGAGAGCTTGGAGAGACAGACACATTGAGAAGGGTACGAGGTCCGCTCTACATTTTTCATTCAGCTTTTACATACACATGCTCCACGTGCCTAAGAACTATTTTATTTAAATTAGTGACACTTAAGCCACCACTTATGTTGCCCCAAGGAACATCCACATCTCAGAAGAAATCCATCGTCTCAAACAGTGTTTCACTGTCAGAGAAAATGTCTGTGCCTTTGTATACTTTTTTGAAGTGTAGTTGCAAATCCACTCGACCCTCACGTTGGTCTTGTTTGAATACCTGAAGAAGATGTCCAAACAGAATTTTTTTAAACAGAAAACTCTTGGGTTAAGTATTATGCAGTAGGTTTCAAAATTAAAATTAAAAAGCTACAGAGCTTTTTATTAAATATCTAGTGATCCTAATCCAAGTTTAAGGAAGCATCTCTGTTATAATCATTAAAGTGGATATCTGAAGGATGATTGTTTGCATAAATGTGTGAGTGGTTTATGCATGTTCTGATTCTGTAACTTACAAGCTCCTCGACACATCTAGCCCTCAATTTCCTGTTCTATAGAATAGAATTGGCCTGATTGACCAAATGGTTCTCAAAGGTGGCTATCACCAAATCACTTAAATGACTCTCAGTCCCACTCCAGTACCTTTATGAGTTGAATTGTGTCCCTCCGGAAAGACATGATAAAGTGCTAAACGCCAGAACCTGAAAAATGTGACCTTGTTTGGAAATAGGCTCATTAAGAAGAGGTCATACTGGAGTAGGGTGAGGCTTAATCCAGTATACCTGGTATCACAATAAGGCAAGAAGAGCCACAAAGGCGCACACGTAGAGGAAAGAAGTCCTTGTGATGACGGAGGCAGAGATTGGAGTGATGCTCTCGCAAACCAAAGAATGCCAAAGATCGCCGGCCACCACCGGAAGACGGGAAGAGGCATGGCAATATTTCCCCTACAGGTTTCAGAGGGAGCATGGCCCTGCTGACACCTTCATTCCAGTTTTGTGGCCTCCACAACTGCGAGATAATAAATTTCTACTGCTTTATACCATCCAGTTTGTGGTACTTTGTTGTGGCCACCCAAGGAAACTAAGACTCTTGGTGAGAGAGACAAAAGAATCTGTATTTTGAAAGCTCCACCCTCGCTGGTGGTGATTCTGCTGTGAGCAAGGTTTGGGACCACTAGAGAGATAATCTCCGATTTTCTGTCCGGATCTCAGATTCTGTGATTCAAGCATACATGTGTGTTGCAAACAGAAGGAAAAAAAAAAAAAAAAAGAAGAAGGAAATACTGCATCTTCAGTGATGAAATAAGGTTGAGAACTAGTAGCATTTCATGACAATGCCCAGAGTTTCCCCCTCCTTATGATAATGAAGCCCTAAATGATACTATTCTGTAGTTGCTACCCTAGAAGTACGGGGCACTTGAAGGTCACTTCAGTTTCCTCTGTTTGAACTTGTTTGCTCTTAGAGACACGATGCTTATTCAGTTTTCAGTCAGTAAGAGTTGGGGTCCTGTTTGTGATAGATTTGCCGCCTAATGGGTAATAGATCTTCTCTGTATGAACATCCAGTACTATTACAATTGTCTGTGATGATTGATATTAAACTATCATTTCTCGGTCTGTGGCATCCAGCGCAAACTTACCTTTCATATCGCCAACGCCAGACGCGTCTCCCTCCTGCCCGCGTCTGCCCTTGAGACGCAGCGCGGGGTGGCGCTCGGCACGGAGACGGCGTCAGGATGCTCAGCGTGCCTGCGGCTGCCGCCTGCCGGAGCGCGCCAGCGGGGCGCCGTCACAGCCGCGCGGATGGCAGGGAGCCCTCACGCCGCCTACGTCTCCATCACTCACGGAAGCTGTTCCTCTGCATTTTTCTCTTTACTTCGTGTCTTCACCATGGATTACCAGTGGGAATCCTGTAGGAAATGCAATTTCTACAGGAAAAGAAACACTCTTTAGCATTGTTCTCTCCTAGACTGTATTATTGAATAGAACGAGATTGGAAATATTGGTCACAAGTAATCAGGCACTTGGGGAACAGAAAGGGAAGCTGTCTTTCATAGCCCTGTCTACTAACATGGGTTTCAAAATTTAGTGCGTGCACTTGACTTCCATTTTCTTCATACATATATGTGTGTTTGGTCTTACCCCAATTTTTTTTTTTTGGTATGAAAATAATGTGATACAGTATGCAAAATTTTCTGTTATTTACCATCTATCATAGTTTGCTTACAACAGAGTTCCTTGTAACAAAATACACTGACTATATACTACCTAATCAATATTTTTTTTTTGCTCCAAACATACTTTTTTATTTATTTCTTTATTTTCCCTTTATCAGTTTTATTATGAAGAATTATTACAGTTCAACTGCACATACACATTATACTGCATGTAAATACATATATACAGTATCCTGCACATTCTTTAAAGTTTTCATATATGTACTAATTATTGTTTCTAAGAACAGGTCGGACCTTTAGCTTTTTTTGAACTTACATAGTTCTCAAAGGAATAAAGCTAACTGCAAAATACAGAAAGCAGTAATCCGATCATAAAGGACAGTCAGACCCCAATCTTACATGATCTCTGTCTGCTCTAATTGGAGTGCTAAGATAAGAGAAAACCTTCACAGCTGTATAATAATGTTCTTTCTCCATCCTTTGCCTCACAAATGAAGAAGGTTGTTTATTTTTAGATCAGTGTAGCAAATGCATTAACTTCTATGTCTTCTATTGGAATTGGCAAGATTAATGCATGGGAGGTATTCAATGCATAGAATATTAATGTGATCAATTTGTGAGTAGATGACTCCAGAATATTGTAAGGTCTCTAAGATTAGGACCCATGTCTAAACCTATATCTGTACCCCGATCTGTCTTTGTAGCTGGCACATAATAGGAGCTCAGTTTTTTGTTTATTTATTTATTTTTTTCACCTGAATTGCTTCCTAATAGATACAGCTATTCTGGCTTCTAACAACAAATTAAGGGAGGAGCATGCAAAGTCCTGGACCATGAGGGTTGGGAATAGTTGGAAAAATAGTTGGGAAACAAGTGTCCAATGGAGATCAAGACATCAACTAATGCGTCGGGCTGGTTTATAGGACTGGTAAGTTATAGGAATCGTACCAGCATTCTGGGAGCTGAGGCTGAGGATGGAGAAGGTCTGAATTGTTGTGTCACATATATTTCGAGGCATAGAATCAATTGGGGAAAGTCTCAGGTGAAAGGGAAGGTGCAGGGACCTAAAGTTTGAGCAGATCAATACGCTGGAATTCAAGTCATGGGCCAGGTGAGAACACTACATCAATCTCAAAGATCAGCATCTACTCTAGTAATTGGATTGAGCAATAGGAGGTTGGGAACCCCATTCCTTTTCCTTTTCCCAGGCTGGAAGCGGAAAATCAGGAAAGCAGTATGTCATTTTGGGTAACAAGAGGGAAATGGTTTGGTTCAGAAGGACAAAATAAAGTATAGAAACTTGGATGCAATGTGTTATTAGATTTGTTTTGTTTTGTTTTTAAATCACACGCAAAGAATTTCCCTGGAAGAATTTCATCTAAACTTTCAATTCCAGGATTTTAGATATTTAATGGAATGGCTAATCACCCAGTTCATAAAAAAAGTCCAAAAGCTTAGGCTCATCTTTAGTCAACTGGGCTGGTAAATTATGTCAAAGCAAAAATGATTCGGTAGATTGAATTTATACCTGAGCTATAAGAGAACTCACCTATGTATCTGAATTTAAGCGGAGGTCTTGGAGTAGGCTGATATTTCTGCTTTAAGAAAAATTGATGGGCACAGGTTAAAACAGTGTTACTTCGCCATAGTATACCTGTTCATATACATCAAAGCACTTCATGCTCAAAGGGTCAGTTATTGTAACCAACAGAAGGGTTTCATGTCAGTGTGAAAAATCACCAATGTGGTGCCTTAAATATAAAAAACTCCACCCTTCCTGAGTGACAGCAGTCTCAAATCTGGGAATTAGCCCTGTGGCATATTTTAAGACATGCAGAGATCAGGTGGATTCAGCATTCATTTGACTAAGTACTTGCAAATGTTATGTAGAATAATTACTTAATCACAGAATATCTGCTTACAAAAGCAAAAAGCTATTAGAAGCAACATTAAGATGAATAATTATGATTTTTACTAGGGTTTTATGGGAGTATAATTTTTATACAGTAAAATGTCAAATCCCAAGTGATCAGCTTAATAACTTTTTTCACGTGTATACTTCCATGGAATCATCACTTATTTAAAGATACAGAACATTTCCACCACCTCAAAAATATTATTTTATTTTAAAATGATGCTAAACTGAATATTGGGACGAGGAGGTGGGATTACTTATCCAAAATTTTAGAAGAAATTAATAAGAAAGCAGAATGCAGTTTATAAATATCTGTTTCACACATAAGATCCATGCACATTTCTAATATGTACAATGATGAATCACTCACATATCTCAAAGTTACTCAACTACGGTGTTCACTATAATCTTTACATTTTTTAAAAGACATTTATATTGTTTTTAAACCAATAGTATTTGCTGAAAGAAGGAAAGAATTTACCTTTGTTCCTTGGAATGCCTATATTTCTTTTTTTTTCATTTTTTTATTGAGTTATAGTCATTTTACATTGTTGTGTCAAATGCCAGTGTAGAGCACAATTTTTCAGCTATACATGAGCATACATATATTCACTGTCACATTTTTTTTTTCGCTGTGTATTTCTTTATCGCAGCCAGCCTGGCTCAGCGTGGACGTCTCTGAAGGAATAGACAACTGTGGTTGAGAGTATACTAGTGACACCTAGTGCTTATCCGCTAAAAACGTCTCATTTAAGAGAACATTTTCTCAGGGTTAGCTTCTGTTAATCAAGTTCTTGCTTATGGGCAGAAAAGCAAAAATGATAGTAGAAGTGCTGTTTCATGCCATTAAAGACTAACTGAATAACCTTCCAACGTAACCCCTTAACATCATTAAAGCCAACAGATTTGACACGAACGCTGCATTAACAGCAAGAGCGGAGAATGAGAGGATCACAGAATGAGAAGGCATACGCCTGAATTGGAATTTTATTCTTCAGAAGCAGATGGGAATGCCAAAAAGTTGTGGCAGATGGGCTGAGTCCACTCATTGGGAACCTGTAGGTGACATGGAGGGACAGGTGGGGCCTCTGAACACAATGAAAAAAGACAGAAAGAAAGCCCTTGTTAGTAATGAGTTGGTTCTGAGATTTTCCATACCTTAGATCAGATTTTAAAATACAAGGAGCCCAGTAGGCATGCTTAGCAAGGCTTGTACTGTGGGGCTGGCCGCTGAAATCAGAAAGTTGTCAGCACCAGTGCAGGGAGAAGATCTCAGCTCCCAGTCCCAGCGTGTCCAGAACATTTAAACCAAAATGTTCTCCCGTCTGCCCATCTTTCCTGTTAGACCACTGTCAGAGGCTCTGTCCCCTTGATCTATCAAAATCTCGGCATAATTTTATAAACTAATCCAAATTAGGGGTGAGTAAGCAATTAATCCTTGGTTGATAGCCCTGGAGCAAAAGTGACCCCAGGAGAGGAAGGACCATGCTGAAGGTGGAGAGACAGAATGCTAAATTAAGAAAGAAAAAAAGGTACAATTTTTACCAAGGATAAGTCATCAAACAATGAACCAGTGTAGCTACTTTCACTCTTCTTAGAATTGCTGCCATCAGCAGTTGTTATTATTAAACCTCAAGGATGTTCAAGGCACGGCACTGGGCATGGAACTATTTTACCTATGTATCTATATACATATATATACATGATGCTGGCATAATGTATGTAAATGGAAGTATTTATGTATCATATGCTAGGCTCTAAATTCTAGAGACAACATCATAAGCAGTATAGATAAGATGCCTTTTTTCATGAAGTGTGCATGCTAGTACAATTCATAAATAATAACTGTAATAATGACAATAATGGAGATCATTTAGGGTAGTGATAACTAGTGAGATGGGAAAAGAAAGATGAGATGATGTGATAGAGAGTGATGACAGCAGGATAAGAAACACATTTATGCTCAGGTCCCAGGAAGACTTCTCTGGGGAGGTGATGCATGAACTGAGAGCTGATGGGGAAGGCATGTGAGGACACTGGGGGACATGAGACCCCAGCAAGTACGAAGGCCCAGAGGTAAGAATAATCTTGGCTTATTTAAAGAACAGAAGAAGCCCCATGTGGCAAGAAGGGAGCAGAAAATCAGGTCTCAGAGAAAGACTAGAATGAGGTTTTGCAGGTTGTCATAGGCTCACTGTTGTGTACCCCCAAATTCTTACCTTGAGGCTCCAGCCCCCAAAGTGATGGTGTTTGGAAGTGGGGCCTTTGAGAGATAATCAAGTTTAGATTGGGTATGAGGGTGGGGGCCTTATGAGGAGATTTAGTGCCCTTATAAGAAGAGGAAGAGAGAAATGTCTCTCTCTCTCCCCGGTAGTATGCGCCAAGGAAAGGCCATGTGAGGGCACAAGAAGTGGGCTGTCTACAAGGCAGAAGGGAGGCTCTCACCAGACATTGAATCTGTCAGCAACCTGATCTTGGATTTCCCAAGCTCTAGAACTATGAAAAATTAGAAACTATTACTTAAGTCATCAATCTATGATGTTTTATTATAATCATCCGAGCCGACTAAGACACAAATGATGGCATGGAATATAAGGACAATGGGAAAGCTATAGGAAGTTTTTAGCCAGAGAAGTATATAATTTCATTGTATTCACGAACACTAGGGCTACCATGTACATAATAGATAAACAGGGTAAATATTGGGAGTAAGATGACCTCATGTAATCTATAATCTATTTAGGAAGGTAGGACAGATACATAACAGAAACTTAAATTCATAAAGAATGCAGCCTTCATTAAGAACTGCTCCACAGCCCGGAGACTAATAGGCATGTCTCCCCGTGAGAACGTGTATTACGTGTGCAGAATACCTTTAAGAAGTGTGCCACGGTAAGTCAATGGAACAGCTGTATTGTGCCGTCTCCTGTCGTTTGGGACTTTACACTATCACACTCCCTCCAGTCTCCTACATCAAGTCACTTGAGGTGTCACCTTACATGATTTAAGGTGGCAAAACATAAACCCACTCTGTCTCTGGCTCTGCGTATTAGGTATTTGAAGGGCAGACTGATTGTTTATTTCCCTGAAAACCTCCACAGCTGGAGACATAATGAGAAATTCCTCTAGCAACTTTGTGGAAAAGCTAACAAAAGCTCCCATGCAACATCAAAGCGGTGTTTTGAATTTTTATGTTTTTTTCTTGCACGTCTCAAATTGAACTTTACTCAAGGACACAAAGTCCAGTTTTTGTTTCACTCTTGCTTTTGTTTTTACATAATGTTATCATTTTGCAGTGTTTGGGCACACAACCATACTTTCCTCTGATTCCACTCAGTTCAGATTTGGCACTTCACTAATTTCTGCCGCTTTCTAAACACACGTGCACACATATGCGCACACAAACAGTTGCATTAATGCAGGTTCCAATAGCACCTCATCATCCTGTCATTTATTAGATTATTTTTCTTATTCTATGGTCTAATTGAATGTAATCTCAGTCTAGTATCAATGTTAGATTGTCAACTCCTATTTGGAATTCTAGATGGCAAGAACTCTTTATGACTAGTGCTCGTTTGTTGATTTACTCAACACTGAGTGCTTGACATGTGACAGATATTTTACTTTGCATGGATGGCAAAACCTAACATGACATGGTCCATGGCATACCCCATGGAGAAGCTTACCAGAGCTGAGATAAAGCTCAGCTACCCACTTACATACACACAGAAGGTGGAGGAGGGTGTTGCAGTGATGGTAGATGATGAAGGTAGATGGTGGTGATGCTGGATGGTGATGGTAGGTGGTGGTGACAGTAGATGTTGGTGATTGTGGTTGGTGGTGATGATTGGTGGTGATGGATGGTGGTGGTGGAGTGTCTGATATTACTTAAGTAGGAGTTGTTCTGGCTTTGGTTTGAGGTTTTTAAGCCAGGAATATTGCTTTCCATCCCCTCCACACCTCAAAACCAAAGAGTACTTACAGTACATAGTCAATAGACATAGTGTTTATTAAGTGAAATGCACGTCTTCTAATAGGAGTCAGTATCCAAGCAGATCTTTGAATGATGCTTCTCAATTATCTACTTTTTAATACAAGGTAAAGAAATTAGTTGCCCAAATCGTGATTTAATTTTTCTTGAATTATTTAACAAATATGTATAGCAAGCTTACCACGTGCTACACCACTGTTCCACAGGCTTTAGAATGGAAGGTCATTCAAGTTGCACAACAAGCCAATGATACTGGATGATGATCACCATTACCAAACGAAACTTGGGTCTGCTCGCCTGCAAGCAGTAAAGCCAATCTATTGACATCAGGTTGTGGTGAAGGAAGGTGCAATATTTATTGTAAAGCACGAGACAAAGAGTGTGGGGCAGCTAATGCTCAAATAACCTGAACTTCCTGATGGGTGTAAAGGAGACATTTTTAAGGCTGAGATGAGGGAGGGGAGTCCCAGGGTGTGTGTTCAGCTGTGTGCAATTCTCTGATTGGTTGATGGTACAATAACAGGATGTTGTCACAGGAGTTGACATTATCAATCCTCAGGCTCCAGCTGGTCTGGGGGCTACGTGCTCGTGGTCATCACGTAGTTAACTTCTTCCGTTTGGTGGGAGCTTTGGTATCTGTAAAAACAACTCAGGAATGTGCATCAGACACCATTATCTGTGTACTGCAGGGAGGAACTAAAGATTCTGTGACTGACATATGACTGATTTACTGTTTAAATTGTTACCAGTTCTCCTAGCCCAACTGCTGCTTTTGTCACTAGGTGTTCACATCCTTTCAAGCATTAATTCTTGAGCCAGGCTTCTGTGACCCAGGGGAGGTCTGGGAGACTACTCTTTTCCCACAAACAAGAGGCACGCAGAGAACTAGGGGGAGGGGTCTGTCCCGGGAAGACCCCGTAGGATCTTGCTCAGCTAGATCACCTCCATCATGCAAATGATGACCCTAGACAAGGAGAGATTGGGTCACTTGTCCAAGGTCACAGAGCTGATCAGAGGCAGAGCTCAGTTTCGATTCTAAGCAGCTGGTTCCAGAGTCTGGACTCTTGAGCGCTACACTCTGCTGGCTCACCTGTCATGCTGGTCTGTCTCGCACTGCTGACTCTTGAATCCCTGCCCCCACTCATTTATTCAACAAGCACATTCCTTTGCATGGCCACCACTTCGTTCAGCCCTCAGCTTCACAAGTGCTCAGGTTTGTGAAAGAGCTTGCTTTTCCTTTCTCTTAGGCTTTCATTGTAGGAACCACCCCAGGCTGATTCCTTGGGCCTCTGCTTTCCCCTCTTTGCATTCTCTTCCTCGGAGCTCCTCCTGCCTTTTGAATGCATATCGCTTTCAAGACACTACTTTGTTGTTCAATTTCTCCCATTCAAAGTGCTCCATCTTCTGGCTCCAGGTTGCCTTTGCAAACTTACATTTCATTTTTCCTTTTTAAATATTCTGCCCCAAATACAATTGGCAAACACAACATAGAAGTTGCTAACCTGGACTCCATGTTCTTGCTTCTGCTTTGCCTGGTCTCCACCAGCCTCACATCTCCACCTGTGTGAAGGCTAACTATAGCACCAGGGAGACGAAACAGTCTCCAGCAAGCCTTTGCTGCGTCTCCCAGCCCACTGTGAGCTTTCCGCTTCTCCCTTCTGTGTTTCTGTAATCGCCCACTCCCTACACCTCTTATCTGGTATCTAGGCAATATACTTTGTAGTGGTTGGGAGCACAGGCTTTGCAATCAGATTGCAAGACGCGTAGCCCAGCTTGGCAGCTTGCTTGCTTGGGTAAATTCTTCCATCTTGTCAGTAAGAATGAGTATAATAATAACAAATTCATGAAGCAGACACCAAGATGATTAAATTAACTACTACCATAATAGCTTAAGGTTAAAATTAAGATCAAAAACTTCTTAGCACACTGCATTTAACACATGTTAGTGACTATTACTGGTTAATTACATAGAGGACCTTGTAACGTCTCTGATGATGATATTCAACGCCTAAGGTGCTTCCTGTGTATCATCAGTCCCCACCTGACTTTCCATACCTTTGTCTCCTACCATCTGCTGTTACCTTGCTCTTCCTAGCTTTTCCCATTGTATTGTACTTTCTGATCCTAACCCCTGAAAAGGATTTAAAATTGGACCCAATGGACTGGACTTTGTTTTTTTTTTCTGAGGCTTTCATTTGTCCTGTATTCAAACCAAGTTCTCACCTGGTTCTGTTTCTGTGTACTTTCCCATTGATACAACTGATTCTTTCAACCCAACATCCTCCAAGGTCTTTATCCCCTGCAGGTCCCTCTTTACAATCTCCTGGAGGCTATCCAACTAGATTTTAAGAACATTAAAAAGGAGAACTGTAAATTTTCCCCACCGTGCTAAGTACATCCTAGATACTCCAAAATATTTATTAAATAAATTCATGACAAAAAAATAAAGATGTTCATGGCTTATTATTATTTTTCAGTTTCCAAGAGAAGACAATTTATGTCAGTGAAATTTGACAGACATCTGTGATAGTTGTAATTTAAGTGGGTTCAAAGAGATAATCAGAGCATTTCATTTGGTTTGACAAATAACGGAGAACTTCTCCCTCCTACCAGCAATAACACTTAAAAGAGACTTTATTGCATTAGTGGGAGAGGTTTATTTGCTTCTGGCTCCTGGAAGACAGGAATTTGGTATTTATTCTCAGGCAATTGAAAAATTGATTTGACCCATTTAGGAGTTTAACAATGGACTCATAATAACTCTTCTCAAAGAGGACAAAAGAACATGTACATCAGTTGATCAATAGTACATTTGAGAAGAGAAAAGACTCAAGATCAAGGGAATTTAAAGAGACTGCCGAGGAACACTCTCTAATCGGGGAATTAAATCATAAGGTATCGCAGAGGGTCCACAACAAATAAATTCGGAAGTGTTTCCTTAACTTCGGGGCACCGATTTCAGGGAGGAACCTCAAAACTCCTTCCTGTTAATGTAAAATCAAAATCATGGTCCCACTTAAAACTTCTGAGTCATTGAAAACTTATTTAATTTAAGCCTGTTTAGAACAATTACCACAGAGTATATGCTTTTAACCTTCTCTTGGGTCTAAATGGATTCACAGGTGGGAGGATTAACCTTGGGGAGGCCCTGATGAAAAGGATTGTGAACTAAAAAGACTGAGTGGATGTGACACCGTAAGTGCCACCCCGGGAAAAACAAGAAGGTTTCCTCCTTTCTGGTTTCCTCCAGGAGAAAGGCCAGCAATCTGAGAGAGACGCTTTCCCATCAGCCATTATCAGGACTTAGCTCTCATCAACACTCCGAAAATTCCGATTCTGGCAGGTCCTTACTTTATCCAGCTACATCCCCCTTTTCTCCAGGTTCGATGGGTAACGTTAGGTTTCCAGTAACGTAGTTTACCTGAAGAAGACTTCATTATTACATTAATGGCTATTTTTTCAAATGAGTGAACAGATTAGTCTCCTCTGGCACTCACCGAGTTATCTTCTTGGGAAACCAGAAGAGTCAGGACAGCATGAGGGAAAAAGGAAAAACAAAACCTGTTAAATTTTCAAATCTATGTAGAGACTGAAGAAGTGGGCCAGTATTAAAAGGTAAATTACCTTTCTAATGCTCACTTGGCAGCAGAAACATAGGGGAAATATACAATTAGAGAGAGCTATCTGAAAACACACACAAATTCTTTACTAGAGCTGTAGATGCCTACCCTAAAAGAATTGAAGTTCTATGTATAGTAGCTGAAGAAGCTACTTTAGAAGTCCATGCAAATATAATGGTAATTATCAAGCTTTAGAAATACAAGATCGAAAAAAATACCTCCTCTCTTTTAAAAGAAATTATTTAGGTATGAATCCAGTAAAGCTATGCTTGATTAAAAACTGATTTTAGAAGATTTCTTTTCCTGAAGTTAATAAGACTATAATCACTAACCCAGAAATAAGGATAATAGGATTATCAAGTATGAAGTTCACTAAGTTAAAAAAAATAATCTAAATATAACTCCCTTGGAAAACAATTTCGATCTCCACATACTATCTTTCACCCACTATTGTCATTCATTCATTTATTCCACAATATTTGTTCCAATCTCTTCTAGAGAAATGGAGCAGAGATGTCTAAGTGTGTCTTAATTTTTTAATAGACTTTATTCTTTGGAGTTATTTTAGGTTCACAGCAACATTGAGCAGAAGGCACTGAGGGTTCCCGTATCTTCTGCTCCCACACATGCACAACTTCCCCCACCGTAGACACTGACACTACAGTGGCACTTCGGTTACAATCAATGAATCTCCATTGACACAACATTATCACCCAAGTTATGGCTTTACTTTCATCTTCCCTTTTCCCAGAGTAATCAATTTTTTGTCTATAAATTAGCCACCAGTCACAAAGATCACAGTTCAGCCTTTCTTGCAGCTAGGTGTGGCCACGTGACACCGCTAGCTCTGGTCAGCAAAATAAAAAGGGATGTTACTTGTGGTGGCCTCCAGGAGCCCTCCTTAAGAGACAGAACAAGTGTGCCCTTAGCTCTTTTATTCCTTAGCCCACCTTTCTTCTCACTCAGGAGTGCAGAAACCATCCTGGTTCCCAAGGTCAAAGTCATGCACGGTAGCACAACAACTGAGAAAGAACCTGGATCTCTGACGACTTTGTGGCGCAGAGTCTTCTCATTTCCAGCCCCAAATTTGTTTAGGCAAAAGAAAAGTAATTTTTATCTTATTTAAGCCACTATTCTTGGGGCTATTCTAATACCTACAGCCACATCTACCACAAATGAATACAATAAGACAAAGTATTAGGCCCTGTGGGTAATAAAATACATATAAAATCCTACCCTTGCTCCCGGGAGGCCTCCAATCTGCTAAGGGAAATAAGATACATAAATGGATGAATGCATGAGTTGTAAAAGTCATACAAACTGAGTCTTACAGAGTACAGAAGAGGAAAAAGATATTTTCTTGGCATAAAAATTAGAACTTGATGGACAAGATAGTGTGAAATTGGGGTCAAAAGGTAGTATTAGAAAGGGAAAGAGTGGAATGCTTCAGGAGCAGATTGAACCAACATAAATCCTAAGATGGGCCTCTGAGAGAACCAAAGGTTGTCCTGCTGGCTGGAGAGACACAGGAGACCAAAGAAACCCGAGCAGGCAGACTGAGGCTGTTTACGGAAAGTAATATCAGACAAGCAATTGTGTTTTTAGAGAATAGGATTCATTTCAGTCTGACCTTAGGAAAACTAACTTGCAGTGATGTCAGAGGATGTCAGGGCAGGAGGTGGTGAAAAAAGTAGGGAAGGTAAGTGCTCCTCTCTCTGCAATCAGTACAACGGCATCAGAAGGGACAGAGAGGGCTGGGAGGGCAAAGCGTGGCAAAGGAGCCGCTTTTAGACTTGGCAACGGACTATGAAATGTGAAGAGGTGGAGAAGTAAATAAGAAAAGCCCAAACTTTAAGCCAGATGGCAGCTCAAGGTGTATGTCCATTGCCTGAAGAAGGGCAGTTAGAAGCAAGAGGCTGCTTGATGGATTGGATATGTGAGTATTTTTTAAAGCATTGTGCTGGAAGGAGAGCATGTCCGTCAAACTGCTGGAAATATGGACCCTGAGACTGAAGAACATTCACCCTAAGGATGCTGATTCCCAAAGAGGTGAAAGTTCAAATCTCTCAGACTGAGTGAGATAAAATAAGAGGGACACGAGAAGAGACCGCAGACAGAAGCTTGGGTCCCGCCTCATTCATAGGTAGAAAGAGAAGAAAGAGGCTAGCAAGGGGGTAGTCCCTGAGATGTCAGGCAGGGGATTCCAGAAAGTGTGAAAGAAGAGGGAACTTTTGAGTCAAAAATGGTGGTGGTGACCATGGTAAAATGCTCCTGAAAGTTGAAGAGGTATGAGTGCCACGAAAGGCTACTCAACCTGATGCTGAGAAGCTCACGGATAATTTTTCATGGCTATGGGAACAGAACTGTATTTCAGGAGGTAAGTACTGAATGGTACAGAAGTAAAAGGTAGGACTGACGCCTTAGCTGTGATGGTCAGCAAGGTGGTTGGGAAAAGCAGAGGGAAAGGCTTGATGGTGATGGACCCAGCAGGGGGTGACTTGGGCAGGACTCAGTGTCTTGGGGACACAACCACACCACTCCCTCCCCCACCTGCTGTAGTAGATCAGCCTGCAGCCCGGAGGCAGAGTCAAAAAAGAGAAAGAGAAAGAGAGAGAGAGAGAGAATTTGAAGCCAATGTGCTGAAGGAGCGTTATCAAGGACTCCCAGTAATTGCTTGCTCCAGTCAGCTTTCTAGTTGCTGTAGAATGGGAAAGCTACTCATATAGACCCACGACTGAGGAGGTAATAAAATCGTTCCTACAGGGGACAATAAATAAGAGAGGAATGAAGAGTATGTCCATTGACTACATTTACTGCAAAATCCTGGAACTGAGATTAGTTTAAGATTGAAGTTAACGAAACACTGACAGTCTGTCCAGGCCACCACCAGCACCCTCGAAGGTGAGACTGGACACGTCTTTGGATTTTGCTGACACATTTCTGCAACATCTTTTTGGCCTGAGAACTAGCGCCAACTTAGGAAGGGAAAGAGCCATGTGAACGTGCCTTCCCAGTGGATCAGAAGGGGAGACGCGTGTGCACACACGCACGTATCTGGGCTAGCTAAGTGTCTGAAGCGGTCCTTGCTGTCTGATACGGCTCCCCTCAAACCCGCCCCCTCCCAACATTACAGCTGAACGGTAGCTCTGAGACCCCACCCGTCCTAATGCAACTACAGTATCTTGAATTTAAGTACAGTAGTGTCTCCTCCTTCTAGCCTACTCTCTCAGGTCAGAAATTCTCTTATTCTTTAGAATTTCACTCCTGGGCCCTCTTTCCCTTTAGAAAACCACATCGACTCCCCGTGGCTTCAATCGTCATCCAAGAACCAACAACCTCAAGATTCTATATCTAGTCCTGGTCGCTCATCTGTGCTTGAAAAGGGTAGATATCAGTGCCTAGTCAGCATATAAATGCCCACTCAGATTTCTCAAAGACCCACAAATCCAGCACGTCTAAAACTCATGGATTCTCCTAGCTAAACCTACTCTTTCTCCCCTTTTCCACATCTTAGCACATAACCTGAGACTAGGAGTGATTGCTGATTCCTCCTTCTCCTTGACTCACCAAACCCTATTGGTTTTACCTCTTAAATCTCTCTCAGATCCATCACTTCTCTCCTCCTCCCTCCAGCTGCCCGTGGTTTCAGCCACCCTCCTCCCTCATCAAGAATACTCAGGAAGTCTTTTAGGTGATGTGCTGCACCCGTTATCCCCTTCCTCCAGGTCCCTCTCCGTAATACAGCCCGCGTATTCATTTTAGGAACAAGAGTGTGTCCCTCTTCCCTGCTAGACACTTTCCAGTGGTTTCCCATTCCTCGCTGGACAGAAAGACAGAGTCCATGACCCTTAATATGTCCCTTGAGGCTCTGCATGATCGGGCTGCCTCCTAGCTTTCCTGTCTTAGCTTTTTCTTCTCTACACACTGGCATTATTGGTCTTTAAAAAAAAAATTCCTCTGATGGTCCACTCTCTTTCTTGCCCCTGGACCAATATACAGGCTGTCATGTAATTTTTCTCTCCCTCCCACTTACTTTGCCTTTACTTCTCCAGTGCCTCCTTAATGGTCAACACAAATTTCATTTCCTTAGGGAAGGCTTTCTGGACTCTCCAGTACAATTTCCTCTCAGATGCTTCCACAGAACATTTCTCCTCCATAGAACTCAGTAAAATTGTTTGATGACTCTCTTCCCTGCCACGCCGCAATCTGTCTTGCTCAGTGCTGTGCATCTAGCAACCGGTGCATTTTCTGGAAAGAAAAGTGAATGAACAAGGAAATGGTTTTAGAGGAACTCTGGCAGGCTTGACTTCAAATTTCAAATCCTTTCTTTTTTTTTTCCCTTCTGGCAGAATAGGAATGACCATCAAGTAATAGCTCAGTTCAGATTTGGTTATCAGATGAGCAGAAAGCAAGGCATTGAAGAAAAGTAACACAGATAAGTGGTTTTCTGTGGCAGAGTAGAAGATGAACGTTAGAAATATGAGACACTGTGCCGAAAGGGGGCCAGTGGATGGTAGATGCCGGAATGAGGAAGTGACACAAAGAACACTAAAAGGGGGAAGGAGAGACATCAAAATCAGCTTTACAGCGTCTCGGCAGTATCTCGGGCTTTAGAGTCAGAAAGACCTGGAGCGGAATCCCAGCTCTGCCGCTTACAAGCCAATTAATTACTCTGTCTGAGTCTCTATTTCTCGACTGTGATTTGGGGATAATAATATTTACTGCATAAAAAGGGGGTGAAGATTACTATTTTTGAATAGCAGGAAAACTCGGCACAAAACAGAAGTCTGAATGGTTAGCTTCCTTCTTCTCTAACTTTCCACTTGCATCTGTTTATTTTACACTCAGTTTATCAAGCAGTACAGTTTGTGGCATACAGATTCAACGTCAGCTGTGTCTCCCACAACGCACAATTTTGTGTGGGTCCCACAAGAAGACAGAATCCAGCCCATGGAATTCAGGAGAGGATTTTGTGTGAGAAACTCGTTGAACAGTATAAAGAGAGCTGGAAATAGAAACAGAGGAGGTGAGATGGCCAAAAAGATTAGCAAGGATTAGGGAAGCTGCTAGCATCCTTCAGGAGGGAGAAGCAGGGAGGGAGGGTGGACCCTCTGAACTGTAGCTGCTGGGGGGCCGGCGTGGAGGGCGAGGCTGCCAGAGAGGCCATGGCCACCACCCAACAAAGATGCCGCTCAGAGCGGAGAGGAGGGGAGAAGTACCCTGACTTCCCTCCTCTTGCTCCTTCCAACCTCCTGCCAGTATCTCCCACTGGCCAAACCGAACTGAAGCCATTGGTCAGTGACTCCCGGGAAGTCCCATATGCGGGGCCCGATCTCGGAGACTGAAAGCAGAGGGGAAAACAGAGAAGGGATCTGAGGGAAAACAGGCAGATGGCTGGCGTCGACAGCCGAGAAGGGCAATCAGAGAGATCTCAGAGAACTCAGCGAAAAGAACCGTTCTGTGATGGTCAAAGCCCGTCAGACCAACACAGGGGAAGATTACAAGTCACAGGCATTTCGCTCTTTGTGCGTTACGAGCATTCTCAAAGGGCGGTGCGGTGCACAGGAAAGCAAACCCGCTTGGAAGGGGATGGCTTTCGGGTATAAACAACTTGAACCTGAAGGTGTAAACAGAGAGAACACGTCTCCCACCCCGATCTTTCTACTCCTCCCTCCAAACAAATAACCCTTGTTACCAAATTAGTGAAAACCTTCTAGAAATCGTTGATGTATGTGCCAAATAGGTGTGTATCTCTAGGTACACACCTTATAAACAACCAGCAAAGTGCTAACCATGTTTTTCTGAAACTTTTTTCTACGTGAGAATACATCTCTGTCGTCGGTCCGTTCCATGTACGCAACATTGTCTCACTACTTTTAACGAGAGCCTAACATCCTATTGTAGGTTCAGATCGTAATCCACTCAACCAGTTCCAGATTGGGAGTCATTTGGAGTGTTTTGAATTGCTTCCTACTAAAAATAAGCTTGGAAATAATATACTTGTACAAATACCTGCAGGATAAAATTCTAAGAGTGAAATTGCTGGGTCAAAGGGCAATATGTTATGCATTTTAATGTATATTACCACAAGGCACTCCAAAATTTATTTGAATTTACATTCTCATTAACAGTGAATGGAGAACCTTTCTCCTACACCTTCGACAGCACAGTGTCACATTTTTCATTTTTGACTACATGAAACACACACACAGAGAAACACAAAACTTTCTGTATGCCTTTAATTATTGGTTACATTTCTTTGCACGTCTTTAATTATTGGTTAGGCTTAACATCTGAGAGTACTTCAGCAATTGTTTTCTGTGACATGCTAACTTATATTTGATGCCGTGCCAATTTTTCTAGTAAGTGATTTTTTTAATCTGCTTAGCATTTGGTTAAAAATAATAGACTTTATCCCAAGTTGTCAGTGTTACCTCTTCCTCATTTGTCTTTAGCCTTTTGGATTTTTTGTATTGTTTGCCTTGCAGAAATTTTCCACTGGCAAACTGTAGAGTCTTGAGCAAGTAAATTTAATTTAATTTGCCTCAAATTAATTTATTCATCTGAAAATGGAAAACAGTACACTCCTTACCTGTTTGTTTTGAGGATCGCTGAGATTATGTGTTTAAATTTACTTTGCATAAAACAGAAACAGTCACTTTTATTGTCAGATGTTCTTTCAAGTGACGTCATCACATTTGAAATGTGTAACAACTTTCTGAATTGGGTCTGGCAGATTTTAACATCCTCGTTTTACAGATTAAGAAGCTGAGGCTCAGAAAGTTTTCCTGAATTTAGTACAGGCAGAAAATCATAAAGATTTAGAGATTCAATTCTTGGTCTATGATAACAAAAATAAATGTATTTACCACTTTACCATTCTGCTTTCTAGTTGTTGTGTGTTGAGGTCAAAAGGAGAGATCCTCTACTATTTATGGAAAGAAAATGTTCCAGCAGGACTTTCTTAATAAGTGATTGAGATGGAAGCAAAATAGACTTTGAGCCTCTCCAAATTTGTTTAAAATTAACATGCTAACTAAGGGGCAAAGATGTAGCCTTTTAGCTGCGTGTGGTGCAGGGGGAGGAAATGCTTATGAGCTCTTTTTAAATGCATTTTATAGCAGTGTCTTCCACTCAACTCTTGGGTACTGCCTAAAACAAAAACTCAGTCTGCATACAAACAAGAAGACATTTTTTTTTATTGTGCACAAATCTGTTTAACCAAATTTTATGCATACATATAACTCTAAGAAACAGGATCTTTGAATACAAAGGAAAAAAGTTATTTTCCAAAAATATCAAGGTAGACTATGCAGTAGTATTTTCATAGCTTTTCATCTGCTGTTCTGGGAAAGTTACCTGTGACACGGAAGAAAATTTAACAATGAAAGTTGATCGTGTAGAAAAAAACTAACGTATAAATAAAAATGGAAATGCCAGCAGACAGTCCATGATCAGCAAGCCCGGCGCAAGATTAAGGGTTTCAGATGTCCTACAGACTTCAGTTGCTCTAACAGAACGGAAATGCTTCCAGACACACATGCTTGGAGAGATTATTTCAAAGTTTATGTGGAAGTGAAGCATTTTAGTTTTAGAGGCAAGAACTGGAGCCTAAATCAGATGAGACTAATAGCAAGTTCATCACTTCTGAAACCTCACACAGACACTAAGCATTTTTCCCAATCATTTTAGAAGGAGGTCAGCCCTGTGCCTCAGCTGTTTAAGAATTTGGAAGATGGGGCAATGTAAGATACAAACCCTTAAAAAGAGGAACCACTGCCAAGGGGCTGTTATGGTTCTCATGTTATCTTTGGAGATGAGAGCACATCTCCATCATGGTCCATTGTCCTAACTAACTCTTTTAGAGATGTGTCACTCTGGGAGACCATCCTGCATGCTAGAATTTACTACAGTTGGTGATTTGAAAAATTCAAAACATTATTGGAAGTAGATTTTAAACAATAAATAGCTTGAGGTCTTTAAGTCAAGGAATGTGTTAATGTATTTTTTTAAATAAATTTCTTTGGCCAAACATCAGCCTGAGTTTGTATCCTATCTATGAGAATGAATAAGGTGAGATGTTTCAACATTGACCGGACCTAGGGAGATCTTGAACTGGTTCTAGTCCGTGTCCACAAGTACCCTGAGCACATCACTATTACCCCTCTAAGCAGCCGGGGCCGTCTGGCTCTGAGGGGCTGGCTAGTGTGCTGGGCTGCTAAAGGAGCATTGTTCACATAACTCAAGTTTGAGGTCTAAGTCTCTGGGCACAGAGGGGACCCACTCTTATTGGATGGCAAGCTATCCAAGACTGGTGGGAGCTAGGTCCTTCTTTGATGCCAATGGGAACTATGCTTAACATGCCAGCTTGATACGAGCAAAACACCATGCTCCCTGGAACGGAAACATGATGATTTGCAGGTGATTTCTTGGCTTCTACCTGGCTTTCAGGAATTGTTGACAGCTATGATTATTCAGCTGGAGATGAGACAGGTACTGGACCCTGATGCCCCTCCAATCAATGTATCACTCAGGTCTTGTTCACTGGTCTTGGTACCACTGACCTCTGCTCACAGCATGCTCTTCCGTCTTCTGCCTTCCTCCTCCAGACTCTTCATCTAGACGATTGTCAGGACAGCCGAGATCTTCAGCTATTCTTCGAGATCTCTTCTCTGTGTTCTGACCTAAGTACTGAATCTGAAAGGTAAGAATTTGATTAATTTTTTTTCTTTCTTCCGTGTTTTTCCCCCTAAGGCAGTGGTTATAGAATATGGAATTTATGGGATGGAATAAGTTTGGGAAAATCACAAGAAAGAGAAAAATAAAAGGACTGAAAAACACAATGGCTAATAGGTAAAAATATTATCCTGCCCTATACCATTTTGAGAATTTGATATTATTTTTGCAATTAAAACTTAGAAAAAATGGTTGACTATAGACCCTCCCAGTTTAGCTTTGAGCTTCCAACAGAGTCTACTTCAACAGTCACATGCACTAATAGGATTGCTTCAAACCTATAAGCATCGTCATATGGTCCTTATGTCAGAGCGCGCTGGACGGAATGAGTTCTATCACATGGTTCTTGTTACAATAAAGCAGTAAGAGAGGAGAGAGTTCTGCACTCTGGATGCATTGTGCTTTAGAGATGAAAAAGGAAGGTTACTCGTAATAGGCATTTCCACCAGAGAGCGATCACAATGCTCGGTTGGTTCTCATGCTTTTGATAGCTCTGAACTGTGTCTAACTCTCCTGATGAGTTCCTGTCTCAAGCTCACAGATTAATATTAACTCGGGCTTCAACGAGGCAGATTTCTCTTGTTGAGTGGGAGCTGTTTTGATCTGTGTGCGCTTTATCATTAAAACGTTTTCTGAAAGCCTATCTTGCAGCATTTTCCAAATCATGTTCCTTGGAATCCTGGTATCCAGTGAGATGTAAAAAGGTTTTGCACAGATAAAAGGAATCTGTAGTCAAACTAGTCAGTGATATTCTGCAAACTTTACCTCTTATCATAAAGATTCAGAATTCAATTAACATATAAAAGGCTCAAAGGAAACCTACATAAAAGAAACCTGCCTAACTTTGATAAACCCAGTATTTCCCAAACTTTGCAAATGCAATCTTGGTTTTATTCATCTCATATCAATGAGTATTACATGATCCGCATTTTGGAAAAGGCTGCGGTAGACCGATGACGTAATTTATTCAGATATTTGATTCTACACATCCCCTCCAATCAAGATAGAATTCATTTCCGTTTAGAATAAAAGCTATACAATATTCAGAAGCGTGAAATATTTTTTAATGGGGGAAACCTTTTTTACATACTAAGTTTAAAACTTCAAGTGATCCTTGAACGTTAGGGAGAGCTAAAGTTTGAAGACTGTGGCACAGCTAAAATGTCCATTGTATGCACATCGCCATCATTATATAAGCCATTAACCCTCATTAAGGTAAGAAACTCAGATAAAAGATTCAGGTAAGACAGGAGCAGAAAAGCCACAGAGAATTGAGTTGCATGGGACTCCATGCTCAGAGCAAGACTCTGAGAGGTTGACCTGTGAAGCCCAAGGGCAAGGCAACGCCATGGACAAATCAAGTCAGGAGTCAGGGAAATTCAGTGACCAGAAAGCAAGTGAAGGCATTAGATCAAATTCCAGAGTCCTGGAAGAGTGCAAATATCAGAGGATCAGACACAGTTTGGGGGAAAGACGTATAAAAACAAGAGCACAGTAACATAGACAAAAGAACTGGAGAGGAGGCATGAAGCACTAACAAAAAAGACCTGGCAGCAGCGTCTGCTATATTAAATCGCTGACAAAGGAGAACATTCCTCCTGGGACAAATGATGCTCACAGGATGGGGCTCTTCTAAAGTCTCAGGGCCATAGCTGGTTAGTGGTTCACCTGAGTAGAGGAGGAAAAAGAAATAAGGGTAACAATCATGTGGTGAGACAGGAATCGTCCAAAAGTTCAAACAAGTTTGGAGGAAGAAGGATTTGACCAGTTTTTATGATTGAACTGTCAATTTTGTAGAAATCTTCTCAGATAGTTTATGATGATAATTTCAATTTCACCTTTTTTCATTTACAAAATAATAATGGGCTATATGTTAGAAATACCATATCGATGCTCAAGCACACCCATCATCTGTGTCCTTTATGAGTTGACAAATTAAATATTCACACATTAATAAATGCCTAGTGCCAATAGATGAAAATTCCAATAAATATGAGGAGCCAAAACTTGAGTTGACGTTATTGTGCACAAGAGTTGAATATGAAATATGAAGAATTCATCATGTATTTTAAATGTAGTATAATTGACTTCAGTGAATTGAGTAATGCTTTATAGTTTTTTAGATTTTATTCTTATTTTAGTAAAGTTTATTCATTTTTACTTTGGTAAAGCCTTTGATTGTAAACCACAGATCACGGTTAACACAGATTAAGAACTGGCGGTACCACCGTGTTACTCTTTCCAGGGACTTGAAAGCTGCATATGGCAGCTTCACATTAGCCTGAGCAGATACATTGAGCAGAATTTGGCAGGAATTGATCCTGGAATCTCTCCTAATCAATAAATTTATTGATGACCTGATCAACAAGTTTATAGTATGTAACTAGAACTGAAGAGCTGATGTTAGGTGGGTTATTAAGATTTTGGAATTGGAAAAAAAAGCCCAATATAATTTTTATGAAAAGAATGTATCGCATTTGCAAAAAAACACATGCAGGTTGGTTTAGATAAGGAAAAGAGTCTGAAAAGGAATATAAGGTGTGGAAATAGTAATTAATCATATCTATAGAAAAATGATCCATGTCAACATAATGAAGATGTATTAATGATTAACTTATAATTTCAGCATCTCTCATAAGAGGACTCTGAGAATTTGTTGTGAGCAGACTTTGAAGAGAGTGCGGGCAAACATGGTTCTGTATGAAAGTGACAGCCTTAAAGGGGTGGAGACTAACTAAGGCCGATGTGAGAGTGTGCTGCTTGGCCCATAGTATGTCCTCAGTTGGTGTCTACTGATGCTGTATCCGTCAGGATTTGGTCAGGAAGACAAAGGCCACGCCATGCATTCCAGGCATAAAGGATTTGAATATGGGAAATGTGGGCTTAAATCACTGTAGGAACAGCAGGGAAAGGGAGGTCTGGGACGCCACACTGGCGATCTTGGTCTGAAGCACTGAAGAGGGTGGTTCTCCTTTCCTGGGCAGCTTCCCTCAGAGATTAATAGCCAGTCCTTTTCTAACACCTTTCAAGTCTTACAAGAGAATTTCTCACTGTTAAACTCTGCCCCAGAGCCACAGGAGGAATGGGATTCTGGGGAAGATAATTTTTGCTCCAGAAAAAGGTGATGGTGTGATGATGTGATACAGCAATCCAACACAACTAAGTAAGTGAAGATCCTACAAACGAAAGATAAAATAATTTGGATGTTTAGCCTGAAGAAAACAGAATATGATATTTTTTCACAAACTTTTTGACATCTTGTGAAACCAGGTTACAATTCTTAGATGATTCTGTTTGTAAATGGTTGAGTCAAATATTGTTTGTATTATTCAAACAGCCTCAGCATTTCAGTGGCCATAGTAGCATTATGTCTTTCTTGTTCTTGGGAGACATAGCATGATGTCTTCCTCGTGTGCCTTCAGGTCAGCTCAGGCAACTCTGCTGATCTCAGCTGGGCTTGAGAATTATTTCCAGGTCAAGGTTTGGATTCAAGTCCACTCTCCATGGCCTCATTTTAAAGAGCTACCAATGGTAGGCAGATTAATGGTCCCCCAAAGATGCTCACATCCTACTCCCCGGAAACTGTGAATATGTTATCTTACGTGACTCGGGGCAATGAAGATTGCAGATGGAATTAAAGTTGCTAATCAGCTGACCTAGAGAGGAGGAGATTGTCCAGATTTATCCTGGACTGTCTGGGTGGACTCATTGTAATCACAGGGTCCTTAAAAGTAGAAGATGGAGGTAGGAGAAACAGAGAACCAGATGGAGAACCAGAGAAAGGGCAGCCTGAGGAGACATTGGCTCAATGTCAATGGCTTTGAAGAGAGAAAATGGAGCTGTGAGCCAGGGAACGCAGGTGCCCTCTAGAGGCAGGGAAGAGCAAGGATTCTCCCTAGGGCTTCCAGGAAGGATGCAGCCTCGCCGACACCTTGATTTTAGCCCCATTTGATACATTTTGATTGAGAAAATCAGATAAAAGGGAACAAACTGAATTTTTAAAAGAGAGACTCTAACAGATGATGATGATAGTAATTCACAGGCTGAGAGGCGTTTAATAAGTTGAATTCTGCATACCTGATCCTTAGGAAGCAAGGAAAGGAGGGAGAGGGGAAGGGAAGTAGAGACCCCTGAAAGAGGGAAAGGCGGGATTTGGTGGTGATTAGGTAACCTTTATAAAGCAGCTGAGTTTCTCTATCACAGTCCTTTTTCCATTAAGCTTTGGGTTGGGGAAGGGAATAAAAGCTTTCTAGCCTCTCCTAATAGCATGCTAATTATATATCTATAAATATTCACTTTATATATATAATTTAAATGTATATAGATTAAAAATATAATACATACTATAATTTATGTTATATATTATAATATTGTTATAGTATACATTATAAATACATATATAGATATATTTCATGTATATATATATATGAGAGAGAGTCTTCTCAGTTAAATTTCCCTGTAGCTACTTCATTTCTCTCCTACACTGTTCTTTCTAAGCAAGGCTCCTGAGAGCTATTTGACCTCAAGGGTTAATTTTTAAAGCCACATTTCAAGATTTCCCTTTTTAAAATGCATCTTCCTTAGGAATAAATATCACAGAGCATGGCAGCTGAAATGATCAGTTACCTTGGATATGTCCTCAGTCATGGGAAATTTTCTCTGCAGGATGGAAATTGCCTCAATCTTTCAAAAGCAAAACAATGGAGGGAAGGCTGGGTTAGCCCACTGAGAGGCTGGGGGAAATTTTAGTCCTTCAGTGAGAGGAATGGTGGGAGCAGTTTTCTAGGCTGCAGCAGTTGCGATGGACACCATCACATCAGCCGCAGGAGGGAGCGGCACCACGTGCAGCTGCCCCCTGTGCCGACATCTCTGCTGTCCCCTTGGCATCTGCCTCTCCTCCATCAGTACGCATGGCAGCATCCCTACTCATTTCTTCTGGCACTCTAGTCTCGCATGCATTACTGTCCTTGCCAAAGACAGAGAGGATTTGTTGGGATTGAGGGCTAGGCTGCACATGCAATGATTTCATGATTATCACATGAATTAATAATGAACGAACAGAATGAGATAATGCCACCTGCAGCAACATGGATGGACCGAGGGATTATCATATGAAGTGAAGTAAGTTAGGCAGAGAAAGACAAATACCCCATGATATCACTTATATGTGGAATCAGAAAAAAAAATGAGACAAATGTTCTTATTGACAAAACAGAAACAGACTCACAGACATAGAAAACAAACTTATGGTTACGAAGGGGGATGGAGGAAGGATAAATTAGGAGTTTGGGACTAGCAGATATAAACTACTATATATAAAATAGATAAACAACAAGGTCCTATGGTACAGCACAGGGAACTATATTCAATATCTTGTAACAACCTATAATGAAAAAGAATATATATATATATATATATATTCTTATATATATATAAGACTGAATCACTATGCTGTACACCAGAAACTAACACAACATTGAAAATCAACTGTACTTCAATTTTTTAAAAAATTTAAATGAATGAACAAATGATTTTCCATTCTACTTCTCTTTCTCTCTCTGCATGTATTTATGTACACAGAGACACACAGACACACACACACACACACACCCCATACATGTATTTCCCCATAGAGACCTAGTCAGTCATCCCTCTCATTACCATCAGCTCTCCGTTTCTGCTGGAATCCACCTCCCATGGGTCGCATCCAGGCTCTCTCTTCAGTTTGCCCAAGAGCAAGATTCAGGAGGCATGGTGTTTAAGTAAATTGTGGGGAAGGGCAGGATCTAACGAGAAACAAGAGAAACAACAGTGGAGGTTCTCCTCTCCCAGCACCCCTGGCCTGGATCCTCAGCACCCTTTGGCATTCAGGGCCAAGCCCACATTGCAGGGCGGGGCAATGTATTAGGCTGAGCTCTTGCCCTGACCTCGCCTCCCTTCCTTTCCACCTTGTGCTCTCCCGTGGCCAGTCTGCACAGCAACTCTGAGGAAATACGGGTTCATTCCCATGAAGGTGCAGAGGACTCCTGAGAGTATTTCACTGTAAAAGAAAAGAGGATTGCTTACAATGGGTGACTGTGCTGATGGTAGAATTTCAGGCTTTAGTGGAGAAGGTGTTTTTAACAATCAAGAGTGTTTCCCCTCGTGAGAAAAGACCGATGGACACATACACTGCCACTACATCAACCCGTTTCAAAGGGGACACAGGATTAGCTCTTTGTTGCAGTCTGTGCAGGATGCTGTATCAGAATGCCATAGACTGGGTGGCTTATGAACAACAGCAATTTATCTCTCCAAGTTCTGGAGGCTGGGAAGTCCCAAATAAGAAGGCACTGGCAGATTTGGTGTCTGGTGAGGGTGCACTTTTTGCTTCATAGACGGCTGTCTTTTCACTGTGTACTCACGTGGTGGAAGGGACAAGGGAACTTTCTGGGGTCTCTTTCATAAGGACACTAATCCTATTCACAGGGGCTCCATCCTCATGACCTAATCACCTCCCAAACCCCCCCCCCCCGCCTCCAAATACCATCACATTGGGGGTTTGTTTTTAACATGAATTTTAGCAGGATACAAATGTTCAGTCTACTGTACACTTCTTTGAATTCATTGTAAGTAATCCACTCACAAAGATTCCTAAACAATATGCAGGAAATGGAGAAAGGGTTTTCCGTTACCCATTTGGCAGCATTTACTTCAGAAGTTCACATCCCACATCCATCCTCAATCCCCCATAAATATACCTCTGTCTCTTCTAAATCTCCACACACCCCCACCTGCACCCCTCCACCCTGACGACAAGACTTTTGAAATACCCAGGATCTGCTCTGTTCAGAAGAAGGACAATGAGCATTTTCTGTTACACCTTAAAATAGGTCAGATGGTGAGGTAAGATCTAGAAAACTGAGCTTTCTTCCTTGTGTATGTAAAACTCTTGGTTGTACACGCACTTATGTATATATGTTCCGTCAAGAGAGACTCTTTGTGGATATTTAGCAGTTCAGGTGATTTTCCCAGGTTGTTTTCCAAAATGAAAACAATAGCAATTGGAATTAAAAATTAAAATTAAAATTAAAAACAGATACCATTTTAGGGCATGTAGAAAACAGTTCTGGGTTACTGGGATTCTAGAATCATGATAACCTTAAGAGACGCAATCTGTGTATGGCGACAATGTTCTTATCAGTTAAAAGGTTTAGTTGTAAGCGGCTGAAGAGGCTGACCCTTCTGGCTTAGTGCAGAGCAGAGAATTTATTACATAGTGGTGATCTCATTTAGTATGCAGGGTAAATAGCCTCATTAAGAATTTAATGTTAAGGAGACTCGTGACTTTTCCAGCAGGGTCAGAGAAGTCAACTAAGGGGCGGGGGGAGGCCAGTCAATGGAAATAGGCCTCTGATAGGCTGTGTTCTCATCCTCTTTGCTGACTATACACTAAGGCATTTTAAGAAGAATAATATCTGCCAGAGAAGGAGGAAAGGCCCTGTTAGCAGGTGGAGACCCAAAAACCCTCCAGAGTTTTTTCCTAGAGGTCACATGGCTGAAATCCAGTAACAGATGGCCAGTTGAGGAAGTCTGAACGCCAAGAGTGAGAAAGCCTAGGAAAGGTAACAGTCTCTTCAGTTAACAGCAGGTTTCTTTAACCCTGAGCTGGCCCTCAGCACAGTTGGATGCAAGCAAAGGTCATGTTCATTGTCCCCACTTTTATTTATCTTGGATGAAATCTCTTCCTTTCCTCCCAGCACAACTGACTTCTACTCTGAATGCTCCCAATCCAAACATTGAGTTCAGGAGTCTTTGTGCAACTCCTCTGATTGCCCAGGGCCCCGCGTGGGCATGACCTTGACTTTCCCAACCTCCTGAAGGTTGCAGGTGCCTCTAGAGCAGTCATGGCTCATCCTCTCCAGCTTGTCCTCCAACTCCTGCCTCTGAGGTTTACCTGAGCCTCCTCTCCTCCCAGCTTTGCAGGCTTTGCTTGACAAGGTGACATGAAAGAGAGGCTGATGTCCGCAGACGAGCTAAAGGGAGAAGCCCAAGGGGCCACAGCCCACAGGGCCATCGGTCCCTTCCTTCCAGGACAGAAATGCATTCTAACAATGGTCTTCTGGAGGTATTGCTTCCTCTCACAGAAGATTTTTCTGAATATTTCTGAGCAAGTGGGTTCCATTTTGGTAGGAGAGGAGAAAGACAATACTTCCGGGCACTAAGTAAAAATAATAGATGGAGAAACAATCCTTCTAGGCTAGGAACTATCTTCCTAAGGCATGGAGAAGACCCAGTTTTAAAGGTCCCAAACACCAGTAAATATCAAAGACAGTAATGCCTTCCCTCATGCTTGCATGTTGGGAAAATGCCATAATTTTCCTGAGAAAGCGGTATCTTAATGATTTTTAGGAGGTAAATCTCTAACGTGCCAATATTATGAAATGATAGTATTAACTTTACTGGTCAGTCACATAATAATTGGTATTTAAATATGGTGGAGAAACTTTCAGGAAGTAGTTAATTTTGCACAACTGTATCTGTGACTCTGGTTGTAGCAACTCTGATTGCTAATTTTAAAAAGAAGAGAGGTAAAAATGATCTCACATTTACATACCATTAACCACTGTAATAGGGTAAGAGTGAACATAGGGAGCTCGCAGATAGCAGAGTTACTGCTTTGAGGGTAGACAGGGAACCATAAAAATGTCATGGCCAAGTAAAAATGAGTGAGGTGTTAGTTCCAACTCCTCTGTGGAAGCTTGTCATGGTAATTTCAGTGTCCTGGTTTTTAAAGGAGAGGAAACTACAGGGTCTTAAGATCTAGTTTGTTTTGCCACTTTGGGGCTTTTTGTTATTTTATACTATGACTTTTGGATCATGCATTCCTGGCTTATGATAAGCAAAATGTGTAATATATACAGAAATAAAACCGAGGCAAGCAGATCTTTTAGAGGGTCATTTCAGAGTCAGAAATCTACCAGAGAAGAAAGCCATTGTCTGGCTTCCAGTGCAGTGCAGTGGCTGGCAGATAATTCTTCCCTTAATCTGTATTGAGGGAAACGAAAAAAAAAAAAATCAAGGAAGAATATGACAATGATATGAAGAGATAGAAAAGCTATGTCCTACATCTGGAACTAAGCATCTTAATTCCCACTATGAGGACCATGGTCAGTGGCTAATATATCTTTTTCTTTTTCACAGCAGATTTAACAGTCGAAATAGATAGAAAGACAGGACCTCTGCCCCACTCTCTTCCCCCACCAACTACCCACCCCTCCCCTCTTCAATATTTGGACCATTTAGAAAACTTGGGAGTGTATACTGTCCTGTTATAGATGATATATTTTTTAAATTTTTTAAAAAATTAATTAATTGCAGTACCGTTGATGTACAATATTATATGTTACAGGTGTACAATACAGTAATTCACAATTTTAAATGTTATATTCCATTTATAGTTATTATAAAACATTGGCTATATTCTCCATGTTATACAATAGATCCTTGTAGCTTATTTTACACATAATAGTTTGCAGTTTGAAGGAGCCCAAAGCACTGCCCAGTCCTCCCCCCTCCACTTCTCCCGTGCCATGCACATCCTTATTTCTTTCTATATCCACTCGGGCATCAAAATGCACAGAAACTTCAAGGCAGGAAATAGAACAAAACAGGAAGGCACACATTGATACCTGAGAGGTGCATTTTCAACATGTAAAAAGCCAACAGTTAATGCTAAAACGTGTAAAACTTTGGGTAGCAGTGACTGTTAGAGATTGTAACTGTTTGTGTGTTTGATTAGTTCAGATCACCAGGAAGACAATCCACAGAATATTCAGCTATACCAAAAAAAAAAAAAAAAAAAAAAAAAAAAAAAAGACCCCTTGCCATTTGTGACAACATGGATGGACCCAGAGGGCGCAATGCTAAGTGAACTAATCCAGGCAGAGAAAGACAAATACCATATGATCTCATTTATATGTAGAATTTAAAAACCAAACCAAACAAAGCAAAACACCAAGCTCATAGATACAGAGAACAGGTTGATGGAAGCCATTTATCTTTTATTGCAACCACTTGCTTTTGTCATTGTAATGGGAAAGCAGCCATAGATACTAAGTTAATGAGCTTGGCTGTGTTTCTATAAAACTTTATTGACAAAAACAAGTGGGGGGCCAAATTTGGCCTGTGGTCTGGCTTGTAGACTCTTGATCTAGTCCAGATTACTAACATCACCCCCAGATTATATCAGTAGCCGTCCAACTAGTTTATTTACACTTACTCTGCAAACCAGCATCCTTATACTGTTCTTCACACTGCAGAAAGGCAAATCTAATTACAGAACAAACTTGTTGGTTTGCCCTTAACATTTTTAATACGTTTGCTCTTAGGATAAAGACAGCAATTGGTAAGGTAGTCCATGGTGCCTCAAATTGTCTGGACCCCATCTGTTCCTCACACAGGCCTCCTCTCAGTCCCTTCCATCACTCTGCTTCCTTTCACCACAGGACTCTTGAATATGCTTATTTTCTTGGCTGAAATGTTCCCACTCGTCCTCCCCTTCTCTAATCAACATCTCATAACTTATACCCCAGCTCACATTTCAGCTTCTCAGTTGATCATTCTCTGACCTACCTGCCTCCTACCAAACTCCTGGCTTTTCCTAGCATTGCACTGTTTGAACTGCAGTTTTATACGTATTTGTTGTATTTGGATCTCTGTGTGTCTCCGCGCTAGATAATATACTCCAGGAGGGCAGAAGATATCTCTTGTCTGTTGATGATTTTGTCATCAGTACCTACTAGTATCATATCTGGTACATGACACGTGCTCAATAATTACTTGTTGAATAAGCAAACCAACTGAAGAATGCATAAAAAAATTAATCATGGAACAAATTTATATGCATCAAATAAATACCTCCATAAAAGATTCCAAGACTAATTATAAATGATTTGTTGCACCTTTTTTAGTTCCCAGGCTTATCAAGAAGTTCCACAGAATGAAAAAAAATTGGGACAACTACCCAATTTATTTTATAAAACCGGCATCAACTTATATTAAAACATAAGAAAGAAAAATACCATGTGATATCACTCATATGTGGAATCTTAAAAAAAAAAAAGGGCGCTATGAACTCATCTACAAAACAGAAAAAGACTTGCAGACATAGTAAACAATCTTATGGTTATCAGGGAAAAGGGGTGGGAAGGGATAAAATTTGGGAGTTTGAGACTTATAAATGTTAACCACTATATATAAAAATAGATTTTAAAAAGTTTCTTCTGTGTAGCACAGGGAACTATGTTCAATATCTTGTAATAACCTCTAATGAAAAAATATGAAAATGAATATATGTATGTATATGCATGACTGGGACATTGTGCTGTACACCAGAAATTGACACATTGTAATTGACTGTACTTCAATTAAAAAAAAATAAGAAAAAGAATTGGGGACCATGTTTTCACAGCACACTTTCTTGGCCGACTTGGCCCAGTCATCTGGATGGTTTCAGCTTTCCAGATGATTTTAATGTGCACCCAAGGCTTAGACCCATACATCCAGGCACCCTCACCTGGGACAGGATGGGAGAAAGTGGATGACTTATGAGATCTGTGGGTCACTGCTATCAGATTTAGATATTTCCAATGAAGCAAACCTCTAGCCATATATATTTTTATTATTAAACAGCACATTTATAAGGGACACCAAGATTACAAGATTAGAATATATTTTTATCTCTCCAGTTACTTTCAAAACCAGGACATGCCAATCCAAGAATAACTAGAATAAATAGAACAAAAGAATCTTGAACTCTATGCTAGGCTATGTAAGACTTTATTTTAAGATAAAAGTGATTTAACAAATCAGTGGCAAAATAAATGATTATTATGGTTCTGGAAAATTGCTCAACTATTCAGAAGTAGAGATCTCCATCTCATACAATAATCCGAGTAAATTCTAGTGAAATGTAAAAAATGAAACTGTAAAACAACCTGAAGTTTAAAAAATGGTGAATGTTTTCATGTAAGGACTTCCTAGCTTAAATTACTGACAGAAATAGCAAATTAAAGTGTCAATGGCTTGTCAATATAAAAAAAAATCCATGTTTACAGATAACATGTATGTGTATAATAGATATAACAGATTAAAAGACAAAACTAAGTGAGATAATTTTTAATAAATACAGCAAAGAGTAATTTAATATGTAAAGAGATCTTAAAACTTGTTTTTAAAAATTTATTAAAACATAGGGGCAAAATAGAGCATCATATGAATGAAAAAATAAATTAAAAAGTAGTTAATCTTCAACAAAGGAGGCAAGAATATACAATGGAATAAAGACAGTCTCTTCAGCAAATGGTGTTGGGAAAACTGGACAGCAGCATGTAAATCAGTGAAGCTAGAACACTCCCTTACACCATACACAAAAATAAACTTAAAATGGATCAAAGACTTAAACATAAGACAAGATACTGTAAATCTCCTAGAAGAAAATATAGGCAAAACATTATCTGACATACATCTCAAAAATGTTCTCCTAGGACAGTCTAACCAAGCAATACAAATAAAAGCAAGAATAAATAAAAGGGACCTACTGAAACTTACAAACTTCTGCACAGCAAAGGAAACCATAAGTAAACAAAAAGACAACCAACGGAATGGGAAAAAATTTTTGCAAATGAAACCGACAAAGGCTTGATCTCCAGAATATATAAGCAGCTCATATGACTTAATAAGAAAAAAAAAAACCCAATCCAAAAATGGGCAGAAGACCTAAACAAGCAATTCTCCAAGGAAGACATACAAATGATCAATAGGCACATGAAAAAATGCTCAATATCACTAATTATCAGAGAAATGCAAATCACAACTATGATGAGGTATCACCTCACATCAGTCAGAATGGCCATCATTCAAAAATCCACAAATGACAAATGCTGGAGAGGCTGTGGAGAAAAGGGAACCCTCCTACATGGTTGGTGGGAATGCAGTTTGGTGCAGCCACTGTGGAAAACAGTATGGAGATTCCTCAAAAGACTAGGAATAGATTTACCATTTGACCCAGGAATCCCTGGGCATATATCCAGAAGGAACCCTACTTCAAAATGACACCTGCACCCCAATGTTCATAGCAGCACTATTTACAATAGCCAGGACATGGAGACAGACTAAATGTCCATCAATGGATGACTGAATAAAGAAGATGCGGTATATTTATACAATGGAATACTACTCAGCCATAAAAACCGACAACATAATGCCATTTGCAGCAACATGGATGCTCCTGGAGAATGTCATTCTAAGTGAAGTAAGCCAGAAAGAGAAAATACCATATGAGATCGCTCATATGTGGAATGTAAAAAAAATAAATAAATAAAAGAACATAAATACAAAACAGACTCATAGACATAGAATACAAACTTGTGGTTGGCAAGGGGGTGGGGGGTGGGAAGGGACAGATTGGGATTTTAAAATGTAGAATAGATAAACAAGATATACTTTATAGCACAGGGAAATATATACAAGATCTTATGGTAGCTCACAGAGAAAAAAATGCAACAATGAATATATATATGTTCATGTAAAACTGAAAAATTGTGCTCTACACTGGGATTTGACATAACATAAAATGATTATAACTCAATAAAAAATGTTAAAAAAAAAGTTGCTAAGCTCACTGAAAACATGTCCAATTTTGCTAAAGTTATAAAAATTGCCAATTTAAACCATAATGAGAGATTGTTTTTCAGGTATAAAATTGGTCTATTTTTTTTCTTACCGTAATAATTCTCAATGTTAAAGATGGCAAAGTGCAATGTTTACTTTCACGTATGGTTGGTGCTAGTGTAAAGTGATAAACCTTGAAGAAAGCAAATTAAGGGCCAAAAGCCCTTAAGACTTATAATTTTGGCCCAACAATACCTCTTCTAGGAATTTATTATGTGCAATGATATTTATTGCAGTTATTTGTGATAGTAAAACAATGAAACACCCTAAATAATAATAATGTGAGGAAGGTCAAAATAAAATAATGTGTTCCTTATGACTTAATATTATGCGTTCATTTGAATTCATGCTGCTGAAATCTACATCAGGGTCATGGGAAACGTTCATAATTGAATGAGGATATAACAATGCATGAACTAATCAGGATACCAAAACTGTGTGTGTGTGTGTGTGTGTGTGAGACTAACATGACAACAACAGATCTCTCTGGATCAAAATAAAACTGATTTTTATTTTATTCTTTACAGTTATTTACTTCCCAAATTTCATCAAGGAGTCATTTTTCAATCTGAAAAATAAACGTATCCTAATTAAAGAAAAATATAAACTTATAAATATGTTCTCAGCTATCACTTAACCTTTCCTATTTTTCTTCCCTCCTCTATGGGTGCAGATTAGTCCAAAAAAAAAGAGGAAATAACAACTGGTGAATTCAGATAATGATCTGTTTTTGATGTTTGTATTATAGTCCTTTTCCTTTTTTTTAACGTTGAGCTTAAGCTTTGCCATCATGTTTGGAAAAGAGACTCTATCATGAATAATGCACGTGGGATACTAATCTTTATCAGACAATAATATTTAATCTTGATCTCTCCAGATCTAATTGACAAAATGTCACAGTTCCACAAAATACACATCTTGCTTGAGATGATAGAAAACCAAGCCAAGGCTCTCAGGAAGAAGCAGCACATTGGGAGGGTAAATTTCCCAGTGACACTTCAGGATCCCCGCTGTGGAAAAAGAGCTAGCTCATTCTTTTTAGGTTTCTCTCACTCTTAACTCAGGATAGTCCAAGTGATGAACTTATTACAAAATAGAGCCTCGTGTTTCATGAAAAACTGTTAAGTTTCCAATATGGGTCAGGAAAATCTTAAGAGGCAGGAACGAGGTTGTCATTTAACTGAATTATCTTTGTATTTGAAATTTTCTAACATACAGCGTCTTTGCAGCACAGTATTGGATCTCAGCCTTGCTACGGCTTTCAAATTATATTTCTATTTGTTAACTGTTAGCAGATTTGATTTTGGATTAAATGTCGAAAGAGAAACAGGACTTCTTCCCGGCTCCTATGCCTGTAGCTTTGGGCACTGCTGGAAGACACAGTTAACAACAAATGCCTTGTAGGCTTTTGGTAATGCTGCGATCTTGCTTGGCACAGTGGTTCTCATTCCTTGACATCTACAGCCCTTCACAGAATAATTCAGCTTTCTGGATCAAACCTGTGTAAAGGGGAAAGGAACCCTCTACTCTGGAACCATCCTTTCAATCCATTCCAGATAGGGACACATTCTAAGATGACCCCATTTTGGCTAAAGGATATGACCCTGAAGCTCCCCTGGGCCCAGAATTGCTTCAGGAGAGGAGCTGATGAGAAACCCCTGCTGACTGTAGTCCTTGAAAATGAGAATGTTTCCCTGGAAACACTTATTCTGGGAGATGGATAAAAGCAACAATGACCAACGTTCATTGAGTATTAATTTTAGGATAGACACTAAATAATGGCAATTAGTTCTGGCAATAATCGATACATAACCACTCGTTTAATCCTTACAACAGCCTAAAGCATGTTGAATTTGTCAAGTGCTTTTTCCGTGTCAGTTTTTTATATCATCATGTGATTTCTCTTTTTTAGTCCATTAATAGTGGATTGTATTAATTTTTTCAAATATTGAGCAAGCCCCAAAATAACCCCTACTTGGTCGTGGTATATAGTTCTTTTTTAGTATTGCTGAATTCTGTTTCTGTGCCTATATTCATGGGGGATATTGGCCTTTAGTTTTCTTAGTATTTATTTATGCATTTATGGTACTGTTTTTTCTGGTTTTGGTGTCAAATTAACACTAGCTTCATAAAATGAATTGAAAAGCATCTCCCCTCTTCTACTTCCTGGAAAGGATAGAATTGTGTTAATTCTTCTTTGGTAGAATTCTCCACTGAAACCATCTGAGCCTGGAGATTTATTTTGGGGGAGTTTTAAAATAATTCAATTTCCTTAATAGTATAAGGCTATTTATATAATTTGCTTCTTATTGGATGAGTTGTGGTAGTTTGTGTGTTTTGAGGAATTGGTCCATTTCATCTACATTGTGAAATTTATGCTAGTACAGTTCTCCATAGTGTTCACCTGAAATAAATAAACTGCCAGATATCTCTCCAGCAAAGATGGATTTATTCAGTCATCAGAGAATTGCAAAATTTAGAGTCTGCAACCATGGCAAGCCACATGCAAGTTCCTGCACAGACGAAGGAAAACGCTGTCATAGAGAGGAAAAGGAAGTCCAAAGGCTATCATAAAAAAAAAAAAGTCCATGACTTTTCATTGGCTGAGTCCTTGCCAGGAAAGAGGAGGAGATTTTATTCCTCCTGTTGGACTCTGCTGTGGTCGCAGGTCATGATAGCTCCCAGTCTGGTCTCCCCACTCTGTTTAACTGAGGTTTCTGTTTCTTAATTTTTATAATAGCATTTCTTTATTATTCTTTTGATGTCTACAAAGTCTCTAGTGGTATCTCCTGCTTCCTTCTTGATATTATTAATTTGTGCCTTCTCTCATTTGTCTTTGTCAGTCTTGCTAGATGTTTTGTCAATTTTAGGAATCTTTTCAAAGAACCAGCTCTTTTTGTATCATTGTTGTTTTTATATTTTTTGTTTTTAATTTCATTGATTTCTAATGTTATCTTTGTCTCCTTCCCTCTGCCTTTTTTTTTTTTTTTAGTTTATTTTGCACTTTTTTTAGGTTCTTGAAGTAGGAGCTTGAATTATTTATTTGAGAATTTCCTTCTTTTCTTTCTGCTAGATAGATTTTTGGTGTAAATTTCCTTCTCAGCACTGCTTTTGCTGTATCCTACACATTTTGATATGTTGTATTTTCATCTTTATTCTATCTAATGTATTTTTTACCTTCCCTTGAGACTTCTTTGACCCATGGATTCTTGATGTGTACTGTCTTGTTTTTAAGTGTTTGGAAATATTCTTGTTATCTTTCTCTTATTGATTTCTAGTTTGGTTCGACTGTGATTGCAGAATGTGCCATATGATTTCAGTTATTTTAAGTTTGTTCAGGTTGTTTATGATTCAGGATGTGGTCTCCATTGGCACGTGTTCTGTGGATGACTGACGAGGACGTGCAGTCTGCTATTCTTGGGTGGAATATTCTACAGATGCCAAGTAGATACTGTAGGTTGATGGTGGTGTTGAGTTCTTTTATATTCTTGCTGATTTTGTCTGTCTTTTTTTCTATCAAAATTGAAAGAGAGTAATTAAAGTCTCCAACTATAATTGTGGATTTGTTGATTGTGCCTTTCAGTTCTATCAATTTTTTCTTCACGTATTTTGTGGCTCTGTTGTTTGGTGTGCATACATTTAAATTGCATGTCTTCTTGATGGATTGATCCTTTATCATTATGCTATGTCCTTTTGTTTCTCCGGTAATTCACTTTCCTCTGAAGTCTCCTTCTTTTTTTAATTGGTAAAGCCACTTCTAGTTTCTTTTGATTGAAGTTTGCATGGTATATCTTTTTCATCCTTTTACTTTCACTCTGCCTGAATGGTTATACTTGAAGTAAATTTCTTATAGACAGTGTATAGTTGAATCATGTTTTCTTTTTTTAGTTTTATTTAGATATAATTGACAAAATCATAATGTATTTAAAGCATAAGATGTGATTTAATATACATATACATTATGAAAGGATTTACACAATCCAGTTAACTAATACATCCATCACCTCATATATTTCCCTTTTTTTCTTGTTTGATAAGAGCAATTAAGTTCTACTCTCTTAGAAAATTTTAATTATACAGTACAGTATTATCAACTATAGTCACCATGTTATACATTATGACCTCAGACCTTACTCATCTTATAACTGGAAGTGTGTACCCTCTGAGCAACCTCTTTCAATTTTTCCCACACACCCCCAGCCCCTGGCAACCACCATTCAACTCTGTTTCTATGAGTTCAGCTTTTTTTCCCCACGTATAAGTGATACCATGCAGTATTTGTCTTTCTCTGTCTAGTTAATTTACTGAGAATAATGCCTTCCAGGTTTATCCATGTTGTCACAAATGGCAGGATTTCCTACTTTTCAATGCTGAATAACACTGTTTTTTTGGTGGTGGTGCGGTTCATGTGTGTGTGTATCACATTTTTTTTTTATCCATTTATCCACTGATAAGCACGTTCACCATTTGGGCCATGGGGAAATTTTGAAAAGTTTTAAGGCTGGGGATGACAAGGTCATGTTTCCATCAGAGTGAGAGAATTGGGGCGATGTAGAATGTACCCTCATGTGGGGAGGTACCAAGAAGCTGGATAGAAGATTGTTGATTAGCACAGGTACAAAGCATTGAGAGTCTGAATAAAAGAGACAGCATTTGGAAGAAGAAGAGACTATTTGGAAAAAGACAGTGGACTAAATAAAGCACAAATAATGACTGAATAAAAGAAAGAAAGGAGTGGGTGTTGGGATCCAATGGCGAGGAAAAAAGCTTTAGCTTACTCATTTATGCCGCAAGCATTTATTCATTGTCTTTTCTGTACCCGGTCCTGGATTCTGGGTACACGACAATGAACACAAGATATGCTTGTCCTTTAGAATAGAACTATGCCACAGATACATAAGCAAATAATTACAGTGTGAGTAATGTCAGTTGTCTTGGCCTGATGAAAGTTTATGCTGCTGTTGTTTTAATAGTCACAACAAGGAGTTTAAAAGGCATAATATCTCAGTTATCCATTTATCTCTGAACCAAAGTAAACTGGACTAGAAGAGATAGAAGATACTGCTCTCTTTGGATGACACTGGTTTTGTTAAAAAAAAAAAAAAAGTACCTTTCAAATTTCATGCAATGGTGGGACATAATTTTCTCTCCTCTTTAAGATGAAAGCCATTTTATTGATTTACTTATCCCATACTTTAAATAGATCATTAGAATCTGTAAAAAATTTAAGAGTCACAAGGGGTTCAAAAGTAAAAGGTTAACCAGCCATGGGAAGAAATCGAAGTGGAAAAGGCTCAAAAGCTGTAGCAAAAAAGCAATGCAACTGTGAAACACTCCAAATGATGAGCATTCTACCCTTTTACCATAACTAATTCTTCCAACCAGCATTTTTCATAACCGCCCCTCGTTGTAGAGAATGGCACATAATTTGGTATCAAATTTTGCTTTTGATGATGTACAATGGAACTGATTATTGTCTGCCTAATTTCAGAAAGGAAAGCTACAGAGAACCTGATGAGCATTTGATGGGTCTCTCAGAATTTGACAGTTGAGCTAGCTTTGTGTGGACTAAATAGCCCTGGTGTGGGGAGCGGAGTGAAGATTTATATGAATGCAAATGAATGACAGTATTGTTAGCATGTAAGAGTATCAACCATGTGTGGAGGGGATAAAGATAGGATGGAGACGTGCCTGGCAGCAATCTCAATCTGAGAATAAGGAAAATACAGAGAAAAATGTGGAAATACAGGTGCTTTATACTAATAAAATACAGATTTGGTTAAAATTGTATAATGCATATACTATGCAATGTCACCACTGCACCATTTGTATAGTGTGTGGGGCTTACAGTCCTTCAAGACATAGGCAAGAGTCTCTGTTTTTGCACATGCTGTACCTTACACATTGACTATTCTCTCTCTGCACCTTTAGCTGGCTGGGAATTATTCATACGGCTAGAGTATTTCCAGTGTCTTCTCCCCAGAATGCCATCCCAGAAGTTGAATGTACACATGGACAATGGCCAGACCGTATATAACAATAGAACAGTAATTCACAACCTCTCCAGTGACCAGACCAGGAAACCAAACAACAATCTCTCAGCAGTGGGCCCACAGCAGTCAGGATGTAGGCAATGACTACTAGCTTCCCTGTTTTTCTTGCCCTTGCTTCTGACTCAGCACCAACAAGAGAAAGCCAAGGATGCTCCCCAAACCAATCACATAGGACGCTCTGTTTCAAGCCCAGCCTCCAGCCTCCCCAGGTCAACAGCCTCCAACATACCTAAAGCCTTCCCTGTTTTCACTGTAAGACTTCACTACTTCTCTCTCTGCCTTTGAGTCTCTGCCAAATTCAAGTGATCGTGGTGACTCCTTTGCTATAACAAGTTCAGAATAAATAGCGTTTGTTTGTCCTCAGTCAATAGTCCATTTATTTCCATGTGTCCCTGCCTTTTCTCTTCCTAGTATCAGTGTCAAAGGATTTAATTTTAAGTGACTTTCACAAATAAGTCTGATTAATGTCATAGAAATATAATGTCTCTCATTTAAATAAAGACTCAGTGCAAATTCAACAAATTGTGGTGCTGGTCTACATTGTCATCAGAGATTTTTTTTGTTTTTAGTGTAATTTCTGTACATAGTTTGTGATATATAGGTAAGCATTTCAGAGGTTGGTGCTCCTGCGTGCAGTACTGTCTGTTAAATTTACATTCCAACTGTTTATTACTAGTGTTTAGAAATATGGTTGATTGTTGTGTATTTAGTTATGTCCTGTGACCTTTCTAAACTCATTAATTAGTTCAAGGAGTTTTTTATAGTTTTCTTAAGGTTTTACTTAATGCCACAAAACCCTAGTGATTTAGACCTTTTGATAGTATCCTTACTGATTTTCAAATCAGATGTGGGACTAGCAACTCCAGCCAATTAATTTCAAATACTTGTAGGGCAATAAATGTCTAATGAAAAGTTCCTTTTCCCTGTGTTCTTTTTACTTCTCTGAGGCATTCTTAACCTAGAGTTTCAAAGATACATACTGTGTCCATGGAATGAAAAATTCAATAGCAATATTATTATCAATATCAATCCTGTCTCAATCGATGTACAGAGTTAATTCAATCCCACTGAAAATCCCTGAAGATTATTTTGTAGACCTCAGCAAGTTTGTTCTACAGCATGTGTGGAATGGCAAGTAAATCCGAATAGCCTAAACAAGTTTTTTTTTAAAAGAGCAACAAATTGTAGGACTTAGGCATTGCTGGTAGGAATGAAAAATGGTTCAGCTTTGGAAAGCAGACTTGTCAGTTTCTAATAAGCTTAATTATACAACTGCCGTGACTCAGCACCCTGCCCCACAAGTATTAGCTCAAGAGAAGTGAAAACATACTCACACAAAACCTGTATGTGAAAGTTAGAGCAGAAATAGGGAGAAATACCCATAATTCTGAAGAACCCCTTCCCACTGCCTGTTATCTGACATGTAGGCACCATGCTAGTTGGGGCTGGGTTTGGCAGAGGTAAATTGAGAGAAGTTATCCAGAGCGTTCTCTAAGTACAAAGCAAGAGTTAGATTAGATTGCAGGATTCAGCATTGTTCCCTACATATGTCTCTCTGTTAGTGAACATGTGTAGCTACACCCTTAGATGTATTTATTTCCACTTTATGATTCTCTGTAAACATCATATATGTAGACACCATATGAATAATTATGACATAGTCTATGCTTTTCCCTAGATTACCACAGCTTTGAATATGTCAAACATCAAGTTTAAAAGCATAAAGGATTTCTTAATTATAGACTTACTGAATTCTATAACACAACTTTACGAGTTGTGTTATTTTGCATGTTAGACCTTACTTGAAGGCCCTATCAACGAAATAGCCCTCCAAAATAAAAGTTATTTCTGTGGTATAACATCTAATATTTTTCAAATCATTATCCTTAAAGAAAAAATTAGAAACGTTTTCTTACAGGAAGGGAGTTTAGTGCCTGGTTCCTACATCTTTTGAGTTGCTTGTGGAAGTACATGAGAAGTTTTGAAAAGCCTTAGCATTGCTTAAATGGATTAAAAAGGTCATGGGTGGTAACACAATCCACTGGGGTAGCAGATAATGGCTCATGTGTTCAAAGCGGTCTTTTGCTGTGCAAGACGATAGTGTGCAACCAAGATGTGCTTTACTTGAGTCTTTAACAACTTCATTCACAGGGGTCCACCGGCACCTTAAGGCTCTAGGCATGGTTCTTTAAAAAAACATAAAGGACCTAGGAAATGGGTCCTTTCATTCAACATCTGTAGCTTTACAGGTAAGAATTCAAAACTGAATAGCCCAGAATAGTTTCTCCAGCACCAAAGTTGAAAGTCAGTTAAGATACCAACAAAGAAATTAAATAGCTCTGGTATTTTTTGGTTATAAATAATTGAAAGACAACTGGTTATAAAGAGGCTTTTAAAGTAGAAACTTTGAGGATGATCATTTCAAAGTTTCTTTTTGCCCGGGCGAGATGTAATGGTCACGTTTTATAGGTTGGCCATTTAGAATGAATCCTTCCTCCTTAATCGCTTCTCTGATTGCTTGATTGTTGTTACTGGTTTCTTTACTCCAGCAAGTGAGATTCCATTTCCTTCTTTATTCGTGCTGGCGGGGACCTTCTGGAGTTGCTGTACCCCTGCCACCCGGTCACTGCCGCCTCACAGAGATGTGTGGCATTTATAAAGCATTTCTCATGTGCAGGATTACATATCCAAACTGTGCACCATCTGGGTTAATACAAATAAAGTTGCAATAAATCATTCATCGCAATATGAAATTTTATATAAATTCATATGAACTTTTTTTTTTACTTTATCACGTGAATGTTGCCCAACAGATCTATGGCTCCATAAATCCAGAGAAGTTTATTTGCTAATAATCCCATGATTATAGCTTCGTTTGTTAGTTGTTTTATGCCTCGCGTAAAAATGTCATTTTTTTATTGTTGGCAAGAGAGCTTTGATTCAAAACCATTCAGTCCGTTGCCCTTTGTGCAGATGGGTTTCGTCTGTTCACAGTGCTTCATCACAGCTAAATTCCAGGGCAAGAGCATTTTGACAACGTGCCTGGTGATAAAAGCTATCATGTTGTATTTTAAGTGCGTTTCACCTTTACGCTAGTGTGGTGTATACCAGTCCTGCTTCCCTTCCTTTTAAACTAAAAGAGGTTTGAAAAACTTGAAAGGGAAGGATTTATTTTTAACTCTCCTAAATATCTTCCAAGTGAAAGCCAATGGCAAGACTTCATGTACAAAGGGAGTGAACAAGAGAGGACACTGGAGGCTTGGGGAAAGGGGCAACCAGACACTTCCAACTCTGCTGAATTGAGAAGGAATTAAAATGAGCCTTCTGTTTCATGCCTTTCTCTTCCAAGCACCTTGACCTCACAGGAAGCCCCTGCTCACACAGTTAAGGACGCCTGTTGAATACTGATTCTGAGGGGATCTGGAAGTAAATTGTGCTGAAAGACAAATGAACAACAGCATCTTAACACAGGATTCTTTTGGGGTGCCTCCCCTACTCTTACTATGCTTTGGGAAAATTCCTTGTTTTATGTCAGTCTTCCCTGCCAGATGAGAAACTTTGGTGTCTTTGGAGCTGGATATGTTGAGCATATGAAACAAAAAACCAAAAAAAGCTATTTAACCAAAGTTAAAAAGGGTGGGTTGATTGTTAAGGGAAACAGGACACTCTCAGGAAACGCAATCACAAGCTGTTCCTTTCGGGAATCTCAAAGTCGTCACTCCCGTTCACCCCGTCTTCTTTTCCCACCCACAAGGTGTCTTCTCCTTGTTTCCTGTCTCTGTGTCTGCTTCCTTCTCTCAACCCTCAAGAGAAGTAGGGAAAATATTATTGCGTCGGTTTATAGGTGTCAAAGGTCAGGAGACAGCCGCTGAAATGGAAACCTAGATTTTTCTGAATTTTAGCCCTGTGCTCCGATTTGACCCTGCAGCATTGTTCAAAGTGTGCTGGACAATGCGTTAGGAATTGCTAAGAGCCAAGAGGTAACTGTGGCTAAGGAAGGAACAGAACTATATGAATTCTCATGATACTGGCTGGAATTTCAGTTCTGCTGGGTACTCTTCGGCCGGCAGAGGGGTGAGAGTCTGCACCCCAGCAAGCTTCAGTCTTCCCATCTGTGAAATTACGGTAAATAGTACCTGCCTTTTACACTGAGCACGTTGACATTGTCAAAAACTGTAGAGAGAATACATCTATTCTAAATCAAAATGTCTAGACAAATGTAAACTATGAACTATCTATCCTCTTGTTTTATTAAAGAGGTAATATTTTATAATTCTTTGCTATTACATTTTTTCGGTGGCTTTTTGAACTCCATGCACCCTTTCTCCATCCACGCCTCCCATCTTCTCATCTCAAATCTGTAGAAAAGTAAAGCTTTTCCACATCTAATTTCTATCTAACATGTTGTTACTTTGCAGTAATCCTTAACTATGTAATATTCATTAAGAACAGATGATAAGAAGTAAATTGTATTTCAGTCAATTCCTTCCATTTCAAGTAGATGGAAAATTTAAGACATTTTCACACGTCTGCAGTGTTCATCACTGATCCTTCAAACAGTGATTCATACCTTGGAAGTGAACAGATGTAGCCGTAATGGCATGTTGATTATCTCCAGAATTTCAAAATGCCTAACTGAAAGCATGAACGTATCCATGATTTTATGGCAAATCTACATAGGCTAAATGTCAACTTTCCTGGTTTATAAGGAATTCTATTAAATGGTCTCTAATTAATTTCATGAGAAATTGATTTAATGATGTAATAATTACAATTTCTTTGACAGACAAAATATTTTTTAAAACGGGGGGCCCAAGAAGAAACAAAATGAAAGCATCTCTCGATAAGTACAAAGTTGGGGAAATGCTGCATTCCAGTTTCCAAAATAAATTGATTCTTAGCTGAAGTGAGTGTGTCTTGGGAGGCAAAGACTGACACTCAGCACCGCATCACTACTGAGGTCCATGCTGTGGGGGCCTCTCCAGAGTGAAATGCTACCCACGACCTGCTTCATCAGTTAAAGTGTTCATTGTATGGGGTGAAAAAGTGGGAAACTAAGTTTGAACTTGCCTCAAACAGGATGGGGACTTATTCTGGTTGGATAGTCACCTCCCCAAATCCCTATGTACCCAGAACCTCAGAATGTGACCTTATTTGGAAATAAGATCTTTGCAAATGTAATGAGTTAAGATGAGGCCATTGTGGTTTAGGGTGGGTCCTAAATCCAAAGACTAGTGTTTTTGTAAGCGATTTGGAGACACACAGACACATAAGATATTTTGAAGATAGAAACAGATTGGAGTGATGCGTCTATAAACCAAGGAATGCATTAGTTGCTGGCACTCAGCAGGAGCTAGAAAATGGCATTGAGGGTTCTTCGCTAGAGCCTTAGAGAGAGCATGGCCCACCGACTTGACTTCATACTTCTAGTCTTTAGAACCGTAAGAATAAATTTCTGTTGTTTTAAGCTACCCAGTTGTGGTATTTACTATGGAAGCCCTAGGAAATTAATGCAGAAGATTGAAGAGTTTTTGGAAATGATTAGTTTACTGATTAAAAAAAGCTCTACTTCTCCACTTGGACTGACAAGTACAAGGCAGGTGTTTTTCCCTGGATTTTTTTTTTTTTTTTTTTTGCTTAAATTTTCCAAAGTCAAGCAGTGAATCCTAATTCTGCACACAAATTAAAGTTAGTTGCCCAAACATGATAGAGTAATTTTCCAGAGTATTTAATGTACTTAGCTCCTTGATTTGTTTACACTCAGAGCATCTGAGTCATTTTCCTGTGTAAGTAAAATGACTTATTTATACCCAGCTCTCTGTGTATATGCATATATTTATGCATATTGTACACAGGAATATGATTTACTTTTTTCCAGATTCAAGACTTTCTAATTTATTAGAGTTTCCAATAAAACAGCCATCAGTTAAACAGCCATTAAGTTGAGAAGGACTCACTTCTGCAAAAATGTATTGACGTGCAGTGTTGAAGGACATTATCCGTTGCATAAATGCCACACTGTAGTTCATGATTTCTTTTCTTTCGCTTTTCTTTTTATTCCAGCTTTATTGAGATATAATTGACATGTAATATTGTGTAAGTTTAAGGTGTACAGTGAAATGATTTGATAGAAGTATATACGGAAGTGATTACCCCAATAGGATTAGTGAACACATCTATCACCTCAAAGTAGTTACAATTTTTGTTTGTGGTGAGAACTTTGAAGATTTACTCTCTTAGCAACTTTGAAATATACAACATAGTATTGTTAACATACCACTGTGTTATACAGGACACACGCAGAATTTACTTATCTTAAAATTGGAAGTTTGTAACTTTTGGCCACCACCATCCATCTCTCCTCCCACCCTTGGTAGCCAGTCTACTCTCTCTTTCTCTGAATTCAGTTATTTTAGATTCCACACATAAGTGAGATCATATGGTGTTTGTCCTTTTCTGTCTGACTTATCTCACTTCCTCAAGGTCCACCCACGTTGTTCCAAATGGAAGGATTTTCTTCTGTTTATGACTGGATAATGTTGCATTTTATATATATGTATAAAACAATTTCTGTATCCATTCACCTGTCGATGGACACTTAAATTGTGTCCATACCTTGGCTATTGTGAGTAATGCTGAAATAAACATCAGACTGCAGATATATCTTCAAGATACTGATTTTATTTCTTTTGGATATATAACCAGAAGTAGAACTAGTAGAATATATGGTAGTTCTATTTTAAAATTTTTGATGAACCTCCATAATGTTTTCTATAATGGTGGAACCAACTTAAATTCCAGCAGTGCACAAAGCTTCCCTTTTATCCACACCCTCATGAATGCTTATTAACTCATCTTTTTGATGACAATCATTCTAGAAGAAGTTAGGTGATATTTCATTGTGGTTTTTATGTGCATTTCCCAGATGATTAGTGATGCTAAGCACCTTTTGATATACCTTATGTATTTGTGTCTTCTTCAATATCTGTTATCAATGTCTTATAGTTTAATGTGTACAGATCTTTCACTTCTTATTCCTAAATATATTATTATTTTGATGTTATTATAAATAAGATTATTTTCTCTAATTCTCTTTCAGATAAATTTTTGTTAGTGTATAGAAACACGACTGATTTTATATATCAATTTTTGTATCCTGCAACTTTACTGAATTCATTTACTAGGCCTAACAGTATTTTGGTGGCGTCTATATGATTTTCTGTGTGTAAGATCATGTCTTCTACACACAGAGGCAATTTTGCTTCTTTCTTTCCAGTTTGGATGCCTTGTATGTCTTTCTTTCTTTCTTTTTTTTCCTGATTGCTTTGGCTAGGATTTCCAGTACAACATTATAAGAATGGTGAGCGTGCGGACTCTTTCTTGTCCTTGCCCTTAGAGAAGAGCTTTCAGCCTTTCATTGTTGAGTATGATGTTAGCTGTGGGCATGTTAATCAAATTCATAAGAGGAGGTAGTATAAATCATGATGCAAAATCATTTGATTATAATTTTTAAAATTTGCAATATCCATGAGGATCAACCATTCAAAATCACTGGTGGACTATCTTCTTCCTGCAAGAAAAATATTTACTGGAAATTCTAAGTAACTCAGAAGAAGTTGTTGGGGAAACATAGAGCAAGAGTTAAAGGATGGTTAACAGCTAATATCATCAAACTATTATAAATATGTAAATGTTTTTCCATTATGTATAGAAGTCATGGGCTTTGAAGTCAAAAAGACTTGGATTTAGATTCTGGTTCCAGACTTTTTCATGTGATCTTGAGCAAATTAATTAACGTCTACAAGCTCCAGAATTGTAACTTTGCAAGACTAATTTGAAGATAAAGTAAACCAACGCACATAAAGCAGTTAGCATATAGCTTATACTACGTAAGTGTTACCTCGTGGTTACTATCCTTATTTTGCCAGCTAAGTGAGCTGAATGATTGCACTGAAAGGCAGAAGCCCTTGCTCTTCTAGCAGTCTTGGAAATATACTAATAAATTCTTACTCATTGTCTTAGTATTTCCAGCCTGCCTGATAGCTTTCCACCTGGGATTAACTCCGTATTTCTGCAGACTGGGTGAAACACTATTGATAGGCTAGAACTTTAGAAAGGAAAATACAGCCATTCTTTTATAAGATGCCTAACCAAATGCCTGAAACATATTAAGGGCTCAATGAATATTTGATGAATGAATAACTCCATGAATAAATGAGAGCCATGAATACAATCTGGATGTCTTCAAAAGTCCCCAGTACCTACATATAGATTGTCAATGAGGATAGATTACTTTTATAGTTGTCTAACTTTAGTCATTATACAGAGTATTTTTTCTTAATTTCATTTAAAAATGATAATCTTAGTTTAAAGTTTTAGAGTTACCTTGAAGGTGCGAGGAAATTTTTGGAAATACCGTTGTAAAACTTAACCAAAAAATTCTATTCTGAGCAACTCATTCTCTGGTGGTTCCAATGCATGAGTTGTTTCTCTGCTATATCTAATGCAGGCCCAGTGTAAAACAGCATTGTCAATGCTGATGAATGCCATTTCCAATAGTGCTCAAATTACTTCCTGCATTGTTCATGAATCTATGCTATAGATTAACTTCCATTTGGGATACTATATTATCATGTTTACTGGACATTTATAGATTCTGTTGTGATTAACATGTATTCATAATAACAAAAGAGGAAGGAAGCACCATGTTTAATAGCTCACATACACATTTCTAGGTATTTAGAAAGGGTTAAGCGATTCCACTCTTAAATGCTCTAAAGTATAACTGATATCTACAGCAAATATAGTTTTTAAACTACAGTATTTTTTTCTGTAAAATAAAAAATACGCCATTTTCCTTTTGAGAAATTGATGTCAGATTCTGCAAGCTTCCTTTTCTTTGTCTCAAGCCTATTTCACTTTCTAAGCTAAAAGGAAAGAGGGCAGGAGAGGGAAGGTCAGAGAGCCTGGTGATGATGTGACGTTATCTGAGTGGTTGGACACAGCTAATTTGGACGTCATTGTTCTTGGGGCCACACCTGAACAATGCAGTCTTTCAGAGCCCACCCTGAAGTCACCTCAGCAGTAAGATGCGCGGTTTAACTAGAAAGTGCGACATGTGGTAGCCTTGGCTCAGGCTCACATCAGACCCCCAGTTCCCGGACTTGAAAGTGATCCTTGAAAGTCCTTTCTGAAGGACTAAAGCACCCAGGATCTCCTACCAACAGGTTTTAGGAGCGGGGGCGGAAATCCCAGTTTTCCTCTTATGCAAATAAGAACATCTGGGAATGGATGCTGTGTGTCTGGCAGGAGAAATGACATCACAGACATGTTGTTCTTTTGACCCATTTTCATCACTTCGCATCAAGGAAATAGCAGTTGTTTATCATTTCGTGGACACTCCTAGACAAAGCTTTATGATCTGAATTAATATCCCTACCAGGGACCCCTAAGCTCTGTGCCTCACAATCGCTGTTGGCTTGGGGCAGAAAAGCAACATCTGCCTGGAAATACTTATTTATTCAATAGATTTTCTAGAACCCATCACCATAATCCCTTCCCACAAAAGTGAGAACTTCCAATAACATAGATAACTCGCAGGTTGTGACACCAAGTTGAACAATTGCTCTGACACCCAAAGTAACAGCTGTCATATTATTGGAAGGGGCTTAAAATCAAAAAGCAAAGCGTGAGTCCCACTTCCCCTAGTCCAGAGGCCTGTCTCCCAGCAGAAGGCACCCGCACCATAGAATCCCTTATTGTTTCAATCCTGGCGTCCAGTACATTCCAAGGGTCCTACAGTCTAGCACATCCATGTCTCTCATGGGCCCAAAAGGAAAAGGTTTTTTTAAAAATTAATCATATAAATAAATAAAGGAAATACCATAAGCTGAATGATTCATTTTTCTTCAATTTTTAGATATTTTCTCCCCTCCTGCAATCTCCTTTAATAATTTCCCGCTATGAATATTGCATGTCCTTCTCCGGTTAATTATTCATGTTGGTGAAACACAGCACTTTCTACGCCTTCTAGGATTCTGCCTGAACGTGATTGCTATGCACATAGGAATTAGATCTCGTAGAAGATTTTGGTTTGTAGAAAATATTGTAGCTATTTTTTTTAAATTCAACATTCACCAATCCATTTTTTTTTCTTACAAAATATTTCAGTCTGTCACAACCATTGCTGTCCTCTGAATGTTACTTCATGTATTTCAAAAATCTCTTGTAACCTCTCATAACAGAGATCACCAGTCAAATGTCAAAAGTCCAGCCTACTCTATGGCTACTTTTACCAACTCACAATGACTCAGGACTTCTAGAGACTCAAGGTTTAAGAATCGTTTTTGTTTTTAGCATGAAACTCTTTTCAAACAGAATCTCTGGTTGTCAGAAATACTTCAGACCTACTAGAAGCAGTCTTTCCAAAAAGCTGAAGCAATTTTAGAAAAGAGGAGTCCTGGTTCTTTACTTACTAAGAGGGAAATTGGAGGGAACATGTTTGAAGACTGTTGTCTCCATGACTTCTTCTCATAACATACCTATTAACAAAAAGCTAGATTGATTTCTGGGGAGTTCGAAGTCTAGTTTGCTGATAGAATGCAATAAAGAGTGAAATGGCTAAAGATGACTTTCATAAAAAAGGAGAAAATAAGATAGACGCTATCTCAGTCATTGTAAACTGAATTTCTATGTACTACAAAAATTATTGATAGGGATAGATGGATTGGGTGCCCTTTTTAAGAAAAAGAGTACAAAGGCAGAAGACACATGTCTTTATATGCTTAGAAGACCATGAAGAGCAACAGTATTTTAAAAAATTATAGTTGATGTACAATATGATGTAAGTTACGGGTACAGGTATACAATATAGTGATTCACAATTTTTAAAGGTTATACTCCATTTATAGTAATTATAAAATATTGGCTACATTCCCTGTGTTGTACAATACATCCTTGTAGCTTATTTTATACATAATAGTTTGTACCTCTAAATCCTCTACCCCCATGTTGCCCCCACCCCCTTCCCTTTCCTCATGGTAACCACCAGTTTGTTCGCTATATCTGTAAATGAAGAGCAGTAGTTTTAAAGACCTTTATAAAAATATAATGAAAAATGAATATTGCACAAGTAAACATGCAATAGAAGAGGGAATTTAATTGCTCTTGCCCTGCTGAAGAAATGGAGATATTCTTAATTTTTAAAATTTTTCTTTTCATTGTTTGAATTTTTCCCTAAATTAAAATGTTAACATTTATTAAAAATAAAAAATACAAAATTAGATTAAGTGAATAATATTTAGAGTGAGAGAAAATTATGACAGTAAAAATTTTTCGAAGCTAACAAATTAAGTATTACCAAAACCCCAAAATAATACATTTTATTAATTAATGGCCTAATACACCTTTATAGTATTTTTATTTCTTACGTTTTGGGGCCTACATGCATGCTCTTTGATTATCTATTTATACAATAATTTTTAATAGGCAATTTAGTTTTTCCTTTAGCATGAGTAATGGACATTTATTTGTTATGAGGATAATTTTTAAAAAATGTTTCTTTCAGTTCCAAACTTATTTGGTAATATCAATGTAAATTTTTATGGTTGTTTTCAAATTTGGGTAATTCCTGATACATGTCATATTTGTGAGCTGAACAATTTGGACAAATTTGCCAAGGACAAACTTGTCTCTTCTCCTCCATTATACAAATATTTCTTCTGCAAAGTATCAGAATACTATGACGAGTTATTCCTACACCAGCCCAGCTAACATATTAGCTTAATTACAAACAGAAAAGATGGTGAATCAACTATATCCCACTAAAGCCAATGGAAATGTACCCACAACTCAACTTGTAGTTAGCAAGACCCTCTGAATGTCCACAGCCACTGCAGTGACGCTCCGTAAGAGTGAGAGGTCCTGAAGCGTGACTTCATGAGCTTCGTGGTAAATGGTAAATGATTGCTCTGGGAAGAAAGGAAAAACAGATATTAATCTCAACAAAACACGAACGTGATGAATATGGCCTCTGGAGGACAAATACAGGAGATGCTATGATATGCAGTATTTGAAACCCAGCCAATGCTGCCTTAATAATGGAAGACGAAGATTTTTTTTAACATATTATGTTAAACAATAATTAAGAAACTGATGCCACATTCACTCTCTCAGTATTTTCAGGTGACCTTCACAATTTTGTGAATGCATCTAGGGGGTTAGTTGAGTTATTGAAATGCTGTGTATGATTGGATTGATGAGTTAGAGAAACAGAGCAAGTTTGCAAGCAATTCCTCAAGACCTGCTTAAGAAAGCAAGCAATTCTGAGAATGCTAGTTGGTTCTAATTCAATTAACAGAGAGCAATTTCTAAGTTTATAAGCAATGAAGATAGTGTTTCATCCTTGTCCTGTCTGCTTCTCAGATGACAGGTTATTTCTGAGAAAGCCTTTTCCGGAAGGACCCCTTCTGGTTTTTTAAGCCTGGCTCCTCTGTACTCTAGATGGAGCACTTAACCTTCCACTTTCACTTTTTGTTTCATCAGAACTGAATTACAGTCGTGGAGGATTCGGGAAAGACTTTCTCAAGAAAGCTTTATTGTTGGCCTTCAGAAATAATGAAGGGATTTCTACTCTTCTCCATACAAAATGGCTCCTTCTATCCAAAGAGCGATGTTTGTGTGTTTGAGTGATTACATTTCCGAAGCAAATTGGTCTCCTGGTTTCTGGTTCATAAATAAGGAATGAGTCTGTTGTTTAGTTCCTCATTATTTGAAGTGGTTCAAGGATATTTCTTAAAAAGGGTTAAAAAAATAAAAAAGCAATCAAGAGTGCAGTTGGCAAACTTTATCATCATTAACCTATGCAGTTGGCTGGTGCTCGTGCCTGTGGCAATGTCCCTGACAGTCCTAAATTCAGTGCCATGGCTGAATGTTCCAGGAGCAATGATTTTCAGGGATTTTGAAATGTTTTCATTCTTTCTTTCATTAACATTGGGTCTGTTACTGACTCATTGATACAAGAAATACCCTGTAAATTCCCAGTGATAAGATAATATGATTTCTTGTGTCCAGGGACATTGAATAAAAGAAAAATCAAGAGCACAGGTATCTTAACATTTTGCATTAGCAAGCAAACTAACATTATAAAAATGCACAGCTTTCTAAATTCAAATCTATAAAGACTCTGTATAACCAATGACCCATTTGACTAGATAAAAATAAAAGATCTGGATAAAAAAAAAGATTCCTTTGGCCACACTATAAAGTAATCTAGGATTTATAAGACTTAAAATAATTACTAACGCGTAGTCTAAGTTTTACAGCTTTGTACGTGTTTTGTGCAGAAAGAATGATTTATTTCTGAAATATAAAAGTGGGATGAAAACTTTCCCTAGTGAATTTACTTTGTGATCGAGGGGACAAGTCAGTTTCACATACAGTAAATTACAGCGGTAAGTACTGGGGTTTATTCAACTCGGCTGTATAAAATACACCAATACCCTTTTGGAAAACAGGACTGAGAGCCAGCCAAATAGCCATAATCAGCGCGTTCTGCTCCCTAAAGTAAAATAGCCATGAGATTAAAAAAGAAGTTTCTCTCTTCCAGCTTTGGATGAAGCCGGGTTTGCCCTAAGTGTTTTCTATAAGGCTCTGAATTCATTTATCTAAGGTAATTTGGAGCTAAGGTCAACTAAAAAACAATTCCTGTTGAATAAACTGAGCATTACTAGAAAAGCTGAAAGTCTTCCCTGACCTTCAAGACATTGAAATTCATCCTCTGTGCCCTTTTATATCACCCCAAGCACGGTCATCTCCTGGTACATAACACTCAGGATTGTAATTGTCTGTCTGTCTCTCCCATCAGAAGATGGGAGATCATTAAAGGCAGATAATGCACCTTGTTTATCTTTATTTCACCAGCGCAGGCATTTGTCGAATATTTATTGGGTGGGTGGATGGATGGATGGATGAATAGATAAAAGACAGATGGTGAATGAAAGTAAAATCATTTACAGGTATTCTAGCTTTTGAAACCAAGTAATATATTCATCTTCATATAGGCATAGCTTGCACATATATTTAAACAGTGCTAAAGAACTCCCAAAGTGCTTACAAGAATACTAAACAAATAAGAAATTTCTGAAATTTCTATTGTCAAAAAAGATCACTTTTAGGAAAGGTGATATAAAATAATGCTTCTAAATTGTACGACTAATAACAAAAAAAATCCATAACTGTGGATGGTCTCCCCTCCACTAGTCGGGTATTAATTGCTTCTCATGCATTTATTTCTGACAACTCTTATGTACCTATTTGCTAATGGGTAAATCAAGGCAATAAAGAGGTTCTGTTATCTTCCTAAGATCACAGAATAAGTGAAGAGCTACAGCTTGGATTCAAACACTCTGAATACAGACTTTGTATGATTAGTCACTAGGCTACATCCTTCTCTTCAGGTAGTGAGACTAACAGGGAAATACTACCAAACGTTACCAGATTTGACCCATAACATATTTTCTAGGTGGGAGCCTAAATGGCTGGCAATGAGAAGAGAATTATTTCTGGAAAATAGAAAAGCACCAAGTTCAATTATTTCCATTAATTGAAAAATGACCGTGTTGAATTACCATGCTGTCACTTGATACTACTTTGTAGCAACACAGAAAATAGATTTGTCCAAGAGTCTTTATAGAATCTAATCACTGTGCAAAGGTAGAGAATGTTTTAGACCAGGGATGGCAAACAGGCTCCAACTGCTGTGCTGAAGTGCTGACTTCCTGGGCACGAACGCTGAGGCTAACCTGGAGAGCCCCACGGTCAGTCAGTACTGCCTGCCACGCGTGCACAGAAGCCCTGCCACGAGACACGTGCCGCCCACGTCCTGTCCTTTCTGTAGGAACACTGTTGGGGTACATTTCCAGCACAGGGGTTCTTCTGTCAGGCTGGACATGTGGAGCTTTTCCAAGATCCACTTCCCAGGGAAAGACAGTCCTTGACTTCCACAAACTTACAGTTCAGGGAGGAAAAGTCATACAAGTAGGTTGCAATGCACAACTGAAAACACAAACTATCTTCCCATGTCTTCCTGAATTAGATGACCACCCCCAAAATAAAGACTAGAAACCACCTCTAGTTGAGTTCATACATGCCAGTGCAGTTACTTTCCCTGTTTCAGGCAGCAATGCAACATGTAATTTGACAGAAATATTGGCAGCACAAATACATATATTCTACATAATAATTTAATTTTTAGAGGGTATTATTTTAAATATATAAATTATTAGCAAATGAAAAAATAAAAGCAAGAAAGGAAAAAAGCAAAAATGTGGTCCTCTATGGTACCTGTGACTAACCAATGATGTCCTCAAAATCTTTCTGGAATCTCATTTGTTAGCTGCAGTTAAAGAGACACAAACAATGCAGTTGAAGGAGTAAACTGTTTATTTTGTGTTTCCGTTTCAAATGGCAAATACTCAGTATTTTCCTAGTGAAACATCACAAATGAAAGTTCTCGCAATGACTGCAGAGACGTTAAAAGAATTTTAGTTACATGAAAGATACTTTGGAGAGTAAGGAAAGGGAAGAATACTGAAGAATCTGGAAAGTTCCTTTCCTTTTTTTTTTACCCCCATGCCAGAATAATAGAGTTCTGAAATATTAACATGTGAAAGGTAAGCTCTGAGACCTTTTGCCACCTCCTAAAGGGAAGAAAGGTTGCATACATTTTTGTCTCGCTGCTCTGAATAATAAGAAGTCATGGGATTCCTTGTAGCAGTCCTGGAACAATTATGAAATAGCTGATTAAGTTCAAAGTTAGTATGGAAATCTGTTCTTTTAAGAGACTTTCATAATCTATCTCTGGAGAGAGATAATTCTATCAAATTTGAATTAATCCATGCATAATGGTAAGACTATTGCCCACTATTATGTGTCTATATATGAGATATGAATATTGCATGGATTCTGAGATTTCACATAAAAATAACTCAGGGCCAGATTCCAGAAGGGATTAATTGTAAACAGTACAAGTTACAGCAATCACCCCCGGAAAGGGATTAATCAGCTTCAAACACATAACTTGACCTAACAGTAACAGCCTCACCACAGATAATTCTTTGGAGAGTGGATTCTTTTTAAATGCAGGTCACACAATGATCCCTTCATGGATCCAATAAAACATTTTTTTAAATTACCCTATCCGCTATCATTATAAAGTATAATCAGGTTCCAGTATTATCGTCACGACAGAAGCCTATAGTAGAATTAATTGTTCTTCATTTCAAGTCAAAAATAGGCTTTTTATCGGGAAACCTAAATTAAAGCATTCAAAAAGTTCCCATTTTGAATAGTTAAGCACATTATTAGTAATTGGGATTTAAGCCCTCATTCATTTTATCTTTTGTTCATTGCCTGGTTTCTTTTCTTCCAGTTTTGAATTCATACCTGCACACTCACATATATAAAAAAAAATACATTTATATATATAGCCAAACCCCATTATACACAACATAATGGGGTTTTCTGCATATTGGGATATGCTGTCCATAAGGTATATGGAAAAACGATAAGAAAATAAATTTGTACTTTACAGAAGAATAACTGAATTAGGGTTTTTAATTTTTTTTTAATTGTAGTAAATATGTGTATATATAAGAAACCTTACCAACTTAATTTTTAAGTGTTCGGTTCAACAGTGTTAAGTATATTCACATGGTTGTGCAGCCAACAGCCAGAACTCTTTTCATCTTGCAAAACTAAAACTACATCCATTAAAGAGCAACTCCCCATTTTCCCCTCACCCTAGCCCCGGGCAACAACAACAGTCCTGTTTTCTGTGTATGGATTTGACTTCTCTAGCTACCTCTTGTAAATGGGATATTACAATATTTGGTTTTTGTGACTGGCTTCTTTCACTTAGTATAACACCCTCAAGTTTCACCCATGCTGTAGCGTGTGTCAGAATTTCCTTCCAGTTTAAGGCCGAATAATAGTCCATCGCATGTGTATATTACATTTCGTTTATCGATTCAATCACTGATGGGCACTTGAGCTGCTTCCTCCTTTTGGTTATCGTGAATAATGCTGTTATGAACACGGATGTACAAATACTTCTCTGAGAACCTGCTTTCAGTTATTTTGGGTAGACACTCAGTAGTGGGATTGCTGGATCACATAGTAATTCTACTTTAAATTTTCTAGGGAATGGCCACACTGTTTTGCAGGACAGCTACACCGTTTTGCATTCCTACCAATATTGCACAAGGTTCCAATTTCTCTACCTCCTCACCAACACTTGTTAGTTTTAAAATATGAATTTAGGCTTTAAGTAGCAACCTCAAATCTAGTGTTTTAAATTAGGAAATGCCCAGTTAACAATTTTTTTTTCAAATAATCTATCTATTATACCTGCTGGGGATGAAATTGGAGCTTTTACTTTTCATAGGAAATATTGATTATTTAATAAACATTAACAGAATACCGAGAAAATCACTGAACAACTAAAGAGTCACTCAAGAATATGTTGAATATAAAAACAAAACAAAATATATAGAAATAATAAAGGAAACAGCAAGATATCAAAGAGAAGGAAATAGATAAATCCCAGGGGAATTTATAGAAGCAGAAAGAGGAACGATGGCTAAGAGCATGGACTATGGCACAGAGAGGTGTCAGCCCGCAGCTTGGCTGCACGACCTTGAACTGAGGCTTAACCTCAACCGGAGACCGCCCGGGCTCAGCACGTTCCCGCCAACACAGCAAATGCACTTCAGTGGTTTCAACCTGTCCTCTGTCTGAGAACATTTGGGTTGTTTATGATGTTTTTGACAAATAAAGCTTTTAAATTTTTAATTAGCCAGATCTCTAAATCTTTTTTATGTGTTTGCCTCTTGGCATCACCTTCCATCTCTCTCCTCGGAATCTTCTTTCTTTGGCTCCCTTCCTGGGTTATTTTCTTTCGTCTGGGATGAGAAGTCTTTATTTGTCCATTCACTTTTCTCAAGAGAGGCTTTTCATCACCTCCTCCTCTAGTAGAGATACAAGTTTGCATTTTGTCAAATTAAAAGACATACTTTTTTTGTGATAACCTATAAAGGGAGGGTTTAGGCAGAATCAGAAACTAGAAGACAAATAAGTCCTATTTTAAAAAAAAAGATAGTCATCACATTCAAATTCTCTTATTCTCTCTCTCTCTCTCTCACACACACACGCACACACGCATATTTACCCATAGGTTTATTTTCCTGGGGTTTTTTTTTTTTTTCTCATCTATTTATGTTACATAGTATAGATTTAACTTTGTAAGACAGCTCAAACTGTTTTCAGAACAAGACAAAATGAAAATAAATAATAATATCAGAATATTCTGCCTGGAGACAAGTCAGAAGCAGCTCTAGCTGTTATTTGCAAGGGAATAACCTTGAGAAGATTCCTTCCCATGTAACTGTTCATCAAGAGATACAGAAGAGCTGACCGGAAAGGTACTTCACCCAAATCACGATGAGGACGGCAGTGGTGATGCTGCCTACACTGGTCCTTTCCGCGACCTTGTCCCACCTCACCCCCACCCTGCTATTATCTTTCAGTCTTCAGAAGATTGAGACAGCTCTGCATCAAGTCACTTGGGCTGAAGTCCTTCTTGAGGCGGACTTGTATTGTCTTTTTAACAGCCATCTGCTGTCCTTGTCTTATGCAAAGCTATCATTTACTCACAGTTACCTAATTCTGCATCTTAATGGTTGAGTTTTTGGTGGAAGAGTATTAATTCCTTGATCTGTTGCTATGATCCCTGGTACCATCCTTAGCTCCTCTTTCTGTGGTCCTTGTCATCATAGGAGATCACGTGGGGGAAAAGGGGACCACAGCCAGTGCGGACCCCTTTAGGACAGTCACACAAACGCATAAGCAAATTGGAAATACACGATGGAAGTGCAGATTGTTAGTTTCAGTTGTTGGAAGGGTCTTGTTATTATAGCCCCTGAGCTGGCGTACCAGGAAGGCATATGTGACAGCATTTGGCAGGAGGAAATATTCAGAGCTTTTGGCCTGCTCAGACCTGCTCCGGCTCCTCAGACCAGCCGTGACAACCAGTGTGTCTCCACGGAGCGGAGGGAGGAAGGAGAGCTTTGCCAAGAACACCCGTCTGTTCTGGCCAAATGCAACACCCCTGAGCTAAGCAAACTCTTCAGCTAAGCTGAATGTGACTCTGAGATCTAAGTAAACTGCACATGCCTGGTGCTTGGACAATTGCACGTGGTCCCATGAACCAGAGGACAGTCTGTGACGCTGGCCGGCTCCCATTTCTGTCCCCACAGCACAGGATTCTCTCAACGTCCCCCTCCTCGGGGTGGGAAGCAGACAGCTCTGGTTTCAAGTTCTAGCTCTGGCACTTATTGGCGTTGTGCCCTTAAGCAAGTCACTTAGCCTCTCTGAGCTGGTTTCCTCCCTCAGAGGCACCGATAGACTTGGAGCTGACAGCATGCGTGCAGAGCTTAGTAAAGGGTCTAGCACGTGAGCACTTAAAACCTGCAGGCTAATATATTCGTCACTAGCAACAGCATCTGTCCTAACAATCCACCCCTGCTGACTCAGGTAAGGAGATGCCTCTGGTGAAAGTTCTTCCCTCACTGTGCCCGGGACCCGGTCCTCACCCGTCTCCCCTGAGACCCTCCGTCATCAGTGAGCCCTAAGGAGCCCCATGTTCCTTTCACATCCCTCCCTTCATGACCCTCCCCTTCAGGCTTACAAACTTGTGCTAGACTTTTCATCACAAAACTAATATACAAACAAAGAAACAAAGAATGTCCTTGGCTCTTTTTCTGGTCGCTCTCACCTTTCTCCTTCCCTTCACAGCAAATAGGTTTCCCAGCCTCCATTCTCCTAACTTTTACTTCCCTCGAACAGAGTCCAGCTTCTACTGCCCCCGCGCCACCCCCACTGTCTTTTCCGTCTGGTTTTCCTCCTCTCGCTCAGATCCCTTTGTTTTCACAGTTCTTAGGGAACCCCTTTTCTACGCAGCCCTTAAATGTTGTGCTGCTGGCTTCTCCCACCCTCCCCGGGCAATCTCACCTACGCACATCATCCAGCCATACCCCTCCCCTGCCCTCTGGGACCTGGAAATGACCTCAGGTTTCGTCCAGATGGCTTTTCCCAACAGCAAAGCAGTGTTTCCCACTGTCCAACAAACACTCGCCTGAGGACACCTCTGGTACCTCCGTATCTGCTTGTCATCCCTCCCGCACGTGTCTCTCTTTAAGTCTCTTATGCTGCACGGTACACTGTCACTCACCACCAGCCCTGCTCTAATTGAAACTTCTACCCGTCCAGCCCTCAGGTCTCAGCTCCAGCATTATTTCCTCAGTGACATCTTCTCTGAACTCTAGCTTAGCTCAAAATCCTTACAGTCTCATTTATTTAAAAAAAAAAAAAAGGAAAAAAAAAGTTTTTCTTCTTTTCAATAGCAGTTTACATTGACTAGGATGATGATTCAATTAATTAAAAACTTTTCCAAGCAAAATTATAAAATTGGGGGCAAAAATCATATCTTTTTTCATTAAATACTATAGTCCAACCCCTTAACATGGTATCTGGATTAAAGTCTCTGCTCAGATATATAAAGGAGAAATGATTCAACCTAAAGTCAAAGAATCGTCCCAGATTCATATCATACTCAACTCCCAATGTCCTATTAGCAAGTCCTACTGATTTTATTCCCTAAATATTATTTAAACTCTGCCTTACCTTTCCTAGTTTTTTCTCAAATGCTTTTACTTAGCGTTCAAGTACTTTTCATCAGTGTGGCAACAGCCTCTTTCTAAGTGTTGTATTTAATCACACAGATTCTGCACCCAGACTGCCTGGGTTTATATCCTGTTTCTGCTGTTTTCAAGCTGCACCACCTACCAGTTACTTCCCTTCTCAGTGCCCTCATGTCCTCCTCTAAGAAACAGAGTCAGTAATAAGATCACCTCACATGGCTGCTGTGGAGATTAAATATTACATGTTAAGTGCTTCAAAGAGTGTCTTACCGACGGTAAACAACAAACTCCAGCTTTTATTTTTATTACCATTTCTTCTCTCGGTGTTGTCATGTCCAGAATAACCTCAACAAGCTACTAAAACTCTAATACGCAAATGTCAGAATATGCCAATACCAACATCCTTTAAAGGCTCCTCGCTGCCTAAGGATGGGTTCATGTGTAGAAAGCTACACAGAATCTAATATTTAGCTGCTTTGCTCAAAATGTTACTTCTGTCTCAAATTATTCTTTCATTTTGGTCCATCTGGTAAAATCCTACTATTTGAGTTTTAAAATTAGTTCAGGCATCTCCTCTTCCAAGAAGCCTGCCCCTATCCTAATAGAAAAATGTGGTATCTTTCCTCCCCACTCAAATAGCATCATGGTCCTTATTCCACAGATGCAATTGAACTGCAGTGATCTGCCCACTTGGACACGCCTTTTCCTAGCTGTGAGGTCCTTGAAGTCAGGAATTGTGTATCTTCAGAGATGTGTGTCCAGATTTTGAATACGCCTGTCACATAAACAGCACTCAGTAAACATTTGCTAATTGAATGAATAACAATTCACTGTCATCATCAAGCATGTTGTTTTGTTAGGGGAATTATCCATATTCTATACATGCCATCTCCTGCTTGTAATCAAAATAGTAGATGGCCACTTCAGGACAGTGACCAGAGTCCCCAGGCTTTCCCAGGTGACTGGAGACGTCCAGGCTGCAGGAGCTTGCTAAAGGTTAGATCATTTTCCCCTGTGTTGTGATTTTTTTATTATTATTTAAAAAAAAACAAGCAAACACACACACACACAAAATCAAGCACCATCTCTCTCCCTCTCACCCTGTACCTCTATTTTGAATTTTCATGTGCCCCATCACTCCTGCCTGGTTTCTTAGTAAGCTCTCCCTGCCCACCTGTCCATCTCTGAGAAACACTGCAGCCTTTCCGTTCTCCCACGGGGACCTGTCCACCTCCTTGATCGAGGAACCAGTTGTGGGGAACAAAGAATGTCACTTTAGATTATCTCCAGGTGAGCGCTCAGTGTTAGAGGCTGAGAAGAGAAGCAGCAACTTGAAAACGCTGGTCCCTCAGATCAAATATCTTCCTACGACCCGATACCACTGCACCAGCACACGTGACCCTCACACGGCGTATTCAGTTCTCATAGAATTTCCTTCAAAGAAAATCATGGAGCGAGGTGTGATATTGCTTAAGTCTTCTGAGCAGTTGTGACCTTTTTACATTTGTAATAAATTTATAACAGTTTATTCCAAATTTAGAACACTTTTAAGTGTCTTAACTATGCCAGCATCCTCTGTAGGACCCTTGTCATCAAATCAGATAAATAGCACGAAAGCTGAGGTGAAAAAACTTTAATTCTCTGCCTTACAACTTCAGTCAGTTCTTTACAAGCATCGTTTTAAAGATTAGTCTGTACCAGGGAGTGTTGTCTCCAACTTTGACAGTTTTGTACATTGCGGTGGTGCTAAAAAACGTTTAATGAAAAATGCTATTCTTGCAGCAATAACAACATAAAGATACCCAGGGCCGAGGGGTCTGATAAGAGGAAAATAAATGAGTGGGAGGACAGGTAGCTGGTCACATGGGATACTTGTTCTGATTCAGAAAGATCATCACACGTTACTCCTTGGCCACTCGAAGGCGAGTAATCTTCATGCCTAGTAAGAGATATTAGGGAAAATGCGTAAGGAGATACTAAATTATACTATATTTATATTTTTATTTCTTTTATGGGGAGCTACTTCTTTCACTGATGTTTACCATTTAAATAGAGGCCTGCTTTAAAAAATAATAAAAAGCGATATTCTGATTTAACCAGTGGGGTAACACACAAGCTTTCCGTCTTACCAAGTTGACAATAGCCAATGTAACAAAAACGCCATCTTCCCTATCTGGATGAGAGCTTACCTGAGTGAAAACAAAATAGTAACGAGGAAACAAGAAGCCCCTTGAATGGGAACTTAGAACCCGAACCTATAAGGTGATAGCACTCAGCGCTATTTAGTCCTTGACTCTCTTCAGTTTTCCCTGCCCTTTCCCTTTTTTGCCTGCTTCTCAACAATGCTTTGCAGATTGAAGCCGTACATTAATGATTTCATTTGTCAGCCTCTATTGTGGCCAATCCTTTTGATCCGGGATCTTCTCTTCTGACTTCTCAGTGCGTTATTTTCATCTTTTTATACTTTTATACTTTATTGATGCTGCTTTTAGACTTTCCATTAAGTGTTGCTTTTTAGCTTTATTTTAGTCACTTGATTTCTTTCTCCAGGAATTACTCTTTACATTGAGGATATTTATATAGTTTCCAAGGCTGTCACTTGCACGAAATCCACAGATAGGAACCCCTTTAAAGAGACCTGGTGAAATAATAAATATGTGGTCTGTGGAATGAGACTGACACGGATTTGAATTTTCTCTCCATCTTTTATTATCAGGAGGACAACAGACACTTAATCACCCTGAGTTTCAGTTTCCTTATCTTTAAAATATAAATAATACCTACTTTGTTGTGTAACTTTGAGGATTAAAATTCCAGACTGCCTCCTACCCAGCACACAAGTGGACGCTGCTATTAATCTTATCATTATGTTTACTATTTCATTACAGTTGTGATGACAAGATTCTGTGTGGATTCAAACGTGAGAGGTAAAACTTTAAGGCTTCTAGAGAAAAACAGGGAAGAGTATTTTTAGGTCTTGGAGGAGGAAAAGACTCAGAAGCACTAACTTAAAGGCAGAGACTGATCATATGAGGCTTTATGAAGTTAAAAACTTCCATTCATAAAGAAAATTGAGAGACAGAAAAAGTAGGACTCACATCCAGAACATATTAGAAAATTTTAACGCCATTTCGGAAAAAGACCTATACAAGCTAATTGAAAAACTGGCAAAAGACTTCACAAAAGAGAATATCCAGATGGTCAGTAAGCATATGACTGGGGTCATGCTCATTAGTCACTAGAGAAATGCAAATTAAAGACACAGTCAGATGCCGCTACACAACGAGCAGAATGACTCAAGTTGAAAGACTGACCCCACTGGTAAGGATCAGGATAATGCAGTGCAAATGACTCCAATCATTTTGGGAAGCTGGCAGTGTCTGTCAAAACTGAACACATGTCTCCGATGACCCAGCCAGCAATCTCTCTCCTACGTGGGCCTTAAAAGACTTGCACAAGTATGTTAAAGGTTGTGTTATTTACGATAGCCCCAGCTAGAAAACCCCACGTGTTCATTGGTACTTCAGTTGGGTAAAATAAAGTGTGATGTATTTATACAATGGAATACTGTTCAGAAATCAAATTAATACATCACTGCGACACACCACAACACCAGCTTGGATATGGGGATCATGAATACAATACTGAGCAAAAGAAGCCAGATGCAGAAGTGTGCAAGCCGTACAGGCAAAACCGAGCTGCAGTGTTGAAAGTCAAGATGGTGGTTGTCTCTGGGTAGAGAGGGACTGGTGACTTGAAAGGGCAGTGAAGGGGGCTTTCAACAACAGACCTCAGTACACCCAGTAGAGGCTTGATTGGATTGTGGTTACACAGTTACGTTCACTTTGTGACAGTTCTAATGAGCACGCAGAAGGTGTGCACTTTTCTGTTTCAATAACTTGAAACTTGTGTGTGGTAAACTTGCTCTATTTCAAAAAACAAGTTTATCACACACACACACACACACACACACACACACACACACACACACACACACACACACAAAGGTTCATTGCTTTATTTAAGAAAAACTGTGTTTCTTCAGGGGTTTTTTGTTTGTTTGTTTGTTTTTCAGTCAAGTGAGTTGATTCTTCAAGATTTCTTCCCAAAGATAAGCTGTGTTTTGAAAGGAATAAGAGCCCATGCGGTTTTGGAACTGAAAATGCAAATAATTTCAATCACTTCATTTAAAAAACAAACACTTCATTTGTTGGTTTTACCAAATCCCTCAGGTCTCTGATGAAAGGAATAGACATCTAGATGGCAAAGCCAGGGCCACAGGCAAGACATGAATTTTTCTCAGCTAACCGCCTTTATCAGCAGCGTCTCATTGCTTTAAAAACATCAGCAAAGACTCTCATACATTTTGTGGACATTGAACCAGCAGGATTGAGTCTTTTAATGATGTGTTTAACTGACTAGTATTTTAGTGTTATGAAGTCTGGTTAATTAAGGGATGTATAAGGAACCTTTAAGAGAAAAACATTTTAAAATCTCTACTGGGTGTACTGAGGTCTGTTGTTGAAAATCCTGCTCATTACTTTGTCCAGGGTCCTCATAAGACACTTCTGTGACAGCAATGTAAAGTTTAGTGCCAGGAAGTAATTTGTGATTTGCTCCCCCTAAAAAGCTACTGTGCTTTTTTCAGTGAAAATCAGGTGAATGGGTGAATCCCCATTCCTTTGATCTTCAGGATAATTAGAGCCACCGGGACTTGTTTCCTTTGCAGTTTAGTTTCTCTGCACTATTTCCTGCTTTCTGTCGTGATTTGTATTTGTCTGTTGTTGATTTTATTTTTATTTTATTGTTTATATTTTGTGTAAGTTGCCTCGTAGATGGAAACAAGAGAACAAAGAACATTATTTTCAGACAAATAAATATAAAAACCGTCTTGTTATTCACATTAGGTGAAAAAGAGGCAAAAAAAAATGTTGTTTTTAATAGAAAATTCTCTGTAACGAATACCCATATACAAGACAATAATACAGTAAATATCAAATAAATGAGACAGACTGTAAAAGCTATCTGTTCAGAAAAAGGAAGTCCTCACAAGCACTCTGAATTTGGTGAAGAAGAGGAAAAATTTGACCTGGGATCTCAAGGATTTTTATAAAACAGATTAACAAGAAATATTTAACATGACACTGAATTTGTTGCTTTCTTTTGCAAGAGATACTTGCACTTTGAACTTTGTCACTAATTATTGGATGAAAGATACGACATTTTTCCATGTTAGCAAAAGGTATGTTAAAAAAATAAACATTTAGGAAACAGCTTAGCATACAGCTTAGTAAAATTCAAATAAATGTTAGCTACTACTAAAATTAAACTTATAACTGTTATTATTATCAGCAGTCCAGTGGGAGAAATACCCTTCATTAGGATAACCATCCGAATGCAACTAAGATCACTCTGCGTGGACAGGTGCCTGTTTCACCAACGGGTAAACACCTTCACCACCGGGTAAACACAGGCTGAAAATGCGTTTTGTCTCTGTCCTTCAAAACTGCTGTGTCTGATAGGTAGTTGGAATATCGGTCAAGGCAATGGAGCTAAAGGAGAAACAAAAAAAAAAAACCAATAAAACTGACTTGAATCAAATCTCTGCTACTTACAACCTGGTGATCTGGAGTAAGGAAATCATCTAAAATGAAACCATCGATTTCCCTCTATAGGATTTGTAGGATAATTACATACGATCATATGGATGACAGCCCTTTTGCATGTACTTAAGGTGCCAGTGAGAGGATGGGAATGGATCATAGTTAGGTGCCAAGCAGCATTTCACAAATGCCAAGACCAGAGAAATAAAACCACTGCACATGTGGGGAGGCTAATAAAACAGTCCCAGGTGAGGCCGAACCTTTTCTGCAGAGTTTAATGTTCTCAAACTTGAGAGCAATGCTCATTCTGCTTGAACTTTGATAATTTCTTACTTGACTCTCAGTCTTTTTTTTTGGACCCATTAAAGGCGTTTGTCAGCCACCCTCAGTTTTGCCTCTCAGATTATGGATTTTATGTGCTGACTGCTTAGGGAAAGCTAACCTGAGCCCTTTTTATTCATTCAACAAATATTTACTGAGTTCTTAGTGTACAACCTGCAGTGTTCTAAATTCTGGGTATTTAGCCAAGAACAAAACAAAACTCTTTTCATATATACACACCAAGGGGTGGAATTTAATAGTGAAAATATTTCACTCACACAACACCAAGGCTGATTGCAGTCATGAAGCAATTTAAGAGATGTGAATAAATAGCACAACAGTATCTAAACAGTTAGATTTGAAACAGGTGGATTCCTTGTAGCTGGATGTGGAGGAATTATTAAAGCCTATTTCAGTAGATGTGATAATAAAATACCATCATAATAAACCAGCAGATCGTGTATTCCAAAGGCGACGGCATCACTTCGGATTTCATCCCTCATGTGCTTCTTACGGTGATGCCGACTGTAGTGACACTGCCCCAGCCGCAGCGCTCTGATCTGGAGGACAAAGGATTTATCGCCCCCTGCCCTCCATACCTCCTGGGGGCTAAGGTGGTCTCTCCCTGGATGCCAGGGGGGTTCGCGCTTCCTTTACCATCACAAAATGAGAGCATCCAACCCCAACACCGATAACATTACCTCTTCTCTAATTGCCCCCTTTTCATACCTAGAATTCTTTTCCTGATCGTTGCCCAGGAAGCAGCCAAGATGAGATGGGCTTTTTCTGGGAACAGACTCCTCCGCTCAGGTTCTTACCGAGTTTGGGGTCCAGAAGGTGGTGAGGGTAAGTCCTTCCAACAGCCAACAATACCCCAAGTCCACAGGTAGGAGGGGGCACGGAATGTCCATAGGATACCTCCACAATGGCTCGTTGCTTGGTGGTATTTGTGAAGAAACAAACATCATTGTCATATTGCGAAAGTCTAGAAAGCAAAAAGCATGACTCAGATTAGTTCCAGGGGCCCAAAGCATGATGGACCACAACTCCATAACCTAAAAAACCATTGGAACCGTTGTGGCATCACTGGGAGCCCCAAGGGGGTGAGGGAAATCACAAAACCAATGCATGCGATCTGCCAGGAGCAAGAAGGGGTCACAACTTCTGCAATGCATCCTCCATCATGAGTCAAACCAAATGTTTCCCGGCAGGAGCACAAACTCAGCATGCAGTGGTAGCTTCTGGGTCAGAGAACCACAGTGCCCGACAGTGATGTGGGGCCACATCCAGTGTGATGACAGATGATGCACTGTCCTGATTTTCTCACTCTCCTACTGAGAGCGCTCGGCCAACAAACCTCTTGACAAGAACTTCCAACTTAGGCTCTGCCTCCTAGGACAGAAACAATCATTTATTTAATGTCTGTTATCTGCAAGTATTTAACTTAGTTTTTTTCATTCTTAGCATCAGTTAATCCTCAGGGTAAAAACTAAAATATCATTAATCCCATTTTACAGATGAGGAAAGAGCTCCTAGAAGTGTGAGTTGTTCAAAGTTACACCCTAAAAGTGGCAGGGCCACCATTTGAATTCAGGTTTTCGACTTTTTTTTTTTTGTCTGTTTCTTTTTGGGGGGAAGGGAGGGTAATTAGGTTTATTTATTTATTGTTTAATGGAGGTACTGGGGAGTGAACCCAAGACTTCATGCATGCAAAGCATGCACCCTACCACTGAGCTGTACCCTCCCCACCCCAGGTTCATGACTTTTAAGAGCACGTTCTTAACCAGTACACCTGTCTATCTTTGAGGTTAAAAGGCACTGAAGATATTTATAGTCTTCCTCTTAGACGGACGGCTCCTTTTCCTGCTGGAGGGGTTCCAAGGTGTGTCAAAGACCATGGGCTAGCATCATATGTCAGTTCACACAAGGTTAGTGTTGGAGATACTCATTAAATGTTACAAGCCCTATTCCTCAGTATCGGATGATCTGTCTTTAGGCAAGAGGGCGTTTCTGAATTCCTATAAGAGGATTCATATACTCTCTGCTTCTCTAGGGAGGAAAGGGAGCTTGACATTCAGCATGAGCTTCCATTTTTACGAGTAGGGGGAGGATAATTTGGGAAATGGCTTTCAAAGGCCACTTGCCATGGAAAATAAAAGTAAACGAGCAGCAGTAAATTGTGTCAACATCTGACTCTATAATCTATTTTCCTTAATTATTTTAATAAGAACTTGAAAGCAAGATACATTGTACGTAAGTCCCCTACATTGTACATAAATCCCCTGGCAGTTGAGTGAAAGTCAAAGGAATTATAAGCTTTAAAAAATAAGTTCTATGGAAATTAGCTCTAGGCTACACAGGTATTTTGGTGTTGGTGAATGTATTCATTCCATCGAAAGAGAATTCTAATACACTTTTGCTCTAGTGGAATTTTTGTGTTTTATCTGTGCATTTAAAACAAAGACCACTAAGCATTATCATTGTGCCCTGGGTGCCTTTTGTTTTAATTGAAATGCCACCAAGAGATACAACTTCTTTAGCGAGAAGGGTATTTTGCTCTTCTGTTGGTGGTGGTGTTCTGCCTTGTTTTGTTTACCATGTATTATTTGGTGAATATTTTTAGCATTATATGTAATAAGATTGGTGAGGTATTGCACAATGGAAGATAACAGTCAAGGTCAACACAGAGATTCCCCATTTCTAAGGCCAATTTATTCTGAGGAAGGTATTTTTCAGCAGTAGTGATTTTACAGATTTTTTTCTAGATTGTCCAGATTCTCCTGCCAGATGACAGATACTTTTTCTGTGGACCCCCTCATGGACCTGTGAAACCAAACATGGGTGTAGCACATATAATCACAGTGGTAGAGAGAACTCCAATTTTTAAAAAGCCAGTCTGTACAAGGCCACAGGTTTCCCAGCTTTCTTCCTCTTCCTCCCTCCCCGCACCTTCCAGTCCCACCACGTGCACCTCAGAGTCACCCTACAGGATGCCACAGCTCCTGCTCTTAATGTCTGCCCTTCTCCACTGGCTACAAGACTTTCCAAACTCCCATCAATGAAAAGTTTTTTTTAAAAAAACCCATCAGCAGATAAGGAGACATGAAAATACCAAAGTGTGACCTCGTTGCTACTCAGAAATCCCAATAAATTTGAAAAGAAAGGTGAAGAATCAAGTCCGAGCTATAAACAATTCGGAACTTTCAGATTAATGCATTGTAAAGTATCGTTGTGTGCGGAAGGTGGAGGAAAATAAAACAGGAAACAAAATGTACAAAACGAATTTAACTTGGGGAAGGTGGTCCAGTCCATCTGCTCCACTTTATTTCTCCTTGTAATTTTTGACTTTTATTCGTTTACCAGCATCTCCTTTCTCCCAGTGCCTGGGCCGGAAACAACATTAATTAATTGGCCCCAGTAAGTATCTCCAGAAACAAAAAATTAACATTCTTGGTGTCTTGAGTCATGGCTCTATAGTTACCTGCTATGCTCCATGAACAAGTTGTTTAAGTAATCTGAACTCCAGGGTACTCTGTAATAAATTTTTGTAAAGACATAAATAAAATAATAGAGCTAATAAACCTAACACAGTTCCAGACCAACTATGGAGTTTCAGTAAGTTTTCTTTGTCTACACGAAGTGTATATTGGCTTTCAGTCGTTCACATTTCATTGTGAATTTGTTTAAACAGAGTGCTTTCTTCTCTAATGTCTTTTCTTATTGAAGAAATATGAGTTTTGGTAGAAGCACTTGAGGGAAAGCTTAATGTGGCTCAGAACAGCTGGAAGTTACTGGATCCCTTGAGGAGAGAGGAGAAGGACCCTCGGAGGTGGGCAGAACAGAGTTACAGGATATCAAAGGGAAATTTTATTTTTTTATGACTTTGTTTGAGGCTAGAAGTGAAGAGGAAATACAACCGTTCCAAGCCTTCCCAGCTAAAAGCCCTCCTGCATGAAGAATCTAATATTTGGGCAACTTACTAATATCATTCCTTAGTTATACTTAGATTTTACAGGTTTTTCTGAGCAATCTGATAAGAAGTCATCCTTTTGGTGGAAAGAAACATTCTTGTTTTACAAATACCTGTTTTCCTAATGAAGTTTAGATGCATAACCTGTTCACAGTTGGAAACTGACTGTAATTAAGACAGCACATGATCAAAATGCTAACTCCAGTGCTGACACCATTAAATGACGGCTTCTGCATTTCACATGTTTTTTTAAATTAATTGTATTGAGGTTAGTTTTGGTTTGGATTCTGTATGGCTCGTTTGTAAACCCTGGATACATTTGGTTACACCGAACAGCTTCTGTCCTGTTTTTGAAATGATTAACTCTACCTTCAGAATCTGAGTGAAAGAGTATCTCACGTTGTGTCTCAAATGTGACCACCGAATATTATAGAAAATTGAAATAAATAATTCTACCACCTCCATCATTCTAAGGCCAAAACAATAAAAAAAAAAAAATAGTAAGCAGGCCCCATGTTCTCATAACTACTCTAATTCCGAGGATAACATTTACTCCTTACATCGCCCCCCAGGATGCTGACAGAGTTCAAGGTTTCTGCCCCAATGGCCATCTTCTCCATCACCGCCTCATGGGAGGCAGGCAGATCCTCATACAATAGGATATTATATAACATAATTAGTATTTGACAATTCCTTTTCAATTTATAAATGTCTTCTTCGGAATCCCTTCTCTTTATAAGGTTTTCCGCTTTCCTCCTGTGTTGCTGTCAAGAATCCAATTTTATGAAGAATCTTTGACAGCATTCATGAAACATTGCAAATTCACTCAGTAACAGTACTGACTTCACAGAGGAAGTGCCAGCAAAACAAGCAAAATGCTGTCATTTAGTGTCATGACACTTCTAAGACCCATGGAGTGCAGGGAGGAAGAGAATCACTGCACCCAGTCCAGCGGAACACGGACTCGTTGAGATGCTGCAGAGTAACGGTGTATCATTGGGTCACAGTCATGGTCAATTGAAACATTCTCTCCCTTTGGGAACAACTTCACTGACATAAATTGAGCACTCGGTTTTTTTCAGCTATTAAATGAACTTGAAGAAACCTGGATTATTTAATCGTTTCCTTACAGCACTAAGGACTGCGGAAGGACGATGGAAAATAAGAACATTGCAAGATAGCACTGCCATTCTGATTTTTTTAAGGTTTAAAAAAATGACTCCATGGACTATACTAAATAGAGAGTGATCTTGATGGTGTGGATTTATCTTTCTGTCAACAAGATCTTATTTTAAACAGGGTGCCTAGTGGCTTGGCACACTGCCAATATTTGACAATGTCGCAAACCAAACAGCACTGATAGGTAGAAACTTCCTTCAAACTAGGAGAAATGCTATCAAAATAATAATAATAATAAAGCCCTTAAGTACAAAAGGGGAACATGAGCAGAAAAATAAAAAGGTCTTCAGGGAGAAAAAATCGTACTGAAAAACAGAAGTATAAATCTTTCCTAAGCTCAAAGTAAACAGAATGTCCCCAAATCAGTTCAGAACTTTAAAGCAACATCAATAGGAAACAGTCTGAAGTGAAGCAGAATATTAACACCCAGAGTCTATTTTGTTACTTCTTAGTTCTACTTTGGCTACCAACAAACAGCTCTATTTATTCATTTATTCATTCCTTCATTAATTCATTCAATTAATATAGACTTATGTGTTGAGCTTTGTACTAGGCATCGAGAATGCAGTCGTTAAAAAAAAAAAAAGAATGCAGTCATAAACAAGAAAACAGCAGTGGAAGAAACAGATAAAGAGACGCAAGACTGGTTGTTAATAACACGCTGGGGATACACAGAGGATGCCGCGGCAGGTGGTAGAAGAGCGCGTACAAACCCTAGGTCTGGGGTGTCTGAAAGTTTTTCTCAAAGGAAAATTAGTGAAGCGTAGTCCAAGCAGTTAGAAGCACGTGTGTAAACCTCCAAGAGACAGAGAAAAAGAAAGCTAGGTGGACAAAGTGTATTATCGTTTCATGAGACAGTAGCAGAAGAGGGAAGAGAGGCAGAGGCGAAGTTACTTAGAATTTTTAAATTGTAAGTCTCAGAAACCAAATTCAAACAAATTTAAGCAAGGAAAAAAAGATGGAGGAATTTATTGGAATTATGCAAAGATATCTCATGCATAAGTTGAACCATCATACCATGGGGAGGGAACATATCTGGGTCTCCAAAAACGAGCAGCAGAGTTGAATACCAGCAAGACTGTCTTTAGCTCTTGTCTCTGCTCTCTCTATCGGTTTCATTCTTCTCACTGCTTTGTCTGAATAGCTTTTGAGTTTTATATAAGTTTATGTCTAAGATTCAACTTTTAGGGACTAAAATTGATTCTCCGTCTTAGTTTCAACACTTGGGAGAAATCTACTGATACGTCCATTCTGTTCTCTCTTAGTTTTTGCTTCTACGTGTCTGCCATGTGCCAGGCACTTGTCAATGTGCTGGGTTCATGTGATGAGTGGTTAGATAAAAAAATCCATCCTCTCATGGAGCTCATGGTCTAGTGAGGGAAAAGAGCAAACAAACACATGAACAATGCACTTTTAGGTAGTACTGAGTGTCAGTAAAGAAATAAAACAGAAAGGTGATGAAGCGATAGTGTGAGTGAGGGAGGGGGGAAATGGTATGTATCACCAAGGAGCTGAGGCTTGAACTGAGCTGAACAAGGCAGCTCCTGATACCATCAAGAGGCAGTTTTGCACAGAGGAAGCAGTAAGGTCCAGAAGAGGAGACGTCCGGCATGTTCAGGGAGCAAAAAGAAGGCAGCAAAACTGGAGTCGTGAATGGAGAGGGAAATGGGGGGTGTTTGGTCACAGGCAAGATCAGGAGCTGAAAGGTGTACAAGCTTATGTATGGGGCTGGGTAAAATTAATTTGATTCTGAGCAAACTAAAGAAAACTCAGGGCAGCAGGATGGGGAGAAACAGTAAAAGCAGGAATGTCAACTATAAAGCTCTTGCAGTAATTCCGGGGAAGGATGCTGGTGGTTTAGATGATGGTAACATTAGTAGAAACGGAGAGAAGTGGGTGGACTTTGAAAATATTTTGGAAACAGGGCAAAAAAAAGCTTGATGATAGATTAGATGTGAAAGGGTAAAGAGAGGGAACCCCTAGGTTTGGAGCTTAAGTGAGACAGGTGGTGATACCGTGAAACCGAGGGCGGTCATCAGTTAGATCCCTTAAACTGTAACTTGCTTAACAAACAGTATCCTGTAACCTCCCTTGACTCACCAAGTTGCTCTAATTGTTATTGCAAATTGCATACCGTCCAAGCTCCACGTAACGTACACAGCCCATCACAAGGCTCCTTTATCCCTGTAGCCTTTATCCCTATTATCTGTGTGTGGGTCACCGTAGTCACGGTTGCCTAAGTTGTTTTTAAGGGTCGTGGAGTGAGTTCTGCCCAGTTCAAACTGGTTGAGACCACTGACCATTCAACTGGACAGGTGCAATTGCCCAATGGATGACCTTTTGACTTCAGAGGACCAAAAACTCCACCCTCAGATCACGCTAACCCACCATTTTCTCAACATGCGTCCCGTGAAGACGCACGAAACTCACCATTGCCTCACCTTTTCCCTGCCTCCAGTCACCTTCCCCTGCACCTCCAACCACCCTTTACTCTTCACCCATAAACATTTCTAAGCCCCTTGCCTTCGGGAAAGTGGATCTGAGATTCAGCTGCCTTGTGAGTAAACCCTTTCTCTGCTGCAATGACAGCATTAAAAATTCAGACAGATGCACCCCTGGAACCTAACAGCTGTGAATAGAGGCTCACATTTTTCTGAGCACGCTAAGTCAAAACTGGTAACAACTATATCAGTTGAGGTAAGGAGGGGCAACAGTCTCTAAAAGAAGGACAAGGAGCTGGCCAAGACGTATGCCAAAGACCAGTGCATGCACACGTGTGCATATATGTATGCATGAATATGCACACACATACATAGCTGTGTGTCACTCAATAGATACACCCTTACATTACGGCTGTCTCCCCATCTAAGGTGCATATGCACATGAGTTCAGTTTGGACGATGACAAGAGCACAGCTCATGTTAGAAGCAAAGGGAAAGGAGGCTCGACTCACTGTCCAGGGATGGAGCAGCCTGACCTGCTCCCTCTGGCAGTCTTGACAGTCTGCGATTCCCCCTTAACTCCAAAGTTGTCCGCAGTGATGGGGGGGGGCTTAGATGAAATAAATATCTATTGAACACCTACTATGTGCTAGATTCCTACATGATTACAGGTAACTGAATTGAAAAGTTCTGTCCTTCACAGTTTTTAAAACATCTCCTGTCATCCAAAAAAAGAAAAGAAAAAAAAAAAAACACGTAGCCAAAAAGATGGTTACCATTTCAAATCCTGAGGCCTTCTCAGGAATGCCCTACACAGTCAACTCCTTCTGCCTCAGCCGCCAAGGACATTTATAATTCTGACAAGACGTCTCTGTCTTTCAGAACATCCCTGCAGGAGGTTGTCAACCTTAAAAAATGCTGCCCTAAATAAAAGGGGGGAAAGTAGTTAATGTGCTTGTAGCTGTGAACTGAAGTTCAGGGAAGAACTCCGGGCTCCTCCCCGAACACCGCTGACAGACAACTGGTGTGATGCGTACTTCACGCTGGCCCCTTTTATTTTCAAGAACATTTCTCTTCCCTAGAAATCGCTTTCACGAATGCACTCTGGATTGATTGTTCTTTCTCCTGGCAATCCCTTTTGCATTGGTGTCATTCAATTAGATGACGTCTGTTCAGTATCTTTACTCGTGCTTAATACATAATAGACGTTCCATTGATGACAGCAAATTGGTAAACTTGTGGGTGGTTTGTGTCGCTTAGATTTTAAATGTTTAGATTTTATAAAAAGCTGATTCCCCGATTACATATTTTGCACTCTATGCTATGTCATAAGCATTAGAGATTTATAATTTCTGCCTCTTTGGAATCTATAGATTCAGTCATCATTGTGCTTTCTGAACCTTTCCAAAAACAGCCAGTCATGATAGCCGAAGTACATCTATTTTGTAGGCGTTGGTCCACCGTGCTAGGTCATTGCCACACCAGAGACAGTGCTCAAGTGATCTCTTTACCTGGAAGAAGCCAGGAAAGGATTAGTTCTTTCCTTAAATAATTTTGTAAGCAGTTCTTTCTTTTTTCCTTATCATAAAAATGTCATTTTGATTATGTTTTAGAATAGAATCTTGTCATTTCCAGTGAAAGAAGCTTTTATCCATATAAAAATGATAGATTGTCACCACGTGAAACATGGAAAACATAAAATACTAAGATCTGTGGGTACAATTTGCACCTCATCTCTTCTTTCTGAGGCTTTCGCACAAACCTTCCTGCCCTGGTACTCACGAATGAACACAGTGGAGCGCCACAGGACACATCACATCCTGTCTTTTGACAAATGGATGCCTGAGTAACTTGTACCTTTAGCTGTATTTACATTACAAAGCCATAATTCCTGTTTTGACAGCCAGGTTTTGTAGCAGTCTGCTTCAGTTGTCATCTTAGGAGTCCATTTTGGACCTGACAGTCTGTGTCAGTATCTGAATTTGTCAAGTTTGGATTGGCAAAGGGACACCATCTCAAAACTCTGTTAATGCAAGTGACAGCTTCTAAGAATGGTTCTGATTTGTGGTCAGAAATGTATCAATTAAAACATCCTTTTTAAAAACAATAAGACAACAGTAAGACTATACACTTAATAGTAAGCCTACAGTTAGTAACACTGTATTGCATATTTGGAAGTTGGTTGCTAAGAGTAGATCTTAAAAGTTCTCATCAAAAGAGAAAAATTTTGTAACTAGGTACGGTGATGGATGTTAACTAGACTTATTGTGATGGTCATTTCACGATAGGTACAAATATCAAGTCATTATGTTATACACCTGAAACCAGTATAATGTTATATGCCAATTATATGTTGAAAAAATAGTAAGACAATAATGAATAAAATGAGGGTTTTTTTCCAGCAAGATTCAAACATGGAAAGGATTCACAGAGTTCGTGATATCCATAGTTCCAAAATAAAAACTTTTTGCAGGTATTAAATGGCTAGATGATTTAAGCATACTTTAAAGAAATTTTCTGTTTGGATTTGTGCATATTTGTGATAATAAAACATTTAATTTGTGTGAATTTCTTGCTTCTAGGCTTGTGGCAATTCTACATCAAGAGTTTTCATTCACCACTTAAAAACAAGCCACCACGGAATCTATAGCATAGTTACAGAATCATTGTATCAAGGAAGGAGTAGAAATATATTTAACGTTTTAATATACACGTTACTAATTAGTGACCCATCCGTGAATTCGCCGGCCTTCAAACTACTGGGAAAGTGTCGTTTTTGCAGCATTTGAATTAGCTGCTGGTGCTGCTGGTAATTAGCTTTTCATACAAGGAGTGAAAACGAAGGGAGCTCTGGAATGATAACCACTCTCGTGGATAACAGTGACAACAACAGAAATCCTTTCGTGATTAGGCTACTAGGTGAGACGGGGCTTGAGGATTAGGACTTGGAAGCTCATTGAAGGTGGAGGTGGGAGGCAGGGGGTCTCCTCCTCCGGCGGACTGCGTTTGAATGAATGTTTATCAGATACAACAATGCTATGGCGATACTGTTTTTCTTGCTTTTGTTTCCTCTAGGTAGTTCTTATTCTTAGGGGCAGCACAGATAACAATCATTTCTTGTTTCCTTTGCCCTATCGTTGCTGATCGTCACCAGCCACACAAAGGGGAAAAATAACTCCAAGAATATTCCTTACATTTGGTCATTCAGAATTTCTGCACTAAAAACAGACTACTAACATGCCCCAACCAGGAAGGGGATCACAAATTCTCAGACGTGAAGCGGTGTGGAACTGACATAACTGTAAGGGAAAATCATTACCAGCAGAAGCAGCGAATAACAATGCTGCAGAACGAAACTTCTCCTGGAGGCTGACGTGTTCATGCTACAGGCCACCAAACAGTAATGATGTATGGAAGTAAAAAGTTAGCATCTTATTACTGATTCCTTGAAACAACGGTGTTACAACTATGGCCATGTAGTTCTGTAGCTTGGATGTAAAAAAAGAAGGAGAATGTACTTTATGTATTTCAGTAGGTAAGATTGGTAAGATAATTAAAAGTAAAAGAAGATGAAGGATAGTGTGGAAGAATAATATCATTGTAGAATTCTATTCACTTATATGATTTAGAATTACATTCTACTTTATAAAATATATATGTTCTATTGTGCATATTGCATGAGGAGCCCATTTTATATAATTGGGTTTCAAAACATGTCCTAAGTTTTGATCTTGTGTAATAGAACTAATCTATCTGCTTTGCCCCTGTCTGGGGTATAACCGCCCCAACACATAGCCTCTAGACACTGGCTGATATGGTGTTGCCACTAGAAGTGCTGGCTTTGAAATAACACAGTTTGGATCCAATCCTGACTCTGCCATTTATTATCTATGACTCTGGACAATTTTCTTAAAACCATCTACTCAGGTCTCCTCATCTGTGAAATGAGAATACGATACGTAATAACCCTCCATAGCTCACAGCGTCGTTGGTGAGATTAAATACTTAATACATCAAAGGATTTGGAGCCATTAAACGCATATTAAATGCTCAATGATTGTCCTTACCTTACAGAAATAATTGGATGTTATTTTCACAGAATAAAGGATTAAAATTTTAATTATAATTGTATAATACCTAGAAAGACAGTTTCCATTATTAATACTTTTTGGTAATATTTGGTCAAAATTTTATGATAGTTTTACACTGTAACTCTCTAATTTAACATTGTAGAACACAGTCTTTGCCTTACTACTTCCATCTATGGTTTTTAAAATTCCAAGATTAAAAGGGTCCTGTGGAAATTCATCCTTTGTTTAATAGAAGTATTAGCAGAAAGAAAAGCCCCTGTGTCAGAACACAGTTAATAATTCTTTAAGAGCTCCATGGTTTATGCTGGTCACAAAGTAATTTTAGTGTCAGATGCAGAGATCAGATCCAACCCCTTAATTTTATAAATGAGGAAAGAGGATCAGAGAGATTACATAGCTTACCCAGAGTCACTCAGCGGGTTACTGAGAGGCGGTGTGTCATAGTTTATTAGAAACATTTTATCACTCATGGGCTGACCTCCAGCAAAGTATTCGACCTCCCTGAGCCCCCTTGTCTTCATCAGCATATTGAGTAAAAACTACAGTTACGATAGCTGGAAAGATGAGAATAATATATGACGTGAATAGTGTGCAGGCAAGCTTTAATGTGGCCTCATGCCCTCCCGAGACCACGGAAGGGGGAAGGGGAGCATCTCTTGCCAAACAGAGAAACGAGTGAAGATGATCATCATCACTGCGGAAAAGCAGCGCTGCGTTGAGTCAGCGGAGGGGAGCGGGAGTGGGTGTTGGGTGGGGGCCGAGTGTGGCGTGGTTCCAGCACTTTGTATCCCCGAGAGACTAGACCCCCCTCTCGTTCTTTCAACAGACACTTAATGAACACTTAGTGGTAGGCGCTGGAAACACAGCAGTGAGCAATGCTTAATCCCTCCCCGTGGAACTTGCATTTAGTGAGGGGGCAGACAGGCCTTCAGCAGATAAATGAGACAGTTAAATAATGTGTTAAAGTACGGCAAGTGCTCTGGGGAAAACAAGGCAGAGGGAGGCAATACGGAGTCACTGTGTCTGGGGAGGAGGCTGAGATGGATTTTAAGCCAGATGGTCAAGGAACAGAAGGTTCCTTGAGAAAACCACATTAGAAGTCTTTGTTTTACAAGGGAGTGAAAATATCTCTCCGAAAGATGTGCAAATTCCTGGCTTGCAATGTATTTAGAATTTTGTCTACAAAGATGTTTATCGCAACTTTATTTATAATAGCAAGAAAATAGACATTGGAGAAAATGAGTTTGTTAAATAAAATACAGATGAGGAAAAAAATGACAAAACATTTTAAAATTGTGTTAGGGAAGAAAATTCTAAGACGTGGTCATGTGCCCCATAGTTGCAAAACCATATATGCCCTATATGCTCCTTGTTTCTTCAGTATATTTTCCTCAAACTGGAAAAGAGTGCAATGGTATTCCATAAAATATTGATAATATTGCTATCATGAGGATGTGATAGAGGTCTTTAATTTTTTAAACTTTTTCTTGTCCTTTGACATTTTGTACTAGAAACAAGCCTTGCTTCTGTTAAAAAAAAATAAAATTATTATACTGAAAAGATCTACAAACTTAAACTCTTACAAATGCGTTCCTGAGACGTAGAAATAGGATGCTTAGCAGATTTGAAGATGCCAGTCTGAAGAGTTGACAGGGTTTATGAAGAATCAAAATCAGAAATTATTTTGACAGACTAGAACAAGGACCAAAGACATCAAGATGAACTTTATTAAAACTAAATTTGAAGTCTGCATTTGGGCTTTAAGAAAAAAAATCAATTAAAGATTTACAGAGCTGGGGGATCCACTGGACAGCAGCTCATGCAGAGGAAGACCTGAGGGTGTTAATGACCACAGGCTCAACAGGAGCTCATAGTGTCACACAGCTGCTTAGAAGCTGATAAATTTTTCCATTAATTAACATGCTTTTGGTGTCAGCACGGGAGACATAATCGTCCCCATGCAGTCCACACCGGCCAGATAAAATTGGGCCCCCCAGACGAGGTGGAACATTCCCACTGCATCTTGCTTTTTTTCCTTTACAGCCCTCCTCACACTTGAAACCCATTAATTTAAGCAATGCTTGGTTAACATCTGTTGTCTCTGCTGTCCTGTAAGCCCCCTGAGGGCAGGTCTTACAACTTCCTTGTTTACTGCTTTGTCTCCAATGTCTAATGTAGGCACTTAGCAAAAAAACGTAGTTTGTTGTTTTGAGTATTGTCAGTTACAGTGTTCTGTTTAACAACACTTACTATAAAAGGAAACCCAAAATCAGAACAAATTCAGGGAAGGTGGAGCAATGGTATCAGATCTGGTTAAATGGACGTTACTGCCTCTGAAGGTTCCCGAGCTGCTGCCCTCTTGGTGGAAAGGTGGCTCGGCATGTGTGAGTAGCGGTAAGAGCGTATTAGCCCTAAGGCTTTCTCCCAGGCAGTGATGGAAGCATTGACGCTACAATTAAAAAAGGGAATCGCCAGGTCTCACTAGGCATGTCAGTGATTTGGAATGCTGAGTCCGTGTAGAGCCAGAATTCATTTCATGTCCCACTAATGGTTCACTTCCCATCACAAATCTATGCTTCCCATTCTGAGAAGCTCAGGGGTTCATGTCCTATTGATGCAGGGGGTCCCCCTGGTCAAAACCTTGCCCCATGCCCACGGATTCCCTTGATGTCTAGAGCCTCTCTGCTTGCCCCAGATTAGTGAGTTTTATTATCCACACATCACAATATTTTTCCTAAAAAAAATGGGATATGCTAATTTATAGAGTAATCTAAGAAATTTTCTCTTCCAGTTGATGTGAAAAGCAATCAAACAAAGTGTCCCAATAAAACAGAAGTCGAATTTGATGGCGTATGGTTAGCCCATGTTATACTGAAAGAGAAAACAGTTCGGATTCACCAGGTCTGTTTGCTCCAGGTTGTTTTGTTCTGCCATTTAAAAAATTCACAGCCTACAAACTCATGTTTGATCCCAGTAATACCTAAGACATCTGGTCTATGTAAGAATTAACCACTCCTGTTCATCATTCTCTTCTTTGACTTGATTACACGTGTTGAGATATATGAAAATGTCTTGGAGACAAACTAAGGGTTAATCAAAGACTGAGGGAAATGTGATGCCTCTGTACCACGTGACTGGGTATATGTTACACAAGTAATCCGTGGGCCAATAAAGCAGGACATGCATGTAGCCAGGGAATACATAATCAGAGTCATAAAGAGAGAGCTTGTCATCTCGTAATGTTAGTCAAATGCTATTTGACCAACTTGCTTCCAGCAACGAATGGGGCAAATTGACGTCAGCTAATCTTAAATCTAAAGAATGGCATATTCTAGAACTAGAGGGCTTAAAAAATTTTTTTTTCATCTTTCTTAGGTTGAATTCTTTTATCTAGAAGAAATGTGTTTTAATGCTAATGCCACTGGAATAATACCCAAGGGCAATGTGAAAATGGCAAGCTGTAATTTATTGTGGTGATGGAGGAATGGAATAACCACAAGATCTCCAAAAATGCCTGTTATAAATGGTCAGGGAAGTGTTGACCAGACACCGCTCTGATTCATCATCTTCAGGCCACTGAAGTACCATACTTCACTCCCATACCCAAATTCAAATAAGAATGGAAAATTGATGTTCTTCCCCTGAAAAAAAAAAAAACAAACCTTAATTTGATCGATTTCCAGCTTAGTTTTAAGAAGAAAATGTCATACTCTTTTAAGTAAGAATGATTTGACTATGTGTTACCATATTATTAGGAAATAGATTTTCGGGCTCTTTAATGACCAAACTGTTCACGTGACACAAAGCTAATTTTGAATTATTGTGCTTTCACCACTGAGAAGAATGCAAAATATCCTTTTTCCTTTTTTTAAATTTATTTTATTCCTGACATAAGTAGGAATTCCCTTGAAGCCATTTGGTGTTTATTTTCGAGCAAAGCTAATATTACCAGAGTCCTGGGCTCTAGCAAATTATTTAATTGATAATTAATATGGATTAATTGCAGCAGTCTTACAGATTAATTACTTCTGGGCTCTTTTAATAAGTTTTAATTTAACATATGTATTTTATATCCATTGCCTCTGCCCAAAATGTCCCCCGCTTTAGATAGAACTGAAAGAAACCTGAGAAAAATCACATAACACTGGCTCATCTCCACCCAGTTTAAGTTATATTAACACTAGACTTCTTGTTCCCTGGAGCAGGAGCTTAAATGTTGAGAGTTACAAAATAGGGACCATATTTCTCTCTCTTCTGAAGTATCCTCAGTGGATATTGCACAAGAAACTACCTGCATACAGTTGCATGTACATACTTTCATGATGCCAGAGAATAGTGTTTATTTTATACTTACAGAAAAAAACTGAGTTAACTCGCAGGTGAGCATGTAAACTTCTTCTCAAGCCCCATGATAAAGTAGCTGGTTTTGGCTCAGAGACTGAACTTGGTTTCCCTAGACCACCACTTCTGTAAAACATCCTGAGTTCCGGGAACGAGGCTCTGCTGGTTAGCATGAGGAAAACCTGATCCAAGCATCTTTTTCTCTTTAAACATGAAATTGGGAAATATCTTAAATGTTGAGATACTAACTAGAGTCAAGGGACTCTTTATCTTAATTTCTAACTCTTATATCACATACCTGAATCAATCACCAAGGTTTTTGAATGGATAACACACAAATACTCAGACACACATAATCATTGGATGTTTCTGTTTACACCATTTTGAAGTTCAATACTCAAAGCCTTTTCTAGGAAAAAAAAAAACCAAACTCAAAGTTCTCAGTGATATCTTTGATATTCTCATATAACTCATACTCCTTAGAGAGACATATTTATTTTATGCTTTTTTTTTTAGTAGAAATCAATAATTCTGTTTTCAGTGAGGATAACAGATACATGGCACATTTGTAAACTATTAGCACTGTTCTAAAAAGGAAATAAATAAACTCACAGCGGTTTCCAAGACAGTATATGATTAGATCTTAATATTTAACTTAGTTTTCTCACTAAAATCGATTCGCTCTTGTCTTTGTTATGACTGCTTCCAGGTGGTTGTCTGCTTTAAAGAAAGACACAATTGAATTAGTTCAGGAATCTTCTACGCCTAAATTTTATTTGCTTCCTTCATTTTTATTTTGAAGTGCCCTGAAGTGCATCATTTCATTTGGCCTCTGAAAACAACAGTGTGCCTTCCCCTTGCCGTGTGTCTCATTTCTCACAATATCAGCCAACAGAGAAAGGAACAAGGTGACTGGACCTCCTCAGTGAAGATGTCTCCTGCGCAGATGTGCTCCCCACACAGATTCCCAAACTGAAGCCTGGCTGTGTTTTTATTGAAAAAAATGCATTTTTTTTTTTTTTTTTACCTTCTCCATGGAGTCCTTCCCAGTGTTCGTATTGAGAAGTCTTCTTTTTGCCAGAAATAGTGTCCTGTGAAGCAAAAGGGGCAGGGTTTTTTTTTATCATTGGAGTAATTTAACATTATGCTTTTTACACTGCTTTTTGACAGCTCTATATTCAGACTTAAGGCGAACGTTTCAAAACTCAGTATTTCCTCAAATAGTTCAAATTCCTAAGGCTCATTCTATAATCCTTTACACTGGGTTCTTTTGAAAGCCTGAATCTCTGAAACCAGCTCAGCTTTGAATCCTTGAATGATCCACATTTGGATCAGCTTTCTGCTCCTGTGTCTAAAGCTGGATGTTCTTTGGTAATATAGATTTCTGAGCTTCAACATGCCCTGTGGCTGTTCCTTTCTAGAAGAAAAAAAACCTTACTACAATGAGCTAACATTACGGCAGCTATGTGACTGAGGGCACTATGGCTTCTTAAATTTTTTAATTTGATTCGTTTTCCAGGTTTTGCTCAAAAACCGTATTTTGAATTTACACATACACCATCTCTACAAGGACTGGCTTGGTTTGTAGTCTGAACAGGCAATAGCCTAAAACGTGTGGCCTCAGGGACCCCAAAATGACTGCCCTCCCATCACCAAAAGATCCTCCTCTCTCGCACCTCACTGCCCAAGCTCTTCCTGACTGCCTGTACTTTTTAGCAGAGGATGAATTATTTTTCAGTGCACTGTAAAAAGTAAGTTGGACATTCAAACACTCCTACAAAGATTTGCAGATACCATAAAAGTTCGATGCCTTCTTTTTTCCCCCTTTTTTAAATTGAAGTATAGTCAGTTTACAATATTATGTCAATTTCTGGTGTACAGCATAATGTTTCAGTCATACATATACATATATATATTCCTTTTCATATTCTCTTTCATTATAGGTTCCTACAAGATACTGAATATATTTGTTTTCTATGTCTGTGAGTCTGTTTCTGTTTTATAAATAAGTTCATTTGTGTCTTCTTTTTTTAGAGCCCACATGTAAGTGATATCATATGGTATTTTTCTTTCTCTTTCTGGCTTACGTCATTTAGTATGACATTCTCCAGGTCCATCCATGTTGCTGCAAATGGCATATTTTATTCATTTTTTATGGCTGAGTAGTATTCCATTGTATATATACCACAACTTCTTTATCCAGTCATCTCTCAATGGACATTTAGGTTGTTTCCATGTCTTGGCTATTGTAAATAGTGCTGCTGTGAACCTTGGGGGTGCATGTATCTTTCCAAATTAGAGTTTGCTCCAGATACATGCCCAAGAGTGGGGTTGCTGAATCATATGGTAAGTCTATTTTTAGGTTTTTGAGGAGTCTCCATATTGTTTTCCATGAGGGCTGCACCAAATTACATTCCCAGCAGCAGCGTAAGAGGGTTCCCTTTTCTCCACAGCCTCTCCAGCATTTATTGTCTGTGAGCTTTGTAATGATGGCCATTCTAAAAGGTGTAAGGTGATACCTCATTGTAGTTTTGATTTGCATTTCTCTGATAATGAGTGATTTTGAGCATTTTTTTCATGTGTCTATTGGCCATTTCTATGCTTGTTTAGGTCTTCTGCCCATTTGTGGATTTGGGTTGTTTTTGTTGTTGTTATGAAGTTGTATGGACTGTTTATATATTCTGAAAATTAAGCATTTGTCAGTCACATCATTTGCAAATATTTTCTCCCCACTCCATAGGCTGTCTTTTTGTTTTGTTTACGGTTTCCTTTGCTGTGCAAAAATGCTTTCTTGTGCATTGCTTTTGACAGGAGACAAGATGTGAGGGCATAGAATTCACATTACTTAGCTGAGAAACTGGCATTCGTTGAATGAGAAGGGAGGCTGAGGATGAAACTCACAGCCTGCTTCCTGTCTTTGGTTCTGGTCAATTGTTGTGACTTTAATTCTCCTAAAAAGAAAAATACTTGTCATAGAGCTTTCTAAACTACTTATAGGAAAATCCTATATTCCCCTTTTTGGTAGCTAAGTTTTGAGCACATATAGAAATATTTTAACATTGGAGTTCCTGTGTTCTATTAAAATTGAGTCCTTTTTGCCTTCTGTATCATAGTCTTATTAATATCACCTCTAGTAGTGGGACATAGATCCTTAAATAATTTAGATGTCAAAGGGAAACTATTGTGTTACATTGGTTTCTAATAGAACTGTGCCTTCAAAGAAATATAATTTATAAATCTAAACATATTAATTCCTGTCACTATTGTTAATGATTTATACAGTATAGTCTAATTAATATTTATTGATCAGCAGTGTCCAAGTTAAAATAAGTGTATCCATCTTATGGTCTGAGCATATGGCTTATTCATTTCGCGTCTAAAATTCAGAAATGATATTGACACTATGTGAACCTTTTTTAAATTAACATTTCATTTTTTAATTTTACATAATTATGAAAAATTAAAGTTAAATTTTTATTCATGGATTTAGTATTTTTAAGACAGTATTTATGTGCTTAAACATCTAATGTAGAACTCACTTCTGAAGATTATCGCAGATCAGGAGGCAGCAAACTGTGGCCTGTGGGCCAAATTCAGCTGCTGCCTGTTTTTATAAGTAATGTTTTGCTGGAACATAGTCACATCCATTCATTTGTGTATTGTCTATGGTTGTGTTCCTGCAGAAGAGTTGAGTAATTGTGACAGAGACCATATGGTCCTCAAATCTGAAAATATTTACTATCCAGCCCTTTACAGAAAAAGTTTGCCAACTCCTGCCGTAGTCTATCAAAACTTCAGCAGTTTGAAAATCCTTAGCACCTCAGTAAATTATTCTCCTGTTTTCAAGGAAACAAAAAAAGTTATACTGCCAGAAAAAGATAACTCAAATTTAAATGTTTGCCTAATCTAACATGATGCTATAAAAATAAAATAGCCCAGAGTGAACATCTAGGATTTGGTACAATATCACAATTTGTTAGACTTCAGCTTTCTGAAAGCTACTTTTTAATATTTCGGGCAGATTATTTGGTGACTATAAGTTTTATCTTTTTTAAAATTTGATGGAAACTACTAGAGAAGAGTGTAGTGGTTTCACACTTAGACAATCCTGCCTGATCCAAACACACAGCAATGACATATCAGATACAAAGAGAAAGTCAAGTGTACATAATCAGGACCAAAAAGAAGATAGCATTGTTAAGGACTAGAAACAAAATAGAAGCAAAAAATAAGACAGTAATAATAAAATGATTATCAAACTAATACAAAAGTTATTTAATAAAATAATGATTGAACTTTAGAAGTATCCCAGTAAGAGTAAGAAGACAAAGATTTCCCTTACATTCATTTTTATTAAACATTGTAAAAGATTCTGAGACAATGAAATAAAGTGATGAAAAAGAAATAAATACAAATATTGGAAAGACACGCTTTGTTTTTCAAAAGATAATTGTTTACAGAGAAAATCTATAAAAATTGGAAGAAAACGCTAATAGAGCATATGAATTGATAAAAATTGTCCATTTAATTCACCAAGTTTGTTAGAATTCACCAAAATTGTTAGAAACAATATCAGCATAAAAAATTCAGTGATATTTCCTACACTCCTTTAGAATTAGACTAGGTAATCATTATAGCAAAAACCAAACCAAAACAAAAAGAACTTAGAAATACATCTAAAAGCGATGGAAGAGTTTTTTTTTTTTTAAGAAAATTACAAAATATTATCAAATGACCTAAAAGAAGATCTGGAAAAATATTGCATACTTATGGACAAGAAGATTTGAATTTTAATATGTGATTTCCACTAAATTACTATCTAAGTTTAAGGCAATATCAATCAAACATTTTACACAGTCTTTTGTAAACTAGACAAGCTATCATAAAATTAAGGGAAGAGTATAGGATCACGAACATAAATTTTAAAATTGTAAGTGTCCAAAGAAAAGGAAAGCAAAATTGTGTGGTGTGGACGGTGGGAGAGGAGTTTGCCCTTAAAGATGAGTAAGGTTATAAAGCTAGAGTAAACTGGATTGTGCAGTATTGGCAGAGGGACAGATAAATAAAACAACAGAACAGCATAGGGTCCATGTATGCAAGGAAACTTGAAATATAACACAGATGGCATAAAAATCAGTAACGGAAAGAATGAACTATTCAATAAACATTGTTAGCACGATAAAAACAATAATGAAAAATACAATTAGATTTCCACCTCATATCATATGGAAAATGTATTTTTTCAAGTTTATGGAAGCCCTAAATATGGAAAGCAAACTTTAAAACTTCTAAATTTAAAAAAGTTAATAAAGGAGAATTTTTATCACTTCAAGGTAAGAAAGACTTTCTTGAAAACTAGACAAAAAAATTACAACCATAAAGGAAGAGATTGATAAATTTGACTAAATTGGAAGAAAACAAGACTATCCAAAAAGGCACCATAAATTAAGTGCAAACAAAACAGAATGAAACAAACAACTCATAGGCTTGAAGAGGATATTTGCCAAACACTTAACTACCAAAGGATTTGTATACAAAACACATTAACCAAGCAAAACAAAACTCTTACACACTGTGGAGTCACAATCAGTATTAAGGCTGCCGAGCACGAAGAGCTTTATTTGAAGTCTTAAGAATTACAACTCAGGAGACACAGATTCGGATTAAACCGAGAGTATTCAAGGGATGAGAAAAAGGGACTTATAAAGACAAGAGCCATAGGTTGTTCAAGAACCATGACTGACCTGACACAAGAAAGGAAATTTTGGCCTCAGGGGATAGGCTGTCGTGAGTTACTTTAGGGTGAGGGTGTGATAAGTATCTTGAGTTTCTGGAACATTAGGCAGTTGCTCTGAATGGCTACGTCAAAACAAGAAGTGGTCAAAGTTCAGATTTCGTTCAGCCTGAAGCCACTTCCTCAATGGCCCCTGGCTCCATTTTGGAGAGCTCTCTTAACGACACTGACTTCATTTTGATTTTTCTTTCATAACACCAATGGAAAAAATTCCAACAACCTAGTAGACAAGTGAGCATAGAATAGGAACAGAAAATTTACACAGGAAAATCTGAGTACCTTTATGAAAAGGAAGTTAACCTAATTAGTAATTAGATGTAGGTAAATCAAAACGAGATTGTGTCATACCAATCAGACTGGGACAAATTTTAAAGTCTGAGAACATGAAATCTTGGTGAGGATTCACACCCCAGAGATTCTTACACTGCTGGTGGGCACTTCAGTTGGGACCACTGCTTTGGAGAAAGCATTTTGGTAATCTCCAAGAAAAGATTTGTTTTCTTTGATTTGGCCATTCAACTTCCAGATACACAGTCCAGAGAAACTCAGGACCTGGTATACAAGGAGATTCACACGGTAATGTTCACTGAGTCATTGTAAGAGCAAAGGAATTGCGAACTATCTAAACATCCCGTCGGCTAGAGAATAAATAGTGGTCCACTCACACAATGAAGTAGTTATTAGAGAAATTAATAAAGCAGGTCTAAATCTTAATGTTGGGTGAAAAGGTCACATAACAATATGTAAAGTATACCATTAATACAAAGTTTGGAAAGTACAAAAAAATGTAAATATCATTTATGAACACTTATTTTCACGAGGGTAGTAGTAACGACGTAAAAGCATGCCTAGAAATGAAAAACAAACTCAGTGACATGTACTGTGAGGAGATACGGAACTGGGAAGGGGTACTCAGGTGGCTTCAAATGAATCTCAAATTTTTTTTATCATTTTTAATCTTAAGAAAATTATAACAAACATATATTGAGTATTTATTGTATGCCAGGCACTTCCCTAAGCTCTTTACATGTATTAATATATTTAAAACTCATTTAAAAAATTTTATGAGATATTATTATACTAATTTTATATTTGAGGAACTGAAGCACAGAGAGGTTGAGAAACGGACCCAAACATTATACAGAAAGGAACTTATTTAGGTAATAGCACAGGGATTGCATCCAGGGGGTATCAGTTTGGTATCAGGACCCAATCATCATACTATACAGCCCTGGTGGCTTGGAAATATGGGAAAATGCTGGTATTTGATAAAGCTAGAGTAAGTGAGGTTCTTAAATATTATATTACACTGTAATAAATGTATTATTTAGTAAATATTTTAGTTTGAAAAAAAGTATATGAATACTTTAAAAGAATTATGAGAATAAGGCTTCCTGATCATTCAGTCCAATTACAACCAATTTAATCTAAAAATAATTAACAGTGATGATAAATGATTTTGAATCTTCTCTTACTTTATAAGCATTCTTTTTTGGGTCTCCAAAATATTCCTAAGCAGATTTTCTTAAAATAGGACTCAATAGTTCCATTATGTGGAAACCACATTTGGCCCTTACTGCTTCATGAAGGGAAGCCATTCTGCTACTTACGGATTTATATTCTCTTAATCACTGCCGGGGCATTCGGAATTCTCTGGAGGGACATATGAAAGCAGCTGTGAGGGGACCTCTGTGCCTAGGGAATTAGAAGCACATTCAATAGTACAGAAAGGAAAGCAAGGAAATAGCCCATACACCTTGGTTTGTAATGCGTCTGCTTTCCCTGTACCACGAGCTATTTCGCAGTATTCCTGGGCTCTTAAAAACGAACTAGGATATAAATTCTGTCCTGTTTGCATGAGAGCCTTGTGGAGATAAACAGCCCTGACCTTGCTGATGGGAGTCTGAGTCTTAAAGCGTGGAAATGAGCTGACCCAGAGAGACAAGTTCGATGACCAGCTGGCCCCTAGAGGCAAAAGGGAAGAGCCTAGGGTGAAACTCAGACAACTGCTGGAACGCCCCCAAATGGTGAGCAAACCAAGTTTGTTTCCAGGTCTGCCATGGCTCCTCTCCCTGGCAGCCAAATGAGTCTTCTGTTCTTGAAGAACCATTTTCTAGACTAGCCATTAACAGATCCGCGTCTAATGAACATGGTTTTATTGTTGATCTAAAGCGTGAAGACCATAATCCTAAATTCCAGCCTCAGAAGCCAAAGAAGAAAGCAGCAGACAGTGACAAGAGAAGTGATCGTGCCAAGGTTGGGAGGGGGGAGACCCCAGTGCAGCCGTCTATTTGTGCCCCTCTCCCTGCGATTGTTTGCACCAATGTGATTTTGACCATGAATTCTGCCCTATGTGATTGGATAAACTCTTAATGGGGGAAATGAGTAATGACAGCAAATAAAGTGATGCTGCAGCTTTATCTGCAAATTCAAAGGAGACAAGGATCTGAAGGTTAAATGGCCTGGGATGTTTTTGCTTCCTACGCAGTAGAAGAAAAGCACTTCCAAACTTCTCAGTTCCTGAGCCGTATTTGTTTGTTCTGAGAGTAGAGTAAATGCGATATGCTTTTGATTTATGTCATTGAACTCATGCCAAATTGAACATCGTTATTGTGACAACTTACACGTAGCTGCTATTCTATGCTGTCATTATTGTTTTTTGACATTAAAAAATACTTACTTCTCCTTCCTATGTGAAATGTGAGGGAAGGCAATTCTAGAATATGTTACTATTTTATTGATATGTTAAATATGACCCATATGAAAATATGGGAACTGTTAATGTATATGCTGATTAAAGGTAAAACCAGAAGCCCCTCTTCTGACTAAATTTACCCCAGTGGCCTACGGAACCTATCTGACACCCAAAGTGGGTCATATTTTAATACCCTTTCCTCTGTACAACAAAGTGATTTTCAGTAACAATCATAAAATAATTGATTTCAAATACATTTCTCATATGAACCAAAAAGTTTAATTACTTAACTAAAATAATACACTTCCCAGTTTACATTTACTCTTTCCCTATTTTAAATTTGAAACATGAATGCTGTTGGGAAGGGGAAATTTCCTCCTCTGTCCGTCTTGAGTTCTTGCGGCTGGACTAATACTAAAATTGACACAAGGCAGACGAACAAGAGAAAAAGAAGCCAATTTTAATTCATGTGCCTCAAGGTCTCATAGAAATGGGACCTAAGAAGTGGCCAAAGCAGGCAGCTTTTATACTTTTTAAACAAAGGAACAAGGCATTTGTGTGGAATTGACAAGAAAAAGAAACCTGGGTTTGGGTGCTCAGTTAGTGACGAGCCTAAAAAGAGTCTGGGCTTGGGGTAGTAAATTAAAGAAGTAACAAGGCTGCTGATAGAAGCTTCTCAATGAACTCCCCATCTCTGGTTATAAGGGTGTCCTACCTCCAAATGCAGGGAGATTTATTTCCTATTTTCAGGGAGACAGAAAGGAGGGTCAGAGTGTCCCTTGTGCACTGGCCATTTCTTCAGTAATTTTAATGCAGAATAATCACTATGCCATGGGGGCACATTTGGGGGAGCCCCAACAATGATCACATAGAATGACAGAATTAAAATAACTCTAGTTTTCTTTCTTCTATACAATCTCTGTGCTATCGTGTTCATTTAATGCAGGAATATATAAAGTACCACGAGGTTGGAGGCAGGAGGCTGAACTGAATGGACCTAGCTGAATCCCCATGCATGGCAGCTGGGAGCAGCAGCTCACCCAGTCAACCTCCACGCAGAATGCAATGTTCACTAAAAGATAACTAGTGAAAGCACAGTCATTACTGAGCGGTCCAATAAAAGGCGTTTTCAGAGAGGAGGTTTTAGCACTAACATTATTTAGAATTGCTGCCATGTGGTTTAAAAAAAAAAAGTGAGGGGGCAATTTTTGGTCAGTTTTATGATTGTTTTTTAATTTCCTACAGCCAGTTTGCCTCCTGATCCCCAGCGGGTGGGTGAGCTGCTCCCGCTGCTCTAGCTTGGTAAGCCACTGGGCCACCCTGTGTACAAATTCCGGCACCTCGGCCGCCCTCCTGAAAGCCAGCACGCCGCGCAGCATGGAAGTTGGTCAGAAGTGGCCGCGTCATCACTCTGGCTTTCACACCTCATCTCTTTTTTCACTCCCATCTTCCTAAGAGAAATGCATGGAAATGGAATTGCCTGGCTTGTGGGAAAGTAACCTCCCAAGCTGATCCTTTTGGAGTAAAAGGAGGGGAACTTACTCATGGCACCGAGCCAGGTGAGGAGGGCAATCTGGCGTGGGGGTGGAAGTGTGATGTGCAAGAATTGCTATTGTAGAAGCTAAATGCCTAGAACTGAGGTCTGATAGAGGAACGAGCTTTCCTTCTCTCCGGTAATGGCCTGATAAAGTTGTTTGAAAGCCTGACAATTTAAAACAGAAATGGCGCTGTGTGGGAAAGGGGCTAACATTTATTGAGCAGCTACTGTGTGTATCACCACTTTTCTCACTTATCTCCTGTAATCCTCCTAGAAGTGATGTCTATTCCATATGAAAAATGTTTTGAAGATTAGAAAAAGGAGTTTGCACACAGAGTTAGGGTGAAGAGTAAGGGAAATTTAACTTTAGTTAAGGATTCATTATGTGCTAGGCACTGAGCAACTTGCTTTAAATACACTTGCAAAAAGTCTTGCAAAATGCATATTGTTATTGTCAGAGGACAGAGGATGAAACCCAGCTCAGAGTTTACGATACTCAGACTGAGCTCATTCCGCATTCATATACAATAAGCTTGGAAGATTCAAACCCAGGACTATCTATATGCCCCTCATAAAACCTGCCTAATTTACTACAATATGCTTTTTCCTGTGGAAGGAAGCCCTGGCTTAAGGCACTAAGAATAAATCGGGCCAGACCTAATGAAAGTCAAGCTCAGAGTCTGAAATAAATTTAATAAATCCTGTGTCCTGATTATAACAATTGGTGTCTACGGGAAAATTTGATGTATGCTGGCTGCAGGCAAATGCTTTGGCTAAAGTCGCCCAGTAAATGGAGTGGAACAAGACAGGCGTGTTTAGAAGAGAAAGAATGATGTTGACAAAGACGACAAGAACCCAGGCCATTATTACATCTGTGCTTTAGTTTGGTGCCCCTAGAAGCAAGAACAGACGGGAGGATTCTAGTTATTTGGGAGGATTCCAGTTACTGGGTTATTTGGGAGGTGATCCAGACCATACTTGTAGGGGAGGGGTGAGCCGGGTGGGGAAGGGGAGGCCACACTTGAAGAGGCCATTCTGATTTTCTCTCTGGCTGGCAGTTTGCGGCTGGCTGATGAGGTGTATAGAAATGATGGGTGAGTCTCATGGTTGTGTGTTGTACCTCCTTCCACATAAGTGGGTCCATTCACCCAAGGCAGTATTTTGGGTGATTCCATGATAACACTCCGGTAAGCTGTGAACACGCTGTCCGAGAGCAGTGTTGGAGGAGGCATTGTGCAGAGGAGCCTCCACCCAGAATCCGTTTCAGTCCAGATAAGCATGAATTGCGACCCTCCGGGGCGTCAAGGGCCGCCAGGCGCAGTGTGTGCTCTCTGCCAGGTCTGAAGGGGCTTATCCAATACTGTGCTGCTTTCTCGGTAGTCGGGAAACCAAGTTCCCCTAAAACCAAGTTCCTCTGCCGAGTTTATGGTTGACCTATCCATCCAAAACATTATTCCCTTTCTTGTCCAACATCTGTCCTCCTCAGGACTGAGTGTCAAAGAGAACAGGGGGTTGTAGCCGAGCAGGACCCTATGGGGCCTTCCTGGAACAGACCCCTCTCCCTTATCCTCTGCAGTAGCTCTCCTTGAAGTGCCTGGATAGTAGTCTCTGATGCACATGTCCTGAGTTGTTTTACAGATGCTAAAATCCCCACCGAAAGGAAGAAATTAACTACTTGATGACGATGGGCGTGACGCCCCCAGACCTACTGGTGCCTAAGGGTTGATAATGTTAACCCCTGTGACACCACCCTGTTACCTCACCATCAGTCAATCAGAGAATTGTGCACGAGCTGATCACGTACCCTGCAATGCCCCTCCCTCACCTGGCCTTTAAAAATCCTCTCCTGAAACCTCCCAGGGAGTTCGAGCTATGGAGCACTAGCTGCCCTGGACTCCTTGCTTGGTGCCCTGCAGCAAACGCTGCTCTTTCCTTCACCGCAGCCCGGTGTCAGTAGACTGGCTTCACTGCGCAAGGGCCAGGGGACCCACGTTTGGTTCGGTACCAGTAGGAGGTGCGAGGTATAACACTTGTCTTCGGCGTCCAGACAACAGGACCTTTAAAAACTTCACTGAATCTCCTAACCTAAGGGCTTGCCTTCTAACCTCTAGTGTGAATGTTCCTTACCAGGGCACCCAGAGTGCTTACCCCTTCCCGCTCCCCAGGATGAATTAACACCACGTCATCAGTACGGTGGGCCAGTGCAGTGCTGAGGGGAGTGTCCAGATGATCAAGTTCCCTTTGGGCCACACCACGAAAGAGAACTGGAGAGCTCACCAAACCATGGGACAAGACCTTTGATGCAGTGTCAGTTCTAAGTGAATGCACACTTCTGGTTCTCCTTCCTGGTGGGGATTGAAAGGTGATTTGCTCTCCAGAGTTAGCACATCTGGCATTACAGCCGAGATCAGGGCTAATATTCGGTTGAGTTTACACTAGCCTTTGGGTGCACCTGTTTTCATCAAAAGTAAGATGCACAAATTAAATGGGGCTATGAGGAGGGTCCTTTAAGTCTCTGAGGATGGCTCTAATCTCTGCCATTTCTCCCCGTGCTTGTCATGTCCTCTTTCGGCCTGAAGGGAGGTGGAAGAAGCTTCCACTTGGCCTTTCCTATCATGATCGCTCTTCTCTCACAGATCAGGGAATTCATCTGAGGTTTCTTCCTGCTGTTAAGTATGTCAAATTCAGTTATACACTCAGGAGCTAAGGAGATGATCCGGGGGGGGGGGTGTGGACACATCAGACCCGCTGTGAGGCAGATGGAGCCATGAATCCATTTACCATCTGCCTTCCTCCCTCCCCACCCTGCCCTGCCCTAACCAAAGGGGCCATGAAGGTGTTTGGGATTCACTGGTATCAGTTTCATGCAAATGCTGTACCCAGGAGTCCTAAAACAATTTGAGTATTTGCTTTCACCCTGGGTTTAGATACTCCGGAAATGGTGGCAGGTCTCCTTGAGAAAGAGTTGGGAGAAATTGTTCCTGGTGCCTCCTGTGATGCTTCAGAGATTTCCCTGAAGGAAAGTGGCCTCCCATTCAATTGGCCTGAGAACTGGCTAGGTCTGGAAGCCGGGCAAAGGGTCAACATTTCAACATTTTTCATTTCTGTAACTGAAATCACTCACTTTTTTCCCATTTTTTTACTTGAAGGATAGTCAGTTTACAATGTTGTTCAAACGTACAGCATAATGTTTCAGTCACACATATATATACATATATTCCTTTTCATATTCTTTTTCATTATAGGTTCCTACAAGGTATTGAATATAATTCCCTGTGCTATACAGTAGAACCTTGTTGTTTATCTGTTTTATATACAGTAGTTTGAATCTGCAAATCTCAAACTCCCAACTTATCCCTCCCCATCCCCTTGTCCCCCTGGTAACCATAAGTTTCTTTTCTATGTCTGTGAGTCTGTTTCTGTTTTGTAAGTAAGTTCATTTGTGTCTTTTTTTTTTAAGAGTCCACATATAAGTGATATCATGTGGTACTTTTCTTTCTCTTTCTGGCTTACTTCACATAGAATGACGGCCCCCACTCCTGGGCATATATCCGGAGGGAACACTGATTTGAAAATACACTTGCACCCCAATGTTCATAGCAGCCCTATTTACAATAGCCAAGACATGGAAACAACCTAAATGTCCCTCAATAGATGGACTGTCGATGGAAGAAGTCGTGGTAATTTATACAGTGGAATAGCACTAGCCATAGAAAAGAATAAAATAATGCCATTTGAAATCACTTATTCTTAATCCTTCTTGGTTACACTGGTCAAACAGCACTCTTTTTGGCTACTATGTATTTTGCCCCTCGAATACCGTGGTCTATTAGCCATTGCTGCAGATCCCTGCTGTTCAGACGCTGGCTTTCATTCCAGCCGTGGGGCCCTTTTCAGAATTCCATTCTCCTTACCTTTGCTGATGAAGTGCAATCACGTGGCTTCTGCTATCCTGAAATCCTTCCACCTCCGGTGACATGAGGGAGCCTATTTCCATGGTTTCCCATCATCAACACTGGCTGATGGAATGAGCTGTCAGATTTAGCAAAAAACAACAACAACAACAACAAACACACACAACGGATGCCCAGTGAAATTTGAATTTCAGATAAACAGTGAATAATTTCTTGGCAAAAGTGTGTCCCAATTATTTCCTCCTGTATTTTATCTGGCAGCCCTCCTTACAGAGGACTAGTTGAAATCTTTCCTGCTTTAGAGAAAGGAGTGTCCCCTGGTTCCTCCCAAAATGTATAGGCTCACTGAAGGGGTCTCTGATCTTCTGTGGTATTTGTTGCAGCATGATCAGTTCTCTGTGCGTTTTGATCCCTCCCTCAAAACTTTGCCAAGGCAGTTCTGGCATCTCCACCTTATTTATTGTTCGCCCCTGTCTTTCCCGAGCTGTATAGATATTCTCACCGGGATGCTAAATCCTCCGTCCTGGGAGAGCATCCCCATGGCAATACCCCCCCCCCCCTTGTCCTGCCTTACGTTCTACCCCTCACCACATCCAGCATCTTCAAGATCCCTTCCCGGGCATGTTCTCCTGCTTCGTCTTGGTGCATTTTAGCAGATGCTGTGGTTCTTTCAGTAGATAACCCCTTTTCTCCCAAAGGAGGCCATGCTGTGTTGTGGCCCCAGTTATTAGTCCAGAAGCAGAGAGGGGAGGTGGGAGGAGATCTTGAGGAAGATTCGTATCCTCTTGGGAGTCATCTGCCCAAGGTGGGTCTTTGCATGGTCGTCAGACAAAGGGAGGCTGCTGTTTTCCAGCATGGGGACTGTGCCACTTATCCCAGCCCAGGGAGTTCAGGGGGATCTGGAGTTCAAGGTCCTCAAGTGTATCCTCTAAATGTCTCCATGCCAGGTCTCGAGGTTTCCATCATTCCTTTCCAGAGTTCTGATATTTATGGTGGAAGGCCATGCACTGAGCCTCCTGTACTATGCTTAGCATGGCCTGATTTTTGAGCAAAGCTACCCTCCAATTAGAGGAGCTGAGGATTCCTTTGAACACTGCCATGAAGACCCTCTGGGTTTCTCCATGCCTTGGGATGATAGTTGGGTGAACCGAAAGCTTCCCTCAGTACTTCGCTTAAACTTAGCAATGATCAACTAATGCCACAGTCTGTAATGATCACTGCACCTCTGGCACTCAGATTGCCGGAGCTGTTTCATAAGCCAGTCCCTCCCTTTGAACCTGTGACTCATTCCACAGCTGAAGCCCCAGTAATGATGATGCTATGACGCATCAGAAGTTGTCCCTTGACTTTCCAGCTTCTAGTAGCCATTGTCTTAGTTTGGATTCCTCCAGACGCAAACCTGGCAATGAGGATCAGAGTGTCTTTTAGAGTTTATATTTAGGAGATGATCTCAGGAAAGTGGGAAAGGAGTGAAGAAGTGAGAGAGAAAAAGGAGGGCAGACAATACAGGATGTATTATCGAACAAGTCACCACCTGGAGCAAAAGAGCTGGATTCCAGTGTGGAATCCGTCCTCACGGTTGCTGGGATACTGATTCAGTAACCCTCTGCAGTGCGTGGTCCAGGGCCACTCCAGACACGGGGGGGGAGCATTAGTCCTCTGGCCCTTCTGGCTGCCCCGTGATGCGGCCGAGCAGTGAGGCAGGCAGATGCTGGCAGCTGGAAGTTGGTGGCTCTCAGCTAAGAGGATAGCATGTTCCACACGAGGGACCAGAATTTTCAAGGATCTAACTTATCCAACAAATCCTGGTCCCCTTGGAGGCTGATGTATGTATATTCTTTACTTTTTTTATTTCAAAAGTTATTTATTCAATACTTCAATCTATTTACATGGTTTAAATGTAAATAGAAAAAATTTAAATGGGAGCACAGAAAAATGTCTCCTCCCATTTCTGTCTTCATAGACAGAAACAAGATACCCATTTTCTACCTTGCTCTTCACAGAGGACCAGTTATTGGTCTCACAGTTTCAAAAATATTCTTTCAGAGATTATGCAAATGTAAATATATTACCTCCCTCCTGTTTGTACAAAAATGATAAAAATAAATATTTATATATTATGTATGTAGATTTATAGATACATCATTCTCTATCAAGTCTTTTCTACCTAACAGTATGCTGATTATCTTTCCATATTCCGTACATCAGCGCATCAGCTCACAGTAATCCAACAGATAGTTAGAAAATAATGCATTTAAGGAGTTTGCTAAAGATGGGTGTTTGGATGGTTTTCCATCATTTGTTATAACAAAGATTCTTCTGGAAATAACCTTAAAGACACGTCTTTTCACATGTGTGAAAGTGAACCTACGTGTATATCTGTAAAATAAATTTCTAGTTGTCATGACACATGAAAATACATGTGTCAAAGACTGTGTATTTTCCACTTTGATAGCTATTGACAAATCATGCTTCTAAGAGTTTTAGGAACTAAAGCTCTCGAAAAATTTGAATGTTATTTTATAATTGTATTATCCCTCCTCTCTGTAGGCAAATCTTAGCTTCTTTAAATTGGTGGGACAGGTGAGTTAACGCTTCTAGAAGCTATCCTTAGTCTGCAAAATACTCAATGGCATTTTGAGATTGTCCGTGGCACTTTTATACCAAAGAACCGTCCAAGGCAAAATTAAAATGGTTTAGTCGCTACTGTGCATAAATAATTGATAAGACTCTTGTGGGAAAAAAAAACAATTCCATTTTTAAAGAGTGAATACGGAAAAATTCGACAGCTTTTTCTTAAAAACAAAAGAAGCCCGTTTTGGCATGGCTGTTCTGACAGATGATGTGATAGTTTGGTGTATAAAAATCCCTGGCATAAATCCGCACACTTTGCATCACACCAGCCATAAACACTGCAACTGGTAACAATTCTAAACAGATTCATCTCTTCATCAGTATCTGAGTTTGAGTTTAACAGCAACGACCACAAATCAGTTGCTATTTTTTGTTGCCAAAGAATTATTTTCCATTAGCTTAAGCATTCCAGAAGCTTTTCTTTATGACGCTGTTGAATCATTGTCAGAATCTATCAAAAAGCAGGTGGTGAAAGGAAACTTCTAACTGCGTTTTCTTTGATTTAGACAAGTCACCCTCGCTAACCACTTTTTCTGGAAAAAAAGAAAATTAATTTTTCACACTCTCCTAGGGCTGAAAAGATAGTCTGTAGCACACACACCAAAATCCTTCCCTTTCCACCTGCAAGATTGATTAATCTATAGCATAAAAAATGTAAATCTGTGGGGATCTTGTCACTTTTATGGTCTGTAGAAGATGAATTCAAGCAGGATTTCAATATTGCTTGAGCCTCTGGCCCCAAAATAATATAGCCGTGTCACAAGGGGAAAGTCTGTGGGAAGAGGCTGTGCTGTAATAGTTTACAGATTCATAAAAAGTATTGATCAAGCTTCGTCTCCTGTAGTTCTAAATAGAGTATTAAAGGGTTTTATCTTCTAGACCAGAGCTGCCCAGTAGCGCTAAGCATGGCGGTGAACAAACGCACGGAAATCAAACACAGCCAACAGACGCAAAAGCAGCTGGCTTTGGGTTTTACTCCACTGTCATCAAGTTAATGGTGCAGTCATGTAACGCTTCTCCTCTTAATTAAATAATTAGCCCTTTCTTGATGGACAGCTTCATGCTTGGCCACACTGGCTGTTTCTAGAAGCAGAGCTGGCAGGCGTGCCAAGGCAGGATAATTTGTACAGCTTCAACAAGATTCCAAAAAGCCATCCACCCACTTCCTTTCTGGTTAGACTCACCTGTCCATTTCCCTAAGTTTTTGCTGGCCGATTGGGAATTGAAGTCCTGACAATATCAACATGGCGATGGTGCTGACATTTCAACCTGGTTCCAGTTCTTGAATTCAAAGATTAGATAATTCTAGAATCTTACTTTCTGAAACAGGATCTCAACAAAGCACAGTAACATTTAATTTTTATTTATTTTTCTGAAATTGTAACTGTGGGGTTTTTTTTCCCCACAGGTAATGCAGTGAAACTTTTGCCATTGACCCAAAAGTGCACTCACTGCATTGCCAAAATTTTATTTCTCTTTGATGGATTGTCCTTTGGGTTTTAGATGTTTTTGCAAATATGTCCTCTGGGTAGGAAGAGATCCAGATGAGAGTGCTAAACTTCTTCCACCATTCTGTGACAAGAAAACTTCAGTTATATGAAGGAGATATTTCAGAACAGGTTATATTTGTACTATTGTTAATGGGCATAAATTCTGTAAATAAATGTAGAGTGTGAATTAGTGTAAAAATCTGGAAGAATCGGATCCTGTTGGTATGGAAGAAAATATAAAGACATCAGTCTACTGTCATACATAACCCCTAACATCTATTTACAAAGATGTGTTTCCTTACATGAAGATAGTCTTGCAGAAGAGAGATGATTCTGCATTTTCTTTCTTTAGGAGGGAACTGGCTAGTAAGGGAGGTCTTAGGTACTGGGAATTCTCTAGAAAAGGCACATCTTCTTCATTGTTTGTCAGTCAAAGACCTAAAACCTAATCGCTAAAAATGTTATTCGCATTTTTGCAACACTTACTATTCGATAGTGGTTAATGGGTGTTTAAATGTTTCTCTAATTAAATTGGGAAAACAACTAATCTTCATTATAAATGAATTTCTGAAAGAGGCTTTCAACAGCGTATACGAGCCGTTAGTGACAGCTTGTTTACCCCCAGAGATGAGACCTATGTCATCTTTTTAATAGTCATTTCACGGTAGATTCAGGTTATGGGTTTAATTTTACTGTTGATAAAACCAGGTTTCATCCTGGGTTCATATGAGAGAATAATCCAACGACATCGAGCTGAGAGATTATCTTTTATACTGAAGAAATAAATTGTCCATCAGATAATGCACATATTTTAATGGAAAAATCAATATCACTTCAAGAAATAAATCCCTCCTTCTTAAAGATGTACTCTGAACTTTAGGTGAATAATGAATTAACAACATCTGCAGCTTTCCTAATGAAGAAAATCACCATCAGGATGCTTACGCAGTGCAATAATGTGGTATAGGATTCAGCAGAAAAGAAATATGGTGCTTTCAATGAAGTTTTCAATCATTTCTTTCAAAGTGGCAGCACAAACGAATATTCTTGGAAAGATAGTCATGAGTTATAGATTGTACACACACCATGTAAGAAGACATGTAACCTGGATTAAGTTTCCTTTGCTATAAAATGAGGAAGTTAAGCCAGAGGTTTTCCAAGATTCCTCTGATTTTATGTCTAGTCTCATCCCAAGAACATTCACTATTATGCTTTGTGGTCCAGAGACCTGTCACTCGGAGATCTCAGAGGAGCAGGTGCCTCTGTCTTCCTCCTCACCTTGTGGCCATCGTAGGTAAATTTAACCAGGTCTAGTTCAGTCCACTAGTTCTGTAGGGGAATCCATTGTTCTGCTAGAAATCTGCCTTTAGGAGGTTCTGGATTTCCTTGTATTTCAGGAAGACATCTGTCCACAACACAGACATGTAGAAATCCAGGGTTCCAGGCATACATTCTCAAACCAGGCCTCTGACTTTCTGTGTCTCTCCCTTGACTAGCAGTGAACATTCCTGGAGGGGAAGGTAGGAAGTTATGCCCATAGCTCCTTGGATGCCCATGGCTTCTTTTGAAAGGTAATCATCACTAGCAGTGCACAGGAAAAAATACCCATCAAAGGACAGCCTGGACTCCTAGAACATGTCCAAAACTTAAAGAAAGGCAATTGCCTATTTCCAGGAAGTGGTATGAAGTGAGGACAGAAACTATGCGGAAAAGCTAATAGTTCCAACAGTTTCTTTCAATCTGCTGATCATTTTGATATTTTGATTTTTTTCTCCCTGCTGGGTTAAAATTTCTCTGGCTTAATCACTAAGAGCAGTTTAAGTCCATGTTTAGTTTCTAATTTTATTACTCAAGTCCTTCAGCTTGGGTTAGAGGTAACATCCTTTTCAACAGGTTTGGATTTTTCTGGAACTTACCTGTGGATGAAGAGTTCCTTTCGCTTCATCCATCACATAACTTCATGACTAAGTACATGCTAAGTTGCTTATGGGAAATAGACGTCATTCTGTGTGTTTGTCCTCTCAGCAGCTAAAGTGAAGGCAAAAAGGGAAATGTTGGGATATGGTATTCATGTGTCTTTTTTGATAATTACTATGATTTCATAGTCATTTTGATGGAAAGATGAACTTACTACTTCTTTTCTGGAGTATCTTCTTCTTTATAATTGACCAAGTCGACTCTGCTACAGACAATCTATACCTGAGCTGTGGCTTCTCCTTTTTGCATATCTGAATGAATCACTCTTTTACTGTTTAGATTGGAAAATGGAGGAAACACAAAGATTTCTAATTTTAATTTGTTCCTTTTGCATCAGAAAATTACTATTTGGTAGATACAGCAGATAAATACCAAAAAACCAAAAGCAATACATACATGTATGAAAATTAAGCCTTAAATATCTAAATACAATTACAGATTAGACTATAAAACTGGAACACTAATTTTAACAGAATTTTGCAATTATTTATTCTATTTAATAATTATAAAAATATATATGATAAATAAGTTTATTTAGAATGCAAAATACATCACAGTGACAATAGGATTTTGTTTTGTTTGTTTTTTTTTAGAATATAAAATATTTTCTTCCAAAAGTAGAAAAGAACTCTAATGTAGAAGAGTTGCATAGGGTAAATTGGAAGATAAATACTTTAAAATATTTCAGCTATATAGTCGAGGGGAAAAGATCTAGGCTGAAGAATGATCAATACAATTCAATGGGTTATCAAAATCCTGAGGCATTTGCTATGACACTTTATACACATGCCTGCCTTTGTCAGTCAGCAGACTTATGTCGATAAATTGATTGCCATGAAAAACAAAAAAAAGACAGAGAGAGAGAGATATGGCAAAGCTTGGTTAATGTTATTTATTCTACTTTCTGGCTTTCCTCGAATTTCACTTTCATTATTTCATAAAGAAAAATCCTTTATCTGTCTCCCACCCTCCCCTGTTTCATCCATTCACGGTACATGGCACTCCTATGACTTGTTTTAAAATCCTGCAATCCTGCTTTGAAGTTAAAGAGAGACAGAGAAACACAGAGAGACAAGAGAGAGTGATCAATTTTCTAAGATCCTATCTGGGGACTGTATAAAGGAGTTTTAAGTATTTGACATAGAGATGTATCACTTGGGGCAATATGTAAAATATTGAAGTAGGTGTTTTGTATTTTATTTATCCTCTTACCCTTAACAACTTTTTCTTTCTCTCCCCAAAACGGAGAGCTTAATTGCACTGAGGAAGCCTATGAGAAAAATAGGAGAAATAAGTTTTTCCTTAGAATGGCCATTTAATTTAATTTCCATTTAATATTAATAGCATAAAAGAATTTAGCTTCTTAAGGGAAAAAGCCATACACGCCTATATTTTTCAGATAGGTGTGGGATTTTTTATGCACCATTCAGAGAAACATATGCCACTTCTTTTAAGATGTAAAGGTGTTTTATGGTCTATGCCTGAGTTCTAGTAATAGCCAAAGAATTCAAGACAAGTAGACTTTCAAGGCAATAGGTAACTGATTAACTCTTTCAGGTAGTTCTCAGATGCCTACTCTGTGCTGTGTTAATTTCTGTAACAGCTCTCTCTAGGATGGACAGCGAAGTTCTAATTTTAACGTGCAAAGCTGAAGGTTTATCTGATTTCACTCTTTCCATTAGACCGTGCTGCTTTCCTAAATAAGGAAAACTTTCGCATATGCAGAAAGATGGGGCAAAATATAGCATGTGCCAGACCCAAATGGGGAAAAGGCCCCCTTCAGATGCCGTTTTGCTAGGAGGGCACTTAGACATCTGTCCTTTCTGAGGTGCTGTGTCTTTAGTGTAAATGATGGTTGGGCTCCCTGAGGTCAAATAGCATTACCTTGGGAGAGACTCTTGCCAGAAATTTTTTTTAAAAGAAATCACTGTTGGAAATTCAGCTCTCACTGTGGACTGAATAATTAACTCTTCAGCTAAACTAAACATAATATCAGAGCCAGAACTCGGAAGGCAATAATAAGATGCCCCTGGACCACGGGAATAGGTTGTGAATACATAGCTGAGAAGACTCCGGAAACAACATATCCAGTATCCTTAAGTGTATCTATCACTCCTGACTAGGATTCATTGGTAAAAGAGGTTGCTGGAGCTTAATCAATGATATTAATCCATCTAGGAAAAAAAGATCAGTCAATAGAAGAAGGCCACGTGCCTAGAATTCAGGAGGAAATTATAGTGATGACAGATGAGGTGGGGGGGAAAGAGATAATCTAAACATTTGTAACCCAGTTTTTCATAATGGCCCAGGAGAGAGGGCATAGTGATCAACACGAGCCCGTGCACGAGGGTATTGGTCAGATGGATGTCTTTCGGCTAAATCAGCTCTCCCAGCATGGTACTTGCACTAGCCATGGGGACAGCTAGCATGTAAATGAACCGCTTTGCTTCTTTCAACAGTTACTAAACAGTCTCCTGATCATAACATGAATTACCTTGTATACCTTCCTCGCTTTTGGTCTTACTCTATCTGGGCAGCAGTATTTCTTGTTGAAAATAAATACAGTTACACTTGAGTTTTTACAAGCACACTCTCTTATCAACTCTAGATGCATTAAAGAAAATCAAATTTGGGGATGCAAGCTCAGGACAAGTACAGCTATGATGGTCATTTCAAACAATGTTGTTCTGAAAGGCGCAGTCTGACTTTACATGTTCAGTATATAAAGTATGATGGATGGATATATATTTTTCAGACCAACATTGTTTTTCCTCATGTATACCCTATGTGTCTTAATCTTATATATAATTTCTCAGTGGATCATCTATTCTCTTTGGGATTTGAAGACTAGTAACTTAATAAGGTAGATTTGCTTTATCAAAATAAATTTTTGGCCCTAGTCAAATTTAAGTGGTTTTTAAAAATCTTTACTGCTGCCATACCTCAAACATCTTTAAAATTTTTATTTCTCTAAATATTCTATTAAAATATCTTTAATGATCTTTCATGTTTCTAGTAACTCCTTTTGGATATTTGTGGAACTAGGCCAACTTTTTTCAAGTCACCGAGGTGATAGTCAGTGCAAAAACTCGGAAATTCAGTAAATAATATCCTTAAGTCCTGAAAAAAAAGATAATGTATTTTTTGTAGCAAGCACTACTATGACTGACTAAAAACATAAAAAAAACGTAAAATCCTACTCATAGTTCAATGCATACTAGACTATCTAAAAATAGATAAAGGAAAACATATTTATTTGTGAAGGATTGTAAAGATAGCATTTGCAAGAATTTTTCATTTGTGTTACGCTCTGTGAAGACCTTTTAAAATCATGACTGGAATCCCAGACCAACCACAAGGGGCTGTTGTAAATTATTCATTTTTTTATATTAAGCTATGTGATTTCATTCTTGCTGAAGACCAGCATGGTAAAGTAAAACTGCAAAGCATAGCATATAATAGAAGTCTGTGATCACTCAAGGTATATTAGTTTTAAAGGGCAGATGATTAAGTCACCCAGCAAATATTTACTTGGGGCCAACTAATTGACACGCCCCATTCAAATCTCTATAAAAACTACAAGGTCCGTCTCCCATGAGCGCTCTAACCGTGGCTATTTCAGCAATAGGAACAAGCGTGACTGAAATTCTGGAAAGGTTATGACAAGTTTACAGTTCAGCTTTTTGTTGATCCGCAGAGCTATGCATGTTCTGAAGTTCAGTCTGACGTGGTACCTGGGCTGCCGCTGGCAGGTTTCCTGTAGATTACATCCCTCCATTCTCTCCGCTTCCCCACTTCCGACTGCGAAGGCATTTGTTCAGGCCACTGGCATCTCTTGTCTAGATTAATTCAACAGTCCCCTCCCTTGCTTCTCTGCCTCCAGCCTTGAGCATTTTCCACACTCTGCCAGTGTGAGCTTTCTGAGGTCTTATTCCCTTGCTTGTAATCTCATTCTCCCCATTGCTTTTGGAATAATGTTCAGATTCCTCAGAAGCACATACAAGACCCCTGCAAACATTTGCAGCCTCATACTTCTCACTCCACTGCGGCACGGGCTCTAGACACTCTGAGCTGCTTTCTACTCTGCAAACACCCCAGGCTCTCTCTCTCTCTCACCCCAGGACCTCCTCACGTATGTTTTCCTGTGACAAAAATGTCCCCCTTCCCCCATTCCTCCTTTTTGTTCCCCATCCCAGTCTTCAAAGATGAACTGACTTGCCACTTCTAGTAGAACTTTCCTTGATACTCCCTGACCACTAGCCCAAAGTTAGACAACCCTCTAGTCTTCTTCTCTGCCATTTCTTACTAACACGGCTGTCTCCGTCTGCCCTCCTCCAACAGACGTTCAACTCCTTGGGACCCCAGGTGTCATATCCCCCACACCAAACGTGGTGCCAGGAGCGTGGGAGATGCCCAACAAAGATGCTTAATGTGAGAAATCAATGACTGAACCAATTCATCTGGTGGGACTCTGCCTTCTTATCTGCTCAGTAATGCAGCTGAACTGGAGATACGTTTATTCACAGTAATTCAGGTAGGATGGCATTCTAAAGGGGTACACGGAGGAAAGTTTAATAACTGGATGATTTGCAAAGAAGTGCAAGTCTTCTAAGAAAATCACCCAGGAAGAACATAGAACCACACGGCTAGTGGAAGGGATGGAACGGGACAGGAATTAGTACCTTTAGGCTTAGAAAGGGGAAGAAAGGAAGTGGTCCTAGGGGCCAGAGGATGGAGGGTTGGGTTGTGACCTTTGGAAGAATATTTAAGCGCCCTCTAGACAACCTGGAAAGGATGAAGCCAAGGATATAAGGCTCTTCTCTCTCTCTCCTCTTATTCTCTGACCTGTGCCAGCATCCCGTGGGCAGAGCCCAGTCGGAAACCAGGAGATAAGGGGACCTGAAAATGCAGTACATACAGGTCTGCCCTCCGACACAGGGCAGGATGGGGAGGTGACTTTTGGATGTGGAGGGGCAAACAGAAAGTACCCACCATGGTGAGCTAATATTTTGAGAGTTGGCAAATAATAACAGTGATTAAATCTTGCATCAAGACAGTGAACTGTTACATGGGCAACATTCTGATTTAGTAAATGGAGAGAAACATGTCCTGAAACCAGACGGGAAAAAGCCTTGTAATCAGTAAATTTCAAATCACTGATTACATAACTAAATAATTCAAATTGTTATAATAACCTGTCCTTCTAATGAAATGGTTAGAGTTACCCTGCCTCTTCTACTCCTTTTCCACTGAGCATGTTTCTGATCTTTTCATTCCTGATCTAAACACCACATGATAATATAACTCCATCACCACTGAAGTCACCTTCCTTGAAACCACTGTTCCGTCCGGGCATGACGGAAAAAAGTAGGTCTCAACTGCAAACTGTATTTAAACTAGGACAAGAAAGCCGGGATGTTGAATAGTGTCACTCAAAGCAGGTAGACTACGGGATTCTGCAAGTCCAGATTGCATGAAAGTTGTGAAGTTCAAGGCTGAGTGGGGCTCAGTGAGGTTCAAGCTACATGAATACAGTTCTTAATATCTTTCCTTCTAATTTTCAGATTTCTTACTGACCCCTCTGTTATGGGCTGAATAGTATTACCCACCCACCCCCAAAATTCCTGTGTTGAAGTCTGATCCCCAGGATTTGTAGATAAGGTCCTTAAAGAGGCAACTAACTTAGAATGAGGTCACTAGGGTGAGCCTTAAATCCAGTATGACTGGTGGCTCTTTGAAGAGAAGACTAAGACATGACAGGTACCGAGGGGAGACAATGTGAAGACCCAGGGAGAAGTCGGCCAAGGAGCGCAGCCTTAGAAAAAAGTGAGCCTTGCTGACACCTGGATCTTGGGCTGCTAGCCTCCAGAATTGTGAGACCACGAATATCTGCTGTTTTAGTCACCTGGCTGGCGGTGCTTAGTTAAGGCAGCTCTAACTAGCCCCCCCCCCATCATATCTCTTACCGTTTTAAACTGACACATTTCCTACATAACCCTAGGATGCATTTTCTCCCATGAATTATGTCACCGCTAAGGTTTTGGACAGCCCACAGTTTTATAATATGATTAAAACAACAGCAAAATAGTGAAAAAAGATCCCAAATACCAGGAACCCAGCCAACATTCTTCGGGCAGCGAGCGAGGGCCTGCTGTTTCCTGTCATCAGAGCCCGTGGGCTCCAGTTGGTGGGTGTGCAGCCCCAGCTGGGCACTTTTCTTTAACAAACGCTAAAACTAAGCAAGTCTCAGAGTCGCTGTTGTTTTTTTAAGGCGTAAAAGTCCAAAAAGGTCCACAGTTTTAGTGGGAATGCCGGTGGTAAGAGTTGAAAGAGACCTTGAGAAATCTTCTCTCTTCGGCTCACTTTAGCCAAATGGAAGGTCCATTCATAAGTGCATGCAAAACCTCACCAGAATTAATTATAGGACTGATCCTAAATTTCATCGTACAGCTATAGTGTGATTTATGACTTTCATTAAAGATGTAAGCTAGACACAAAAATAATCGGCTTGCTGTATTGTGTGTGTGTATGTGTGTCACAGACATAAGGGGGTCCTCGTGTTATGATGCATAAACTATTTCCAGACGCCTAAAGGTAGGACCACATATGGAACATTCTTCAAGGAGAAATTATTCTATTTTAAAAGGTGTTTCGATCCATGAAACAGTAATACAGCTTCTATATTAATTCTGTTATTTACATTCACTACCAAGAAATATAAATCTGGCGGGCAGAGAGTATAGCTCACTGGTAGGGTGTGTGTTTAGAATGCACAAGGCCCTGGGTTCAATCCCCAGTGTCTCCTCTGTTTAAATAAATAAACCAAATTACCTCCTCCCCTCAAACCCCCCACCCAAAAAAGAAATATAAATCTGACTCTTTGTAAAACCATCCAGCATCTTCCCAGCACACGTAAAAGAAAGTGTGAATGCCTTGTTGTGTCTACAAGCCCTCCGTGAACTGAGCCCTCTGACTTCTTAGCTTCAGCTCAGAAGGACTCACCTCGCCACCCACAGCCTGTTTGGCTTTCTGTCTGTTCCCCAGACACACCAAACTCTTTCTCATCGCACATTCTGATTCTTCTGCCCGGAACACTGTTCCCTAGGATTTGGGTTTCGTTTACTCCTTCTCATCTATAAGGACTCAGCTCAGACATCACCCTCTTTCCTGAGCTTCCACCTCAGTACCCTCTCCCCACTATTACCTATCAAATAACCCCAGTTATTTCCTTCATTTCAGTCCTACATATCATGTTTATTTATTTTGTATAGTTGTTCTGTATCCTTTCCCCACTAGAGCATAAATAGCACAAAGGCAGAGCTCTTACTTTTCTTGTTTGCATACCAATCCCAAGAGGCAACTGTGGACATGAGAGATGCTCAGTAAATATCTGATAAATAAATGAACACAAGATGTGGTTCCCATGTACACATGTATGTAATATTACATGACCCTTATTGCTGTCAATCTTAGCCCATTTTCTTTAAAATATTTTTCAATTTAAAACATTTTGAAGACAGCTTAAATAATGCCAGATTACTTGGTCTTTTCTATAAATCTTATTTTAAGTTTAATTTGATTCTGTCAATAAATCATGCTTGCCTATCATACGCCAGGCACTGTGCTTGGCATTTGATACGACCATGAGTTTTCCTCCCAATTCTTTCTCCATTTTTCATAGTCCTCTGAGATTGCGGAGATCAGAACTATCAGAACAATGGATAAGAAATCTGCTAGAATTTGCGGACCGTCAACACTGTAACCTGTAAATTGGAGACAGTTCTATCAAGCCCCCACACCTCTAGATCTATTGGTGTCACAGTTCTGTTTTCATTAACTTGTGTTCCCAGTGATTCTTTATATTTACACAGTGGATGAAAGTCATAAATGATGATGCCACATCCTATTCAGTCCTCTATTTTGTTTTCCTGCAGGCAAGAATAGACATGGCAGGGAAGAGATGGTTTGAGGAAAATCATTCTTCTCATGCAGGTACCATTTACATTTTAAAACAAATGTTTAAAAGAGGTCAGTTTAATCTGCTGAAGTGACAGGCTACCTAAGGTAGGTGATGTTATCTATAAATATTTACTAGTTCTTTCCATCAACAGACATGCTTTCTAAATATTCAAGAAAAGCAGGAAAGAATAGCAAACACTAGGCTCCCCCTTCCCTCCCTAACTTGACGCTTTTTCATTGTGTGTGAGATCATGTCCTCGCTGCTCTCTGCTCAGCCTACAAGCTTTAGCTCTTCTGTTCCCCACCTATAAGTTATTCTGATTCAACATAATACCATTTTGTTGCATTTAATCCAAAGGGTGGTTTACAAGTTTATTCACAGCTAGGGACTGCCTGGTGAACATCATTTTATGCATTAATTCCTGGTATTTACATTTCCAATAAAGTTGTCGAATATTTGTTTCTATGTCTTTATGAAAGTCTTTGTTCTCCTTCCTGCTTTTTCATCAGATTGAAACATATTTCACTTTTCTCTCCCATAAAAGACTCCAGTCAGCTTGGCAAACAGATGTGGGTGAGCTCCTAGGCTGGGAAAGAAGATGTCTGTATGCCTAACCCAGAGCTACAGACAGTGTTCAAAAGAAAGCATACTGGTGTCCTACTCCTTTGCTTTTAGTGGTGATTGAAGAAACAAAACAAGACAGGTATAGATAGTTTCTGGACATGTGCATAATATGATTTAGTGCTTCCCGAAATGCAGTCAAGGAAGTCTGAAAAATGCAGATTGAACATCTTGGTGCAGATTCATTAAGCTGTCCCTCCAATCAAAATGAAAATTAAGGCTTAAAGAGGTGCCAGCTATGATGCTGTGAGCGCTTCTCAAACGTGTCACTCAACACTGAAAAATTACACTGAATCAATAACTATCCTACAGACTTACTCTCTGCTTGGAGAATTTTTCAAAATAATATTAGTGTTTTGAAATTAACAATGAAGGTGCTCAGCCCAGTGGTTAGAACACAGGATGTGAACCAAGAGGAGAGAAGGTGAGGCAGGTAACAGATGTTCAGGTAACAGTGATATCATGTCACGCAGGTGGTTTTAACATTCGGACAGTTAACTCATAAATGCTTAAATCTATCATTCCCCATGAACCTAAATTTGACAACTTTTTGAGGGAGTTGCATGAAGTCACATTCTTTCTTGGAAAATTTATCCTTGGATGCTGCCATGTGTTAAGAAATATGTTGAAAGATGGATTCAAGCAAGAGATGATATCCAGAATTGTTTACTTTTACCTCAGCACCTGAGGTTCAAGCTACTTTCAAAATTGTTACGTCAGAAATAGTGTCCATTTTTCCTCCTAGAACAAGGTGGTCCTTCAAGTTTTAAATCCTGTTGTTGTTAGCTCAAGACAAAAACAAGAAAGTCAATATCTAGTAGAAATTAACTTCTTTCTTCTCTTTTCTAAGTACAATGAGAAAATTTTTTAAGTTCCTTTTTGAATACAAGGGAAAAAGAGACTTTTAAGTAGATCAGACATCTGAATAGTGTTATAAGTAACTGTGTGTTGACATAGGGTGAGATGTAAATAATATATGAGTTTGATATTAAGCTGAGTTGGTTCTTTGTTCAGCTATTTTGAGTATCAACTTTAGGAAATAGTATTTGTAATACATTTCTGATATTATGTGCTTAATTTTATGAGGCTACCAGATATGATTTCTTGAATTTTGCACTAATGTTTTCATCTTATACATTGGCTTTCAAAAATCATTGTTTACCTTCATTGTTACAGAAAAAATCCTCCTGTTAACAGGATACACTTTGAATGAACGGTCGACAAGAAGTGTTTAAAAAAGCCAAGACAGTCACCATGGTCTGTGTCCCCCAGGGCTGAAATGATATTAGATTTGGTGAAGTGAACCGTGTATCACAGACACTCCCAGTGCCGGACAAGGAAATATTTCATCGCGTGGGAGGGGTGGATTTAGAATTACTCTCTGCCCTCAAATGCCGTATTTTACCTGAGGATACGTCATTGACATAGTCTCTTGATTTCATCAAATCTCTTAAGAGCTTGCTTGATTGCTTTCTCCCTTTCAAATATAAACACACACACACACACACACGCGCACACACACACACACTTGAATAGATATCATTCAAGGCTATTTCAGTTTTTCCTTTTTCTTTTACTCCCAGCAAACCCTTCTCTTTTTTTTTCCCTATAGGCTTAGCACTTCTAAATTTAATGATATATGACTTGAATTCATTAGTTATCATCTTAATAAAAGGGACTGTATCTTTTTAGTTTTTCTATCCAAGGCACCTACCCAGAGTACCCACACTGACCAGACTAGCCATGCTTGGTGAATTAATTAGCAAAATATTTTGTCAAGGAAGGCTCCATCACTAACCCATTCCTAGACACAGTTGAAACTTACAGCCTCACATCAATTCAGGCTGCTGCAAATGATTTTTTTATTTTGACTTAGAGTCTTGAAGTCATCACTTCATATCTTAACCGGTTATATCAAAAACTGAACCCACTTCAGGAAATGAAAATGTATGTGTCCAAATATTGATTTAGAGGAAAGTATTGCATCTTCCCAGTAAACTGGTCACATAGAATTTTGCCTATTCCAATCACCTACCCCAAACCATCAAAGCTGTAAAAAATGTAATTTCTTTCTACAGAGGCACAGTTATATTTCCACATGTTACATGTTTCCAATTTAGGTTTTTCTACATGTAAACACTATCGTAGAAAATTTTTATGAAATTTCATTGCTTAGGAGTTAAAAGTGACTATTTGGAAAGGTTTTGTTTCTTATTTTTTTTTTAAAGGAAATTCATACTTGCTTAGTTATAAAAATTACAGACATAAGTTCCCTAGTGACTTTGATTTTCCTAAAATAACTGCCAGCCGTTCTTATTCAATCACCCAATCAATATATATTTATTGACCTGTTCCATTTACCAAGACTATTAGGTGCTGACCATTCTAATTTATTTGACCTTGAATCATCGCTTTACTTGGGCAGCAGAGACATCATAATAAAGGCATCACATCTTGTTTCATTTTTATTTGTTTATAATTATCTTTTAGTTTTTCTGTCTGACCAATGTTATCCTTTTATCTATTTTAAAATTTTTAATTTTTTAGGAGTCATAGTTCTTCCTCATTTACCATTAATCCTATGCTTTGTCCGGGCATGCATTTCCCCCTTTTTTCCCCCCCAATATTCTTCTGGATACTTAATTTGTGCTTTAGCTGTATATAATCTGGTTCTTGATATTTTTCTTAATTTTTTTAAGAAAATAATTTCTTCCCTAAAAAAACAGTGTTAAAGACAGAGTTCACAAAAGCCAAGTCTTTTTTATTTCCCTATCATTCAATAATTGTGGTCAACCTCAAATTGCAAACTTTGCTATATGGTGCTGAAAGTAAATAAGTTATTGTGCTTCCAGACTCCTCCTAGTCTGTAAAGTTTTAATGCTTTGTCCTGTTTATTTCTGATATTAGAACTATACGATGTTTTCTTCTGAAATTTCAGAGAGGAAGTTCTACTTTGTGCAATGACACACCCTGCAACCTGTAGACGAACGTTGGATAATCAGTACCACACTACTCTAGTGTGCTCTCACCTTTGCTGTGGATTTCTGCTATTGAAGAAAAAGCCTACTCCAGGCTTTTATTTTCTGATTAGAATTCCCTTTGGCTGTCGTTACGCAGCTCCATCGATGGGTGAAGTTTGAATAGCTTGATCAAAGTCAGTGATCAGGATCAGACCTCAGGGAAGTTGCGAAGGTGGAGGGTCCATTAGGGCCCATCCAGTTCCATGACCTCGTGCACTCCAGGTGATAGAACTGAGCCCAGGGACAGAAAGCCTTGCCCAGCTTCCGGGAACCACATCCAGGTCTCCAAGATTCTTTCCGTCTCATCTCACTAGCTTAAGGTTTTAAACACCTTTTAGACCTCTTTTTCCTTAAGAATTGTTTATTTTTATCTTCCCCCACCCCAACCAGAAAAAGCTGGATATGGTGTCTTCTGTCATCTAAAACCGGAGTTCCGCCATTCTCCCCTCTGGTTCAGTGGGGCTGCTTGTGTTCTCTCGCTTGGGAATCAACATAAACGATGTTCTTTGATTAGTTTCTTGTTTTACTCCTGCTCTGGAGGATAAGAGCAAGAAAACTCGAAGGGAAATTACTCTAGCTACTGGCCTAACCTCCATTGGCTCATGTCAAAATATTTTTTTCCAGGTAAATCTATCTCTCCTTTCTCTCCACAAAACAGTTGAAGCCATAAATTATGATGGTTTAGAGGTATCTGCAGCCCCCATATAGCCTTGTACATTGTGCTTAATACATTTCTGTTGAATTGTTATTCTGTCTATTCATCAAGCCACATCATCATTGGAAACTGCATGGTTAATGAAAAGCACAAACTCAAAATCAGCAAGAACTATTGCATTATGGTGCTGTGCTCATACCTTAAAGCAGCTTTTTTTTCCTACATTGAGACACCAGGAAAATAGCCTTCTCTACTCCTTTCCTCTACCTCGTTCTCCTTACATACAGCTCATTCTTTATATTATTAATTACACTACTTTCAAAGTGAAGTTTGCATTTCTTGTACTTAGTCCAGTGACATCTGCCCAGAGTGTGTTTCAGCTGGAAATGATTAAGGCCTCTTTCCACCAAGGCACTCTGGCCAACAAACATACCTTGAGATTTGATGTAAAAATTTCTTTTTTTAAAGTAGATCTTTTTAAAAGTTTCACTTTTTAAAATTTATTTTTAATGATTTTTAATTTTTATTTTGGGGGGGAGGTAATTAGGTTTATATATTTTAATGGAGGTACTAGGGATTGAACCCTGAACCTCATGCATGCTAAGCACACACTCTACCACTGAGCTATCCCCTCCCCCTCAGAAATTTCTTTTATGAGTATAATTGTTACCAACCTACACATGAAAGGATCAATGATCCATAAGCTTCATACTTGCCCAGGATCGATCAATAGTTAAACATTTTAAGAAATTTGAAGAACTAAACAAAAGTAATAAACTGGAGAGTTTAGAAACATGCTGGGAGCCAATGTTTAGAAATAATGCACAATGTAAAAATTAAACTAGTTTAACTACAAAATCTAAGAAGGTGCTATTTGGGCTTAACTATAGGGCTCTCATGCCAGGCCATAACCATATAACCAAATGCCATGAGCAGATGCATCTTATACCGATGTTTGGTATGGTTTTTAGGTGATTCTTTGATCCTTTATTCATCAATGTTGGAAAGTCACAAAGTTCAATTTCCTCAGTCATTAAAATATTTTTTAATGACTTCAGGTAGAGATTTAGGAATAGAACAGTTCACAGTTTGAAGGGTTTCATTTGCTATAATAGGTGAATGAAATAGATGCGGGAAAATCCCACAATGGATGGGCAATGCCTAGCGCCGTTTCCATCAGAATTGACCTGACCATGCCCAGTTTCCCCCATGAGCTCTAAAAACTTTCAGAATTTAGAAACAAGACAGTTATAATGATATTCTTGCTTGATTCCTCTATTTTACAAATCAGAAGGCATTGGCTACAAAAGTTGCATGTCTTGAAGCAGCAATGGAGTGGAGTCCAGGTCTCCTGAGCCCGGCTGGGAGTTCTTCACTGCTCTGGTGAAACAGTCACAGCTCCAAGAGTTCCTAGAACACAGAATGACACCCATGGGACCAAACCCAAAATGACTAAGTTAAAATGGTTAATTCATTCAAGAAGCACTCATCAATTTCCAGTTAAATACAGCTCAGGGACACTCCCTTGTTTCTTTAGAAGTCCAAATGCAGAAAAAGAGTTTCATTCTCGTGGTGAATAAGGACTTCAATGCAGGGCAGACAGACAGTATCTGAGTTAAGTGTTAATTAACAAACCAGCAGACATACAAATTAAAGCTCTTTTAACAAAATAAACCAGGTTGTGTTTAAAAGAAATCAGAGTCAGGCAAGCAAGTCTTATAATAGTATTTCTTCTCTGAAGCCAAGTTCACTACCACTAGATGTATTACTTCTAACCTACTAGTAAGAATAAGACCTACTGAAAATGTAGAATGTTGATAACGTCTCCGTTGGAAAAAAAATTCTAATGTAGCACTGAGGTAGGTTTAACCACTTCCTACGTTTTTAAAAATTTAGGTTTTCTTTGTTCATTCCTACAGACTACCTGAATGCGAAGTAAGCAATCAAGGGTTATGTTAATTTTATTTGCCCTAGTTTGGTCAAATTGTTGCTAGCATAATATTTGGAACTAATTTTTAAATCTCAATAAAGTTTCCTTTAATGATAAAAAAAATCTATCGTAATCTTGGTCTGCTGAATTCGGCTTGAACGATTTTGAAATGCCTGGCCTGAGGGACCTACAGGGTCTTGGATACTGTACAGGGTCACTTTGCTCGGTCTTAGGAAGCCCCTGCCTTACATAAACCTGTTACCGAACTTGCCTATGGCAGATATATCCTTACTGAATCCTTTACTGACCTATAGATCTACCTTTATAATTATATATGTGTATAATAGATAGACTGATCAATCTGTCTGTAATGCAAAAGAAATTCTAAGACTTTGCCGTCAATGCTTGCCACAGCCTACTAACCTATAGATTTGCCCTTCAGGTGTTTCTAGAACACTTGGGAAGGAATCTGAGACAGGGCAGAGGTGAAGAACAGAAGGAGGTGACTCAGGAAACGTCGGAGATCATCACTCTCTGGACCAGGAATGGGTGGCACGAGAGCCCTAGGACTGGGAGCGAGGGCGAGCGGCCAGCAAACAGAAGGTCAGAAAGTCAGAGGCAGAGAGCGCGACGGAGGGGAGATGGGAGGGGGCGCGCAGGGGGCGGAGCGGGGGGGCGGAGCCGGGGGCGCCGGGGCGCGGGGCGGGGGCGCAGCGGCAGCGGCGGCGGCGGCGGCGGGAGCGGGAGCCTGAGCGGCCCGGAGCCCAATCGGCGCCGCAGCCCCAGCCGGGCCGACGCGCGAGGGCGAGCGTCCGGCTCCGCGCCGCCCCCGCTCCCGCGCCCGGCGCTCCTGCCCACCCCGCGGCCTGCGGCGTGGCGGAGTCCCCGAGAGTTTGCCCCGCAGCTCGGGGAACTTTCCCGCCGAAGCTCCCGCGCCCGCAAAAGCGGTACCTGCCGGCGCCTGCCGCCCTCCGCTCCCCGCGCCGCTCCGCTCCGAGGTAAACGCCCTGGGTCCGTGTGTCGGAGATTGGGGGGCAGGGTGTCCGGGGTTGGAGAGGCCGAGATTTTGGGGTGCTGCTTGCACCCTGGGTAGCCGAGGGGTCTGGGTGGGCGGGGACGTGCATCCTCACCTTTCCGGGTACTTCACCCCTGGTGACTGAGGGGGACATCGTTTTCATTCCACCCCTAATCTAACCCCCACCGCCCCTCCATATTTGAACCCACTCCTGTTCACTTTATTGACTGCGCTGAAGTGGGGAGGGGAGGGGGTCCGGGAGATGGAGGGGGTACGAGGCGGGCGGGGGAGGAGGAGGAGGCCTGAACTTGTGAGCTACCTGTGCTGGACTGCTGCGCCCCCGCGGTGGACTCGGAATCCGGGACTCTGGTGCCAGCCCTGTCGACTGAAATAAAATCACACAACGTGAAAGTTGTGGGTTAAGTTTTATTTGGGGCAAAATGAGTACTATAACCCGGTAGACAGCATCCCAGAAAGCTCTGAGAAACTGTCCCAAAGAGGCAGGGGGAAACAGTATTATATATGATTTATGGGGGGGGCGGGGGGCGTGCAGTTAGGGACATGTTTGGTGGAGGCTTCCTGCTCGTCATGAAGAGCAGATTTCTCCCTTAATTATTTTAGTGCTTTTCTAGATATGAAGAGATGCAAGAATTGGGGTCTTAAAATCTTCTCCTGAAAATATCTTAACTATCTGGAGGCCTGTTTAGCCAGTCTTCTGTGAGCACAGAGCTTCTCATTCCTGGTCTTCATCCTGAGCTCCTTTCTTCAGGTCGTGTTGGAGGTCAGAGGCTGCAGCGGCTCGTGATTTAATCCAAACAGATAGATGGCAAGTGCCAGTGCGATCCAGTCCTTGTAGAGGCAGATGGCAAGTGCCAGTTTTTAGTTAGCAGCCCCTAGTCGGGGCAAGCCGAGGTTGGAAAACGGACACCAGAAGGAACAGTCTTGAGTTTCTCATGCCAGTTTATCCGGTCCTCCAGCGTGTTTGTCAGGAAGATGAGCATCTTTGCTGTGGTGCCCCTTTTTGCGTGGGTCCCAAACTCCGAGACCTTGCAAAGGCTCTTGCTAAGGCTGCGGGCAGTGTGGGAGGGGAGTGAGGAGACTGGAAGCCCGGGCTCAGTGGCAGTCCCGGCAGTGGGGTTGGGGGTGCTCTGGGCAGGTGGCTGGAGCGGGGTTGGGGCAAGCAGGCACTGCGTGGTTACTTTGTCGCCGCTGCTGCTGCTTTCACACTGTTCCCTCTCCCTCTTATGCCCTGTTTGCACATCCTGCCTCACAGCATGTTTCTGTTAGAAGGCTGAAAGGTGTATGTTTGATGGCTGTCAGGAGTTATTTCCAACTAAGTTCACAGGAGTGAAGCTAGAGCGGCCGTTGGCCCTCCCCCTCTCCCTGCAGGTCCACCCCCAGCTCCCTCCCACCAGCAAACCTGTCCTTGAATAGATCCCAGGGTTTTCAAAGAGACAGGAAGTAAATAATACAGAGTGGGTGTCTGTGTAACTTCTTCTCCATTAAGTTATCACGACCAAATCAAAACACTGTGGATGTTTAATAAGACTCTCCTTTAGCAGTTTTTGTAGTAATTAAGAGTGTTATTAACCAGTCTTTCTTTTTCTTCGATTTAAACCCAGACATTGCCTTAAACTCTCTATATACAATTTTATCTGTATTTGTCACTATTCCATTTTTAAAGGACCTGGGCTCCTTTTAGACTGACACACTACACACACACACACACACACACACACACACACACACCCCAAAATGCAGTGTGACAATAGTTAATATTTACCTGTCTTACTAATTCGGTGGCCTGGCACCTGCTAGTTCCAGTATGTAATCATGACACCATATGCCTGTCTACCAAATTGAGAATAAGGAGAATGTTACTGTTTTTCATAAGCAAGGTACCCTGGTCAACCAGACTTTATTATTGCTCAGAGGGTTTTTAAGGGCTTCAGTTAATGTGAATCAGATATACGGGACAAAATGACAGTTCTACCCCATGCATTCAAAAGGGATATGATAGCTGGGCACTTGTAGTTGACTCATTATTGAGGAAAAATTAAAACCCTCTCGTCACACAGAGATCATTTTGATGAAATATAGTCAGAAAGAAATAGCACGCACTGAATGCCTTGAGAAAAAGGGACGACTTCTCCTCTGGCCTCATTTGTTTTTTTATCTCCTGTATTACAGTAGCATCCTCCGGAAAATGAGCCTTGCAGATAGTTGTTGGTATGTACTGACTAAGACACCATATTTTTTAATACAGAGGCTTGGTGACAGTCCAAAACATAAATGTTTTAAATCATTACCAACCATCTGTTCTCTCCCACTCACTTAAAGCGCAATGTTTTATTTTCACAGGTATCAAAACATACATCCTCGTTTTGTGCATCTCCATGAATATCCCCAAAGCGGGTAGTGGTGTCTGATCTTGACCCAAGTTCAGCAACTGTTGTGTTTGGCTTTTTACACTGTAAGCGCCTCTCCTTTCATTTCCAATGAAAAGGAGAGATCAAAAAAGTTTTCAAGCCTTTGGCCAAGGCTGGTGTATACTCTGGTGAAATCTGATTGCTTTTTTCTCCCCACCTTTTTATCACCAGAGAGAAGCTGAGAATTAGTGCAGCTGCAGGCTCCTCCTGATGGCATTCTTTCCCGTTCTTCCTGGTCGCAAGGGTAGCATTTGCTGCTCTGAAGCAGTGCATTAAACAGCCCCCAAAACGAGTGTGGTCTCCAGAAGAATGCAACATCCTCCCGGGAAGAATTTACAAATGGGAGGCCAGCTTAATATTTGACCCCCCAAATTCAGTAGACCTTAGACCTACGCATTGCTTCGCACACAAATACTGGGTGTGCTGCTGTAGGGTGTTATAGAGGATGTGAATAAAACGTCCATCTCCATAGTGCTCATGATACCTGTGTTTTGGAACCTGGATGAGTTTGTGTATAATTAGGAGATAGACCCACCCTCATCATTTTGTTCATGTCATCATTAAAGCAAGATTTGAGGTTTTGAGTCCCCCCCTCCCATTCCCACCCAGAAGTGCTTTCCCTTTTAGGGACGTTTGCTAGAGCTGGAACTTCAATGTCAGGATATTTTTATCACTCAAAGTTAAGTTGCATAATAAAAACAGTGTTCGGTTAGTGTGGCCAGAACGTTAGGAAGTTCTTTTAACTCAAATCGGGGTGTAATGTCCCAAAGCATTTTCATGTATTTAAGGAAAAAGCCATCGGCCGTCTTGGTCACACTGTGCGAATAATTGATTGTACTTGAAGAATATCGAGAACCAAAGGCAGATGGGGCTTCTGCCTTCTTACCTGCTCCACCGCTCTCTTCTCTCCTTGCCCTGAACTCAGAAGTCTCCCTGCTTACTGCCAGGATAGCATTGAAAGGAAGGAACCCAAACTATAGATCACTGTGAAAGTAAAGTTGCATTTAAAAATGTCTAATTTAAACCTTTGGAAAAAACATAAGGATGCGTTAGACATCTTATTTTTCGTGTGCTAAAAATGAATTATTGAGGGGAGACCATTTCATCGCGTGGAATAAGCTCTCTGAATTATTCATGTTAATGAGAGGAAGAGAGGCAAAGATAATCCAAAATCATGGTTATTTAAAAAGTCATTTGTGTTTGTCTTGGAGTGTATTACATGTTTGAGCTGAAAAAGATTCTCGTTGTTGTTGCGGGCACGTTGCCTTTCTAATTATTTTGTTTTGTTTAGGTTAGTTTTTAAATGCGCTTACATGTCACAAACAGCAAAACCGATTTATGGGGAGATGGGGCTTGTGGGCAGCCTGCCCAGAAACGAGCTGGGTGACAGAAATGAGCAAACCTGTGTGACAACTTTGCAGTAAATTATATATTACTCACGGAGAGATGGTCGAGACTTGATTGTATGCTTCCTTAATGAATTTGTGTTAAGGATTAGCTGTGTTCTTGGGGAAAAAAAATTCTTCAATCAAAATTGGAGAAATTCAGTCCCAGTTTGTCTGTCACGGAGGTGATTAATATGTTTTTAATAAATGATAGTGGGGTGCTCCTGAAAACCAAATACGAATATACTATTATTTAAATCTTACAAAACTGATTTTTTTAAGCGTTAGGTTCTCTTAAAGCACACCCGTGTGGATGTGCTAAGGTGATGTTCCCGAGCCTTATTTACATGTGTGTGTCCCAGAAGCAGAAACAGCCAGCCTCCATCAGAATAAGGGGTTTGGTCCGTTTGATCGTTGCACCTGTTCCCCAAATCAAACTTTTATCAAAAAGAAGCTGTCAAGTATCTATCATTACTGGGGACCTGGTTAGATAAAATAGTTGAAGTTCAGCAAGGCTGCCAATTTAACAGGTTTCTATTGTGTTCTTCAGAAGCTCCAGGGCAGAATTGGTTGTGGATGAACTAGTTACTCGGACCTGAAGTCGATTCACACCAAAGTGCTTGCTCTTAAACACCTTTTCTGTGGTCGGTGTTCAGTTGTATATAGATTTTGTTGAATTGTTATTTCTGTGGACTGTTAGAATTTAGAAAACCCCTACAAAGAAGTTTAGAGCTGCCAAAAATGTGTGATTGGAAAAGCAGATAGATAAGATCATTTTTATTTCAAGAATTCAAAGAAAACATAAAACTGTGGCTTTTACAGCAGTGAGCGGAATGGTACTAGAAAAGTCGGTGTCCCCTTCAGATTGGTGACTGTGTTCCCATAATAAATGTTCTCGCTCCATAATGTGTAGAGTTACTTCTTTCTTGAGGGAACATTTTTGTTTCTTATAAGGCATGGCATTTTTTAAAGCCTTGACTAGACCAAGTACTTTAAAAATATATATATTGTGGTGGGAAATCTTTAACTGAGACCCACAGGATATATTTTATATACATTTATTAAGGGAATCAGGTTCTTCTGATCAGTGCCCTCAGTCTTAGAATCAAAATTATGCATTTTGTTATGGAGCTGGAAAGGACCTGAAAGGTACTTTATTTCAGTGCTCTTATTTTATAGTTAAGGAAATGGGGGCCCACAGTGGTCCCCCTGAGTTGCTAAAGGTGACACTGGTGGTTAGTGGCAGAGCAGAAACTAGAAACCTGATCTCTGGACTTCTCGTCCATCTCCTTTAAGTTGGGTGGCTGGATGGGGGGAGTTAACTCACTGGCCATCATGATGTCAGCCGTACAGGACAGTCATGATGTGACGTGATAGAGAGATACGTGCAGAAGGCGTGTGATTGTCCTGTCTTCGATCATTCACTGTGGACCAAACTGTCATTCTCAACCCTCTTACACTCTGTCCCCTTTTTTAAGAACAAATATTTTGTGTCACCCCCTTAGTATCTTGAAATGTGATTTATCAACAATCTAATCACTGCATATATTGGTCCTGAAAAGGGGCAATAAAATAAAAGCCATTTGTAGTAAAACGTGCATTTCACTGTACTGATGTTTGGGGGGGGGTGTGACTTCACTGGAACATGGAACAAAGGAGTCAGAAGCTTGCTTGTGTGTGTAATGAATAAATTGGGATTTAAGACAGATTAAAAACATCAGAAGATGTTCTATCCAAGAAGTATAGGAAAATGAAAGGAGAATGGCCTAAAAGTTGTATCAGGATAATTACAAGCAGGCATTTGTATACGGTGACAGAAGGAAGGGCGTGATGGTAATCGTGGAGAAAACATGCCGAGTCGAGTTACAGACTCTCGGGGCGGAGAAAATGTGAAAGTATGATATTTTGCAAACGAGAGAGTAAATACTATTAATATATTTCCACCCAAACCCCCAAACTGCTTTATGCAGCATTTTCCTGTTGTTGCTAATGTGAACCCTACTTGCAGGGCCTCTGCGAGCTACACACTGTTATCATCAGTAATAACAAATGAAGTATTTCCGCAGTGGAAATTATTGATTCAGTGCCAACGCTGCCTTTTCTTCAGCTTATTTTCTATTCATCTTGTAGTCTATGAATTCCAGATTTAGGAGGAAGACTATACAAACGATTGAATCATTCACCACAGCAACCTTGTTGCAAACCACTGGGCTTTTGGTGGAAATTCTTATGAAGTGCTTCATTAGGATTCTATACCGGATTCTGCAGGTGGATGTTCATTATGGGTTTAGTTCGGAGGAACACTGCATGTTGTGTGGGATATCTGGGGAAATTCTTCATTAAAAAGCCACGAAAGGCCAACAGAATTCCCTTCCCTTAGTAATTGTGACAAACCTAAGCCTTCCCAGTCCTTCCCCAAATAGGCTCCAGGGGCAGTCTGGCCCTGATGAGAGCCCCAGGGCTGGAGAAACAGGATTTTTATGATGGCGCAGGGTGTTTTTCATGCCCCTACCCAATCCTTGCTTCTTTTAAGCAGGACATCTCACTCGTCCACGGATCTGTCATCCGTGGACCAGGATTACAAATTTCACTTCCCATCAAACTCAGGCTCACATTGTGCTCTTTCTCTCTCTCTCATCCTTATAAAAATTGACTCCTTTTGGTCCTTCTCTCAGGACTCTATCTTTTATGGGTGGCCATGAGTGTTGACAAACTAATATGCAAGCTGGTTAATATTTTACTTCTCCCAGGCCTTCAGCTTGTGTAAATGCCTATCTCCAGAAGGCCTGGAAGGCATTCGCACCTGGAGAGAGACACTATGTACATTCACACAAATGCACGTATGTGTAAGTCTGTGCATGTATATGTAAAGATGCACATGGTATATACATACACGTACATGCCTACACACATGATTTCAGGTACTGAAAAAACAGGAAAGGAAATACTATCTGAGATTATATTTTTAATGCCCTTGAGATATTCTTATGCACACAAAGAACTGCTTGGGTCCAGTGTTGGAAGTTGCACCATAAAACATAGTGAAGTATGTTCATAGCAGAGGCCCAAATCTGTTACCAATGCAAATAAACTGTTGTATTGGAATTTTTTTGTGTTACTTGGAATAAATGTGTCCGGTGCTGGCAGATAGGAGTTGGAGGGGTAGAGTTACAAAGACTGTGTTGTCTGTCTCGATGTATTTAGTCTGTGCACTGCTGCCACACTAAAAAAAACACACCCACATCTCTTCTTTCTGCATAATATTTAGTATTTACAGAGAGATTAGGGGGATTTGAAGATTACCCATATACACAACTTACGAGAGAGTGTAGGATCCAAGAAGCAAAGGGGGAACTGAGAGTGAAACTCAAATTTTCTTCCTTCTAATGGTCTTTCTACTAGACCATAAGACCTGCTCTTGAGAATTGAGTTATTATAAAATACCATTTCAGTATGAACTATATAGCAAGCATCTTGAGTTTATCAGATTTTCAAGGAAGATTTTTTTTCTTTAGATTCCTTCCCACTGTGGGTCCACCTATGATGTCTTATGTCACATTGTATTTCCTCCTTTTTTCTTATTCTCTTTAAGGAAAGAAGCTTTTTAATGTAAAGTCTTCAACAATTAAGATGGAAGTCACACTGTGTCTGTGTGTGTTTGTGTGCGTGCAAGTAACCAATGGCTTTGACACAATCATAAGATTCTCTGTGCAGAAAGGCACGTTCTACGCAGTCAGGAGAGGTAGCTTTTCCTACCAAGGGGGTGCAGTGATCGTACAGAACACAGTTTGATCTGTGATTGTCTTGCCCTATATTGTTCATTCTTACTGGAAGCTTCTTGGTCAATTGAATGGCCCAACATTGAACCTCAGGCTGACCCCTAACTTGATTTTGTCTACTTTTGTTACAGTTTCTGCTACGAGTGTCGTGGTGCAGTGGGAACGGAGAGGAGGTGAAATCGTGGGGGTTGGGCTGTGGAGGTGATAAGGGAAGTAAGGAGCTTCTTTGAGCAGCACAAAGATCTACACAGGCAGTGAAATTTTATTGGAATATCTGCTTTTCTTATGATGCTTTTTTCTCTTGCACGGAACAGAGGCGAAGATTGTGAAAGGAATGCCCTCCTTCCTCTTTGTACTGTTCACAGTGCCACACAAGAGAAAACCTTCTTTGTCTGAATAAATAGATATGACACTTTCCAATCACACTGCCTCCTTTTACCATTGGACTTCATTACTCCCCTAAACTGAAATCTGAAACATGAAAGCATGTGGTTGTGAAGAGGGAAAACACACCCAGCTGACGCAGTAAAAGGCATTTCAGAAGCCTCTATTGGACGTGCGGAAGTGGGAAACCCAGTAAGACAACTTTGTCAGTTCAAATGGAGAATGTAGTACTTCTACGTCGTTAGTTTCTGAATCAAGAAGCTCAAAGCTCACTTAGCTTTGTGGTCATTTCTGTTGTCTTTTTTTGTCACCCAAGGGGAGTGGAGCTGTGGCCCAAAGTTACAGGTTACGTTAAGCAAATCAGTCTGTGAAGATTTAGATAAAATGATGACGTTTCTTGTATCCTTTGAAAAGGAATTTTGAAATTAAATTGTGGGCACAATTTTTTTGAAACATATCTCTCAGTAAATTTGGTTTTCTCACAGCACACTTGAACAGTAGATTAGAATGAGGGTAATGTATTCCCCATCCCCTGCAAAAAAAAAAAAAAATCAATGTTCTCAATGTATTAAAAAAATCCCTAGGTGTTAGTAACATTATTGGTCTACAAGTAGTAACTATCAACACGCCTGCCTTCTAATATTTGCACTCTATTTTCAATTAGGAATTTTTACCATTGGAGAATGAGGTTCTGTTATTGTGACAGGGCTGGGCTTCCACTGGATACACTGGTGTAATCTTATTGGTTATTTGTGGCTGGAGCCCAAGTTGTGCAGATTGTTAAATAATTTAAATATTAATTCTGTACTTACGTGATCACTTTTGTGACTTCAATATAGATAGATAGATAGATAGATAGATAGCTCTCACCTGCTAACCATAGGTATATCTCACTTGCTACAAAGTCTAGCAATATCATATTTTCAGGTTTTTCAGATCAGGGAATTATAACAGCATTTAGAATAGAAATGAATTTGCAAATGATTCAACTCTCAAGTAGCAGAGGCTGTTCATCTAGTACCTTAGAACTTTGGTTCACCTTGAGTTTTCCCAACATACACATGCTAAGTACAGTTTAATAAGATTCCTTGAAATTATGGCACGTGTTTTATTTGGAGCATGCTATAAAACATAATTATGGCTCAGAAAGTCTCTCTAAATTCTCCACTTGTAGAGCCAGCTCTGTACTTGGTATTCCTTCTTGTCTATCTTAAATGTCAGATGGAACATGTCAAAATCAAACTTGCGATCTTTGTCCATCTCACCTCAACCTCTAGGATTCCCCAGCTCTCAATCTGGATTTTTATCCTTGATGGTCCCCCTCCATCCACTCCATCCACCCAAGATCAAAGCCTTCGCCCAGTCATCGATTGTTACCTCCAAAGGATGTTACACACCTGCCTTAGGTCTCAACTTTCAACATCCATTGTGTAGAGAACTCCAGGGCCTTCATAGCTGGTCTCCTGGCATCCGCCATTGCCCCCCACCCTGAATCCATCCTCCAATAAGGTGCCAGAGGAGCCTTTTTTAAATGCAAATATGGTAACTGTCACCCCTTCAACTATTCATACCACTTAAATGGGTTACCATTGCTTTAAGGTAAACACCCAAACTGTGCACTTGATTTTTTGAAACCCAGCAAGGTCAGGCTCCTCCAGTCTCATCTCTTTTGGTACCCACCCCGACCCTTCTGTCTGCTTCAGCTGCCTGGCTTCCTGCTGGGTGCTCTGACTCTCCATGCGCTCTCCCATCCTCACACCTGTAAACACACGCACCCAAACCTTGCCTAGTTAAGTGTCAGTTAAACCTCAAACACCAACCCAAATGTCACCTCCTCTAAAGGTCCATGTCTTCCCCCAAGACTGAGCCAATTCCTCTTGCAATATACATCTACACACATATGTATTTATATGCCTGCTTGTATCCATACTCATGTGTCCATATGCATCGAAGTGGTTGCAAATTCAAATTTATTTGTGTAAATATTTAATTAATCATTAAGGAAGAGACCTGTCTAGTCTTCTCAGTCCTTATACTCCTGGAAAAGACTGCAGTGCCCACCGAGAGTGAGAGTGTAGTAAGTATTTGTTGGGTAAATGTTGACCGGGCATCCTCTCTCTAACCCCACGTGTGCACACGCATGCACATTACTACACACGGGTTCACACTCCCGTCCACCCTCACATTCTGACATTAGCAAATAAATAACTTGCAAGCTATGAGGCCCCACTTTTTACTTTCTTTGTGATCTCTCCAACTGTCATACTCATCTTTTTCCTCCCTATCAGTTTCTCCTTATCAGTGATTCATTCAGAGATGACTTGAGTAGTGCTGTGTTTGCTTAAAAAATGAAGCTGGTCTATTGACTTTTTTACCAAAGGGGAAAAAAAAAGGCCCGGACATTTCTTTACATTATTTCCTCTGACAGGTAAAATCCCTTGATAATTTCAGGAATTCTAAAAGGCTTTACTTTATGGGGATTTATGCTGTGCTGTCTGTGTATTTTGGCGATAGTCAGTGATCTAAGATTGTGCCATGTTGGAGAAAACAAAAAACTCTTTGGAGATTCCCTCTCCATAGGATTTCCATATGGAGATAAAAGAAATGAAGGAGAGCAAAAAATAAGCATAAATAGATGAAACTGAAAAAGTGACATAAAAATCTGTGTTATAAATTAGTCTGCATTTTAAAGAATTCACTGTGGCTAATATAGTTAAGGAAGAGACCTTCCACACTGACTGGCACTGACTGTGTTCTAGGCACTGTTCTAATTATTTGTGCATGAATTCAAATTGCTGCATTAAAATTGAGTTGAGTTAACCCATTTTATTTAAAGCCTTCTTGCTTGAACTAGTTTAGGAGTGAACCTGCTAAGCTGGGGACACTTTGTGTCAGAACTCAAGGGATTGCTCAGAAGCTGGCGGGGGCACATCAGAAGGACAGAAGAGCCAGATTTAAGGGACACTTACTGGCCCAATTTGGGATCATTTGAACATAAGAAGTACTAATGTGTGTTATGGGGTAGAGCACATTGAGTGTGGAAGGAATCCACGAGCACATAGTGTGTGTGTAGTGTGCAGATGGGGCTGAGTAGAAGGAAAAGCTCTGTTTCACTGAAGAGTACAGGTCAACGATTAAAAGAAAGGCTAGAATTATAAAGTCACCTTTTTGCTATTCCTGTCATGAGAACAATCAAAGGATGACCCACCACTGGGTGAATGGTTGCTGGAGACAGGACATTCACACCAGCTCGAAATGTCAACTCACAGATGCTCATTAATTACAAAGAGAGGGGAGGACCTTTACAGGAAGATTATCTGGCAGCCACCAGCTTAACCAGACTTGTTCCTCCTGCCGTTTAAGTGTACGATGTAATATTTTGATAACATTTAGAGCTGCTTTAATATGTACCTTCCACTCAAGCCGAACGAGTGAAGTGATGTTTCTTGACATATGATTAAGAAAAGAACTTCTAGATCTTCTTGTATCTTAAGATACAATAAACCAAAGGTAAGAATGTTAGCAGAGCTCTTTCCCCTTACAGTTCATATGAGAGTTCATAACTTGTTGTAAATTATAACTAAGCAGAAGAGGTTTGAGTTTCTGAAAAATCTGAAAGAACCAGTTTCCTGGTACTGCCAGTTTATATTGTCTTGAGGCTAAATTTCTCTGTGATAGGAAATTAAACTTCATCTTCAGCTTATTAAGACAATAATCAGTTGAAACTTGGAATTGTTTTTAATAGGGAAGAAAATAGTAAACTATTAGAGGAGAGAGTTGGTTCTTAAAAAGTCTTGATTATCGTCAAATAAAGATAATAATAGCTTTAGTTCATATGTCCGTAGTCCCTCACCTCCCACCCCCACCCTCAAGCTGCTTAACGTGTCAGTCGTAAGACAGGGGATACCCATACTGCTGTGAGGGGCACAGAATTTTAAGACCCAAGAGAACTCGGTGAAATTGAATTTTGTGATCTCATTAAACTGTTTATGAATTTTTATTTCACATTTTTTAAAAAAAGTTCTAAGACCATGAACAATGTGAGTTAAAAGTTGTTTGAATTTATAGCAATAGAAACAGTGAACTTCCATATAGAATTCGGCTTTGAAAGCGAACAGCTATGCGAACAATTTGTGTAGGTAATTATTAGCTGGAAGCTGTACTCTAAGTTTATTGAATATACACATATGATAATAAGACTTTGTACAAATAGAACCTTTTGAGAATAAATCCGTGTTGAAAGATTGTGCCTTGGGGAATGATTGTAGATATGATAAACATATTGAATTCCCTGCACACAGAATGCAGAATTCTCGACCAAGGATGTGACTATTTTTCATTCATGGTGCTTAATAGGTCATTTTACCTGAAGTATCAGAAAGGAGCAGAACAACAAACGATGGAAAATGGTGTTGTTCTGTTTGTGCACATGTTCCAAACACTGCTATCGCGGAAGAAATAGCAAAGTGGAACTCTGTAACCTGTCACGAGTAGTGAGCTAAACCACGCTGAAAATCACAGTTACCAGAAATAAACACCTAATCATTACCAGGGAAGTCTTCCTGCCTCTGCATATTGGAATCCCCAATTAATTGGGTGTTTGCTTTTGTGGCATCTACTCACCTGATTAGAAAAAGCACTTTAGCTGTAAAATAAAATGTAGCAGAGCTGCCTTCTCTTTATGAACCCTGTACGTTTATAACACATCATGGAACTGTACATCCCACCCCCATCAATTTTACTGCGTGTTAGCAAATAAAAATAAAATAAAGGATGCTTCCAATTCCCTTTCCTCATGGTTTTGGTTACATTTTTATTATTACGCCATATTTCAGATTTTCATATTTGAATGAAATCAGTGCTCAGAAGCAATCCTTTCATGGCTGTTCCCTTCTCTGAGTTAATTCTAATTTATTTTGTGGCTAGCTGGATTTCATTATCAAGTTTATTCTAGGGGGAGGCTCCTGTGCACTATACTTCCTGAATTTTTGCTTGCCAGATCCTTATCCCCCCACCCCCTTCCTCCTTGCCAGGTACCTATGTCTCTAGTCCATAAGCCATTTTCTGATTTGCTTTTCATTTTTCAAGGGGGCCAGCTACGGGGATGGCAGGAGCTGGTGTGGTGGACAGCCTACAGCTCCAGTGTGGGTCTGGTCTCGAAGGTCTCGAATACCCTCTCTCACCACACTGGTTCCGTTTGCCCTCAAGGTGAACCAGTCAGACCCCTAAATCTGTCTTGTGAGTTAGCAGTCATGGCTTTCCTTCCATTGTCTCCCATGGTACCCTTACCTCCTTTAGGTAAATACCAAGGAGCATGATTCCTGGATCGTATGTACGGGTACATTACTTTTGTAAGACTTGCCAAGCTGCCTTCTGAAGTGATAGTACCATTTTGCGTTCCTGCCAGCAGTGAGTGAGAATACTTGTTGCCCCGTGTCCTCGTCAGCATTTGGTGTTGTCGGTGTTCTCCACTTTAGCCATTCTGATAGGTGAGTGGTGGTACCTCGTTGTTGTTTTAATCTGCATTTGCCTGATGACATATGATGTGGAGCATCTTTTATCATAAATGAGTTTTGGAGTTTGTCAGATGCTTTTTCTGCATATACTGATAAACTCTTGTGATTTTTCTTCTTTTATGTGATGGGTTACAATAATTGATTTTTTTAAATATTAAATCAACCTTGCATACATGGCTGAATCCACTTGTTATGGAGTATAATTTTTTTGATATATTGCTTGATTGGCTAATATTTTGTTGAGTATTTTTACATCTATGTTCATGAGAGATACTGATCTGTAGGGGTTTTTTTTACCACACCCTTGATTGAGACTTCGGCAGAATTTGGTAGCACTTAATAGAACTTTAAGTGAGAATGATTTTCCTTGAGAAATGTGAAGGCATCCTTGCTCCATGGCCTTATTCTAGTTTCCACTGTTACCGTTGATAAGTCTGATGAATTCTGATTCTTGATCCTCTGAATATGACCTGTTTGTTTCTCTGTGGCAAAACACGGAATCTTTTCTTTCTTCCTAGTGTTCTGAAATGTCTATACAATATCCCTTGGTGCGTTTATTTCATACCCATTGTGCTAAATACTCAGCGATCCCTTTATATTTGGAAATTCATGTCCTTCATTTTCCTGAAATTCTCTTAAATTATATCAGTATTGAACTCCTTCCTTTTCTCAGTCCTCTCTGCCTGGACCTCCTCTGTTACTTGGATTTTGAATCTCTTAGATAAATTCTATTTCCTGGCGTTTTTATTTCTTGTCCAATTTTCTATCCCTTTGTTCTTTTGCTCTACCTTCTTAGAAGTTGCCTTAATGTGTCTTCTAACCTATATGTTGAATTTTCACTCTGGTTATGTTTTTCATTTACAAGAGCTTGTGTGTGTGTGTGTGTGTGTGTGTGTGTCCGCGTGCGCGCTCTGATTTCCTTTCTTTTTATTAAATAAAGGATCCTGTTTGTTGGAACCAATCTTTTCTCTTAACTCTCTAAGGGTATGAATTACAGACCTTTTGAATTTTTTTGTTTGTTTAGTTTAGTTTAATAATAATAGCATTAAAAGCATCACTAGTTATTCATAATCTTGTGGTACCCTTCAGGCTCAGAACCCTTTCTTTTATATGTTTTGTTGTATTTCCTGCCTTTTTTGTGGAATGTTAATCTTCAGAGTTATATATTATTCTGTCTTTCCTTTGTTAGCATCATTTTAGCCCTCCCAATAAAAACGACACTTATTTCAACAACTACCCTATGGCAGTTACTTTGATATTTTATTATGAGCACTGTTTTTTTTTTTTTTAATTGAGGGGGAGATAATTAGGTTTATTTATTTATTTTTAATGGAGGTGCTGGGAATTGAACCCAGGACCTCCTGTATGCTAAGCACGCGCTCTGCTGCTGAGGTATGCCCTCCGCCTGAGCACTGTTTCGTGGTATATTCTTTGGAAATGCCTTAAGAGCTTACAATATGATTTTTGTCAGTAGATATTTTTGCAGGCTTAATTTATTTTTCTTTTTGAAACCAAGATTTGTAGATTAGCACCTTTGCTGTTTTATTTCGTGTTGTTTCTCTGTTAAATGGTTGCAGGCGAAGCACAGATGGGCTAGAATGTGAAACGAGCAAAGAGAGGGAGCACATAATAGCATTTAATAAATATTTGCATGAGGTTGCTTGAAGCCAGCCTTGAGTGCCTGGCTCACAAACTTTACTGTCTGTAAGAAACAAATCATTTTTGAATATACACATATTTCTAGTGTTTTATAGAGTTTTATGTTAGCTCTAGAATTTTACTATCTTTTGGAAAGCAGTATTATCCTTACTCTAAGAAACATTATACAGTAGCAACATATTAGATGTCTAGATAATATATAATGAAAGGGAAAAATCAATCTTCCAAATAGGTATTGACTGTCTAGCTAATCATTAATATAAATAACTGCCTAGCATATCTGGCATAAGGAAACAGGATATCCTATAAATATAATAGTTTTACAAGGGTTTCATTGTTACTGTGATGAGCAGAGAGGGAATTTAGAAATAGTGTAATACGTAGGTGACAACCTAGAATAGATATTTTATCTAGCTAACAACAAGTAACAATAGTAATAATAAAACAATCTATGTTTTATTATCTCACTGTAAGATACTAATTTGAAAATATATCAAGACAATTTGTTGAATGTAGAGCAATGCCAAACTTTTTGACTAAATTCTTTGTCCCAGGAATTTGTTGTCCTAGAAGTAGTTTTAATTATTGGATGTTAATTAAGTACAGATATTGCTGTTATATTGTAAAAAGTAACATTCCAAAACCAATTTGATCCATTCTGTTTTATATTGTAGCTCACATTCTAATTTTAACTACTGCTTACTCTTAAGAAGTGAAAAGATCAAAATGACTTCCTGACATTCTGTTGTGTGTGGCCTCTTCCTTGCTGCAGGGATGTTTTTGTTTGTTTGTTTGTTATTTTTTTTTAACTAGTCACACAGCCCCCACCAATCATAAGAGGGGCCAGAATGCAATTCTACCCTGTGACCAGGGGCTGAACTACAATATTTAGCAAACTGCGTGTTCCAGTGGTTTTATAACCTGTGCCCTTTTCACCTAAGAAGGTATCATGGATCTTTTTGTATGATTTTAATCATTCATCTATAATGTCAGTCTTATATCTGCATAATAGTTAATTGAATGCTGAGTTTTGTTTGTTTTTTGAGGTCTTTTGGAAGCAAATACATTGCTAGGAAGCTTTTAAAATTCTCTTGCTCACTGTCCCTCCCTCTCTCTCTCTCTCTCATTCACTCTCTCCTACATTATCTCATTTTTGCATTATGTCACAGTCATAATACCCCACCAAACTCACTAGACTTTATAATTCCTTTATATATTAGATTATCTCCCTGAAAAGCAACTTCCTCTTTCAGTTGCTATGAAAAACTCACGTCCGACTCTCATTGAAACAAAGAACAAAAATTTAGATTAATGTGTATTACTTGTGTACATAGTACCCAGAGTACCTCATTCTTATTTAAGGTTCAAGGGTATATGAATAATATTTTTATGTATAAAAAGTATCTTTCCCTACTGTGCACTACAGGAAATACCCCTTTTTCTCTTCTGACACTTCAGACAATGGTTGGATTAGAACATTCTTATCTTGGAATTTGTCTTTCCAAAATCCTCCAGTCTGCTTTGATCTTCTCTCGATAATTTCATGTTGACATAATCATCTCTTCTGTTCTCTTCTTTTTCCACTTTTGGGGGTGACCATGTTTCATCGTTCACCTTCATGCCTACTATTTCTTGAATCGTTGCCCTGCATTTATTTATTAAGCAAATGTTTTATTTATTGTCTGCCATGTAATAATATCCTGTCTTAGTTTCTTAATTGCATGTTCTTTATGGCATGTTTCCCACTTCACAATCCTTCCCTTTGACTTTTTTTTAAAGAAGGTCTCTCTGTTTTCCTGCTGTTTGGACTGAAGGAAGCCCCTAAGGCTCTAACCTGTAACCTGGTTTATTCTCCCATTTTATCTGTGAAGGCACTCAAGTTTAGACATTATTTTTATGGGTGCTGATTCTCACCCATTCAATCATGCTTAGATGATTCTGTCTACTTCTGAGCCTTGCATTTAAAGAAAAGCATTAACAAACACGAACGTGTCTCGAGGAGGATGATTAAGTTGATTGAATACTCCTAAATCGTATCCCTTTAGGAATGGCTGAAGGAATTGTGTGTGTTTATTGTTTATCTTGGAGTAAAAAAGAATTAAGGGTAGACAGGATAATTGTTTTCAATAATTGAAAAGTCTGTCATGTAAAGGAGAGAACAGATCTGTTATGAGTTGTTCTAGAAGGCTCTTCTGATACCAACTTGTGCAAGTTATGAAGAGTTGGGTTCAGATGCTCGCTGAGGAAGATCAGAGATTAAACCCTACTCCTTTCCGCTTCGCCTCCAGTGTCGGGCGCCGGCCGCAGTCTTCGTCCAGCCTAATGGGTGTTTATTGATTGGGTCGAATTGGCGTGAACTGAAAGAATAAACCTTTTTCACAGTCAAAACAGACTGACTGCCTTTTGAAGTAAAAATACTCGACATTTCAACAGATACCTATTGATTGACTGCAACGTAGCCGTCCCCTGTGCTGGACAGCTGAGACACAAAGATATTAGCATTTTAATATTGTACATAAGTTCTGTGGGCCAGGCATTCTTCCAAATATCCTGTGTGTATTGACCTGCTTCACAGCATTTAGCAAACAAGGTAAATACTTTTACTATCCTCAGTTTAGATGTAAGGAAACTGAGGCACACAGGGGTTCCAGGGGTTCCAGCTGTGTGACAAAACTCAGCAGTCAGGCGGCAGGATCGTCACACTTAATTAACCACTGTGGTAAGCCACCTCCAGTGACGAAAGACAGGAGGGTGTGCATGAGTGGAAGGACGGAAGGATTTGGGCATTGGAATAAAATCGAGCCCAACCCCTGCCCTGGGGATTCCCTGCCAGCTGCTGTCCTCTTCCTGACCTTCAGTCTCATCTCCAGCTCCTGCCAAGGGATTGTCCCACAGTGCAAACCTGATCCTTCCACACTCCCTTCAGAACTGCCCTTCGGTCCCTGGTGTCCACAGGACAAATGAAATCACCATAGTTTGACCCCAGGGTCCTCTGTGGTCTGTTCCCTCTGACACCTGTCACTTCATGTCTCAACTGAATTCTGCTTCAGACCATGTGGTTACATGAGCCAGTCCTGCAGATTTCTTGACTGGGAAGACAGTAGAGTTATTTGTGAGAATTAAATTAAATAATCAAAATAAAAAGCTCAGAATAGTGTCTGGAATATATAACTGCTCAATAAATGTTAGCACTACTGTTTTCGTTTGTTTCTGGTTATCTTGCCAAAATCGCTACACCCAAAATATAGCTAATTCCTTAGCTCTCTCACTGTACTTACAGTTGCTTTGTAGTACATTGAAAAATAAAGGAAGTTTATTGGCTCCTGTAATTTACAAATTCAGCAGCAGAGTGAGTCCTGTCAGGGTCAGTCAGAGCTTTTCCTGTTTCTCTGCAGGTTTTCAGTTTTGCCTTCCTCTGTGCTGTCTTGAGCTTTAGGCTGGCTTCCATCAGGGTCGCCAGGAGCCTTCCAGCAACAACAGGAACTGTGTGCTTCCTTATTCACGTTCACGGTGGAAGGAAATACCACATCTCCTGACCATCCAACCATAGCACTGAGCTTCATTATATTTAAGTCACTCCCAAGACAGTCACTGTGGCCAGGCGAAGCCTGTTTCGGTGGTTGAATGGTGATCTGAAAAAAGATCTATGCACACTGTATCTCCCAGAACCTGTGACCTTACCTGGAAAAAGAATTACATCTTTGCTGATGTAATTGTGTCCAGGATCTTGAGGTAAGCTCATCCTGGATAATCGGGGGGTGGTGGGGTGTCCACAAATCCAGGGGCAAATATCCTTATAAAATACACAGAGGAGAAGGCTGTGTGAAGTTAGAAGCCAAGACTGGGGCCACCAGAAATCAGAAGAGGCAAGAAAGGATTCTCCCCTAGAGCCTCCAGGCAGAATGTGGCCCTGACCTCACCTTGATTTCGGACTTCTGGCCTCTGGAACTGCGAGAGAAGAAATTTTTGTTGTTTTAAGCTACCACATTTGTAGTAGCTTGTTATGGCAGCTACAGGAAAATGATACTCGGGGCCTTTCCTGAACCAACTGTTTTGACCATAGGATTAATTACCGTGTTAGAATTACACTATTGGGGGCCAATCGCTGGAGCTGGAGGTAGAGGCAGTCCGTTCTACACTGTGTGGCTTCCACACAGAGCAGCAGGAGGGGTGTTAAGGAGGCAACACAGCACCCACTTGAAGAGCCTTTCCTTCCACTTCTTACTTGAAACCTGCCCGTTTCTATTGGTTACGCCACAGTCAGTCCCAATCGTGGACTGGAAGCCGTCTTTTCTTTAGCACTTTTTAGGTTGTGCTATTAATTACTATGGTAACTAAAACTCCATATTTCACTGGACTTGCTGACCCCCTTACCCAGTCTGCAGTCCTCACTTATCTCACCTGACATAATCCCTCACCAGTAATGCCTTCAAGTTGTCTTAGACATGACCGCTCAAATCGCCGTTTCCTTGTACCGCCGTGCCCAAATCCCAGGACTCCAAAAAACTTTTCAAGGACTCCCTCTGTCTTCATAGGACCCTTTAATGAAGTAGAATTTGATGCTGTAAGTGCCTTACGTGTTCCTTAATGTGATCCTGGTGATTCCTGACTGGCGTGTAAACACATGCTGTAGGTTCTTGCGACTGTGCTTGAGCAGATGGATGCTCCAGCGCCATTTTTGTGTCATCCATATTTAACACTTTGACATCTTTAGAATGAGGAACAAGTAAACAAGTGAAAATGAGAAATGGGATGATAGTCTATTCAACAACAATCTGTATGGGTGTTTTTATTTTTTTCCTTCTTTAATACAGACAAATGTTTGCAAGGGCCCTTGGTTTTAGTCTTATGCAGTCTTTAAAGAAACAAAACGAGAAACTCTACACTGAACACTAAAATGTCAAATGTGAGTTTAAAACTTTTTCTTCTAAAACAA